>NC_138235.1:18618951-19356451 GCF_964197995.2 Scardinius erythrophthalmus
CTCATGCCAGTGTCATCGGAGAAGAGAAGAGATGTCCCTGCAATGTGATACTGCAATATTCCATAAAAAATAAGATTTGTCAATATTGATCTCATGGTGACTTTAATCTGGCCAGAGCAGCAAACTGGTTTGGTGTTGTTTTAGTATTATTTACAAACTATTTATATTTAAATTAGTTTTCATTTAATTTAATTTTTATTTTTTAGTTATTTTGTTGTTTGCTTTTGTCATTTAATTATTATTATTATTTTTTTACATTTCAATTTAGATTTTACAAATTTTATATTTATTAGGTTTGTAATTTTAGTACTTCAATTTAAATTTAGACACCAAGATGACATTATCTTAATTTCACTAATCTAATCCATAATTTGCATTTACGAATTTTAAGTTTTTCATGTAATATTTATATTAGGCTATATTTTATTTTATTTTGGCTTTATTTAAATTTTTAGTTAAACTGTTTTTTGATGGTCCAAGATGCTCAAATAACTATCACCAGCAAACAGACAAGCTAGAAATCAGCTACCAGTTTATGATTGCTCTTTCATCAGGGTTTTTCAAATTAAACCAGTTATTTTAAAGGGATAGTTCACCCATAATTGAAAATCCTGTCATCATCGGAGGGGTCCAAGAGAAGACACTTAGGACTTATGTCGCACTTGAAACACACACACACAGATGTTTTTAATGGATTCGAGGAGTTCTGACGTATTGTTTTTATGTATTGATCAAATCTAGTAGTTTAAATGTAAATAAAATAACAAAAAAATGCATTAAAAATTGAAAAAAAAATATATCAAAATGAAATAAAATAAGCTTTCTGGACAAAAAAAGGTATAATTTTAGGGCTTCGGGTCATTTTGACCCGCGAGTGAAGGATTTGTTACAGGACGCGTTAAAGTATGTTGGTAAGTCAATGGGTGCCGTCAACCGTTTGATTAATATTCTTTAAAATATCTTATTTTTTGTTCAACAGAAGAAAGAAAATCATACAGGTTTGTAACAACATGAGGATGAGTAAAATGATGACAGGATTTTCAAATTTGGGTGAACTATCCCTTTAAAACATGTCTGTATGCTTTTATTTTGAAGTGTGTATTATTTGAGGCAGAGTGCGCTGTGTGTGACTTCACCCTCTGTTGTTGTTGTGTCGGTGACGCGGCAAGTCCAGCCGGCCGAACTGCAGATGAGTCAGCAGCATCAATAATCTGCTATCTTTGGATGTGGAAGTTAATATAGATCTCCCAGCAAAACACTCACATAGCGATTAGAGGTAATAAAGCAAAAAAATGGCGGTTCCTGCAGCCCCGAACCTGCAGCTGAACACGGCGAGACAAAGCAGCCCTGTGAACTCTACAGAGAACAACATCCACATCGACGAGAGAGAGCTGGAAAACCTCACCAACAGCGTCGAGGACGGCACCTCTCTGCCTCTGCACTCGCCCTGGACCTTCTGGCTCGATCGGTAGGGTGATGCTGTCATATTACTGTTAGAATGGATTCGACACTTTCTACATTCACAAGCCTGTTAACAAAGGCCCAAGATTTAAATTTCTCATTTTTTATAGTTACTCTTACTCTTTTCAGGTTCTAAACGAGCACATCTAACACCATTACATGGTTCAAGTGCCTATATGTAGTGTTTGTAAGCTTTCTGGGCTCTATAATGCAGAGCTGATATAATAACTTAGTAAAGTAGGTCGAGTCACCTGTAGGTCATGGTTGTTATTTAATATCAGATATCATGTTGTCCTTTCTGAAGCTCTGGAAATCATGTAGCAGTGTAAGGTAATACTGTAAGGGTGTACCTCAAGGCTCTGTCATGAGCCCAGTTAAGTTTTGTTTTGTTTGACCTTTTTTTTAAAATGTAGGACACTGTCATTGCAAAACAACTTATGAGATTGTGAAATGGCCACATCTAACGTTATGTTGATTGTTAATTTGCATAAAGTTTCATTTACACTATATAATGTCACTGAAAAAAATGCTGTAAACCTTTGATAATGTTGTTTCTTTTTTCTTCAGCTTATCTTCCGTACAATTCTCTTTTGGTAATGATTTTCAAAGGGTTGAAGTCCTATTTACTGACTGACATTTGGTTGCCATAACGATTGTGAAAGGCTTGTGTTCTGTCTCATTACATGATCACAAGCACTGCACTTGACATTAGACAGAAGATAAAACCCCTCAATGAATCTATGATTTATGACACAGATATGGGTGATGATGAGCCCAGCTTAGTGAAGCACTTATGTCTTATTTCAAGGGATATAAATGAAACTTCTATTATTATTTGCTCACACTCATGTCATTGCAAAATTGTATGACCTTTTTTTTTTTTGCCTGTTGAACACAAAAGGTGAATTTCTGAAGAATATCCTGACCTGACCTGACCTCTTTATCACATAATACGAGGCTGTCAAGCTCCAAAATGACAAAAAGCACAGCTCTTCACAGCAACCAGCTGTCATTTTGAAGCGTGACGGGACCAGCTCTCATTCGCTTTCATTATCCTGACCACTCTTCTGATAATATTACTCAGAAATTCACCTTTGTTCCACAGAAGACAGAAAGTCATACAGGTTTGGAATGAGTAAATGACGACAGAATTAACAATTTGATTCTTTAACACTCCACCGTTTTTTGAAATAGGGCTTATTCACCTTCTTTCCTACATTTAGATAGGTGGGCAAATGCATTTTTGTCTCAGTGCGTGCATTGTTTAAGTTTGACAGGGTCGGCGCTAGCTTAGCTTAGCATAATGAATGGAATCCTTTGTTGCCAGCTAGCATGTCCTGAGTAAAATTGATATAAAAAATTAAAAAACCACCTAATTACTTCTTGTGGCCTGCGTATTCACAAGTACAAATAGTGATGCCGATTAACACTAGGCGATTTCCTATGCAGATATTGACTTGGGACTATATTAGGGGGAAGCACAGGCGAAGCACTGCTACTTGGGCGCAGAGATATCACGCCCCAAGTAGCAGTGCTTCGCCTGTGCTTCCCCCTAATATAGTCCTTAATATATAAGTCAATATCTGCCTTGGAAATCGCCTAGTGTTAATCTGCATCACTATTTGTACTTGTTGTGAATACGCAGGCCACAAGAAGTAATTAGGTGTTTTTTATTTTATTTTTTATATCACTTTTACTCAGGACATGCTAGCTGGCAACAAAGGATTCCATTCATTATGCTAAGCTAAGCTAGCGCCGACCCTGTCAAACTAAAACAATGCATGCACTGAGACAAAAATGCATTTGCCCACCTATCTAAATGTAGGAAAGAAAGTGAATAAGCCCTATTTCAAAAAACAGTGGAGTGTTCCTTTAAAGCTATTTGTCAACATACACCTTGTAATTCTACTTTATTTATCTTCCAGGTCATTACCAGGTACAACGGCAGCAGAGTGTGAATCAAATCTGAAAAAGATATATACCGTCCACACTGTACAGGTAGGTTTGTACATTATTTTTAATTGCCATTTACAGCTAATTGAGCACAAAATGTGTGTTTCGCCGGACCAGCCTGAAAAACGAGTCGTTTTAATATCTATGAAGGTGTGGTGTGTGTTATTTCGGTTTTGATGGAGTTTTCATTGTCAAATATAGAGATGTGGAGGCAGTCAGAATTTGACAGATGCTAATAAATTATAATAAATATATTGTATAATAGTATGATTGTTTTTTCCATTTATTATAGCTTCAATTTGGATTTGTATGCCTTTAGTGATATTCTGAATCATATTAGGAATCAAAACATTATTATTTGCATTAATAAACAACACAATTAACTGTTTAATGCTTTTGCAAACTAGCAGAAATGGGGTTTTCTGTTAGAATTGGAAAAATATTGTCTCCCATACATTGTGTATCATCTTTTTTTTAATTACATACAGAGTTTCTGGAGCGTGTACAACAACATCCCTTCTGTGTCCGGCCTTCCTCTGAGGTGTAGCTATCATTTAATGCGAGGAGAAAGAAGACCACTATGGTGAGTTTGATTTTCATGCAAGAAGATTCAGCCAATTAATTACTTTTATTCAGCAAGGATGCATTATTGATCAAATACATGCTGTTTTTGTGCTCTCTATTTCATTAAATGATCCAAACATATTAAGCAGCACAACTGTTTTCATCATTGATAATTATAAGAAATGAGCATCAAATCAGCATATTAGAATGATTTCTGCAGGATTATGTGACACTGAAGACATATAAAAAATCTTACAGACCCCAAACTTTTTAACGGTAGTGTACATTTCATATCTGTCTTTAGTTTTGGAAATGTTTTTAAAGCAGTTCACTTAAACCATTTAGTTGAATATATTGTTCTCTATATCAACACAGGGAAGAGGAAAGCAATGCAAAGGGAGGCGTTTGGAAAATGAAAGTGCCAAAGGAGAGCACAGTAAGTCTGTTTATTAATGGTTTCACTTCAAGCCTAAAGCTTTTTGACTGTTAGACTGCATAATGTAAATACATAAAATTCACACTTCACAGATTCAGTATTTTCCTATTCTTTCTGGTGTGTTTTATCGCTGCCAGATTGTCATTTTATTGCCCGTATCTGTTTTTCTTACAGTCAGCTGTGTGGAAAGAGTTGCTGTTGGCTACGATTGGTGAACAATTCACGGATTATTGTGCATCAGGTGAGTGTAGATATGAGTTTTATTAAATTATTTATGTTTTTTTGTTTTATTGATATCATTTAACCCCTCTGGTGCTCCTCATTTAGGGGTCACACTCATAATTATCCCAGTGTAGAACAAATATTACTTTTTTTTTTTTTAATAATATTTTTTATTTAATGTTTTGTATTTTGAAGGAATTGTATGGTACTAAATAAGATTTATGCAATAATTATGATGTTTCCACAATTTATTTCCCTTTAATTTTCCATTCATTTCTATGGTAGTAATTTTTAACTGTGAGGTGTACAAGTGTGTCTGTTTTTTTAGGACTATTTAACCTTTTTGAAATAATGTCCACAATTTTCTATTTAATTTTTTGCCACAAAAGTCAGTGTCACACCATTCCGATGAAGTACACTTTTTTTTTTTTTTTTACATTTTAAACGTAATTTTTTTTTTATCAAAAGTGACCGAAGAGCACCAGTGGGTTTTAAAATGAATAAGAACTAATAAAGAATAATAATATCTGTCTTGTCTTGTCTTTTAGAGGATGAAGTTGTAGGAGTGAGTGTCAGCGTGAGAGAAAGAGAAGATGTGGTTCAGGTCTGGAATGGAAACGCCTCTTTTGCCAATGAGGCAAACGTTTTAGGAAGAATCTACGAACTTCTTCCACAGATATCTTTTAAAGCAGTATTTTATAAACGTAAGCGTCAGCGGTTTACATGCTTCTCACTTAATGTCACACTGTTTATTGTTAGAACATTAGATGACATTAACATAACATTAGTTCCTATGAAACCGTAATGGCGTTCATTTATGATTGATACGTTTTTTATTCGGATTGTATTCAAGTGTAAGAACAGTGACTGATTTAAAACTTTTTTTTTTCAGCACACGAGGAGCACCATGCATTTGAAGGTGGTCGCTCAAGACATTAGCAAGCTTTGCACATTCGTCACGTTTTTCCCTCTTTTTGGACTGATCCTAGAAAATGGACTGAAAACGGAAGACAAAAACAAAAGAACTCTTGGGTTTTGTAGTTGTTTGATATCATAGGGAATGTTAAAGCCCTGTTTTTAAGTTGTAAGCATTGCAGATGATCCCTCCAAGCTTTGCGTGAGGAGTTTGCTCACACCAGGTATTTAGGCGATATCAATAAAGATCACGTAGTAGCATATGTATTATAAATCATCACAACAGAGCAATGTTGCCAATTGTTATCATTCCCCCTCCCCTATTTCTAGGTTTATTGATTAAATGTGCAGTCCGGTAACAGTTGCTGCTTGTCAAAATATATACTCGATGTGTTAGACATTTTATTTGAGGAGTTAGAGCGTCCATTAGGATCAAACTCTTAGGGCTGTTTTCTCAGACGCACATTAGGCATAACCTTAAACTAAAAGAAATAGTCCAAGGCTAAGCTTAATGCGTTTCTGGGAAACTGTTTTTTATGCAAAAGTATTGCACATTTCTCTTTGGAAAAAAAAAAATCTCTTTGGCTTGGAGGTTAATGATTTCAGAGCAAATGTTAAGTGGGTGTAAGACAACCTTGGTTGCAACCGTAAATATACAGCAAAATGCATATGCAATTCCTCATTTTCACCCCCGAACTGAATATTTAAATAATCCTGAATTAATCACATGAGGGTAAAAATCTTGCATCTTGCAAACGGCTTTGCTTTTATGATTTCGAAAAACTGTATCCAGACCTCCTCTTGTAGTATTTTATGTAAATGAAAGCTGTTTTAGAATGGCGTCTGAGCACTGTTGAACTTCTCTTTTTTTTTTTTTTTGGTTACTGCGTTGTGGTTTGAAATCCTGCATTATGTTATTAACTGTAGCCCCAAATCCCATAAGTGTCTCGTCTTTGTCAGAATAGTCCAAATGCTTAATATAAGTCTTTTTTTTTTTCTTTTTTACGTACGCATTTGCTCCTAACTGCCTTTTTATTCAGTATAATCACACTGTGTCTTGTTTCAGAGTGCTTATTATTGTAGTTTGTTTTATTGTGTCTGGATGGATGGTTATGTTGGAAAACCTGAGTCGAGAGGGGCTAGTGTAGATATTGTCAAATTATGTAACTGAAAATGACTTGTGTAATCATCAGAGCATATATTTTTTAGTTTTTCAGTACCAAAGAAATTTCCTTTCTGTTCTCCTATGTTATAATTTATCATGTCCTGCGTCCTTCTGCACAGGCACGAGTTACAACCACGTTTCTTATGTTTGTCTTTACCGATGCTTTTTTTTTCTTCTTCTCACTTTCTGCCGTGTCTCCCATGATGCTGTGTGCCGATTTTATTTAGGTTTGTCTCACCCGAAAAGACCTGCATCACGAACCAGGTCTCTTAATGCACTAAAAGAAGCACAATTATGAGTTTGTCCTTCATATGGACAGGGATGTGCAAAATAACCTGTACATGCAGCTGAGCTTTCATATTTAAGCCTTTTCCTACCTATCACTCATCTCTAAATGAGATATGTGAGTTCTGATGTGGATTTCTGGAGCATTTGTCGGTTTTCCAGGCTCCCAATCAGGATCTGAAACCTCAAACTGATTGTCAATCTTCTGGAATGGTGCCTTGTGTTCTCCCAGGGTTTCACTCATAGAATGTTTTGGTTTTCTCTATGTATTTAATCATTTATATTATTCGTTTTTTTCTTTCTTTTCTTTTGCTTATAGGTTTTGAAATATTGAATAAATACGAAGCAGAATTCGAAGTTTGAGTATTGCAGTTATTTTCAACATAAAATTGTCTTTTATTTCAACTGCATGCACTAATGAAGTACTTTATGTATGTGGTCTGCAATGAATGAAGAATCCTGTAATTGTGCACAATTTGTTCACCGCAAGGTGGCGCTGTCCCTCCGTCAAACGCAATTTCACGTCGTCACTCGTCCGCATCTACATTACATTTAGTTAATTCACATTTCACCAGATTTGTGGAAGCTCTTTAGATTTTATTTTACCGCCCGCTCGTGTTTATCATGTCATTGATTAATGTACCATGAAAGGACTCATATTTGGTCTTGTGCGCAACAGTATTTGTTCCGACGAATCACTTCAGCCCTCAGCAGCAGGTGGACGTGACGTCACGCCTCTACGGCTACTCTGAAACATACGACAAAAAAATCTGTTTTGCCTCGACTCGCACAATAACTTCATCCAATTAATATCGTTTAAGGTTTATAATTCAACGCTCGCTATAAACGGCACCGTATACGTGCAAAAGCTGTTTGCGTTGTCCGTAAAGTAGTCCCTGGGACGCGCACTGCGGATGAATACACTTGTTTACATTGTGCTGCACGCGGCAGTGTCGGCCAGCGCGCGCTGCTACGCGAGCTTCATGGGAGAGCGACGCACTGCGCTTCACAGCTCGCGAAAGTTCGTTCCGCGGTCACCGTGAAAGTTTTCATTTCTGCCCGTTGAGAAACCATTTCATCCCCGGTGAGTTTATTCTTTTTTATCAAGTTTCTTTCTCTGTGTTCCTTCCTAATTTACATGTGAGGTTGATTTGCTAGTTATTAGCCTTATCACAACTAACGGCAGCGCTGGAGAGTAGACAGTCAGACAGGAGGGGCAGCTAATTCAACGCTCTCCACAGTTTTATCGCCATTTATTTAGTATTTTATTACAGGTAATTTGCCTTGAACAGAGTCGGTGGCTTACATAACACACAGTTATTGTCGTAGGACAGTTATTAAAGCCCTCATGGGAGTGTTAGCTGGCTAACATGTGCCTTTGGTTCAGTTCATGTGGAGAACAAAACAGCTTGAGTAACTTCAGTTCAAGACAGTCTGTCTCTGTAGTAAATCACCTCGTCTTATCACTGTTGTTATTATTAAATTGTTACGACAACAGAACAAATATCAACACAGCTTGCATAAAATATATGTATTGTATATATACAATCTTATCTATGAACGAACGTACAAATTATGCATACATTAATTTGACTATTTATCATATCAAATTTACCTACACGTATATCTTTTTCTGACCAAATGAATCAAATAAATACATTTAGAATAAATAAAGCAAAAGTAAAGCATCCTCGTCCATTCAAACGTGACTTTTTCTTTCTCCACACTTATTATACAGCCTATATTGGCATTAGTCAAACATAATTCAGCTGAGTGTTAATCCTAACTGGGTGGTTTGATTTTGGTCAGCAGGTTTAAACAGGGACTCACATGCAGGATAGAGGTGTAACTTTGGGTTTGTCTCAATCTAGTGAAGCTCCTACCTAGACAGTATTTTTAGGCACCTATAATGCCTCAAAGGCTAGGCTTTCACAGCCACTATTTCTTTTGTTTGCTCGGTGTGCTCAGTTTCCTTATTCCTCATGAGTGTACTAAGGAGTTAAAAAGTTCTCCTTTAGTTTCACTGTTTGATGTTAAAGTTGTTGAAACTACAACAAACAAAAAAAAGCAACGCCCCTTGACAGGTTTCATTTCTCCTTTTGCCTCTGAGCATTTACAATTCAGTTAATCATTTGTTGGAGCTCTTATACAGGCATCCCATTCTGTCTTTATTACTCGAGTTGTCTGTTCTTAAACCAGGTGTTACCTGCCCTTAGGATCGGGTTCCCTCACTTTACAGTCCTTTGTGAGGATCTGTCTATTCAGCACAACTGGAAAACACTTTCAGTAAGGCTTTCAAGAGATTTTAATTTCTTAATGCAGGGTTTTCCAAAGTTTTTTTTTTTGTCAACCAAAACCCGTAGCATAAAATATTTACTTGAAGTTCACCCTGAAATTTTAAGTTAATATTTAAACAATTTAATGACACATGTTCACAGTTCACAGTAATTGGTCACATGACACGCAGGTAAACAAAATATTCAATCTTTTTATAGTTTTTGTTGTTTTTAATGTCTCATATTCACTGACCAAGGTGCAATACAAATATTTGTCTTATTCTTCACTTTCAAACATTCAAACCCTCAAGCCTTTAACATGTAAAGGCCTCAAGCTTTTATTTGTCGGAATATTGGAGGAAGGCTGTAAACTTCTTTCCCTAAAAATGTTTGACTTAAGTAAAATCCTAAAGCACACATTTCCTTCCCAATTCCCACTCTGAAAACACAGAATGGCCACGTTCACACAGCAGCAGAATACAGTTGTCAGTCCTGAACACGCTTATGTTTACACACAGTTCAGTTATATACAGTAGTGACACCGCATTCTGTAACCGAACTCACACCTGTACATTTTCAGGACAGCCACATTCTTGGGAAACATGCGCTGTGTGAACCGAATCGGACTGGACAAAGTTGTCTGTCTCGTCATAAGGCGGGAGAGAGCCAATCCGGGTTTCCATGTGTGGTTTTCATGTCCACCGGACTCGAATGCTCCGCTCCGCTCTCCTCTCAGATATAAAAGCTGCTGTCAGTTAATGAAGAGCCTATATAAGCTGCATGCATATGAACCAGGGCTTCACAATATATCAAAATATCGCAACAGCTTGCAATAACTGGGATCATGATAAAAGACAGAGAAAATCAATCACTGGCTAAATAACTTGTGTAGCTTTTATAAGAATCAGTATATATTTCATTCACACAGTGATAACTAAGCAGTGTTTTATTTTTACATTTGATTATTCAGTTTCTGTTGTTAAACCTAATGTAGGATAACCTGAAACCCTGAACCCCGTGGTTTACACTGATGTTAAAACACCACTTCTTATGTTTCAGTAAAACACTGCTGTTCACTTTCAGAAGTTGTTGGGATGTTTTCTTGTCACTAAAAGAATGTGAAACACGTATTTAGGGTATATAATTTAAAATATATTTTAAAGATAATTTACACGCTTTTTAAGCATTATCGTATTGCATATCGAATATCACATTATTTAACGAGTGATCGCATTTTTCTTCAATATCGTGCAGCCCTACTATGAACACACTCCCGCTCTTCACTCTGAAACTTCTACTACATAAACTAAATCACAGCCTCTGATTTGATCATCTCTATTTGATAAGATAATCGCTATTTCAGTTTTATTTCAATTAATTGTGCAGCCCCATTTGTTTGTAATGCGACGTTCATTTCAATTAATCATTAGCTTTTCATCAATCACAAACCCCCCTCCCGAACCCCAATTCTTTCCGATCTTTCTCCTCCAGGCATTTTTCTGTATCCTGGAGCTTCGTCACATTGCTGGCAAACCTGTTTTGTCCCGTCTGGTGTTTCACAACTGTGTTATTGAAGGAGTTATTGTCTATTTAGATAGAATTTACAAATTGCAGTGCACACTGCCTATTTCTGTCTGTTGCTCTCAGTATCTGACTGAATTATGTGGCAACTGACAGATTTTGCCATGATTGTGTAATAACACCTTCAATCACTTGCGCAAAAGTGATGCCTTAATTCTTAACCTCCCCCACCTCCTGCTACACAATGAATTAGATGGTCAGAAACCGGTAGTGTCAATGTAATAATCCGATTAATGATTAACAGTTTGTCTCGATTAACCCTTTTATGGCATATCATACTCAGATGTCTTTCAGTGATTGTTGTCTGCACAAGAAACAAAAATCTATACTACATTAATTGCTATATTGCACCTGTTAAGACAAAATGGTGTGATAGTTGAAAGGAGCGCCACGAGTTTGAGAGCGTGTAGGAGTAAGTGTAATGCGGTTTGTTCTTTCCGAGGAAGCGGCACGTGTGGCGCTCATAGGCGTGGATGTGTAGATGAACGTGACTGATATTTCCTTTTTAGGTGGGAGTGTTAGGTTCTGTTTCCCCTTAAATTCTGGCATTACTGAGGAGGGTTTTCCCCTCAGGTGAAGGGGTTTCAGACGAGTGCACTAACATTGAGCAAACTTTGTTGTGGTGAGGAAGTGTAATGGCTGGTCGCTTGGCTGGCCAAGGTGACAGGTTCTTTCTTGGTTAGTGTTATTCAGTCGGTACCTTTTCCCGTTAGCATAGTGAATAAGCCTAGTCATTTGTGTGGGTTATTTCTTGAAGCAAACGAAACTTATAGCTCATAATGTATGTGCATAATAATCAGTTTCTGAAAAATAAGCGCTAGTTGACCTTGTGGGCTGGAAAGGTGTTGCTGAAGAGTTGGGCAGGAATTGCTTGTCACTCTTCGCTGTCTATTGGTGTAATCTATGGAAATGGTGATTATTCTGTTGCCCTATCTCAACTGACTCACACACCTATTCAAATGCTCCGGGACAGTAAGTGTAGTTATGCTTATGTTATCTGTGTTTGCCACCCTGGAGAGTTTGAGCACTTGGTGCACCACTGATGCGATCTATAAAGGAGCATACGCCACAGGTCTGTTTATTGTATGAATTGTTTGCTCGAGGTTAGCGGTGCATCATTGGTAATACTTTAGGTTGCATCAAGAAAGATTTGTGGTGTTTTATTTGTATTTTATTTTATATATTTTTTTTCTCTCAAAATGAATATAATTTTTCATAATGGACATTATTATGTTATGATGCTTACATTTACTTGTAGCATTAACAACATTAAGTTTAGTTTTTAATATTTTTTTTACTAGTACCATTCAAAATTTAACTTTTTTTTTTATAAGACGTCTCTCATGCTTACTCACCAAGGCTGCATTCATTCAAACATTCAGTAAAATTCATTCAGTAAAATGTAGGCTAAATGCAAGTTAAGAGGTTAAGACAAAATGTTAATTGATGCAGTCTATATATATATATATATATATAGACTGCATCAATTAACATTTGATGTATAAATATATATATATATATTTATATATTAAATGTATATATATATATATAATTTTTTTTTTATAAATAATATATATATATATTAGGGCTGGGTATTTTAACAAATTTCACAATTCGATTAGATTTCGATTCACAAGCTTGCAATTCGATTCGATTTCGATTACGATTCGATTCAATATCGATTATTTTGGATATCAGGTACAATACATTGCAAATTTTCTCAAGGAAAACAAATCTCTTAACTATTATTGTAAACTATGGGAGTCAGTTGTAGCCTAGGCTTTATTAGCCTACTATAATATTGAAGGTAAAAATTAACTGATTTGTATACAAACACTTACACTTTTATTTATTTTTATAATAATAAAGTTATATGAAATTATATAAAAATTTAAATGGTGGCTGTCATAAAAAACTTTCCAGATTTATTCAAACATGCATTAAATATTGAAGAACATTAAAAATTATTATGAATATGTAATATGGTGCATATATTTAACAAAATATTCCTATATTCCTATATATATCCTATATAAATATTCCATATATTTCCTCTCTAGAGTTAATTTTTCTAGCTGACTAACGAGTTTATGATATGTTTTTTCTGAGGTAAATGTGACGTTACATGACATTGCTTACTAACGTCTTTCCACGGTTAAAACACTGATTGAGCGGTTCCATGTGACATCATACGGACTTCGATAAGTTGTACTCTGTCTTTTAACACACTTTCAGATGCTCATTCATGTTTATTTCGCACTGTAACTGGTATTATTAAGGCGGAAGATCACGTGCGCTCTGCGTTGCTGCTTCTCTTAAGCTGACCTGCACCAGAGCGATCTCACGCCACAGCGCCAAAACGGTAATTATGTTTTTGAATTTCCTAAGAAAATGGACGTAATTTGAAATCTGAAACTTTGTTTCATATCAATAATAACAAAGCACAAAGATTATTGCGATTTATTGGATGGGATGCGCGCAACAATATTCCATTCATTCATCAACTGAAAACAGGATGACTAAGTTAATCGATTCTTGGGATTTAAGAATCGATAGTTTTTGAGAATCGAGAAATCTATATTTTTTTTACCCAGCCCTTATATATATATTTTATATATATATAATTTTTTTTTTTTCATGTTGCGAGAATTGTTGAATGTTCTTGAAATGCATTCTAAAATGTTGAATAATTCGTAAAAAAAATTATTATTCACGGTATTTTGAAGTGCCCGCGATAACAATATCGTGCATATTCATTATCGTAACATACCGTATATCGGCACGTCTACTCATGTCTACTCCACTTGTTTCATTACTGACTTTAAACAAATCACTTGAATAAATACTTCAGTGACTACATTTGTTTAACCGTCATATGTCGCCACCTACTGGTGTAACAATGTAATTTATTCATTCTTTATTTGAAGCATGTTCGAATAAAGAATACATTTAAAAAAAATTGAATATAGTATGTGAATAGAAATTATAAACAAATGAATTAATAAATATACAGCAAACTAGAGAGAAATATCAGTGCAAACATTATCAGGCTAACAGACAAGTAGCTTTAACATTGAGATGTCAGATCACAAAAAAATAAATAAATATACATAATATGAAAAGACTGTTTAGCCCATTTCACACAGAGATTCCGGAAAATACAGGGATAGTGTGTCCTGGGATCGTTTGATTTTGCTTGTTCCCCATATGCTGTAGCATAGGTTGTAGAAAGGCCAGTGCGGTGGCACGAGCGTCATCACTACGACACACCCCTTACAGCCATTGGTCCTGGCTTTTGTTCACACAGGGCGCGTTGCGGGACTGATCCCGGCAATGTTACTAGATCCCCATCCCGGCATCGATACGGGCATCAGTCCCGGGACATGTTTGCGTTCACACAGAAGGCACTCTAGCAATTTTACGGCAATTTCCCGGGATCAATAGGCTGTGTGAAAGGGGCTTGTGTGAAGCTGTTTCATACCTACATGACAACTGCTCTCACTGGATTAGCGGCAGCGCTGAACAGAATTCGGGGTGTTAGACTTTCTCATTGTCCATCACTTTGACGGACAGGGTCGTAAAAAAATAGCGCCATAATATGAACTTACACATCCGTCATAATCTATTATTACCAATCAATAAAATTTTCATATTTTAAAGTTAATAAGACTTTTTGTTTTCGTTCACATTTTCATTTTTAATCATGAACTTACAGGACGAGCATATAGGCTATATTATGCATTTTATTTATTTAAGAAAAGAACAATGAACAGAGACCCTGCTTCACTTTTCATGTTCAACACCACATAAAGCAGATGAATGTTTGTTTTTTTCCTCCGCAGTGTCAGCGGAGGCCACTTAGACCTAAAGAATAGCATTTATCTAAAATATTTATTTATATTAAATATAAATCTTTTGTAACATCACTTTTGATCAATTCAGTGTGTCTTTGCATGTCTTACTAAATCCAAACTTTTGAATGGTAACATTTTTGGACAAAATAGTATAAAATTGTAAAATTGGTTATCCGCCATAACTTGAAATACTAATTATTGATACTAATTATCAGTTTTGGCCAGATGTTTAATATTGGTGCATCCCCCAATATTGTTCAATTTTAAAATCTAAAACCCCAACAATAATACAATGTATTAAAAAGCAAAAGGACAAAAATAACAAGCTACAGTCCTATTTGCTCATCTTGTGTCCTTGGCAACAAAATGTGCTTTTCAGCCTTGGCTTTTGTAAACTGCACACTCTATTTGTGAAGTTTAAAAACTTAAATGGACTCAAAATCTTGCCTAATGCTTGACAAGCATTCATCACCCTTGATGGTCAGTCTCTCTGTAGAAACCACATCATTTCCATCTCAGTAAAGTGTATTTACATAGTAGTACACCTGAATGAAAAGCAGGCACTAAAGCAAACTGCTCTCTGTACTAAGCCTGTCACACATCTCCAAGATAATATTGTCTAGTCCTGTAATTTCACTTACGCAGCCTGCCTATCTTTTACTCGGCTTGTATCCGTACAGTGTGGTTTTGTGTATCTGCACAATTTGTCATGTGTTCGTAACCCGGCTATGAAATGTGATATTCTATGAGGGCTGCCTCTTCCATTATCTCAGAAACCTCTCTAAAAATAGACCCATGCATCCAGACACCATGCTATAGCCTAATACATAGTCCCATTAGCCCCTTCTTTTTGGCAACTGGTCCTATCAGCCTCGCCCTGCTGACAAAATTTGGTTGAATGAACTCCTGATGCTCATTTTTAGCCGTCTACAGATAATTTGCTGTTCAGTAATTTTTATACCATTTCAGCCGTAATAAAGTGTCTGATGTGAATGGAGTGAGAGCATACACAACTGTCATAAATCGCAACTCTCATGAGTGTTAGCGTTTGAAATTAGCCTTCCAAAAATATGTTTTGTACAGGTTAAAGGCAAATGATTGATTGCTTCATAAAGTTCATGGAATACGGATGTCTTGTTAAACATTCTGGTTGTTCTGTTAGTAAGCACCTTCTTGAGTTGCTTTTAGGGTGTGTTCACTCTTGGGATGTTTGGTTCGATTACACGAACCCTGGTGTGGTTGCTCTGTTTGTGCGGTTCATTTGAATCAGTGTGAACGCGGCCATCTGAACCCTGGTGCGCACCAAACGAGCGAACCGAGATCGCTGAAAAGATGGGTCGAGTAGGCCTATGTTATTCTAATGTTGATCTGGTTGCCTGAATTGAATCACTGGGACATCCATAGTCATTAAAAAGCTTCTAATTGTATCTAAATTCAAAATGTTTAGAAAGTTGCCAGCCAGCATTTTTGATCACTTTCACAATTTAACGGACCCTAGAATATTTTGTTGTATGAAAATCTGAACATGCAATATATCAAAAGAAAGAACAGAACTTTTAAACAAAAAAATATAGTATAAAAAATATAGAAAATAGTTTTTTTTCAAAGAGTACTTCCGGATAGGATTCAGAACGATAATCAAAACATAGATGGAGTAGATCGTTGTGTTGTAGTCCATCAACACCCCCAAAGCTTCACAGTCCTATACCTCTTTGTGGGTTTGACATTTCATTCAGTAAACTTAGGCACTTTTGATTTATATGCTGTTTAAAGGGATAGTTTACCCAAAAATGAAGATTATCCCATGATTTACTCACCCTCAAGCCAACCTAGGCGTATATGACTATCTTCTTTCAGACAAACACAATCGGGAGTTTTATTTTAAAATATCCTGGCACTTCCAAGCTTTATAATGGTAGTAAATGGCGGTCCTGATTTTGAAGCCCAAAAAAGTATATCTAAGTAATCCATCTGACTCCAGAGGGTTAATAAAGGCCTTCTGAAGCGAAGCAATGTGTTTTTGTAAGAAAAATATCCATATTTAAAAAAAAATTCAACTAAAAAAAACGAGCTACCGGCAGACGGCCCCTACGCAAGTCGACTTAAACCAAAAGAGTAACCCCTGACGCGATGAATGACATAGGATGTTGAGTAGTGTAAACTTTGATGCCTCTCATGGTTCAGATGAGATGATAGGGCTGGGCAACAAACTCGAGCTCCTCTTCTCTTCTTTATCTTTAAAAATTCTTGCTTTAGCCCAGAGGTCGGGAACCTATGGCTCGCGAGCCACATCTGGCTCTTTGGCAAAAATCATGTGGCTCGCGAGGTCTCTAACCCTTTACCAACAAACCATCGATGAAAAACAATTAAAACACATCAACAGAGATCGGCTCTCTGCAGAAAAAGCAACCAATTACAATTCCCTTGTTGTAGTACAGCCTACTGAAGTTAATGAAAAGTTTATGATAATAATAATATTAAAGTTGTACCGGCAAAAGTGCGTGTTCAGTGCTGTTCGCGAGTGTCACGAGTCACCACAGCAATCAACTAACCGCTTACGTTTCTGTGGTAACCTACAGCTCCTGCACTGGGATTCAAGCTGGCGAAAACCATTCTAGAACAGCAGCAACAATGTAAAAGTAGACTTTATAAACTTTAATATAACATTTTATTGAAACGGGTGCTTTGCTGCGCATAGAGACATTTCACCCGCTGGTACTTTCACTTTTGAGTGAGACCCTTTATGTCCTATAAATGTGTCGTATTTTTGATAATCCGCGCAGATTTCAGTTGACGATTCTGTTCAAAGTTATTAAAAACAAAACATGAATGAATGAGAAAGAAAAGAACAGGATGTGCTTTATATTGAAAAGAAATATTAAAAGCGCGATAAGTCGCGAAAGAGAACTGACAGGATACTGTGCGCGCGCTCCGAGCGCAACACGGACAAGCAGCCTTTGTCTTCGGTTGCGCGCCTAAACGGCCAAATAAACACAGAAATAAATCAAAATGCTAAGTCGAGTATTCACGTAAACACAGCAGATAGTACTGTGTGCATTCATTCTCTCTCACACGCACACAAAATGGTATATGCTCATCACTTGGTACTCAACCTCACAGTGAAAGCCCTGCAGAATTAATTCCATATTCCAACTTATTTATTGTTTGCTGAATATTTGTTAATAATATTAATAATTAAATAATATTAATAATAATTACTACGGTTGAATTTTTTATTGAAAAAAGCACGTCTTTAATATTAACTTTAATAATATATATATATATAGGCAATTTTTTTTCCTACTGTGGCTCTTTTGGAAAAATGCATTATCCAAAAATGAAAAAATGGCTCTTTGGTCAAAAAAGGTTCCCGACCCCTGCTTTAGCCTATACTTCATGCGTCGGGTCAGAGGTTAGGCCTACTCTTTTTGCCGTGAATCGATGCATACGACCGCCTGTCGGAAGCTAGTTATTTTAGTTTTTTAAGTTTTAAATATGGGTGTTTTTCTTACACACACGCACCTCTTTGCTTCGCTGGTTTTTGTGTCCAGAGATTCTATGCTATTTCAGAAGATGCACACCGGTAATAGTGGCCCCTACCATATTACAGTGAAAACACGGATATCTGGAAAATTCAGTCAATGGCGGGGAAAGAGATAAGTGTAAGTTAACAAGCATTGGTGGAACGTATTAAAGGATACTTGATTCACATGTACATGAATTTTGAACAATACCCATTCTTGTCTTAGGACAACTTTGATGAACATTTTTGATCCACTTCAAATGTTGACTACTGTAGTAAGTACAGTACAGTCTGATGGTGGCATGTCAATCATGCTGCGTCTGGCGGAAGAAGTAAAAGTATCATATTGTGAATAATTAGCCAAATGTATACCTAGCCAAATATTTTTTCTTTTCCTGAACTTTTTTTTCTTCCTGTAATCTTCCTGTAATACAAGCTCTTTTTCCTCCACATATTGTGCCCCTTTTTAAACATCTATTTATTGAGTGATTGATTAATTTCTAGACTATGCACAAGGTGTTTGCTTGTTTGCAACTGACTTGCGCTTCATGTTCAGTGTCGTTTTCTGTAACACAATAGCCCGAGGCTGTCTGTTGATGAACTGGTTTTTATTTTTGAGTCGGAAAAAAACAGATACTTGCTATAATGGAGAATTAATAGGTAGAATGAGTCTGATGAATTTGTTTTCTTTATGTAATTATTTGGTCTACTGCGCCTGGGCATATTAATTGTCCAGTTGAATGTTCAATTGCATTATGGGTAATAATAACCCCCACCATCCTCGGACCTAGTTGTAATTGCACAACAAACAACCTTTTTTGTTGATGTTCTTGCTAATTTTATTACTCTAATTCATTTTAAGAGCCACATCTTGATGCCACGTCATATTAAGCACTTCACAATCTAACTCCTGATATTATGCTGAGAGCTTGAGAGTGTGTGTTTATGGCTTTGCTTTCCTCCCTTTTTGTGTTATGTATCAATATCTCCTCATTGAGACTTCAAAGGCATTCCTTCAGGTCGGTGTATGTTTTCCCTTCCTGACTGTTGAAGTCCTTCGAGGCTTCACCTCTCCCCTAAAATCTTCATGTTCGTGTTGCTTGTCAGCTAAAGTTTGTGTCTATGGGAAAATGAGGCATTAGGAATGCAGAGGAACGTTCATGAGATGAAGGCCTATCATCTGTACAAATATACAGATGCCAGTGTAAGTCAAATAAACAGAAAACATTCTTCAGCAGTCACACTGTTGACAAGCTTTTGTTCTCTTTCTTGTTTCTGACAATGTAAGAACGCTAAACCCAAACAAACGTCCATTAGCTATTCTTTTAAACAGTCAAACAAGCCAGTACTGGTTTAGATTGGCATTTTGTAGTTATTTCTAAGACATCTATTTACAGCAAACATGCCTGTTGGCAGCCCAGGACAGAATAACACAGTGTAACTCAGAGATTCATGTTTTTTTTCCCACACTTGTGGACAGGTTGCATTACATTGTAATGCACTCATTATGTACACTGCATGTTTCAGTACATATTTGACATGTTTCATGCACCCTAATGTTCTCTGAGTTTCGTGAAGCAGGACATTTGTACAATCAGCGTTGGATGCCGTTTTGCTCCAGAATTCCTCCTCTGTGATCAATGAAGTGCTTCCTGCGTACATTTTACTGCAATTGACATTTTTTTTTCTTTTATAAATGGATAGTAGTTCTACATGTATTCGTCCTGAACCGCCACCGTACTGATGTCATGGTTATTCATCACACAGCGAATACACATATTCACAGGTGATCCACACTCCAATCCCTTCTGGGGTGCGCACGGTAATGCAACACTGTTTGCTAACTATCACAACAGGAAAAAGAGCAGAAGAAGAAGAAGAGACAATCAATGCACTAACCCCAAGCAAGAGAGGTGATTAACAATCCACTCAATAGCACGCAATATGCTAGGGGCAAATGCTGGTCACATTTTAAAAATTGTCGGTACCTTTGACAACACTGTTCCCAGGTTTATTTTAAGGAAGCTGGTAAACACTGAGAATAGAGAACCTGCACTTAACCTTTTCATAGGCATTTTGTTTTCATAGTTAGACAGATATCGTGTGATGTATCAATATTGGATTGTCTAGCAATATATCGACTAACGCAGAATTGCTGAATTGTGATATTATCGGTATCGTATCGTGAGGTACCCTGTGATTCCCACCCCTATACTCTTGAGCTTCGATTCGTTTTTGTGACACGCTCCACTAACTTCACGGAAAGGAAACCGGGACGACAGAAAGCGGCATCTTGTTTGTTTTCTTTATTTTTCAATTTGAGTGTACACAAATAAAAACAGACTTTACAGTTTCGAATGATGTGTTACTCTTTTCTGTATGACCATAAATGACAGAGTATTTTAAGTTGTTTCCACTGATATAATGAGACAAAATCATTTGGCATTGTGCTGATTTGTGTGATGGAAGTGCAGTGATGAAATATGCGTGTCCTGCTTTACTCTCTGTCTCCTCGTGGAAAGGTGAAGTAGACTCTGATGTAGATGGCAATTTTTCTCCTACTCTCTCATCTTTCCGTGATTTCTTGAAACGTAATATTGAACTTTGTGCACCAAATGTTAATGAACTCACACGCGCAAAGAAAACAAATCTCTGCACAAGTTTTATTTTTCATTATTCTATTTATTTTGTACTTTTATGACACAAGAGATGCTTTTCAGTTTTGTAGCTGATTGTGACCAAATACCTTTTTTTTTTTTTTTTTTTTTTATCAGCCCTACAACAAAATATGATCTATGCAAGAGTGCACTCTGTTTACTGCTTAGTGCTTGATACTCTAAAAGAGCCTGTGCTGTATCAACTACCTCAGGGGGGACTAATGCCGCTAGGTGGAACAAACTGTAATTTGCACTACTGTCTGTTCAAAAATAAATGGGGAAAAAAAACTAGCATTGGGGATTTGTTGCTATTAATGGTGTACCGAACTCGTATCAAACCATGGCCCCAAAACCTAGGTACGTACAGAAGCATGACTTCTGTGTACTGTTACACCCCTAGTAGTTCCGGTCCTGGATGCTGATTGGTCAATTCAGTGTAACAAATTGCTTAATGAAATGCTTTGTCGCCAAGAAACGGAAGTAACAACCGAACTTTTGTTCTTTATTGTGATCCAAGTAAAATGGAATATTGAACTTTTAAAAAAAAATTAGGTGGGACTTATTAGATTAAATTAGGTTCTGTCTGTCGGATGTTGATAGGATGGAGGCAAAAAAAAAAAAAAAACGTATGCAATTATGAATTATTCACAGTAAAATCAATAACATGCATTTAGAAACTCGGGCAAATTTTGAAAGAATTTTTCTTTGGAATTACAATGTAATGTAGTGACAGTTTTAGAAAATGAATAAGGCACTAAAAGTTAGGGATATATTCAAAGGTTAAAGGGGTTGCAGACACTTTGCATCTTGCCTAAAAAAAGTGTTGTGTTTTAGTTTACAATGCACGATGCCTCTGTTGCATCAACCGTTGGGCCAATTAGGATGTTTTGTTAGATAATCCTAATTTAAATGAGTGACAAAGTAGTTCACACATTGTGATATTGCTGTAGTGACTCCGCCTCTTGGGAAACATGTGGCATTTATTTAAGCTTAAATACTTTGGATCACCTCTTTTTTACACTGGGAAAAGAGTATTAATTGCTCCATGTTCCATGTATTATGGACATGTTTAGTCCATAACTTCAGTGCTAATTATTTTATGGACCTCAACACCATACACACCAATCTGAAATGTGTCCTTCGCCAGTGAAAGTACAACACAGTGTCTGCCAGCCGAAACAGGCAGCGGCTGTGTTAGCAGCACTAAATAACAAGCACTCAAATCCCACGAGCTCTGTTCTGGTTCACATTCATGTCAGGAGAGGGGTTGCTTGTTTGTCTAGAGATTTTCTTCGCTGTTTACTCTAGCTGTGTTGCTTTTTGAGCCGTTCCCCCGCCCTTCCCAGCTGTTTACATAAGGCCCTCCCTGTGTATTATGGCACCTGCCAGATCTGCAGATCGTACCACCTGGTTAATGTTAAATTGCTCCAGAAGGAAGATGTGTTTGTTAATAAACACCAAACCCAGGGCCCCAGTGTTTACTGTAGTCATGGTGGCAATCAGTTATTTAACAAATATCGGCCCCTGCTTGTGTGGGAGAGTGTTTAACTATGTACGAACCAGAGAAAATGCGCAACCTGCCAAAGCAGAGCTATATGAAGCGCTTGGGGTTGAAAGAAATGAGTTTCTTTATGAAGTTATGATCTGTATTCTTATAACTTCAGCTTTCGTATGACTAGTTCACCTTTAAACAAGTGGACTGGGCTGGTTTCTCGCCATCATGAGGATTGGATAAAAAGAGAACCTTTAGCGAATCATTGTTTTTTCAACCGTATGTAGCCCACGCAGTTGCATTGTCTTAAATGGTTATTTTTAAGCTTCGTGGAAGGCAGGCAGACAGGTTGTACCAATAGTCATAAGAACCTGTCCCTTGCAGTTGTGTTTGCTGAAAAAGTAATACTTTTAACTTTTCGTTTTTCAACAATAGTGTTTTGAATTGATTACTTTTTTATTCAAATTATATGTACCAGTACAATATGCTGGTTGATTAATCGCAATTGATCTCAATGTCAATATTTTCCCTCAAAGACAAAAAAAAAAGAGATTATTCAAAGGTAAAAAGTGACTTTAGAAAACGTTATATTGTCAATATATATTTTATGATTTATATTCACTATTATTACTTTTATTTTATATATATAGAGCTGATGGACATCGTGCTGCGTTGTCATGGGAACATCCCAGGTGAAAATAATTAGGAAATTACATTGTCTTTCGTTGCTCCCTTCGTCAAGTGTGTTCCAAATGGCTACATAATGTACACAAGTGCCCTGGTCCCTCCAAAGTCCCCACTTCAAGGGCTCTGCCCATCGAAGGGAGTAGGGCATAGGGATGCTCACGAGCAATAAGCACGTCCCAGGCGAGTGCGTCACTTATTGGTGTCCCCTGGAAACATTTCCGTTGTGGTCAGTGCTATTTGCAGCGTGTTTCTGTATTTGGTTGTGAACTCTTGCAGCGTGTTGTGAAACTGATGAAGATGTTTTCTTAATTTGTTGGTGTTTTTCTGTTTGCATGTTTTCTTCAGTTGCCGCGCATTGAGCTCTCTCGGCCACCAGAAAAATCACATTAAGATACGCACACAGGAATCGTAGTTTTAGAACAAGTTTGAATCGATTTTCTACTCCCAACCCTAGTCATGTGGCACAGTTAATTGCGTTATCATAATTGATCACAATAATTAACCCAGCCCTAGTCACTAAACTAACATCAGCATCTCTGATGTTGAAAGTGAAGTACAGTTAAAACTCAAGCCTTTCTCTTTGCTGATTGTATCAGGCTGAGAAGAATGTTGTCTTTGTTCGTGTCAGTTTTTTGTAAACACACTTGATGAGATCAGGCTGTTTCACACAGATGTTTGTCGACTTTAAGGAGAAAGTTGCAGGATATTGATCGTCAAGGTCAAAACAGATATTTTTTCTGATTTCAGTCCTTCAAAAGGCCCCTTACCAAAGACAAGGTGCATATAAGAAAAGGTTTCCTTTTCATTTCCATTCTGCTCATATAGTCCTATGATGTCTTTCTGATCTTGCTTCAATGCTAACTTTTTTATCTTTAACTATGACATGGTTATTTCTTCTAGTAAAAGCTTAATTCAGTCTCAGCAGCACAATATAAGATTCGCCTTAGTGAGCAATTGTCAGTTATTTGCGTTAACATGTAGGCATCAAATGCTTCATTCTCAGAACTCTTTGTTTATAATGCATTATTATATTTGTGAACAGTACAAACACAAATGTTTGTGTTTCGATGTCAGCTCTGCTGGCAAAGTGCATGTTTTGTCATGATCTAGTCTGTAGGCTTATGTGGGGGGAGAAGGAAATAAAATAAAGGAAAAGGCTTTCCAAAGCATATGTCAGAAGAAATTTGTTTTGCTGGCAGCTGTCTTATTTTTCTCCTCCTGTATTTAAGGTTGTCGTATCGACATGCAGGAGTCCAAGACCGATCAAACAACCAATAGCAGTCCAATTGGGCAGGAAGGTCAGAGCTCAGAGAGCGAGAAGAGGGTAACCAGAGAAACGTCTTCATCCCCATCATCCACAGCCCAGACACTTCAAACACAAGTAAGGACCTAAAGCTAACTGAAAATACATTAGCTCATTAGCTACAAGTTTCTTTTGTGACTTGGAACTAGAGCTAGGTACACATTTTCGGATTATTTATAAATGACATTTGAACAGTTTAATATGAATCCCTTATTTTGTAGTGCTCCTCTCGTCCTGTAGATCTTTTCCAGTCTGCAATGCAGACTGTGCTTCTAGTAACGCTTCTGGTGCCGTTTTTTTGCACTCATTCTAAGCGTTGTGACTGTTCATACTTGAGATAAATTGTCCTTGCAGGTCATGTTAACTCTGGTATCTTTTCAATTCCCTGTGTGCTCCTCAACTGAAGTTTATTGTGAATAGCGCTGTATAGTACAGGTTCATCAAGCCAGTGTAACCAATTGATACTTAATTTAATAATAAAGCTAATATGTTAAATAATATTGCAATAATACTGTGGGACATGGACACGTGACCTTCCACTTTTAGCATGTGATTCATACAACTAAACCACCTAAACAGTTTTTGAAGAGGAGACATGCTGTCATCTCCTTTTCTGTATTTTTGTGTTTTATTTACCTAGTATTTTAAAGGGATAGTTCGCTCAAAAAGCACAATTGTGTCATTTACTCAACCTCATGCCATTCCAAACCCATAAGACTTTCGTTCATCTTAAGAGAACACAAGATCATTTTAATATTCTCTTTTTTTGTTCATCCATTGAAAGTCCATCCATCAAAATGTTCAAGCCTCAAAAAAGTAAAATAAAAAAAATCGATATACTGTAAATCGAGCAGAATAATTCAACTGCGTCTGAAATCGCATAGCTACTAAATTTGAACTATTTTTTTATATACTATGAACATGGGTAGCATGAATGAAATTTGGACATACTACATTTGCCATGTTGTTACTGTCACGTGACCTACCAGAGTCAGTTGTGTCGCTTCGATGCCATTCTCCTGTAGTCTCATGGAATAGTAAAGTGTCCATCAAATGCGCTGTTCGGAATAGTAGTAGGGCATCCGGGGACTTTTCGCCGGCTATGTATTCGGACATACTACTCTTTCAGCGTACTGTTTTTTGCATGCTATATACTAGGGAAGTATTGGATTTCGGCTGCAGCTCAAGTCTTCTGTAGAGACACAATCACTTTATATGAACAGATTTCATTTAGGCTTTTATTCACATATAAACATTGATCAACATGCATACATGGAGCACATCAAATAAATAAAGCTATAGTGATAAAAATGGTTTAAAGTGTAATATTTTTGATTACATAGTTCAATGGATGATATCAGAGAATATCAAAAGTAACTTCATGTGTGTTCAGGCTATATTTTGATAACATGACATAGTGGTACTTCATCTGACAGGAAAATCCCTTATGGAATTTAGCGATTTTGATTTCTGCTTATTGATTCTGATTCTTATCGATTCCCAGTTTTGATTCCAGTATGGTAAAAAAAAATTAAGTCAAACATTTAGATATCAAGTATTAGATATTGAGTATTTGATAACAAAAACAAAATTTTGGGGTGCACTTGCTCCTTTTAAACTACGCAAATAAAGTCACAATGCACCTTATGCACTGTCATAAGGCACAAATGAATCGATATTGAATCAAAATTGTAATTGAGCCGGAAACTAATTGTGAAATCTGTGCCGATACCAAGCCCTACATGAGACTGACATGTTGAAAACGTTCCAGGAAATGCTTTCTCAAAGTAATGAAGTTTTTATAGGTATGTCAACATTTGTTACACAATAGCTTTGTTGCTTGTTAGAAAAATTGAGCAATTCTGTGACACACCCGTGTTAAATCGTTTAAATCATTGACGTGTCTTATGTGAATCGGAGGCTCAGTGCTTTCAGTTCTGTCTTTCAAAAATAGTCATTGTCATTAAAATCGTACATGCATTTATCTCTACGTATGTGTGTGCGCAAAGTGGATGTGCACATGATGAAATTGTGACAACAGTGACTAATTGCAGCAGATTCATGCTGAGAGCACCCACACATCTCTTCAGTGCCCCATGTTCAGATTCCAGATGTATGATGTCACCTCTGGAGTATAGGCCAGACAGCTGTGGGTTCAGGGCACCGTCCTGTGTTTAAACAATGAGAGAAGGCTCTAAAAAGCTCCTGTAAATGCTTTCCCATGTTGTTTTCATCTCCCAAAGATTACTGTGTCATGATCTGTCTGCTTTCCCTTTTCTTTTCACACTCGTCTATTGAAGTCTCCCATATCCGTTTGCTCATCTCTCCACCCTTCTTTTTGTGAAGGGGAGTTCCACAGGGCCAGATGTTTGACCCTACAGAGGTGTAAGAGGTCAGATCCGAGAGGACGGTCCCACCGCTGTGGATATTGTTCGCGTTCGTTATTTGCATATCTCTTTCCTTGATTTCTATCTAGAGGGCCTCACAATGGAAAATAAGACAAAAGCAACAGAGAGTGAGAGAGACATCCTTTCATCAACTTTTGGAGACCTCTCATTGCTTTGGCACAGCTGATGTATTTACTTTGTTACTGTTTCCTGACAACTGTTTTTTCCATTTCAGAAGGCGTATTATGTTCTGGTTTAAATAAAAGAGCTGGTTTAGATTGTCTCATGCAAAGAATTATGCTAATGTTTTTACAAATGTTACCATGTGATAGTCTTCAGAGGAATGTATGATGGGATCCAATCACCAAGGGACTGCTGCGGCTGTTAATAGTCAAAGGTTGAATCCTCTGCACTTTGTGCAATGCGCGCAGTGTGTGACTGTTATAGGCGGATGTTCACAGGTTATTATAAAATAAAAAATATTGTGCAATCATCACTTCATTTTTTGCTGTGAGGGCTTGTCAAGAGCGTTATGGCTGTGGTCCACGTGCAACAATAAACCGTCATTTTATCGCTTGGATATTTCCAGTGGAGCTCTCCTTAAAGGTATAGTTTACCTAAAAATTTAAATTCTCTCATCATTTGCTCACCGACCATCACGTCATTCCAAACACGTATGGCTTTCCATACATTTTTGGTTAATGCATATACCACGTGCATATATGGTTTAATGCATCCTTGCTGAATAAAAGTATTATATCCTCTTATATATATTATAGTTTATTATATATAACTTTTGAACAGTAGCATATATTTTGTGCTCCACAAGATGGTGAGTAAATGATGATAGAATTTAGATTTTTTGGATGAACATGCTTTTTAATAGTTAGAAGGGAAATTAACTTTCATTAAAAAACCTTAACTGCGAAATATGTTGCCTTTGCATCCATGCTTCTTGAAAACAATGTGAGTGATCCTGGGAGAGCAGAGCTGCTCAGAAACCAATCAGAAACTTGTTATTGTTTTTTTCAGGCACTACAAGTTGCTCAACAACAGCAGCAGCAGCAAGCGAGTGGTGAAAAGTCCCCCAAGAGCACGGAAAAGGAGACCGACACACAGGTAGAGCCATGCCCTCCTCCACCCGCAGCACACACACCTCCAGAGAACCTTGCTGTTTACACTATTACACAAACCGACTTGTTTATGCTGCCTTCAACAGATCATAAACAGATGGTGCAATGAAGGGTGTTTTATTATTACATATTTTTATGATGGAAGATTACACGTCCTTTTTATTGTCTTTGTAGCCTATTGTAAAACGAGTATTTTCTGTCTTGTCAGTTAACAGATAAGGCTGTACTACTGAGGAGAATTAGACAGCTGTAGAGTTTAGCCACAAACAAACACGCTATATGCCACCCAGTTCACAGCTGCCTTTATTTATTCATCATGAATGTAATGCTTATTACATGAGTCTCATGTGAATGCAAGAGGTGGAACTAGGGTTCAGATAGTCAATAGTTCAAGTCAACGTGCCACTATGACAAGTGTAAGGGGCGGGGTTACTAGCCCGAACCACATGACTGGATGGTTGCGTTAGATTTGAGATCCTAGTGAGAGTGTTATTGGAGGGGGAGGTGGGTTGGTCAGCGAGGCTGGGTAGTTGAAAGAACAGTGGGGAGGAAACTGGCACTCTGACTAGTCTTCAAGCATTCTGCGCAGCTCTCTGTTCTTACCGCCAATGGAGTTATCAAGGTCTGTGAGTATTGAGGCGAGCTTTTGCTAGTTTAGTCGGAGAGGGAAAGAGATATAATGTTTGCTTTAGTGTGTTCTGGTATTTGATTTCTGTATCTTTCAGTCTGTTTGAGTTTTGTGGGTGTTTTTCAGGCTGTTTATTACCACTGTGCTTTTATAGAAAACTTTTATTGCATTTTCCTTAACCAATTTGATTTTTAAAATCTCTAAATTACTGCAATTCTCTGTAATTTTCTGTATGCTCACTTTTAAATTTACAGATCATGATTTCAAAAAGCAGTTTGCTGTATTAATTTGTTGATTAATTCTTAATTGAGGGGTTTTGTATCATTTAATTGCTGACATTGTAGAATAGCATTGTTTCAGAATTGTTCCTGAACTTTTATTTATTTATTTTTAGCTTTAAAGAGAGAATGGGAACTAAGTGAATGACCACTAGGGTCCATAATATCTGATCTGACATGAGGCTGAATGCTTTGAATGTTCACTGGGACCTTTTTTTTGTGACTCACTATCTTTAGGCTGTCATTTTGTTCCCTGAATTACTTCTCTTTGTCTTTTAAAGGCTATGTTCACAGAACCGTGCCTTTTTCCCCTCTTGTTTTTTTTTCCCCTTGCCTTTGCAATTTATATTTACCCAGATGCACAGTGCAGGAAAGAATGTTATTTTTACTTTGGGTGGGGAACCACACCAAAATTGTTCAAGGTATTGGAGGGGAATAACAACAGGCTCTATTTGTTTTTGGGCTGCTGAAGCCTGTTGATTTATGGCTTGTGTTTTCAGAAGCGATCGCTTGTTGACATGTATTCACTCATGGGGAGTTGGTTCTCTGACACACTGGCAAGAACAATAACAACAACAAAACAATGTTTGGACTTGTCTGTTGTCATGGAGACAACACTCATTAGTGCTTACTGTGCCCCCGAGAGAGAATATTTACATTAATATGCTGGCATGCTTACATTCTTCTTAGGCTTTAAAGTATTTCTGTGTTGAGACTCGAAGGCCTGGTATTTTTCTTTTCAGAGCTCTTTCACAAGCAAAAGCATTTTTTTTGTTTACTTTAAGTTACTTAAGTTACAGTATTTCTGGTTCAATTCTTGTTCAAAGGAACAGAATCGGTGTAGTTTCAAGTAATTTTTCAAGGAAATTCTTTGCCTGCACTGTGTGGTCACGTATACAAAAACAGCATATAGGATTGGGAACCAAGCACTGACTCCATTTGTGGTTCTTAAGGCCCTTTCACACTGGACGCGATTTTTACGCACGAATAATTCGCGCGATGGTTTTATTTTTTGATCAGCTGTTTGTGTAATGAGTGCTTTCACACCGAACGCGAATGTGCTGCGGCGAAAAAACGACTTTTTTTTTTCCGTTTCGATGTCGATTTTTTTTTTCCTTTTGCGGCGACAGAAAAGACTTCAGCCAATCATATACTACAAGGACAATGATTGTGTGGCGTAGCATTGCCAACCAACTCGGTTATCACGACTGTGAGTATGTTGTGTGATAGTTTTAGTTGTTGTATAGTCCTGTGCTGTGTAGGCTAGCAGGCTAAACTACATTTGGGATAGAAAGCTAATTGTCAAAGATAGAGATAGAGACCGTGTTTACGCGGCTCATGTGATGGGTTTTGACGCGAACTATTCGCACACGAACTATTCGCTTTTTCGTTACGTATCCGGTGTGAAAGGGCCTTAAAATGTGTATTCTTCTGTTGATGAAGCGAGAACACTATAAAACAATACTCCATGGCAGAACAAATCATAGTTCAGCTGACTTGTGAGCTTGCAATATGAAATATCACAGTAAAAATAAACTACACAAATAAACATGTCAGTTGCATGCAACAACAGTCAAAATGGAAAGCACTCATGAATCAGTTGTAGCAGTTAATGCATTAATCTGACTCGCTCACTGAACTGCAAGTCATTCATTTCAGTCATGTCCGGACCAAGAGCTGATAGGGCCTACTGTGTTGTTTTTCATGAGACTAAATCAGACTGATTACTCTTATGACAACATTTATTAAACATGTAGTAAAGATACATTCTAAAACATTTTTTAAATAAATAGCTATATACTTCAAATATATTACAAAATATTTAGTTTTAGATCAATATTTGTGTATTTTTATGACACCCTTGTGCTGTGTTAAAGTCTATAAACACCTCCTAAAAGTATTGCATTCAGTGTGCTGAAATATCAGATGAGCTCATTTAGCAAAAGGGATCTGTCATGCCACATTAAACAGCGCCAAAATGGTATTTATTGCTTGATTAAAATTGGCTAAATTTGAAAGCTGTCAGTGCTTCATATCAGAAGCAACAAAGCTTATTGTGATTTATTGGATGGGAGGCGCTACAAAGTTCTGTTCAATAATTAACTGAAAACAGCATAGACTGAAAGATCGATTCTTGGGATTCAAGATCGTTATCTGTTCTTCAAAATGAGAATGACATTTAAATAATTATTTGATACTATGCACTTATTGTGTCCATACCTGTTGTTACAATGTACTTATATTTTATTATATTAAAAATACCTGCATGTAATTACATCTGTAATTAATTTCTGTAAATACATCTATAATGACACAGTTGGTCCTTCCTTTACCCCTTAACCCACCCTTAAACCTAACCATACCACCAAACCTGTCCTTACCCGTATTCCACCTCAATAGCACCACTAGTGTTTTGTAATGCAACATCAACACAATAACTACACCGTACTTATTTTTTGATGTAAGCACATAGTAGTTAAGGACACCAATATTTTTAACCCAGCCCTAATAATAATCATTAATGGAGGCAAGGAACCAGAATCATTAAATTCCTTACAATTGCCATTCGCTGTGGCGTGTGAAGATGTTAAGCTTGGTCTGTCGTCAATGTAATATATTGTTATCATCAGACACAAAGGGCTTTTGATCACACGTGAAGCAAGTTGGAAAAGAGCAGCGTGAACATTCTGCTAAATATTATCTCTTTTTGTGTTCCATCGACGAGAAAGTCATAGGAGTATAAGGTCTAATTCTTACATTTTTGGATTAACTGTTTCTTCAATTGTCAGGATTTTGGGCCATGATCTTGAACACACACACACACACACACACACACACACACACACACACACACACACACACACACACACACACACACACACACACACACACACACACACACACACACACACACACACACACACTGTATGGGAAAGACTTGTTAGTATAACAGTCAGCTGTTATTGTTCTCCCATAGTTGCAGTATCTCAGTCCAGAAGTATGTTTATATGAAACTGAACACAGACTTCTTTACTGGAAATTTGTGTTTGTTTGTGTTTCACAGACTTAATTAAAATGCAATCTCGAGTTTTGTTTTTACAGTTGCTGTGTACCCCAGTATGTATTATTTATATGAATCCGTAAATGTGACTTTAATTATTCTGTTTATGTTTATTGTAAACATCTTAAAAGCAGAGAGAGAGAGAGAGAGTGAGAGTGTGTGTGTGTGTGTGTGTTTTGGCTTGAGATGTGGTAATTGCTAGAGGCCAAGTGATGCATGGACTAACTCATTGTGAATCCAGTGCATATACATTGAAAACACTCGCCTCTGTTGTGGGTATTTTTGTTTTTCTGTTTTCGTTGGTAGCATTTTTAATGTCAGTGTTTGAGCTGCTGTCAACAAATGAATAATGTATTTGTCTTTTTAATCTTGACTGGTTGTTTGCCTCAGTTTATGGGCAAATTAAACTGAGATAACTGAAATGAATGCTTGTGAGGGATGTTTTTTCCAATTGTAGGCACAGGGGTTCGTCCTCGCATTTTATTGAGGACTGTAAGCCTTGTTATTTTCAAAATTGTTTGTGTATTTGTTTACATGGTCTTGTTGATGTTGACCGTTGAGGCCCAGAGGACTTGGAAACTATTCCCTGAATGTCTAAACAATAAAATATACAGAAAGGTCTGGTAGAGTCTTACTCTGGTATCTCTTTTTAGCGGTTCACTTGTTTTAAAAGTGTTTACTGTCCTTGGGGAAGAGAATTGAAATTGGGTTTGTGGAAAGTCCTTTGTTCTTGGATTTCGTGATTTACTTTTTTACATCACAAGGTATGCAGCGTGATAAAATCAATCTCAACCAGGATAATAAATGTCTTCTTGACATCCTAAAGCTCATCATATTGTCTGTCAAACAATCAGTGTGTTGCTAGAAGTAGAGACCCGCGCTCCCGCAAAAATGTTACCTTCTCCCAGACTCCCACTCCCACCCACAACATTCATGTTTTGTCCCGCTCCCGCCCGCAAAAGCCGCCAGGTAAAAGTATTGATTTTTTTTCCCCAGTAAATCCATGAAAGTTAAATTAAATAGTTTCAAGTTACTCGTCACCTAGCCACAGCCTACACATCCCAGCATAAACTGAATTAATTATTATATGTTCAATAAATATTTTTTTATTAAAGCATCTACATTCACAAACCACTGTTAACTTTAACAGAAAAGCAAGCATAGGCTTTTGTATGCATGATTTTAGATACCTAAATAGTCTTTCTACAGAATCCAAATTCAATACCCACCACAAGCTATCTGATTATTTTCAGATGGACGTTAAAATGCCTTGGTATTAGTAAAAAAACCGCAGTCGTTTATGTTTTAAGAGAATATAATTGAATGTAACAAAACTTTGGATGTTTGTCAAAATAAATATTGGTTCTGTGATGATGTTAATATTAATTACTGGCAATCTTGAAGAAAAATAGACAGCCGTTCACTGCACTTGGCTGGATAATTGTATTATCTTTAAGTTATTTAAAAACAAGTATCAACTCAACATTAATCCTAACTGGAAGAAAATGCCCATCTCATTTTAATCATAGACCTGCCTCTCTGTCAAATTCTTACAGCACTGAACTAGTAATAATATATAACTAATAATTAAGACTATGGCAATTTAAGTAGTTTTTCACCACATTTGATTACTTTTTGATTTTGGTTTTTAATTTATTGATGTTTATTTGAATATTTGATACTGTTAGATCTGCAGGTACTATTTACTTTATATATTTGTGAATTGTTTATTGGATCTTTTTTATTTACAGACTGTTTAATTAGAAAAGCATTAAACTTTTTTTTATTTGATATACAGCATATGTTGTTAATTATATTAAATGCCAAGCAGCGTTTTACTTTTCGTTGTGGTATTGTCTTGAGAATCATGAAATTTCACTGGTATTGGTATTGACTACTACATTTATGGTTTTGTGATAATCCTAATACAAACTAGTGTTTGATCAATAATGACGTGGTGTGTGTGTGTGTGTGTCTGTAGGTGTCTGTATCAGTGGGGATGATAACTCCTCAGGCCATCACTCCTCAGCAGATGCAGCAGATTCTCCAGCAGCAGATCCTGAGCCCTCAGCAGCTCCAACTGTTACTGCAGCAGCAACAGGGCCTCATGTTACAGCAGGTACACACACACACACACACACACACACACACACGCATTGGGTTTTTATGTTATATGAAGACTCTCCATAGACGTAGTGATTTTTATACTGTACAAAGTTTACATTCTATCCCCTACCCCTAAACCTAACCGTCACAGAAAACTTTCTGATGTTTTACATTTTGTCTTGACAACATAGGGAATATCTAGACCACACACACACCAGTTTTTCCTATTTTTTTTTAATTTTTAATTTTTAATTTATTTACTTACTAAATTGGTTCTCAACCTTTTTTACTCAAATGCCCCCCCCCACCCCTTGTAACCGAAGAATTGTGTTTTTTATTATTAATTTTTTTACATAAACTGGGAGCTTTGATCTATTCAATTAATGTATCTATTTGATTAAATTTACTCTGTGATTCCAGAAGTTTTAAGAACTGTAAGTTTTTCAGTTAAAAACAGTATTTGAGGGTGAAAAAGGCTGTATGATTTCAGTTGATTTTTTGTTTTTTACATTATAGTTTAAATTAAACATTGTTTTACTATAATAGTACAAATGATTATGATAATTTTTATATTAATAATAAGTTGAAATACTTTATAGTCAGTCCCCTTGGAAGTTTGCTTGGGCCTCCTATACCTCTCTTCCATCAGAATGGTTCATGTTCTGGAGCCAGAGCCTGTTCTTGGGCCGGGCGAACTGAGCCTGTCGCGAACCGGCCGTGTGTTTCCACAGACTTGAGGAACGAACGCTGATGTAACGCTACTATGTGTTGTTTACCTGCCTATAATGTAACCACTCTAAAAAAAAAAACTTTCTAGTGAACCAGCAGCTCGTATAATCTGCAGGTTCTCTCATCTGTCCTTTTTTGGAGATAAACTGAAACTGAAAGCATTGATTCACTCGCTCTCTCGCACGCATCGATCTCTCTCACGTATATAGTTTTATATATTTAGATGTAAAGAGCAATGTAGTGCAACGTTATTACATTGCTCAACGAGACAGCGCCAGCATTTCTCCGCCCCACTCCCAACAGCAAGTTTTTAGGGCCGAAGTTGAACCGTTCTTTCTGGCCTGGAACCCCCTTTTCTGCAGTGGAAATGCACAAAACGGTTCGAGAACGGACAAAGACCAGGAAACCCGCACCGGAACCGTGTCGGAGGAAAAGGGGTAATAGTTGGCCCTGGCCCCCTGGTTGAGAACCACTGTGTTATTGCATTTTTACACTAAAGCGTTTGTGAAACAGTGGCCAAACAAAATGGGTTTTGCTGTGTCACATACTGATACGTGAAGAGAAGTGTGGCCAATACACTGCCAGTGAGATGTACACAAAACTGGAAGTTATCAAACACTGCTTTTACTAAACATTTACTCAATCTGCTTATGTATTTGAAAACGGATAATGTACATAATACATTGACAAAGCTAATGCAAACATAAACCAACATTGACAAAGCAAAGCTAAATTGACTACCACTTCTGTTCATCAGCCAAGCACATTCATGAGCCAATGTGATCATCTCAAAATATCCAAATTGTAGATTATTACTTGACATGGTCAGTACTCTCAGGCTGCATCTGAAGTCGCATACTTCCCTATTATATAGTAGGCGAAATACAGTATGTGACAAAAGAAGTATGTCCGAATTCACTGTACTCATAAAAGCCTCACTCTTTCACTAGTGAGTAAACTACCTTGGATTGATGTGTGACTTGTTTTCTGGTGTTAATGTTTTGTGTCCTCCCTCTGTGTCTCAGCAACAGCTTCAGGAGTTCTATAAGAAACAGCAAGAGGAACTCCACCTGCAGCTCCTGCAGCAACAACATGCTGGGAAACCCAGTAAAGAGGTAAAAACATCACAATTTAAGACCGAGGACCATCAGAGCCATGTGCTGCCCTTGTCCTCGGCAATCTCTGCCAGATTACTGTCACACAGCCTACTTTTCACTAGCCACATTTCTGTCTTTTGACGGCTTTATGCGACTGTACTGTGAGCGAGTGGGGACGCCGGCTGTGGTGTCGGCAGCTTTATCACTTGGGTGAAAGTGCCGGCTGTGCGGTGATACTATGAGTGGATGAAGACCCCAGCAGTGACTGTTCTGTGAGTGTCAAGTGTCTGTCTCTGTATCCCTCTAACAGCAGATGATGGTCCAGCAGATGGCTATACAGCAACAGTTACTCTCCGTTCAACAGCAGCACCTGCTCAACCTGCAGAGACAAGGCCTGTTGTCTGTCCCGTCGGCTCTTGCCAGTGCACTGCCTCAGGGTAACAACACCTCACTGCCACATGACATGAAACAGTGTTATGAGAATGTTTACTAGGTTCAGGAGGTCACCAAGTTGCTGCACTGTTGTTGTTAGTAGGCATTCATATCATTACATTCATTCCACTCAACTTTGTTGCATCACCAACATTTTTATCACTCATGTCCCGTCAAAGAACTTTCTATTCATAAAATAGTCCTGAATGTGTGTGTGTATATATATATATATATATATATATATATATATATATATATATATATATATACACACATACTTTTTTTTTACTTTTTTACATCTTATCGACCCCAAACTTTTGAACAGTACTGTGAATGCTGCTTTTCAGGGTTATTGTTTTCTCAGAATAGCTTTGTGAAAGGGATCCTTGATTTTTGTTTCATACATAACATATTTGTTTATTATTGTTTTATGTGATTGAACCTTTATTCAACCAGGAGAGAAACCTGAAATTATAATCTCTTTTTAAGGAATATCGTGGTCAAGATAGGCAGCACATTAAGTGTTTCATTTTTAAATGGCTTGTGTATAATTAAACAACATTAAAACAGGTCGTTTGATGGTTTAAGATGTTCTCTTGCTGAAATGTAATTTATATGAAATGAAACACAAAGATGGTTCAAAATGGGTTTAATGAGAGATTATTTTGCAGTCCAGTAATCCCATGGCTGTCAGAGGTTAATGATTGGTGCTTGGATGGATTGGAATAGACAGAGAATCGTAGATATAGAGGTCTTATTAGTTGTCTAGTGATCTAATAAAGGCAGTGTCTTACTCACAGGCCTAAATCCTGCTGAGCTTCAGCAGCTTTGGAAAGAGGCGGCAGATGCACGACAGGAGGAGAAGAGTAGAGGAGACAAATCCCCTTCTCCTCCCAAAACTCAGATCCTCAACCACCACTCCAGCACCAACGGACACCATGTGCACCGACCCAGCCGGAGAGACAGGTATTTCATCATTCATTCGTTTTTTTTTTTTTCGTTTTTTTTTTGAGACATTATTTTTTTGCATACAAGCATGTGCCATTTATTTCATCATCGTGTGTTAATATTTGCTCTTGACGCTCTCGCTCTCTCTCCAATTTCTGAGCTCAGAAGAGTAAATGAACAACGGTAAACTGAAGCACTGTGGTAGCACTGCAGGTTTACTAACTCACCAAGCTCATCCTATACGAGATTAATCAGACATGTACACAACACAAACATATTACAACTTACATCTGCACAAAAGGACACAAATGCACAAGTGATCTTGACTGTTCTAGTCAGAGTGTGTGACTTCAGTTGTTGATGCGTTCTTCCAATTTATGACATTCTGTTTTAATAGTTTTCTCATTATAATTACCTCAAGTTATAGCCAAAACGCTGCTATAACCAATCAGAAACAAAGAAAAATATACTTTTATATTTTTTTTTATGTCACACGATCATCAATATGTCGGTGAGATTTTATACTACAATGAATATATATTCAGCAAAAATGACATTTATAATGCTACAAAGATTACTATTTCCAATAAATGCTGTTCTTATGCATTTTATATTCATAAAAGAATCCTGGAAAAAAAAACTGATCATGGTTTCTGCAAAAATATTAAGCAGCGCCACTGTTTCCAACATTGATAAACGGTAGTTTCAAAGAAATGTTTCTTGAGCATCAAATCATCATATTAGAATGATTTCTGAAGCATCATGTGATACTTAAGACTGGAGTAATGATGCTGAAAATTCAGCTTTGATCACAGAAATAAATAGCATATTATAATATTTTAAAATAGAAAACCGTTCTTTAAATTGTAATATGTAATAATTTTACTGTTTTTTTTTTTATCAAATTAATGCAGCCTTTGGGTAAGTATAAGAGACTAAAAAAAAAAAAAAACGCAAAAACATAAACTTATGTTATGCTATGCTATTGTACGCTATGTCACGTTATGTTAGTGACAAAAAAAAAAATTATCTTAAAATGACCGTAATATTGTTTATTGCAATTATTTTTGGGATATTATTTTGTCCAGCAAAACTAGTTATCGTGACAGCCCTGACAGTGAGTATGTGTGAAATGTAACATTAGAATTTGATGACCAGTCAAACCAGTGGTGTTGTGAGGTTGCCCGCCCAATATGTGGTATTAGAAGTAAAGTGTTGAAAACAGTTGTCAGGTGTTTTAAGAGGCATTAGTCTTTGTGGCTGTGTGAAAGGTGTCAGTCTGCGTCAACGTGTGTCCTGCAGGCCTTTCTTCATATACACTCACGAAAACACCTTCCTCTTTGTTTTCAGAGGTCTAAACCTGTTTGTCTATATGTTCCAGGAGCTTGTTTGCTGAAAGCACTTGACTGTTGTCAATCCAAAACCTGACTGTGACTGTGAACTTTGCTTATAGAATGTATTGCTGTTTGTTGACTGGTTTGAACTTGTTTATGCATCTGGTGAACCCATTACCCAAGCAATTGGGGTTAAGAACCAGCAGCCTTCTGGTTCCCCAACCCAGAGTCTTAACCACTACACCACACTACCCCGTTAACAATAAACGCTCGGATTACAGTAGGTGCCATCGTGTCCTGGTGTTGCATTGATGTGGTCTGATATGTCAGCAGAGCCCTCTTATGGCCTGCCTGTGATTGTTTGCATGATATTGGTGGAGGGTGAGAGCTCAAGGACTGTATGGTCAGTTTCATGTGTCATGTAAACTCCTGCCCGCCAGAGAGACGCCTGCAACTAAAACCTTAAGTGCAGCCACTGGCACCAGAGAACAAACCCTTCACCCCTTCCAGAAGACCACGACATGCGGGCATTGTCTATCCATCTCTCCTTCTGGCTTACTGAGTGACATGCAAACACTCTCACGCTGATGGACTGAGGGATCAAATGTAATCAATCCTTTAAAATCTGCCCCACTCCATCTTGATCCGTTACTACTGTAGCTTTCTCTCCCGAGTGCTTTTTCCTGTGAGGCGAGTGTTTGACATTGGGCTGGGATCTCCATCTGCAAGAACAAACAGTTCATTGCGCGCGTTTGTTTTATTGTGTCTGCTTGCTGGCTTATTTGATTGTTCAGTGTTATAAGGATGGAAATAACAAAGTCTGTTTTAATTTGTCATGTGTGAGTCATCTTCCTAGTTGGGGTTGTGTTCAAGCACTGAATGAGAAAAGATGCCCGCATTAGACCTCTCTCATTTTTTTTTTTTTTTTTTGGTGTTAGGGAAGGAATCTGCTGGCAGAGACACACAGGGCTCTCTTAGGCGTGTAAAGGAGAGAGGGTCATGGTCAAAGGACACAACCTCTCTGGATCCCAAACAAATAAAGCATTCTTGACATTTTTCAAAGTTCAAAAATAAATCGTTTTCTCAAACAGTCCACTGTTTGATACAAAGTCCCAAACATGTCCTGCTACTTTCTCAGCTGGAGCTGAATTGAAGAATAGAGCTTTATGAAAACATCTGACAAAATCCTGTCTGTTACATTTCAACCCAATATACGATTTTGGATTTAAAAAAAAATGTCCATATAGAAAATACAGCATATCTATAGGGCCATTAAAGATTCTTTTCATTAGAAATGAAGCACATTTTCTACCCATATTGTTAAATTCTGCTTTTTCCTCATCGATTATTCTCATTACTTCAAAGCATTAATTTTACTGTACCACAATATTGTCCAAAAGTTTGGTGTCAGTACATTTTTTATTTTATTATAATTTTTTATAAATTGATGCATGAAATTGATCAAAAGTGACAGTAAAGACATTTATAATGTTACAAAAGGTTTCTATTCTGAACTCTACTCATCAAAGAATCTTTATGTATCATGGTTTCTACAAAAACATTAAGCAGCTAATTATGAGAAATGTTTCTAGAACATCAAAATTAGAATAATTTCTGAAGAATCATGTGACACTGAAGACTGGCGTGATGATGCTGAAAATTCAGCTTTGATCGCAGGAATAAATTACATTTTTAAATACATTCAAATTGAAAACACCTATTTTAAATTGTAATATTTCACATTATTACTGTTTTTACTGTATTTTTGATATATAATTTTTGTCATCACCGTAATGGTGTTTCATTATTATAATGGGAGTTTGGGAGTGGGCGAATTCTGAGGAAAAGTATTTGAAATCATATTCAGAATGATCTTAATTAGATAACTTGGGCATCACCAAATTACCTGACGATACATTGCGATGCACATGTCATCACAACGAAATGAATCACAATATCGTTAATGGATTGAGACTGAAACCGAGCCTGTGGCGTGAGAAAGACACTTGTCGGAGAGCATGAATTTGCAGTATCAGTTTCAATCTCTCTCTAGCAGTTTCCTTCAGCTTTTTTTTTCCATACCACATCTCCAAGAAGCATCTCTGAGCAGATAAACTACGGTTCAGAATTTATGCAAAAATGAAACCTTTGTGGCATTAACTGAAGGAAATATACACTATATATATTGATTTCCATGTAAAGGATGCTAAATAATTGTGTGAATAATAGCCCAGGCATGTTCTAGACATGCTTTGTGAGATTCACAACTTTCTGAGATCACAGATGTCCGAAATCTTGCAGATCGAGGACAAATGAAAGTGCAACAGTGTGATTATGGATGAAGCAGAGCCATGTGGTTCACAGAGTCGTTCAGTGTCACAACATACTGCACGCCAGTGACATTTTCCATTGCAAACCTGTTTTATTAACATGTACGCAGAACTCGAGCTTCAGATTCTGTATTTATTGTCTCTGTTTTTGCTTCAGTTCTCAGGAGAGTCATTCTCAGAGCGCGCATCCTCTTTATAGCCACGGCGTGTGCAAGTGGCCAGGCTGCGACGCAGTGTTCGGAGACTTCCAGTCATTCCTCAAGTGAGTCAACACTCTCATCCTCCACGTTTTATTATGCTGTTTGTCCTTGCAGATCTGTGAGGAGGAGCTGTTTGCGGCTGTAATCTAATTACCATTTCTGAGTGTGCTCGCTGCTCTTTTAATGCGTTTCTATCCCTTTTACTCTGTTTACTTGTTTCATGTTTTTTTGTCCCTTTTCCCTCCTCCCACCTCGGTTCGCTTGTATGTAAGTATGTATATACCACCCATGTGTCTTTATTTTCTTTCCGTTTCCTTCTCTCTCACTCTTTCCCCTGTGGCGGTGCAGCCGTGGGGCCCCTCAGGGTTGAGCTCAGTGCACTGATAAACAGAGTACCCATGGTGATCCTGGCCATCCCTCCCAAAACAAACAACAGGAGGATGTTTATCTGTGCCCCTTCCACTGACCCTGACCCCTGCTCCCAGTCCGAGGCCCCGCCCTGTCTATTGCCACAACACTGCCTTTGTTCCTCAGCTCGGTCACAGTTCCACCATATAAAAACATGTTTCTAATGATCACATCACTCTGAGACTCACCTCAGTATTCTGTGTCTCAGTATTCTCAGTACCTGAGAATAAGGTGTTTAGGTATTGTTTTTTTAACCTTCATGAATATGCATTCTTCAATCACAAATATTGCATGAAAATTGCATTGCTTTAATTTTCACCATGTAAAAATATCTCCCACTCTCTTCATTCAATAGCAAATGCATTACTGTAGTTTTTGGTAATATAGATTCTCAAGATAATTTCATGGATAAATGTGCTTGATATGCGATTAATTTAATTGTGAATATTTTTTACAGAAATATTTTTTTTTAAAACGAGTTGTAAAGATAGTTGTTTGAGGAAGTTGTTTGGATGAAAGCCTTGCACAGATTTTCTTTGAATACAGCACCCTCTACTTCTCAATAATAGTATTGCATCCAGAACAATCATTTTGATTAGTAATGTATGATATACAAACAAATCCTTCTTCTAAATTGATTGTTTTAATTAGTTATTCAAACTCTCATTTAGCTTGTTTGGGAGTAAAAATCTGAGGTGATCTGATTTATCATTATTGCTACATTTATAATGTCAACATGTCATACACTACGCATTCAAAAGTTTGGTGTCAGTAAGATTTTTTTTTTTTAATTAATGCTTTTAACTGACAGTAATGACAGAATCCTTAAATTGACCAGGGTTTCCACAAAAATATGAAGCAGCAGAACTGTTTTCAACATTGATAATAATCAGAAATGTTTCTTGAGCAACAAATATATTAATATATATTTTTAAATGTATATTTTTTAATTCTATTTCTGTTTTAACTGTATTTTTGATCAAATAAATGCATCTTTGGTGAGCAGAAGAGACTTCTTTCAAAAACATCTAATCTTTCCAACCACAAACCTTTGAACACTAGTACATGAATGATTCGCTAAAAGGAATGAAACTGCTCAGTGGTGATGTTGTATTATTCTGCTGAGTGTGTTTTCAAATGAAACTAGATTTATTTTCAGAGACAACTTTAGGCAAGGCTGGGCAAGTTATTTATTTATACGTTTACATGTTTTTTCTTGCACAAAACTCCAAAAAGAAAAGAAAATAACACATTATAAATAATTTAGTGCTATCAATGCACATGTTAACAGATGTGTTTTAATGTCTGGTCCTGTCTTGATGTATACTGAACGTCTGCATATGTCTGTTGTGTTTTTCAGGCATTTGAACGGTGAACACGCTCTGGATGACAAGAGCACAGCGCAGTGCAGAGTTCAGATGCAGGTGGTTCAGCAGCTGGAGCTGCAGGTAAAGCTTCACAAACATTCAGCACAACTGCTTCTTCTCCAGACACAACTGCTTCTTGATATGCTGATATTTTATTCTGATTAGACTAAAGAAATGTTTGTTTCTGCTTTGCATGCAGTTAAACATCCTGCTCTAATCTGAGCTCTAATCTTTTTCCTGCTCTGTATGTGCTGAATGTACACATGAAGAAATAATCCACCATGTGAACATCAGACAACAGAAAGCTCCATGTTTATCAGTGGTGTTTGTGTTTGTCAAACAGCTCACTAAAGACAAAGAACGCCTTCAGGCCATGATGGCTCACCTCCATGTCAAGTCTACTGAGGCCAAACCAGCCCCTCAGCCAGTATGTCACTGCGTTTACCATTCACTCTGTTTGATTATAAACACACTTCTGTAGTTCTGAAGATACACTTAAGATCGCTGGTGAAATAATAAACTTTCAAATGTTTGTTAGGTGAATCTGGTGTCCAACCTCACTCTTGCCAAGGCAACCGTTCCAAAAACCACTCCCTCCATGAGCCTGTCCCAGAGTGCCACGGCCCCGTCGACGCCCCTCACGTCGCTCCCCCAGATGCCCTCCGTCATCATCCCCACCAGCCTGCACAGCGTGGGACCCATCCGCAAACGCTACTCGGACAAATACAACATGGCCATGGACCAAGGTGAGATCGGTGACCTCTCGCCCACTGTCAGTGTCGGAGCCAGTATTACACTCACTGTAGTGTAGTTATCAGGGCTCTACAACAAAGATGGCCTGAAACCAGTGTAAAGGCCTGTTCGCACAAGGACGATAACTATAACAGTTGCTTTGATAAATGAAGTGTAACTGAAGTAGCAGCACCTCTCTCCTGTGTCTCCTAGATATTGTGCAGAATAAGGAGTTCTACTTGAGTGCTGAGGTCAGGCCTCCATTTACTTATGCAGCTTTGATCCGGCAGGTAAGAGACCATCATGCAGCTCTTGTTACCTCACCATCATTTCTGATGAGACTGCCATCAACCTGAGCTATTTTAGTTAAACCTTTACTTTAATCTTTCATCAGCTGCTGTATGAGAGACGTGTTAATCTTGTTCCCTTTTTTAATTTATAGGCCATTTTGGAGTCTCCAGAAAAGCAGCTAACACTAAATGAAATCTACAACTGGTTCACTCGAACATTCGCGTATTTCAGACGCAATGCGGCAACGTGGAAGGTAACTGAAAAGATTCACTAAAAATATCAGCCTTGATTGATTTCCTGTGCCCCGGATCAGTTTGTTCATTTCTTCTGCAATCTCAGAATGCAGTTCGCCACAACCTCAGTCTTCACAAGTGTTTTGTACGAGTTGAGAATGTGAAGGGGGCCGTTTGGACCGTGGACGAGCTGGAGTTTCAGAAAAGGCGGCCACAAAAGATCACTGGGTAAGTGCGCATCTGACTGCAACGTTTTCATTTGCACTGGTCATTTAATGACGCTGAGTTCTGTTTCTTCAGATCACCTCTGGTGAAGAACATCCAGTCCAGTCTGGGTCAAAGTCCTGCCCTGTCTGCTCTGCAGGTATGGACTCACCTGAGATTCATTCATATCTACACTACCATTCAGAAGATTTCTCTCATGTTCACCAAGGCTGCGTTTATTTGATCAAAAATACAGTACAAACAGTAATATTATGAAATATTATCACAGTTTCAAACAACTGTTTTCTCTTTGAATATATTTTTTATTCCTGTGATGCAAAGCTGAATTTTCAGCATCATGACTCGTCTTCAGTGTCACATGATCTTTCAGAAATCATTCTCATATCATGATATGCTGCTCAAGAAACATTTCTTATCAATCTTATCAATGTTGAAAACAGTTGTGCTGCTTCATATTTTTGTGGAAATTTTTTTTTTTTTTTTTTTTAGGATTCGTTGATGAATAAAAAGTTCAAAAGAACCGCATTTATTAGACATAGAAATCTTTTGTAACTTTATTAATATCTTTAGTTTCACTTTTGATCAATTTCATGCATCATTGCCCAAACTTTTGAATGGTAGTATTAATATATAACTTTTGGGATAGGAGTGTTATTTTCGGTGATGTTAAACAGTGTTTCTCCTCAGGCAGCGATGGCGGACAGCAGTCTGCCCCTATATGGCTCGGCATCTATGGGAGCGTCCAGTCTGAAGGCCCTGACCGGTGCGCTGCATGAGGACACGAGTTCTCACGATCATGATGAGGGCTCCCACAGCGACTCCAGCCTGGAGCTCTCTCCTCTGCCCACACTGTGAGTCCACTGTCCTGCCTGTCTAATGTCACTCACGTAAACCCTGAGAACGCTCACTGACGGTTCACTGAAACATTCAAATAGGCAGTCAAGTTATTTAAATAGTGTGTCCACAGATCCTTAAAAAGTCTTACATGCAACCGAACTGACACAGCAGTGCAGAGTTAGATTTCATTTTTGCTTTTTGCTTTTTGAAATCATATACAGGTGCTGGTCATAAAATTAGAATATCATCAAAAAGTTGATTTCTTTCAAGAATTCAACTTAACAGGTGAAACTAATATATTATATAGACTCATTACATGCAAAGTGAGATATCTCAAGCCTTTATTTGTTATAATTTTGATGATTATGGTTTACAGCTTATGAAACCCACGAAATCAAAATCCCAGAAAATTAGAATATTACATGAAATCACACAGTAATTACACAGTAATACCATGGTCATTGAACCAGGTTTTGGTTATTTTGGCAGTGTGGGCAGGTGCAAATCCTGCTGGAAAATGTTCAAGCTCTTCCTCAGTGCTTAATACACAGTGATATAAGCGGTAACAATTGCGTCAGTTTTACCGTATCAATTCGAGTTCGATTCCTCATCCTTTGGAAGTTCATGCAAAATGGTTTTGCTTTGGCTGAGCAGAAAACTGTTTTCTCAACATGTCAGCAACACAAACCAAACTCTTCCACTCTCAGAGACAACTACAGTGTTTGAGGGTCAAAGTAGATGCTGTTCATGGGCGGCCAATGAAGATCACAGAAAGGAATCACTGACAACTCGTTTCAGCCAGTTCAGACTCAGCTCTTTCTTTTTAGAAAACAGTAACTTGATTTATCATGCACTTTTATCTTTAAAACTTTGCAGACCTTTTACATTCACAAACAGATTTATTACACAATACATGAAAGGCAATATGTGAAAAAGCATAACGGGCAATTTAATAAGTGTGACATTAATAGATCAGTGTTTCCTGACCACTAGTGTGCCATGGAAAATATCAAATTCCAAAAAATAAATAAAAATAGATGCTACCAATGTCTATACTTTGTCATTTTGTTTAATTTAAAAAAAAGATAAATGCTATTGGTCATCTTTAACGTCTGTCTGTGGGTCTTTACCATAATGTAACCAAAAGCATTTAAAAGAGGTTGTGACTAAACCTTGTAACTGCATTGGATCCTCAAACTGTCAGTCAAACCTCTTAGCTCCGCCCCTCCTCTATGGTGAATGGAGTGCCACGCACAGTTCAGATGTAAATAAAGAACTGTTTGTTTAAGTACAGCGTTTTCTTTACTTAAGAATCACTCTATAAAGGCAAATGTTTTTTGTATTTAAGAGTCTTAGTCTGGTGTTTGCAGTCTAGTTAAACCAAATTTAAATATCCTGTGCATAACGCTTCATCTTCTATATCATGAGATTTTGGCCAAATATGTTCAAGAACAAGAAAAAGTGAGCGCCCACATTTTTCACTTTAATTGTGAATGCTACTTTTAATATAATATCCAGTTTTAATATGCCATTTGAAGCAATGCGTGTTTGTGCAATTTTGTGTCGTAGGATTTTTTTTTACTTCGAAAATGCAGTCCTCAAAACGGAGTATCTACACCAGTGCCTTTTCAGTTTCATTTGTGCTAAAGTGTAAGATCTTGGTTGATGCGAGCTGTGTGTGTTCACAGGCATCAGTCTCAAATTAAAGAGGAGCAGATGGAGGCCGAGGACTATAATGGCTCCACGTCTCCAGAGACAGAAGACCAGCACAGTCCAGACACCATCCACAACCCAGAGTACAGCGAAGAGCCGGGATTCTCCTCGCCACCTCACGCCTTCCACTGCTGAGATCAGACTCCTGACGCAGAAAAGTTACCGCTGCAACTTTTCCTTTTGGGAACAACCCTTTATTTATTGTTTCGATTGACCTGTTTCTGTTGTATGCAATGGTTTGACCTCACTGGTACTAAAGGGCTCCTCTGTGTTTGAAAAGGCCGCCCGTCAGCTCGCAGAGGACAACGAGGGCGCTGTAGGCCACACGTCATCTTTGCTTTGTATATTAAACACTACGGCACCTGAACTGAATCAAACGCTCACCTTGAAGGGAAGACGGTTTCCCTGTCAACCGAGGAAAATTTGAAGCCGTCTACGACAAGATTTCTTTAGCTTTCCACAAAATCTGTTCTGAATGCTGAATGAAAAGCTCTTTATCGTAAATGCGAGTTTGAATCACCTCAGCCTCAATACTGTAGGGTTAGTCGCCATCGATGGCCCCGGCCGCCATGACGGTAACGCGTGGCCTTCAATTTCGGGCCACTTATCGGTAGAATGGAAAACGAAATTGTGAATGTCTATCTTTTTTACCTCTTGTTTTTTCAAGATAAAAACAAAACCAAAGGGGAACATTTTATAACCAGCACTTGATGATGAATGTTTTTCAATTGTAGTTTTTGATTTGTTTTTCACTTGTGTGTACAGAAGGTTACTGTATTTCCATTATCCAAAACATTTACGCAAACAAAAAGCCTCGTTCTCGACAGTCCCAATCATTCGGTTACTAGTAAAGCTGAACCAAACATTTCCGTATTTGAGTAGAGCAACTTTTCTTTTCTTTTTTTTTTGTAGAAAGAATCAAGTTACCAAAGATTGTGAAAGATGTTTTAATGTTGTGTACCCTGTTTACATTGTCCCTTTTGATACGGCCAAGACTAAGAAGTCTTCACTCGAGTGGATTAGATGAGTATCGGAGGCGTTTAATGTCGCGCTCGTGACATTTGAGCAGTTTGTAAACCGCAGTCGTTTGATTTGACAACGTACCACAGAGAAAAAGAGTTGATGATGGAAATAATGCATAATTGTTGACTGAATATCTTGTTACACATGTCCAAAAGAAATAGATGGCATCTATTTCAAATCAACTATTTCAGTTTGTTCAATACTTCTGAATAAATGGCCTTATGATTAATAAATTCTTGTATAAAAATGTGAAAAGTGTCAGTTTTTTTCATTCTAAATGTTTCATGTTCTAAATGTCTAGACATTATGTGTGTGTATGGTTTTCATATATCTATATATATATATACTCACACACACAAATGATAGTATTAGAATTGAAATAATTCACATCATGAATTCAGATTTGGTACCATGACTTTACATTTATTATATTTTTCACTTGTGCATAAACTGAAAAAATAGCATAAGATAACAAAAAAAAATCCTTTTCTTATCAAAATCCTTCCATGTAGTGTTTTTTTTTTTTTTGTACTTTCCAAGTCAGCTGCATGTGTGAAAATATATTACTACATACAAAGATCAATAAGAAAATACAGAATACAATATATTAAAAGTTGTCATAGACGTGTCTTACTATCTGTCAAAAACAGCAATAAGTCGTTGATACAGGCAAGTAAAATAAATGGCACGGCTTAAAGTAACTGTATGAGTACATGGCCACACGTCTTTGGTTATAAACCGCTTCTGGAGATCATGAAATCATTATGCAAAACATGAGCTACAGAATGAAGGCAGAAACGTCCACCTGTCCTGTCAGTTTAAAGACCGATTACATTCCAATATAATGTTCTACTACACCATACGTCAGGCACAACGGTACAGCATGATGCGTGACGGTCAGCTGACCAGGTTCATATATGATGTGGCTGTGCATAACATACACCACACACAAAAGGGGACAAAATAAAGTCATTTTCTTCCTACTCAACAGGCAACCGAATTCTCTCTGGGTAATAATCACATGACCATCAGCCTTCCACTGTGACATCATACTACATGACATATACATCTTTCTTATACTGGAACCCCACGTCACGATTACGCCATGTCTGGTCCTCCATCTCAAACGCTCTGAAACTTCCACTATCATTCGCAGACACCGGGCCAGATTCAGAAACCATGGCACCTCCTTTCCAGTTAAAGGGATAGTTCGCCCAAAAATGAAAATTCTGTCATCATTTACTCTCCCTCAAGTTGTTTCAAACCTGTATGAATTTCTTTTTTCTGCTGAACACAAAAGAAGATATTTTGAAAAATGTCTAACCAAACAGTTGATGGACCCCATTGACTTCCATAGTAGGAAAAAAAAAAATACTATGGAAGTCAATGGGGTCCATTTTTCTAAATATCTTCTTTTGTGTTCAGCAGAAAAAAGAAATTCATACAGGTTTGAAACAACTTGAGGGAGAGTAAATGATGACAGAATTTTCATTTTTGGGCGAACTATCCCTTTAAAAAGCAAAAACGCACTTAAATTTGGTGGATTAATATAATACATATATATATAAATTGATGATTGTCCTTCTGCAGAGGCTGTTTTCTGTGCGGTTCGTGCATATATATCATTTATTTTATTCAGGGGTCAATGCAGTGCCTAAAATGTACATATTTTAAAAATCTTGGTGACTATTTTATAAAAAAAAATCATTTACAATCCCACGAACACCAAAAAAAGCTCCAATAATGCGAAACCACACCAGATGGTTGGCTTTAGTTTGGTTACATTCTCTATATTTTGGTTTGAATGCGTTTTGGTCTCGTGTTAGTCAACAGTAAAGCCGTTGTCTTTGCCAAAAAAGTTCCTGCAGTCTTTAGTCGTGAAGCTCTTAAACTTGACAGAAGGTGCGACATCAGAGTCTCGTGATGTGCGGCAGTGTGTGTGAAGATGAGCGCTCCTCCTCGTCCCCGGGGCTCTAGCGTCTCTGCGGTGCCAGCATTACTTTGTTGATGAAGTTGACGATGGCGGTCGCAGGCTGTTCGGGATCCAGCTCTGCGAAGAGATGGCAGACGTTCTCCACAACACTGCCGGGCTTCTTGGCAACAAAACCAAAAACTCTGAGAGGAGGTAGAGAGATACGCAAATGAGTGATTGTGGATAAAATATCAGTCAATCCAAATCCAAACAAGGAGTGAACGGACAGACAGGAAGATCAGTACTAGAGTAAAATAACATGCACATAAGCACATAATCAGAGGAAACAAGCTGTCACAACAGTCCAGACGACACACACACACACACACACGTTTCATTTAGACTTACTTAGAGGTTGTGCTGTCTGAGTTAGTCCACCTACGGCAGCAAGAGGGAGACAGAGACAAGACTGAGGAACAGACTCTCACACACACACACACACGCGACGCTGCTGCAGCCACACACGAACATGCTCTCAATCTCAGGTCAAAGCATACATGCAAGTTCATACTTCGCCTGTTCCTAGATTGCTGTGGTGGAAACATATGTGCGCTGCATCTGAATTCCGTTCCGACACATTTCCGATTGCAATGATACGTGAAATCGAGCTTGAAGTATTTTCGTTCATATCTACTTGTATATGCTGAGTATGCAGCGGTTGTAACACACACACACTCTCTCTCATTGCTTTGGGGCTTGATTTTCTTTATTTCTACACATTCTAAAATCATATTTTGTATATTACGAAATCTAACGTGAGAAGTAGTTTTAAAATGTGCCCGTATTCATCTATTTTTTGGTGGCTCACCCAAAAGCCAAATGCTGATCCTGTAACATCTGGTTTAATGTTACTGCCTCGAATTCTTTAGACGCAAAACTGGTGGCTGTCTGCCATGAAAGAGCTTTTACAAAATAAGAAATCACAGAGCCCAAACTATTTACGGGGTTCAAAGTGATGGTTTAAGAAAAGACGAGTGTTTTGTCCGCACGGGGTGGGTTCACATTTAACGAGCCCCAAAGATTGTGTTTTACATGCGACTGAAATTATAAACATAAATGATTAAACAAAAAACATTTACTGTATGCACACACAGACGGAGCAGCCCACAGAGATTCATGCACTACCTGATTAGATTTATGTGTACTACTGGTTCTAGGCAAGCAACTGTTAAACTCAACTAAACAACGCAAAACTTTCAAACACAAATTCAAAAAAAAAAAAAAAACATTGCTAAAAAAAAAAAAAAAAAAAAAAATCCTATATCAAAAATATATATATATATACACATTTACCTTCCTATAATTACAGTAACCTTAAAGTGCCTCTATTATGCTTTTTCAGATATAATCTTTCATGTAGTGGCATATAGATGTTTGTGAATGTAAAAGGTCTGCAAAGTTTCAAATATCAAAGTGCACGATAAATACAAGTTTTTTTCCAAAAAAAAAAAAAAACGATTCTGAACTGTAATCAGAACTGACAAATCTGCATAATGGCAGCCTATGATCTTCATTGGCCGCCCATGAACAGCATCTACTTTGACCCTCAAACACTGTAGTTGTAACTGAGACTGGAAGAGTTTGGTTTGTGTTGCTGACATGTTGAGAAAACACAGTTTTCTGCTCTGCTAAAGCAAATCCACTTTGCATGAACTTCCAAAGGATGAGGAATCGAACTCGAATTGATACGGTAAAACCGACACTCGTTGCGGTTTGTATAACTGTGTATGAAGTGCTGAGGAAGATACAGAGCTGAAATTCAGATGGGCGTTTCGTTTCCGACACCAACAGACTGGGCCGTCTGACCAATCAGAGCAGAGTAGACTCTCGGAAAGGAGGGGTTTCGAGAGACTAAATCCTTTATTTAATCGTTTCAGTGTCGAATGTATATTATGAGAAACATAAAGTGTTTTTGACCTTGGATGCAAGTCAATTTATTTGAGTCCTTCAAAACAAAATTAGGAACCTTTAAAATAGCATAATAGGGGCACTTTAATGGTTTGTAATTGCTTTGGATGTGGAATGCACTGCAAACTTGGAATATTGTTGTTGGAATATATATAGAGTAGTATATGTAGAGTAGATATATAAACCACCCCTAGCATTTCTGCCACTACAATCTCACCTCCTGTCTTGTGGGTCCACACTGCTGAAAGTCACGCTGTTGATTGGATAATGTCTCCTGAAGAACACCCTGAAAACCCAAACCTCTCACAGTCAACTCGGTGTGACAGTAACAACCTGTCCTCATTTCTATTGCTCAGAGAAAACTGAAAAATGGTATGGTTATACTTTCAAAAGCAAAAAGGGGGGATCGGTGGGCGTACCTGCGCTGACTGTCTGTCAGTGTAATGCCCTGGGCTGACACCTTAAAGTGGACCACAGTCGCAGAGGGCCGGGGGCTGCGTGACATCGTGGCCCCTGTGGCCTTGGCGATAGCCTGGGGTCCCGTGAGAGACTCGGTCTCCACTGAGTTCAGGTACAGCACATTGCAGGCTGAGGAGAGACGTCAGAGGTTACAGGCGTCACAGTAAGAAGTCTCACATGAGGACAGATGTGCTGGTTCACACTCACCTGCTCCCTGTTTCAGAAGGTCTGCAGCTGTACTCATGTTACTGACTGGCTGAACCTCTAGAACTTCACCTATCGGGTCTGAGAGTGCAACACAATCATTCATAGACCGGCTCTGAGATTCAAACACGGCCAGTTGCTTAACATTCTGACTCTTATGAGCAGTTCTTTTGATGAATCAGTCAAAAAAAAAAAAAAGACTTGTGAGTTGTCAGTTTGAATCGGTCTGACGAATTTGTCAGATCAGTTATTTATCTAAAAGTCAATGACAATGAAGTTATGTTTGTTTTAATAAATGGCATTTTATTAAAAAGGTACCGTTTTATTTAGTTTGTAGCTAGGGTCTATAGTATAGAATGTTGTTAATTTTTTTTATTTGAAGCATTTTTTTCATATGGAAGCTTGTTTCCACCACTGAATAATAAATCAATAATAATAATTGCGACTTTTTATCTCACAATTCGGACTTTTTTTCTCACGATTGCGATATATCAAGTCAGAATTGTGACTTTTTTTCTCAGAATTAAAGTCGCAATTGCGAGATATAAAGTCGCAATTCTGAAAAATAAAGTCGCAATTGCGAGATATAAAGTCGCAATTCTGAGAAATAATGTCGCAATTGCGAGATATAAAGTCGCAATTCTGAGAAATAATGTCGCAATTGCGAGATATAAAGTCGCAATTCTGAGAAATAAAGTCAGAATTGCATGATATAAAGTCGCAATTGCGTGTTATAAAGTCAGAATTGCGTGATATAAAGTCAGAATTGCAAGATAAAAGTCAGAATTGCGAGATATAAAGTCAGAATTGCGTGAAGTAAAGTCGCAATTGCGTGTTATAAAATCAGAATTGCGTGATATAAAGTCGCAATTGCGAGAAAAAAAGTGGGAATTCTGACTTTATATCTCGCAATTCTGACTTTATAACACGCAATTGCGACTTTATTTCACGCAATTCTGACTTTATATCTCGCAATTCTGACTTTATAACACGCAATTGCAACTTTCTTTCACGCAATTCTGACTTTATATCTCGCAATTGTGAGAAATAAAGTCAGAATTGCGAGATGTAAACTCGCAATTGTGAGATAAAAAGTCGCAATTATCTTTTAACATTCTGACTCTTATGAGCAGTTCTTTTGATGAATCAGTCAAAAAAAAAAAGACTTGTGAGTTGTCAGTTTGAATCGGTCTGACGAATTTGTCAGATCAGTTATTTATCTAAAAGTCAATGACAATGAAGTTATGTTTGTTTTAATAAATGGCATTTTATTAAAAAGGTACCGTTTTATTTAGTTTGTAGCTAGGGTCTATAGTATAGAATGTTGTTAATTTTTTTTTTGAAGCATTTGTTTCATATGGAAGCTTAGTCGCAATTCTGAGAAATAATGTCGCAATTGCGAGATATAAAGTCGCAATTCTGAGAAATAAAGTCAGAATTGCATGATATAAAGTCGCAATTGCGTGTTATAAAGTCAGAATTGCGTGATATAAAGTCAGAATTGCAAGATATAAAGTCAGAATTGCGAGATATAAAGTCAGAATTGCGTGAAGTAAAGTCGCAATTGCGTGTTTTAAAATCAGAATTGCGTGATATAAAGTCGCAATTGCGAGAAAAAAAGTGGGAATTCTGACTTTATATCTCGCAATTCTGACTTTATAACACGCAATTGCGACTTTATTTCACGCAATTCTGACTTTATATCTCGCAATTCTGACTTTATAACACGCAGTTGCAACTTTATTTCACGCAATTCTGACTTTATATCTCGCAATTGTGAGAAATAAAGTCAGAATTGCGAGATGTAAACTCGCAATTGTGAGATAAAAAGTCGCAATTATCTTTTAAAATGTTTTATTTTGTGGCGGAAACAAGCTTCCATAGTTTCATGCATTACAACTCTTCACAAACTCTCACTTCACATTGAGTGCATGTTGTGGCTGTGCTTTCATCATAGTGATATCTCAGCGTGGCGTGTTGATGTGTGCTGTAGTGTTTACCTTTCTCTGGGATGCGGAGGGCACAGGGCAGAGAGATAGGCGTAATGGAATGCTGATACACCAGTGCTGAAAGACTCCCTACCGATGACAAAACACACACAGAGCACCTCAATACTTCAACATTATTTACCTTAAAAACTGATGTGCCAGATTGCAAAAGCAACAAAATGAAGCCAGTCAGCAACTAATCGCAGGCATAAAAGAACTTCCTAGCTTTCTAATACAAGGACGTGAGCTTTATCTCAACTTCTAAACCTCACGACTGTGCGTTCACTCTTTATGAAGCAGCGTTATGAACTATTTGGTAAATTCAGCGTTCTGCTAAAGTACATGACAGAGATATCGTGGAGATTTAACAGTATTGCTTTCTGAATACCTTGCATGCATGGAGCGAACTGATCCTGCACTCAGATATCACAGGAAAGTCATTTTCACACTAACCTGAGCTCAACTTTCAACTTTATTCAGCCTAGCTGTTCTATTAACTCCACATTTGTCTATTGGCCTTCCAGATCAGGTCTAACATCTTCATGAAGAAAGTCATACAGTTTTGAAACGACATGAATGATGACAGAATGATCATTTCTGGGTGAACTATCCCTTTAAGCTCTGATTTAAACCAGGACTAAGCTTAATCAGTGTGTCTGGCGAATGAGAGGATTCTTGAACTGCTCACCAAAGTAGGGCTCGTTCTGACAGCCCTTGATCTTCACTCCCCGAGGCCCTGTCTCAATCAGGAAGTGTCGAACCAGCTGTTCCAGAGGGTCTCCTCCTGCTAACAGACAGGACATTACAACTTAAATGCAAACTATGATGCTAATATTGGTTGTACACCAAACTATAACAACTTTTCAAAATCTTGCATCGACATTTTGATTAATGGATATTTAGATCCACATACATCACTGTTTAAAGGTGGAAATCATACAAAGCATTCCCAAAGCAGTTCCCAATGCTGTCTCAATTAAATATTTAGTTGAAGACTACCAAAATAAACAGTGCACAGTGTTCTCGTTTGCGCTTGGTCTGGTGTTAATTATTGCAACGAAGCACAAATCAATCAAATCTATCATTCCCTCTGTCTGTATGGCCTATAAACATTCAAACTGCAGTTTTAAACTTTTTCAAAGCTTTCAGAAAAAGGCTTTGTCAAGATAATTCAATTAGTCACATTCATTTCATTGAATTCATTTTAAAGGGGAACTTGGCAACTATTTCAATTTAATAAAACCATTTAGAAATCATTTGGATGGTTAAATAACCTGTTCTGATGAGAATGGTGACTTTCCCCGCTCACCCTAGTGTTCCCAGGCGGAAAACCAACCTTGCAACATGGGGACTAACGTCCCGGTAAGTTGTAAATAGGAAGTCTCGTGACAAGCAAGAACGAGCGAGAAACACAAACTGCTTTACAGCAATTCGACATAAACACATACGCCATATGATACTGTGTATGATGTATTACCCACCTCGGTAGACATAGCTCCACACGATAAAGTTGGCCGGCTCCGATAATAACAAATGCACATGAGCAGCGGTAGAAAGTGGGAGGAGGGTGCCGCAAGGGTTTTTTAACGACAGTGTTGTGAAATATACGGCCCACGGCTGTAGGGGGAGCTCTCAGAGAAAACATGCGACAACAAACGTGAAAATCAGCGAAGAAATGGCTAGAGTTGCCAAGTTCCCCTTTAATTCTTCGAATTGCACTTCTACTTCCTGTTTCATCCTCAATTCAATTTATTTGGCATTCTCAGTTCAATTCACACAACCCTATCAAGCAAGGGTTTGAACTTAGGTCTTTTTTGAAGACAATCATCGTTTTTGTAATTCCGTTTGGTCACGGTAATGCCGCAGAAATGACACACTTCAGCTTTAGCTCTGAATTACTGTGATGTTTAGCTCTGCTAGAGTACTTCAGGTGCAGTCGTGTGTTTCCTATGCAGACAGAGAGCTTTGGGAGCAACACTGAAGCAAGATAAATGTTTGTGTGAGGAAATGACTGCAGATGTGGCGTACCTTTGCTGCTATGGTTATTGACGTTGGGGGGTGGGCTGGCAACTTTCAGGGCCAGACCGTAGGCCCCCTGGAAAGAGTTACTGTCTCGGATGAGGAAGGCCCCTGGCTCTCTTTCCTTCAGTGCTGCTATAGCTGTTGAACAGAGACAGGATAGTTTAATGAGACATCGCTATTTAAAAAAAGGATCCAAGCATATGGAAAAACAATCTGCAATTTGCTGCACATGTAAAAACACTACAGCACAACAGTAAACATCACTATTAGTATAGCTCATAGTTAGGGGTATGAAAAGTGCAGCAAACAGCAGTAATTCTGGGTATTGTTATACATTTACTGACACATTTAATATTTTTGTAATTATATCCATTTTGCTTACATATGAAAGAAATTCTTCCTCAGTTATTGCGATAAATTACACAGGGAACCTTCTAATTTGGTACATTAAGAAAATAATAATTTGAAAAATTAACATCAGGGCCTAAATAATACAATTGTATTACTATTTATTTAACAGATGAGTTCATGAGTCTTTTTGACTGATTCATTCAAAGGACAACCTTGAAAGAGTCAATTTGTTCATGAATCATGAATTCTCTTTAAAAAAAAACAGTTCATAAAAGTCATTTATAAGTGAATCAGATAATGCTGGCTTCATTTTGTTTTGGACTCACTAAAATGAACCAGTTCATAAGCCCACAAGGGCAACTCAACCTAAAGAAATCTCAAGCCATTATTTTCCAGTAAACTTCCCTTTAACTCTATGAATCGAGAACCAAAGTGGTTGTCTCACCTTGCTCTCTGGAGATGCCAGGTTTATACCAAAACCGAGAGCTGTCCTGCACGAATTTTACACTGACACGGCTGCCCATCTCACCCTCCATGCCAACTTCTCCCTGACCAGCATTCATGGTCAGCTCTCCTACTGAAGGTGAGAATGTAACGTGGTGCTGCCCAGAGGCGTGATGACTCATGGACCCCCTCAGCGTTCCAGGCCTCCCATTGGGTGAGCCTGGCTGCCCGGATGGGCGGCGTTTCTCAGGGAGAGGAGGCTGTGGGACAGAGGTGGCTGGGCACCCTGAGTAGGAGCCTGGTGGAGGAGATGGGGTGCAACAGGCTGGAGAGATGGGGAAGGTAGGAGTGGAGTTGGGGCTGCCGTCTATACTGTGCCCTGCAGGAAGGGAGGTTTCAGAGCCCAACATCAGCTTCCTGCCCAGCGTGGCAAATCCAGGTACTGGGGGTTCAGGGGAGGGAGAACTCTCGTGGTCGCTAGTGGGTGGATGAGGGGACGCAGGGGCAGAAGAAGCAGGTTTAGGGACATCTGGTTCTGGAGATGGTGATACTCCATTGCTATGCAAGTGAGCTTGGATGGACTCGGTTGGGATGGGAGAGGAGGGACGTGGTGAATGTGCTGGTTTAAAAGTCTCAGTTGATTGTGGTACCATTTCCCCTGTGGGTGGCACTGTAGCAGCAGCAGGCAAGCAGTTTGTCTGGGGTTGGGTGGATTCTGATGGAGATGTTAAGGGGGCAGGGTTTTCTGCTGAGATTTGTGGGGTGGGTGGTGTTGTAGGCGGGGAATGGGTGGAGGGTTGTTGGGCAGTGGTGGGTGTGGGAGGAAAAGGGTGTATCTCAGCAATCTCTTGATTGGAAGACAGTAGAGTTTGACGAGACCCTGGACTGACACTGTTGCACTGTAGGGAAGGTGGGTGCGGCCTGTTGTGGGAGTGGACCAAACTGCTTTCACTGCTGACCTCTCTTGAGTCATACTCACGGACACTCAGGATAGGACTAAAAAAGGAAGAGGAAATTAACACGGTATTAAAGTCAGAAGATAACATATTCATCTACTGCAATGGTAGACCAAAGTTCCAACCCTGCTCCAACAGCAACCCCAGTCTAGTGATAAATGCAGGAGCTTGTTACCTCTCCTGCGTTCGCAAAGGGCTGCTTGTGTGGACTGGTGTTGGAGATCCTGAAATATCAGACGGTGTTGAATATGGAGCATGTGGATCTCGATGTATCTGCCGCAGGGAACCATGGGTAATGTGACTACGCCAGCCTATGCTGTCTGTGCCAGGACAATCTGATAGGGATGGCATACATTAAGACCGAAAAACAAATTTTATCATGCAAAGATGAAATTGCATGCAGAGGAAGGTTATACACATTTCTTTAATTTTATAAGATGACCCAAAACATGTTTGCAAAAGCTTCAAAGTTCAAAGATAGTCCAATACAAGGAAATAAAAATAAAATAATTGTAGCTGTCAAGTCATTTCTCACCTGTATTTGTGTTAGAGGGGTACTGCTGAGGATGGGGGTCTGTCTGGTTCTCTGTAGGTCCGCTGCCATGGTGCACTGGGCCAGGGCAGGAGGCGGAGGGAGGCGGAAGAGGAGACGTGGACTCAGACTGATAACCCGAGGCATATCCACGGCTCTCTGAGGGTGACGGCTGGTAAGGGGAGCACGGGCACGTCTGGTGCGGTGTCTGGTACCCACTGGAGCTGCTGCTGTATTTGAGATCAAGATGGGCATGAGAGTGTGAACGGGAGGGTTCGGGGTATGCGGGATGGCCTGCAGGGAGGGGATCGAAGTTAAATGCTGGTAATTCATGACCGTGAGGCCCGTATGGGGTTACGGTGGCCCTTCTGTGCCAGTATTCTGCCTCTCGTTCTCTCTCCCACTGTAGTTCTGCTTCTCGGTCTCTGTCCCAGTGGAGAGTCATTTCTCGTCCCCTCCTTAGCCCTGCCTCCCGATCCCATATATCCGTCCCTCTTTGCATATCAGCCTCTCTGCCCCGTCTTAACCCTGTGTCCCGGAGAAGCTCTGCCTCCCTCTCCCAGTGTATTGCCTCCTCTCTGTCTAAACGGAGAGTGTGGAAATCATCTCGGCGTAGACAGCAGTCCCGACAGGGGCAGACGGGCGTCACTATGCCATCTACCATCATGACATCGTGATAGGGACCGCTAGGTTTGGGGTGATGTGGATGGTTGTGGTGATGATGGGGGTATGGAATGTACTCATCCGCCCTGCAGAGCAGTCGGGGAGACAGACTATGAGGATGGGTGCTGACCTCCTGGGACGGATATGGACACAGGTGGCGTGATGGTCCCTCTGTGCAAGTGCGATGAAGGTAGTGCTGTGGACCTTGTTGGCGGTCCCAGAGCAGGTCAGGAGGCGGCAGGGTTTGGTGAGGAAGGGCACTGTGGTGTTGGCAAAGCCCTATGACAGATGGCATACCTGAAGAAGGAGCCCCTGTTTGTCCATTAGTGGTGGTGGGACGATCAAGGCAATAACCATTTGATAGGTGGTGGAGTCCATCGCATCCAGGCTCGGCACAGCGCTGGGATCGGTAGCCCACCCGGCATGAGCATGAACGACCTAACCTCAGTGACCCAGTCCTTTCAGGAGGCAAGGAATCACCGTCATCCAAAATGGCTGTCTCTCGGTCACGATCCCTCCCTCCATCGCCTTCAATCCCACCCAGTAGGCGCTCAAGATCCTCCCTCTCTTGCTGAGTAGGCGGGGCCTGTCGAGTTGGTTCATCGAGCCGGTCAGGTGGGACAGATGAGTGTCCAGAATCAGTGCTGACAGACAGAAGCTGACTTGGCCTTTCCTCAGAGCTCCTTGCAGGGCTCCCATTGGTGGACAGCAGGGAGGTGGAGCCTGCAGCACGACGCTTTTTAACCTGTGCGTACAGGCTACCATCTACAGGTCCACGTGTGTGTGCAATATCTGAAAGGATTTATGAAAGAACACTTTTATATTTCCCTGAAGCCCACTGGTATTATTAATCAAGGTTCATTGCAGCAAAACATCATTTAGTTTCATGCCTTCATTTCCCTCCTCTCTCTGAACTTTAGAATTAAATGTACCTTTAAGTCCATGGCACGTACTCTACTATTCAAAAGTTTGAGGTTGGGAAGATTTTTTTTATGTTTTTAATGTTCACCAAGGCTAGATTTATTTGATCAAAATACAGTAAAAAAAAAAAACAGTACTATTGTGAAATAGGATTTGAATTTAAAATAACTGTTTTCTATTGAAATATATTTTAAAAAGTAATTTATTCCTGTGATGGCAAAACTGAATTTTCACGTCACATGATCCTTCAGGAATCATTCTAATGTTTTGATGACACTAGACTTCTTTAGAGTGTAAGCTCTGCAAAGATACAAAGCACAAATCCACTCGAAGGCAGTTATTCTCTATATCAGTAAGCACTGTTTCTGAACTTCCTGAACGCATCGATAGTAGTCTTCAGTTTTCTTCTGGGAATGACACGTCACAAGAATTCCCACCTAAAGCATACACAAAATCCAAGAGCACTTCAAGACCGAAGTTGCCTATCCCTGATGTAAATGTATTCTAGTAGACCCCATAAACAAAATGATAAACAAGTAATATAAGAACTCTTAGCATAAGAACCCTTTAAAATGATATGTTACATATATTGCAACATTACATTTTTTCCCCAATTTGGGTGTAAATAGATTAAACAGAGAAAATTATACATTATTCATTTGAAAAAGTAACAATTATTAACTTGAAAACTCAAAATGTAGCATGTTACACATTACTTTCAAAATGTTCTTTTTACAGAATGTGCAACACTTGTATGCTTTTACCCTAATGCTGGTTATGATTGGCTAACTTATAATTAAAAACACCTCTACATGTGTAAACATGACCATTTGTTGATGTGCTTATGGCTGTGATGTCAAAACCATGACAATTTTTTAATTACCCATTTTTTAAGCTTAGTTTCAAATAATGCTCTGGCTAAATGTAAGAGTACTGTATGTCTACATAGTATCAACCACTTTTATTTCTAAGCCCTATATACTATCTACAGAAGGGCTGAATAAACACCAGTGCGTAGTTGTAAGAATGAATAGTTGTACCCTCTAGACTGTCCTGATATCTCTGATTGAAGTTCTCATACGAGTCCCAGCGCACCACCGGATCATTTGTGTTATAGTCCACGCTGACAGCTGGATCATTCCTCTGGGTCACTCTCCCTGAATCACACACACACACACACACACACACACACACACGTCTGCATTAAGACCACATTACATGGTGTTTCAGTTGGAAATACTGTGCGTCAGCTCAGACAAGAAAATTGTTTGTCAAACAATTTCATGGTCCCTTAAATGGCAATTAAACAGTTTGTAAGACCTTAATCTGCAGTTTGATTAAGGTTTTAAGTTACCTTTGATTTTTTCAGGCCCAGATGAAAATACAAACTCCACTGTGGCATCAGAGGGAAATTTGTCATCTACAGGAAACATTGGGAATTGAGAGTGTTCATCATTAGGAGACAGAAGACCCTTTCCAGCTAATCATATTTATCATTAATAATGGGATTTGTAAATTCATATCAATATATAATATCCTCTCCAAACTACACACTGCATTAATGTTTTTGATTATAACAACGATTCATATCCAGGAATTTTCCCAGAGTTTTACGAGCAATTGAAGTTGCCTCCCATGCTCATATGTAAAACCCACAGAGAATCTATTATCACGTAAAAATCTGTATCTCATCTCAATTACACAGCTGTGGTGCGCAGGTGTTACCCAATGGGAATGAGGGCAATAATTTACAGCACAGCTAAAAGAACACAGACCACCGAAATAAAAAAGCACATCATAAAAAACCAAGCTCAGCTGATATCCCAAGGCCATTTCAGCTCAAGGCGGTCAGAGTTGGACAGACGGCTCTGGTTTTATTGTGATGATATATGAGTTTGGCATCTGACTCTTGGCTTGTCCCACTAAGAACGTACCTGAACAAGCTTCATCCAGTTCCCCTTTGCCGAACCAGAGCTGAGCTCCATGAATGGTGCATGTGTGAAACTGCAGTCGAAACACAGAATCCCTCTCAGCAGACTGAACCCGTCTGTGATAACACTTCACCTACAGGACAGTCAGGTAGAGAGACCACAAAAATGACAGAGAGCAAGAGAGGGAGATTAAAGTGATGGATGGATCTACGGTTTTGACAGTTGTAATATATCAGGGTCAGATAAAAACAGAAGCACATACCATGATGTCTCCTTTCAGCAGCAGTGCAGGCTCAATAGTAACAATCAGCCGTCTGCTCCCAGAGCCCTGCAGATCACTACACAACACAAACACATATATACTCTTTAAACTAGATTTTCATTTCCTGAAGAAGATGTGAAGGGTTAAAAACTATCCTTCATGATTTTAGGGTGTTGCCATGGTGTTGCTATGCAGATGCATAAAAGGTTACTAGGTTGCTGCTACGGTGTTTTGGGATGTTGTTAGGTTGCTGCTAGGGTAGTCTGGGTGGTTGTTAGGGTGTTGCTACAGCATAGTGGATGATTGACAAGGTTTTAGTATATCATTCTAGATGGTTGCTAGGGTGTACTGGGAGGTTGCTATGTGGTTACTTACTGGCTAAAGTAAAAAGTCTACTCACAAAGTATTAACACCCTTAACACCATATGTGATTTTAGGCTGTTGTCATAGTGTTGCTAGGCAGTTGCTAAGGTGTTTGAAGTTATTTTAATTTGTTTTCATGCAGTGCTAGTGTGTTGAGTGTGTTTGCAAGGGGTTTGCTAGGGCATTCTGTGTGGTAGCTCGGGAGTTTTAGGATGTTGTTAGGGAATTCTGGGTAGTTGCTAGGGTAAATTGTTTAAATAGTTTGCATGCAGTTGATAAGGTGTTGCTAGGGCATTGTGGATGGTTGCTATGGTTTTCTGGGAGGTTTCTAGGGCATTCTGGGTGGTTGCTAAGGTGTTGTTAGGGTAATCTGGATGGTCACTAAGGTGTTGATAGGGCTTTCTGGGTGGTTGTTAGGGTGTTCTGGGAGGTTGCTAAGGTGTTGTTAGGGTATACTGGATGGTGGCTGTTGCTATGGCTTTCTGGGTGGTTGTTATGGTGATCTGGAAGGTTGCTAGGGCATTCTGGGTGGTTGTTAGATGGTTGCTTGTATAGGGTGTTGCTATACAGTTGCTAAGGTGTTCTGAGTGGTTTTAAATTGTTTTCATGCAGTTGATAAGGTGTTGATAGGGCATTGTGGGTGGTTGATAGGGTGTTAGGTTGTTGCTAGGGCATTGTGGGTGGTTCAGGCCCTCCTATAATGAATGTCTATGGGATTTTTTCCCCACCAGGTGAAAACCTTAAGTGTGATTGCTTAAAAAAGTTGCAGCAAACCTTTTTTAAAGAAACTACAAAATGTGAGGCATCATTCTACGTGCCAAATTGTAATACTTATGATTAATGATTTGACCAAGCCCCAAGAGTAATAAACAGCAGTAATTGTAATATTTGTCCAAGCAAACACCTCTAATCATGCTTTAAATTATGTGAACGTCTCCAATAGATCCGCACTCACTATATGCCAGAAGTGTAGACGAGCTGCATGGACTGATAGATCTTCAGGAAAGGAAAGAAACCTGTCAAGAGAGTGAGGAAAAAGCGAGATATGAAGGAGGATTTGGCAGACTCCCTCTGAGTGTCTCTCCTCCACTGCGAAAGATTAAAACAAACTTGAAATGTGTGTGTGAATGTGAAGGAGGTTTTGCTTAACAAATGAATACAGCCTCACAGACACACATGACCTCATCGAGGGCTTATATATGAATGTCAGGGAATAATGTCAGGAAAACATTCACTCACCTCCATCTTCCTGGAAGCCGGGGATGGTAGGAATGAGGACCTGATGGAGGAAGAGAGGACTGCTGTTCATTTTGATGGCCCCTGAGAGCAGCCCTCCAAAGTAATAGATATACCTGCAGAGAGAGACATCAACGTTAACAATGAAAAAACAAGTATGTGAACAGCAATAGTCAATAAAGAATCAACAAAGATTAAAAATCAGGAACGATGTACCTGTTCTGAGAGGGTTGGAGAGAGGACGACACTTTATCTTCACAAAACTTCCTCATTGCCAATGTGCTGAGGGCCTGATCTGCCCTGTGTACATACATGCAGTTGAAGACATTAGAGAAAAAGCACACCAACGACACATGCTGGTTTTAAAGACAACAACAACAACAAAACTTAAGTTTATGATTTAAAATTTAAGCTGTTTGATCTGGACTAAAGGCCAATTCACTCAGCACCGACAGACGCACTTCGTCTGGTTTTGCTGGATCACATGGGTAAATTTTTTGAATAAATAAGCTTTCCATTGATGTATGGTTTGTTAGGATAGGAATATTTGGCCGAGATACACAACTATTTGAAAATCTGGAATCTGAGGGTGCAAAAAAATCGAAACATTGAGAAAATCGCCTTTAAAGTTGTCCATTTATGTTCGTCATTGTGCTGCATTCCCTCACAAAAATAAATGTTTTATATATATTTACGCTAGGAAATTTACAAAATATCTTCATGGAAAATGATCTTTACTTAATATCCTAATGATTTTTGGTATAAAAGAAAAATAGATCATTTTGACCCATACAATATTTTGTTGGCTATTGACACAAATATTCCCGTGCTACTTGTGACTGGTTTTGTGATCCAGGGTCACATATATACAGTAGTTAACATTTGAAGTGGATCAAAACCTTTCATCAAAGTTATACATGAATTTTTAACAATACGCAAATGTTAACTACTGAATATACTGTACATATAAATACATTTGGACAATTTTACTTATCAGGATGTGAAGAGACTTTCAACCAGTATAACCAGGCCTTTAATTCAGTTAGATTATTTTAATATATAACAAATAAATAAATAGCATTATTTTATTGGAAGTTTGCTCAGGCCCCCTAGAGGGCTCCAGTCCCCTGGTTAAGAACCACTGATCTAATGTAGAACGGATGAACTTACCCTGCTGATATCTTGCTGTAATGCATGTAAGCAGCAATGATAACACCTGTCTTTCCTTTGTTGCCCTGAAAAACAATCAATACTAATCAATACAACTGCTACAGATAGGATTAACACTTACAATCTGTTCCAAATAAAGAAGGCAAACAGAGAATCAGGTTTTGAACTCTCTTGTACAGTTGGGTATAAAAGTATGAGACCACTATTGAAAAGCCAAACAATTTGAATTAATTTTAAAAATTCAACATGAATTTCCAAAATTTGACATGCTTCCTCATCTCACACAAACTAAAAGCTTGTCAAACCAGACATCCTCTGAGGTCTGGCTTCATGTTATCATCTGTGGCGACTCTCTGCTGGGTGGTCCTTAAGGGTCATGTCAACACCCTTTAGTATTCTCTCAGTGTCTGTGACCCTGACATGAACTGTCCAATGACTACTATGACCTCTGACCTTACAGTGCAGAACGACCACATGATGGGGGTCGGAGTTCAGCCAGTTCTCCATTGCTTTGCACATGGCACAGATCTTATCCAGTGGAGGAGCGTGCATATCTGGCCAGCCGAAGTCATGAACCTGAGGGAGAGAGAGAGAGGCTTTTTAATCTTGGCTGGTGTAATCGCCTAATTGGGTCTTTAAAAATTCAACCGCAAAGCAACTAGTGATAGAAACACATAAAAGCTGAGCCTTACCTTCGGGTTTAAACGGGTGATGTCATGCCTTCGCTCAGACAGATTGAATAACTGTTGGATAAAAATGGACCGGAACAATGAAAAGGCCTTTAACACAAGCTTCCTTCAGATGCAGACATACAATAAATACACACTGAGTGGCGTACCAGAAACTTGTCCTGGTGTTTGGACTTGAGCATGGCTGCCACCTCCCTGAGGTTGAGGCGGTACCGCTGTTCTTCCAGCAGAGGAGGGAAAAACACAGAGATGATCCTCTCCGTGATGTACGTGAGGTCGAAATCATAATGCCTCTCCATCACTCTGTCCATCACCCGATCCACACTGAAGCTCCTGAGAGAGAGAAGGGAAAACCTGATCACGCCAGCTTAAAGATCCCGTGAAATGACTTGAAAAGCTAATAGACATGAACTAAAAGCCACAAAACTTGTTGCTGGTCCAAGATGACCTACTAATACCTCTCGGATTGAGCAAGATGGTCTACCAAGTGTAAACCCTGTCTACCAGCTTTCAGCCCAAACAATTAACCATCTAGACTAGTTTGGACAACTAGAAACTAAAATTACCAGGGATTACAAGGGATGGCTGGAAACTTTTTAAGAAAAGAGGATGCATGATTATATGATATGATATGACATGATATATGATACGATATAATGTCTGTCTGTCTGTCTGTCTGTCTGTCTGTCTGTCTGTCTGTCAGTCCGTCCATCCATCCATCCATCCATCATCATCTATCTGTCCGTCCATCCATCCATCCATCCATCCATCCATCCATCATCTCTGTCCATCCATGCATCCATCCATCCATCCATCCATCATCTCTGTCCATCCATCCATCCATTCATCCATCCATCCATCCATCATCATCTATCTGTCCGTCCATCCATCCATCCATCCATCCATCCATCCATCCATCATCTCTGTCCATCCATCCATCCATTCATCCATCCATCATCATCTATCTGTCCGTCCATCCATCCATTCATCCATCATCTCTGTCCATCCATCCATCCATCCATCCATCCATCCATCATCTATCCATCCATCCATCCATCCATCCATCCATCATCTCTGTCCATCCATCCATCCATCCATCATCTCTGTCCATCCATCCATCCATCTATCCATCCATCCTCTCTGTCCATCCATCCATCCATCCATCCATCCATCCATCATCTATCCATCCATCCATCCATCCATCCATCATCCATCCATCCATCCATCCATCCATCCATCCATCATCTCTGTCCATCCATGGATCCATCCATCCATCATCTCTGTCCATCCATGCATCCATCCATCCATCCATCATCTCTGTCCATCCATCCATGCATCCATCCATCCATCATCTCTGTCCATCCATCCATCCATCCATCATCTCTGTCAATCCATCCATCCATCATCTCTGTCCATCCATGCATCCATCCATCCATCCATCATCTCTGTCCATCCATGCATCCATCCATCCATCCATCATCTCTGTCCGTCCATCCATCCATCCATCCATCCATCCATCCAAAACCACTGAAATCATCATCAAGAATGATGCGAAGTCCAGTAAATGTTATTTTATTGGATGACTGGAGTTTGTTCTGAGAGTTGGGTTTGATTGGACACAGCTGAGCTGTCTAACCACGCACCCTGACACACATTAGCTGTCTGCTCCTCACCACACTGCAGCCAAAAGAGATTTTTAACTTTTCACATCAGATCCGAAGGGAATAAAACCCTGCTGAGATGAGGTAACTTATCTGAGATAAGTAGAGATTAACAGAGGAAATAAAGTCTCAGAACTTAAGCATTCTCCACCGATCCTGCAGCGATCAATGAACTTCATGGTTTGAGATTTGATGCTTTAAAAGCTTTGATTCTTTACAGCCAAACATACCTCGGGAGAGTGTTTCTCTGTTTACTGTAGGTCAGAGACTTGGTCGAGCCCTGTAAAAAGGACAAAATTAGATTATATCCTTGTGTTTGGTAACAATAAATTCAATAAACTGTTCTGTCTAGGTGACTGTGTCAACTCTTGGTACAAAAGACTGTATTTTCTGTTTATTTAAACCATATTTCTCCTAAATATCTTTTCTACTTTTAAGGAGATCCATATGTGCGATATGTAAAATGGCAAATGCCACTAAGAACTGAAGCACTGTCTGAGGCCCAACAGCAAAAGAAAATGAAGAAGAGGATCACTTATTCTTGAGACAGTGGAGTCTAATGCAGACAATTAAATATTGACTCAATGGCTTCTGACGTCACAGCAAACAAACAAAAAAATACAAAAATACAAAATTATAAAATAAAATATATCGTGGTGACATTTTTGGTTATCATCTTGATTTAGCTCTTAAATGGTCAAAGGGGTTGACCAAAAAGCTTGTGAATCCCTGATCTATTCTAGAGGAAGAGCCATGTGTCAGTTGTGAGAGAGATAATGAAAAAATAATGAAAAAGTTCTTACCAGATGCTGAATGTGTCTAGAGGAGGACGTTCCCCTTCGCTGCAGCAGATGAGAACACAGATATATGAACAGGGGAACACCACAAAAATGTCCCATATCTTTCATTCATTACTTCCAGAAGCATATTGCAATATTTATGTATTATCTGAACCAGGAGTGCAACCGGTGACCCCTCAAAAAAGTACAGGACACCCTTGATTACATCAACATACTTAACTAAATGAAAAGAATCAAACAGACTAGCAACCTAAATATTTACACATTAAAGCAACACTAAGGAACTTTGCCTCTGCGGTCGCCCTACAGGTTGGAAGCGGAATTGTCCATTACCGCTGTCGTAAATAATTTCGCCGCCCGCAGCCGACTGTCACACGCACACTGTTTATCCAGCACCGGCTTTGGAATGAACGATGTCCACAGACAAGGTAGAGTATGTTCATGTACATTTAATTTCATGAAAGTATGATGTATTGCGACATCAGAAACGAAGAAAAACTAAATAATGACTATTGTAACGCTTGACGTAAAGCTAGTCAAATTTGTAGTTTTCTTATGTCTCATTCGAACTACAGAAACGCGACCCGGTTTGGCAAACTTGTATAGTGTGGTTATAGCAGATATAGGGGCGCAAAGCGAATCCAGAAGTGCCTTTCACCCTGTCACGACTTGATGAACCACTGATACGATTTTGGAAACATTATTTTAAGGTAAAAAATGTTCCTTAGTGTTGCTTTAATGAAAGTTAAAGTTACCCTGAGTTTTAGGACATCAATCACAAAAATATGGTCTCAGCATTTCTAAACAGTAGTCTTGGCCATCATAGGCAACATGTTAGAAAATGCTGCTCTAGGTAGGCAGCTCAAAAGGTTTTGAGACACCACCAAAGTCATAAGACACTTTAATTCAGCTAATTCATGATTAGCACATTAATACACTACAATTCAATGTTGGGGTCAGTAAGATGCTTGTTAAAGAAATTCATACTTTTATTCAGCAATTCACAATATTTCATATTGTGATAATAATGCACAATATTACTGTTTTACATGCTTTTAAAACAGGAAAGGATAACAGAAAAGTCATTTTTGACAAGTGACCAAATGACAGTGTGAATGAAAAAGGAATAAATGAACGAGTAAATGAACAAGGAAGTAAATAATGAGTGAGCCAGCGAGTGGTATAAATGGAAGAAAAAAGAACAAAGATGATAAATGATGAGATAAAAGGAAGAAAACAAAGAAAAACAGAAAGAAAGTCTTACCAGTTCGGAGGGCTGCGCAGGGATGCAGGCTGTGTTGATCTGAAACAGAGAAAAGGAACATGACTCAAACCCAAATTCTGCATCGCCTCCACCGTCCAACACGGATACATTCACTCATAACCCCGTCGTCTTTCCCCTCTCCATCCGTTTGTCCTGAGACGAGGGGAAGGGAGTGGTGAAGAGGGATCGGTTGAGATGGGAAGAAGGAAATGCTTCCCCAAAGCAACAGATAAGCAAACTATCTGCTGATAACACTGAGACTGGAGAAAAAGTGAGATGCAAGGGATTGTGGGTGATGGGCAGTAACCAAACACAGTACGCACATTCCTCTCGGATGATCTCGTACAAAATAACAGGACACAACAACATAAATTGTGGCACAGTATGTACATGACAAGTCTCTTACACACCCAAACATAGACACACACCATGTTTACATGTCTACATGTTTTGCCTTGTGGGGTAAAGGGGGCGGAGGCATCATTAGTGTGGCAGGCGGGAAAACGTGTGTGTGTGTGTGTGTGTGTGTGTGTGTGCTGACATTCACGCTTATGTAACACGAAGCGCTCCCCCTCCCCGCACATCCGATTCCCTGCCCAATCCTGCCCTGTTTGTTTGGCCACAGGAAAAGGGCTGAGGCATGGAGAAGTCACTCTGAAGTGCACAGACACTACACTAGGCCTTGACCTACGACTATATGTGTGTGTGTGAGTCTAGGGAGTGAGTTAGAGAGTTATTAAAAGATTGTATGTTTTTGTTCAACAAGACAATGAAACATAACTTATGAGGCACTGGAGGACTTGTTCGTTTGGGTGTTTGTGTCTCCGAAAATACATGCAGGAGATGCGTCTGTGTTTCCTTAAAACCAGATGAAATCAAAATGGGAGTTTTGTGGCTTCTAGCATGTCAGTTTGGACTGGAGTCATACATGTGCTAGCATAGCCCAAAAGTTAGCAGATTTAAAATTGACCAAAATTGGACCAAAAATCCTGATGACTCATCCTGGACTCGTGGGCGTGTCCTTAATTTGATCCAATCAAACACTCTCTTGTATAGATGTACAGAGCGAGTGATTAGTAGTGTGATGCTCTCTACTACACATATTTACAGCTTGTCGTTTTTCATTTTGAATTGAACACCTGGATTACAAACTATTTTTGGCAAAATATGCAGCGTACAATAATACACAATCAGTGTACGTGACACTATCCTATACAGTGCAATGAAAGTACTGTAACTTAACCTTCTATTTCCAGTTTGATGAATAGATCAAGATTTTCTGCTTCTTAGATTACAGTATTACTCGATCAGACTGCCAAAATATAATTTTACACAAAATTTGGTTAAAAATTATTTTTTATTTCAGGATGATAACCAGACATCACTGAACTACACAAGCAACATGATGAGGTCATGTGATAAATACACAACTGTTCAAAAGTTTAGGGTCTGTACAATTTTTCAAACGTTTTTTGCTCAATAAGACATTTATTTGATCAAAAATACAGTAAAAACAGGAACATTGTGACATATTATTATAATTTAGAAGAACTTTAAAAAGCTGAATTTTCCAGCTTCCAGTCTTCACATGATCCTTCAGAAATCATTCTAATATCAATGTTGAAAACAGTTGTGCTGCTTAATATTTTTATGAAAACCATGATACATTTAGTAACACTGTAAACTGTTTTACTGTTCTATTTCCAGTTTGATGAATGAATCTGATTTATCAGCAGAGATTTTTAACATTTCTTTCTCGACTCATTATTTGATCCGAGATCTCCAGTGTAATTCTGTGCAGTGCAACTATTATGCCAATAGCCAGTGTTTGTTCTCATCAGTGTTTTTGTGTGTTGCTAGGTGGGATCCCATTATGATATCAATTTTCCTCTTTTCTTGGCTAAAAAAGCTGCCGTCACATTTGAAGAAAGTCAACGATTATGTCTCAAAACGCAGTGCGGACAGAATTCAAGGATAATATTTCACTCCGGTGGAAAAAGACATCTTCCCCACGGTATGCAAAGACAAGAAATGTCTCTGCGTCTCTCCCCACACACAGAGAACTGCACAACCTGCCTGTAATGCTGTGAGGGAAGAGAAGTGTTAGGTGAAACACAGTGTGACTATTTTTACCAGGTGTAAAAGATATCACTGCGACTGTGTTAAAGACATCAGCAATTACTGACCCTCACACTCTCTTAAAGCCTGTCGCTAAGAGCAGATGTTTCTTCTTCAAAGCCCCTATAGCTTTTTCATTTTCCTTTTAATTCCCTGGGAACATTTTCCCGCTTCCTCTGGTAACTTCCCCCTGCTTCCATCCATCTATTCCTTTTTTTCCTCTGCGTGTCAGTCATTCCATAAACATTTCCTCATCCATCCTGTTCATGTTTTCATACACTACTCGTTCACCCTTTCTCTGTAACTGTATTTGGGTCTTCCTTTACAAAAAGGTAATTCACCTAAATACACTACCTATTACAATTCACCTATTTTTTTTAAAGGGGTCCTATTATGTCCTTTTACAAAGTCTTGATTTTGTTTTTGGGGAGTACTAGAATATGCTTTTATGCTTGATTGCACATAAACACATTATTTTTCACATATTTTATATTATTACAGCTCCTCTCTCCCCAGTCTGTCTCAAATGTGTCGTTTATTTCCCGTTTCGATGAAACCCCTCCTTCCAAAATACGAAATGTGCTGTGATTGGTTAGCTGGCACAGTGTTTTATGATTGGCAGCGCATGTTCGGGAAATGTCCCGTCCCTTACCATAACTATGAGTTTCATTGGCTCAGGTGTAAATATTAAGGATGGCGTCAATTTTAAACCAATTCATGCTCGATTCAGACTTAAAGGAGAACTCCGGTCAATTTTAACATTGAGCTAATTTTTTTATACATTTGGAGTGCTGTCAATACAGACAACAACGACAAAAATCGGTGTTGCCTACACCGTGTTATCCTCTTTTTAAAATTTGCACCCTGTTGACTTCAATGGGGCAATTACTAAACCTGCTTTTAGCCTCTTAACATCCTTGATGTGTCATTACAAGTGCACAGCTAATGTGAGTGATTCCTTCAGAGTGAACACGGGTGAATCTGACTGCAGTAGATGTGAAAGATATGAATAAAAATGATGTTATTTCAGCCAGCGCACATACCTGTATTTTCTTCCTGTTTTCGGTCGAAGTCCACAGTAATCGATTGTCGAGTTCACGCGCGTGATCATAGGTAACTAAACCTATGCGTGTGAACTCGACAATCGATTACTATGGACTTCGACCGAAAACAGGATGTAAATACAGGTATGTGCGCTGGCTGAAATAACATCATTTTTATATCTTTCACATCTACTGCAGTCAGATTCACTCGTGTTCACTCAGAAGGAATCACTCACATGGCTGTGCACTTGTAATGACACATCAAGGATGTTAAGAGGCTAAAAGCAGGTTTAAAACTTGCCCCATTGAAGTCAACAGGGTGCACATTTTAACCCTTAATCGCTGTTTGGGGTCATTATGACCCCACTGGACTTTTCTTTCATTTTTTAAAAATGTTACCTTCATATCAGAGGCATGAAACTCTGGGACTTTTCCTAAATAACCTATCTAAACATGCACAAAAAAACTGGGCTTGATTTGGTTGTTCTAAAGGTGTGTAAAAAAAAATTTACCGTTTAAGCTGTTTGGGGTCAAAATGACCCCACATTGAAAATGAATGGGAAAATGAAAAAAATGACTTTTTTTTATTTTGTTTGTCAAAAAAATAAAATTAAATCCATTATAAATCTGAAAATTTATACATATAAACCAAGGTCTGGTCCTAGAGCATAAATAAAAAGTAGAACGAACTTTCTATCTCATACACACACACACACAGACACACACAAACACATAAACAAACACACAAATGTATGTGTTTGCAACAGAGAGCATTTTTACAGAAATTGGTAAATAAAATAAACAAAACTGGCATAAATCTAAAAAAATTTACATTTAAATCAAGGTCTGGTCCTAGCGCATAAACCCAAAGTGGAACGAACTTTCTATCTCATACACACACACACACAAACACACACAAACACACACAAACACACATGTATGTCACTGCAACAGAGAGCATTTTTATAGAAATTGGCAAATAAAATAAATAAAACTGGCATAAATCTAAAAAAAAAATTACATTTAAATCAAGGTCTGGTCCTAGAGCATAAACCCAAAGTGGAACAAACTTTCTATCTCATACACACACACACACACACACACACAAACACACACAAACACACACGTGTATGTCCCTGCAACAGAGTGCATTTTTATAGAAATTGGCAAATAAAATAAACAAAACTGGCATAAATCTAAAAAAAAATTACATTTAAATCAAGGTCTGGTCCTAGAGCATAAACCCAAAGTGGAACGAACTTTCTATCTCATACACACACACACACACAAACACACACATCTATGTCACTGCAACAGAGAGCATTTTTATAGAAATTGGCAAATAAAATCAACTAAACTGGCATAAATCTGAAAAATGTCACATATGCAACATGGAACAAGCTTGTTCACACACACACACACACACACACACACACACACACACACACACACACACACACACACACACACACACACCACAGTCATGTCATAGTGGTGACTTGTAATGGTTCTGCAAATGTATGTATAATAATTTGCAAAAGCAGATAATTCAAAATATATCAGAAAACAACAACAAATTCTAACTCTGACAAAAATACAGATTTTTTTATGTATTTCAAAATGTTTAAATAAATATTCACAAAATATATATATCAAAGTTGTGAGGAGAAGTTGAAGCATCACAAACAATAAAGTGAAAATGAATGAGTCTCTATGGCCCTCTATTGGATATATGTGGTCATTGCACTTTCTTTCTTTAATTATAATTTCTAAAATTTTTCCACAAACTAGCAGATGTCAGTATTCTATCTCTAACACATAGAGCAATGTCCAAAAACTATTTAGATTTAATTAAGATCATCATTTAAGTGATTTTTTCTTTAAAAAATCATTTTTCATGAGCCAATTTATGGCCTAGTTATGTAATTGTGCAGTAAATAGGTAAAAAACTTCAAAATTTCCACAAAAACACAGCATAAATGTATAGTTGAGAAGTAAATAAAAAAAATGATATATAGTTTTCCATATAAAAAATGTATATTTCCTTATGCAATTGCTCTTTAAAAGTTTGGGGTCAAAATGACCCCAAACAGCTTAAATGTTGTCCTTTTTTAACAGCGATTAAGGGTTAAAAACAGGATAACACGGTGTAGGCAACACCGATTTTTGTCGTTGTTCTCTGTATTGACAGCACTCCAAATTTACTAAAAAATGAGCTCAAATGTTAAAATTGACCGGAGTTCTCCTTTAAGAATGTTAACAACATTGACTTTGCAATCATGGATTTCACAGGACGTTTCAGAGTGGAATGTTTTTTTTTGTAATTTCCTTATACATTTTAGATACGATGTAATCCTCCATTTAATCGTGACACTTGTCGGAAAACGATGTTAATACAAACAGTAATCGATCACAAAACCGTGGTTAATTTTCCTAACGGGCAGCGAACAGACTTACAAAAGCTACAGTAAACACTATATCAACACTAATGTTGGCTAGCAGGCGAGCAGAGGCAAACAGCTCTGACCTTTGTTTACATCGTAGCAACAACATACAACTTATAATTGAATCTGTTAATAGAAAACGCAACTACAAATAATAAGACACTTTGTGATCCACAAATTGTCCCGATAAAGTTGGAACTGCTCCATTTCAGGAGAAGCTTTTGTGCATAGCCTGCATTGTACTCTCTGGAAGCTGTTCTCCGTAAAATGTGCAGCACACAAAACTGCCAATGGGTGGTTGCCAGGGCGTTGCTATGCTGTCACTACTAAGGTGTTCTAAATGTTTTTTTTTATCATGTTACTACTGTAAGTGTAGTGGTTAGGATTTTCTTGATGATTACTTACAGACCTCATCAAAAAAGCTCAAGGATAGATATATGTGTGTCTTTGGGATTTTTTCAGCTGTTTCAGTGTCCAACAACAAAAAAAATTAAGTCTATCTGCTGAGAGAAGTAATATCACATCTCTCCAAAATGAGAATTTAGGCATCACTCATGTCCTTAGCACAAATAGTGCTGGACGAGCTACACGCCAAAGGATTAGGGGTTTGTTCAGATCCCCAAGTATGAGATATAACCACTAATAAGTGCAGCAACTATGCTATTTTGGTGGTCACCATGGTAAATTTTTGTTGCCGCACAAGCCTGATCGTTCCTTTTGAATCCAAAATACTTCTCTCTTTCCTCTCGCTAATCTTTTTCCTCCTCTCCTCGCCAGCACTCTTTTGTTTCTTCCTGTATGTAACCTTCTTTCTCTCCCTCCATCGCTCGCTCTGACTTTCTTTCTCCTTATCCAATCCACACTTTCCGCTTTTCATTTTTCCCTCATTTAACAAAATGCCAATCCACTCCACCTCCCTCAGACCGGCCGGCCTGCAGCCAGAACAAACTCAGAATTCCATCTGCAAGACCAAATCTTACGCACGACTCCTGCAGCAGCCTTTCATCCCTCTATTCCTCTATTTATCCATTATCCTTTCTTCCCCTCCCTCCATATGTCTGTGCAGTAACAGCAGACCCCTGTTCTGTGCCTCTGTGTTCTGCGGAGAGCCCAGAGGAACATGTTCCCACGTGCAATGGGACGTTAAGGGTGAGGGGCGGTGCCAAGCGTAATACCACAGCAGCAGTAAGGAGGCTTTTTTATACGACAGGGACGTGTTTTGACTGTAAGGTGGCTCCACCAAATCAAAGCTCCAAACGAAACATAGCTCATAAATGATTTAATATGCTCGGAATAAGACTCAATGTTTACGGTTAAACGGCAACTTTACACAGCCTACAGCATGTTTAAAGAATCGGTTGATATTAGCGATTCTTTCATTTATCAGTATTGGTCAATATTAGAAAATTGAATTGTGTTGCTCATTTATCCTATTTTTTTATTGAGATTATCTTTGCCATCATCTAACTCTTACTTAAAGTTAATCTTACTAATGTAACATTCAGATTGATTTTGGTTTCGTTTTCATGAGCTGTGTTTGAAAGCGTCCTCTGTACCCTCATTTACTATTTTCTATAGTTGACTTGAAGGAGTGAATGAAAACGAGTGAGTGAATTCAGACACTGAGTGTGTGGGAAGGGCTGCCGCTTTCGCAAAGCTTGTGTTTGCTGTTTAATAATCATTTGAAATGTATCAAACTGGCAGCTCCAGTAGTGATGAAAAGATTTATCTTGAACTCTGTCATGTAAACTATCATGTATAAACCCCTAATTAAACAATTTAATAATCACTTAAAAAGGAGTTTATATGATATTACTCTGTACCCACATTGGACCAGCGGTTTGGAAAACGGATGGATGGATGATTGAGCTGTGGTCACCATCTTCTGGCAAGACGCGGGAATTCATTCGGCGTGCGACTCTCACAGTGCATTTTGGGTATTCTCTAGCCATTGTGTGTACATCAGTTGTACACTCGTTATTGCTGTGCATTGTGGGATTGAATGAGTGCACTCGAGACCGTCCACTATGGTTTCGGACACCACTACAAATGGCTGTCCCCTCAAATAGTGCCCTATTTGAGTGCGATTTCAGACACGGCCACTTCTAGTTTGTAGTTTTCATGTGTTTCCTTTTTGTTTCTATGTTTTCTAGAATTTTGTCATTTGTTGTCATAGGAACTCATTGCTTGATTGATTTCATTCACCTGTTCCGTGTTTAGTCCTTTAGTTACTCTGTGTATTTATAGCCTTTAGTTTGAGCCATTCTTGGTCCGTTTTCATTTATTTTTAGTTGGTTGATATTCTCCTGCGTCCCAGTATTCTCCCGTGCTCCTACCTGTTTTTTGTTTTGGGTTTATTGTTTAATAAAGTGACTGCTGCATATATATCCTGCCTCAACTACTCTTCCTTTCTGCAACTATGACTGATAAAACACTAATAATTTAATAACACTGTTAAATGTAATGTAACAGATCTCAAAATAAATATCCATTTTTCATAATATACATTATAATGTTGTAATTCCTAAATAAACTTATATGATTTAAAACAACTGTTTTATTTGTACATTTATTTAGACCAAAAATAGAAATTTTGACTTTATACAGTATCAGCACGTTCTGTTTATGAACTGTATGTACACTACCATTCAACAGTATCAAGGTTTCCACAAAAATATGAAGCAGCACAACTGTTTTCAACATTGATAATAATCAGAAATGTTTCTTGAGCATCAAATCGGCATATTAGAATGATTTCTGAAGGATCATGTGACACTGAAGACTGGAGTAATGATGCTGAAAATTCAGCTTTGATCACAGGAATAAATTACATTTTAAAATATATTACAATAGAAAACAGTTATCTTAAAGTTTACTGCATTTGTTATTTAAAAAATGTAGCCTTGGTGAGCTTAAAAAAAAAAAGCAGTTTTACCCAATGAGATTAACAGGATTTTATATTTTTTATCAGAGGTTGTGAGTGCTTTGCTTAGGCTCAGCATCTAGGAAGTTCCTGGACTGATTTGATACGGTCATCCCAGTAGCAGCTGCTCCATCCGCTCCACACTCGTTTCCTCTTCGTAGAGGTGTGAGGCTTTTTAAAGAGTTCCTCGGAGGCAGAGAGGAAATGTCCCTTGTTGCTGTGTGTACACGTGTGTTGGGGTCTGGAGATGCATGTAGAGATAAAAACGTGGACAGAGAGAGGAGGTGGTAACAAGGAGTCATGCTGTAAGCAGTGCAGGTATACAAGAAGGGTGGAGATGAATATGAGAGCAGAGGAAATGGAGAAAGGAGGGGGAGAGATGGAGGGATGCGTGGGAGGAGAGTGAGGGTGGACGGTGGGCTTGGGTGTAAACAGTGTAATTATTGTGATTAGTCTGAGCTGAATGCAGAGATTTCAGGAGAAATCGATACTAACGTCACACACGTTCTTCACTGATGACTAACAGAAACAGCCTTCAGTACTGAGTGTACATCTCAGGAAACATGTCAAGAACATGTCATGGTCATTTTCAAGAAAAATCTATCAATTATATTTTGCTTAAAGAAAAGCCTGTTTTAGGACCATCAAGGTTTCATTGTGTCCTTTTCATGAAAATCAAGAACCATTCCCATTACTGTAATGCAAACAAATGTGAAATAAAAATGATATATTAGTTTAAATCATATGCTTCATTATGAATATGATTATGAATATTGTACAAACTTCAGTTTATGCTGACTGATTAAAATTGTATATTAATGTAAAAAAAAAACAGTTTACAATAATGAGAATCTAATGAGAATCAATGTCTTGACAAAAATAATATAAAAAAACAAAACAAATAATAATAATCTATAACAACAATAATAAATATTGCTGTTGTTATTTCAAATAATATATATCTGGAAAATAAATAATACTAAAAATAATAATTAGTTTTATAACAATAATGGTAATCTATATAATAATAATAATAATAATAATAATAATAGTAATTATTATTGAAAATAAAATATCTGGGAAATATGATTATTATTTTTAATATTATTTAGATAATACATATGTAATTTATAACAATAACAGGGTCATACAACAATAATATTGTTATTATTGAAAATTTCAAATAAACGTGTAGAAAATAAATAAATTATTATTAGTATTCATTTATAACAATAACATTATTATTATTATTATTATTGAAAATAAACGTGGTAAAAAACAATTATTATTATTATTAATTTGTAACAATAACATCATCATTTATATATTACTTTTATTATTATTAAAATATAATAATAATTATTATTATTATTAATTATTGTATTGTAATTATCACAATAATAATAATACTTAAATAAACCTTAATAACTTAAATTGCTAAAAAGGTCATAATATACAAGTATATTTTAACCAAACCAGAAAATTAGCTATTAGGATATATGTGTGCATATCCCCTGACAGCACAGTCTAATGCATCTCTCCTTATTTCACTGTGATTGTGTGTGCGTTAACATGTTCTCAAGCCTTGAGCAGCTGTGAGCGTGTTAACACACAGTCAGCTTCAAGCAGATCCCACGAGATAGTCTGGGAATACACAGAGGTCTGCTTTCACACACAATATGATTACATCTTTTTATTTGGATTGATTCCCTACATGGAGATCGGCCTACTCTCCAAACTCCAGCAGACACAATGCATACATGAACCAGTCTGAGCTGTAATCATCTCCTAATGAACATCTTCTTCTTTCTCCTTTAGTCTCTCTAATAGGAGTTTCAATATTAGCTCACCCCTTCTATTGTCTTATTGCCAAACTAAACAGGAATCACAAATCTCCAGAGTGAAGCAGCCTATCAAAAAGGTAAGATATGAAGTAAATACATCCCAAGTAAATACATTCCTTCCAAATATAAACAAAACTAAACAATTAACAGAATACAATCAGCAGATACGAGCAATGGAAAAATCCCACCTCTGCTAGCATGGCCAGTTGTTATGATTGTTTATACAATCCTTCATGGATGCAATAAAAACAAAGACGTGGACATGTAGAATGTACAAAAACAAAATTAGGAACTTTTAGAACCGCATAAACACTTTAATGAAGGCCTGAAGCATCAATGCAATATTGTGACAAAAAATAAAACAGACTGAAATGGCACAGGATTAAAATAAATGTGTTTAACTCACACTGTGCACAATGTCAGCTTGATGTTTGCTTAATGAATCATCAGCTTGATCTTTTCATATAGCATCTGCCAACACATCAGCTGTAGCTTCAGACCAGCCTTTGTTTTGCTATTGGAATCACGTTCCAGTTCTTTAAAATTACTGTTATAAGTCAAACGCATGAGTCTCGCAACTGGAGGACAGAAACAGCCCCATGTTTTGAGATGTCTACAGCTTAAATGGCATGACACCACGTCCTAGACTGCATCAACAGTTGATACTATCATGGTTTTATACCCTGTTAGTTCTGTTAGTGTAGGTTTTTGGCATACATCTCTCCTCGTTACCCAACATTAGGAGTCGGATGTAATCCAGACCTCTGAGTCAGAGCGCCAACCTCTAAATGATGCAAAACGAAACTAGCACTGCTTAGACAAAGCTGAGACACACACAGTTAGAATCATATATACTGTACACACACTGGCCTGGGGGAAGCTTGGGAAACACATGGCATTGATGAGCTTATAAAGAGGGGTGATGAAATGAGAGATTTACTGGAAGAGCCCACCCATTCACTTCCCTCATTTATATCAGTTCATATCCCACTTCTCCAGTACCATGACCAACACAATAGGAAATAGGATCCTCTTTTCTTGAAAAATGGCAGGAATGATGCTTCCTCCATCTGACGGGCTACTCTACCATCTATTTCTCTTTTTTTCCCCTCTCCGGCCCCCCTAAATATTTTTTTCCCCTCCTTCTACAACTCTTTTTCTCCATGGGCAGTTTTTTCCACTCTGGCACATAGTCTAGTCAAGTCACCTTTATTTATATAGCGCTTTTTACAATACAGATTGTATCAAAGCAGCTTCACATGAAAATAATACAACAAAGTCTAGAAGTTTCTAGAAGAAAATTGCGAGGGATTTGGAGCGCTCAACATACACAGCAACTTCACTTGCCAAGCAAGTGTCTCGCAATTGTCTTAAAAGAGTTTGTTGTTAGCATGTAGCTAAGTTCAAGGGGTGACACTATAGTAGCCATTGCACACACAAATACTGGGTGAAATACTCGAATTTAAACATTTATTTAATAACCTAATTTATAATAATTTAACATGTAATCTTTTATTTATAGCATTTTAATAATTGATTTTTCACATCTTATCCACCTTTTTAGATTATTTGGATAAGTTTGTTGAAATGCATTATGGGATTGCCTTCTTGGATGGATTCATATGATGGTGAAGAATTAAAATTTGGCTAAAGCAAGATATAAAGACGCCTACCATAAAATGCTGCCCCTTGACCCCTTGTGTGCTTAACTGTATTGAATATGCAAATCTTTAAAGTATTTTTTTTTTTTTACACTTGCAGATAATATGTTAATTAAAAAAAACGGCATATAAGTTTACTTTAAAGTACATTTGAAATCATTGCTGTAATAACTTTTGTCATGCTTTAAAGAAGTGCACTTATATTGATGTGTTTTAACTGTAGTGTATTTAATAATATATTTTAAATGTACTAAATTGGAACTGTGTCATTACAAATATATTTAAATACATGACACACAATTAAATGTACATTTTAGATTACCATAAATGCTTGTCAGTACATTAGGACACTTTAACTGCAGTTCAAAGACAATAGAAGTAATTATGAAATTACATATAAAGATGTACTTAAGTCCTACTTAAAGGGACAGTTCACCCAAAAATGTAAATTCTGCCACCATTTACACACTCTAAAGTTGTTTCAACCCTGTATGAGTTTCTTTCTTCTGCTGAACACAAAATAAGTTATTTTGAAGAATGTTTATAACAAAACAGTTGATGGGCCCCATTGACTTCCATAGTTTTTTTTTTTTTTTTTTTTTCTACTATGGAAGTCAATGGGGCCCATCAACTGTTTGGTAAGTAAATGATGAACTCGGGTGAGTAAATGAAGACAGAATTTTCATTTTTGGGTGAACTATCACTTTAAGTGGGTCAAAAAGCACTTTTCCATTTCAGAACACATTATATGCAGTTCGCTCTTCAGTTTATTCTTTTATAGTAGCCTTATAGTACTCATAAAAGTACCTTTTCACAAAGGTAGACAGCACACTAGGTCTTTTTTACATGTGCTAGGCTTCAACAGATTTACTCAACAGATAATCTCAACTTTACAGCCTGAAACTTTATAACATCCTCCACAGGCGTGATCTGAAGATGACAATGTCAACATTCGGTCAATTAAGCAAATTGAGCTGAGTCAATTTGACTTCGTAACAGCTATACGCTTGATCTTCAATGCTAAAAACAAGTTGAATATGAGTCAATCGCTTGTTGGTGGGCTGGAGGTTATTTCCTGTGGTTTAAAGGTTGTAGACGAGGGTGTATCACACCAGACAGTCACACAAACAAAGAGAGCAGAGTACTGACAATAATTCACTTTCATCTCTGTTTTCAGGAAATGCATTTCGGGAAAACAGAACCGGGGTTTTCCATGTAAGTGGGTAAAAGAAAAAACATTAACAGACCACCGAGGTCTGAGACTTTTGGTCACCGTCACTGTAGGCTACGCTAGCGGTGGTTAAAATATGTTTACAGCTTACAGACCAGACACAGCCAGCTCATCTCTACTGTACGACTCAAGTGAACAATTCATCAAAACAATGACGGATATAAATAGAAATAGTCTTAAATCAAAAGAGCAAAGAGTCAGTCCTGATAAACACCTTCGGCTGCCAGCTGTTGTCCTGGAGAAGGCTGGGATGTTTATATTGGTTTGGGATTTTAAACAATGGCCCCACTTAAAAAAAATCACTTAAATAGACTATTTAAATGCTATTTAGAAACTGAAGTGTCATGTCAACTTCTTAAACTTATCGTCTTTGGTGTGAAAGGTCCTTTAAGCATCATAAATATGCTCAAGAATGTAAATTTCCACTAAAGTGCTGTTAGAAGATGCTTGAGTCACGACAGAAGTTGAGGAAACATAAATGAGAAGAATCAATAATCGAGTTGGTTGGTGGACGATCACCTTGACCAATTCCTATATGATACTCAAGCAACAAACTACTTTATTGAGAAACTGCCATTAACAGGTAAAACATGGCCAGAGATCACATCTCAAACTGTCGTCACATTGTACTTCATAAGGAACTATATAAGGACTTCTACGACTCAAGCGATCGGAGTTTAATAACTCCCCAATGTCTTCTGTTAACTAGCCATTTGTGTCTGAGAGTGCTTCCTCTATAAAGTGTTTGGCTCCTTTCCCTTTCTCTATGGTCCACATATCTGTATTTCAAAAGAGCGTTTTACATATGGACGTTCCCATTCAACTAAAAGATGAAGCCATCTAAGTGTGCAGCTCCAAATCTGTGTAAAATCCCATAAGGCCAGTGCTATGTGGAGGTGAATAAAAAACCATTCACATCTAATAATGAGACAGAGCCGAGGGAGGGGACAAAAGCTTAAGAGAGGAACATGAAACAGCTGAATGGCATTTGAGTGGATTTTCTATATTAAAGAGCAGAGGAGAAAGGCTTACGTTGATTTCTGCTGTGCTGCATAAAACATCTGCAGGTTATACTCTGAAATGAAGTACTGTTTAGGGTCAAATACAGTGTGTAATCATTTAAAAAGTGAGATTTGAGGTTTGCGATGCAGGATTGCTCAGTGTTTTTTTTTTTTTTAGTCTACGCTGCCTCACGTTTTCACAATATGGAGCAAGAGTTAGTCGGACCCTCCCTGAACCCATGACTTGGACCACTGCCATGGTATCCTATAAGAGGGCTTAAGTGTACTTGAAATTTGTCTTTGTTCTGTCTTGCGAGGTGCTAAGAGAGGGGGGGCTGGTCAACGCTAGAGGGCCAATAAGATATTCAGTTTTCTTTCAAGTTGTGGTCTCTAGGGTGGACAGTCCCTACTAGGACAAAGATGATGACTATCACAGCCAACACTCAGGGCGCCGATTCGCCAAGACTGGTACATGAACTTGTCACTGAACAAGCAACCAGATGTCTAAAGAAGAGTGAGCATGCATGAATCAAGACACAGTCATCACTAGTATTTAGCTCAACCAAATCCACACAGGATACAAACTTAACACAAACCAGGATCATGCTATCTGTCACATCTGACACATACAAAAAGTATGTTTTGAAGAAATTCCACTTAATCATTGAAGCACATCCATTGCACATAATTGAACCTAGTAATTACAGACACTTACACCTGAAAATGATCCTAGTGAGCTCAACTCCCTGCATGACACAGCTGTAGACAAACTCTCTACGTCATAAAGAGCGTTTCAGTGGTTTGGCGATTTGCTGATTGAATAACCATGTGCCATGTTAAACCACTCACTGTTTCTCTGCACATTGACCAAACTTTTGCCAGTGCCAAGGAGTGACGAAAAAAGTTATATAAAACTGGGTATCACAGTGGTTACTCTATCCAAGGTCAGTAACTGTGAATAAAGCAAACAGCTTAACAGCGTGGTTTGGGAGTCTAGATCCCAGGGTGCTCCTCTGGAGCCGTGCCTGATATGGGTGTGCCAGCGCTGGCATCCATTGGCCTTATCAATGAGTCTTTCACTACGGCTGTGTGGTGCTGGGGTGCGGCTGCCAACACTGCCGCCCCAACACAGGGAGGCCTTCAGTGCGGGAAACACAGAGAGCGAGCCTTTAACTACATAAACTCCCAGTTTATACATTCAGGTTAATCTAAAGACTGAGTGAAAGAGACATTGATACATGAATACATTATGAACTGGTGAGAAATGGGAAAAATGTTCTTACCTTGGCTTCGCATTTCTTGTGAGTGGCTGTTTTGCAGACTGTGGGCGGTAAAGAGAGAGATGTGATGGTTAGGAAGGAATACTGACTAGGTTTGATATAGTTTCATTAGGCATCAGTGGCTTACAGAGAATCTTGGGGAACCCCCTAGACTAGTGAACTATTAGATTCATGGGAGTTTGAATCAGGGATGAATAGCTGAATAGTATCTAAAATCTTTCTTCTAATTTTTTTTCTTTTGATTATTAAAAATACCAATAAAAGTTTAGAAAGAAATATTGTTATCTTAGTATTACTTATATACTGTTACAGTATTTCTTAATATTTTTAAATAGCTTTTATTTATATATATTTACAGTTTTCATGTTAATTTTAGTTTTTTTAGTTTTATTTTATTTACTAAAAACAGTTATTTTTAATTAATAAAATTAAGTTTTAATAAAAAAATTATAATTTTAGAATTAGTTTTAGCTAACAACATCACTGGCATGGAAAGATTTTGACAAAAAAAAGTTTTAATTCAATTTTAAGTAACTTAAAATTAACTAAAACTGTAACATGATTTAGTGTGAAAAGTGCTGTAAAAAATAAACATTTCTCTTCTTAGTTTTATACTTTATTTAAAGATGATTAGTATTAAGAATAAACATTTTCAAGATAATATTTAATTTCATAAATTATTGAATCTCTAATATCAAATAACATGTTATCTTTATAATAACACACTTCTGCTCAGCATAAATTGTGAGACAGAAATACATCTTTTTATAAATAAAAATCCCACAGTGATTTCACCAAGTGCAATATGTTCCTTGTTAAACATCTTTGTTGATCCTGGAACAACAATCCAAACAACCAATCAGATTTGAGGGACAAGCAGAGGACAAGTTTACAGTTTATGTCAAGATTAGGTTTACAACCATGATTAAGTGCTTATACATCAGTGTTATTCTGATTTTAGGGATAAGTTATGGGTAGGGTAAGGTTTAGGAGTAGGGATAGGATAAAATTTTTCTGATAGGATTGTCATTCCAGGATCAACAACATATGTTGATCCAGGAACATGTGTTACTCTGCAAAATCACGGTGACCCATATGTGGGTGTCCTTGGCATCATAAAGTGTTAAAACCTCTTGCAATAATGTTCAGATGTCACTCACCTCGACAATAAGAGCCCGAACTCTCCACGCTCTGCCTGCACACCCCGCACTGGCGCTTCTTTTTGAAGGTCTTTTCTTTAAAGACGTGGGGCTCGCCCTTCCCCGCCTGAAAAACACAAACACAATTTTTTTTTAAAAAAAAGGCTGTTTTTTACTCTCAACTCAAGCTTCTCTCTCAGTCACCATCTGAAATCCTGTAATTTTGTCATTAGTTCACTATTTCTCCAAATAAATCTCTTGCTTTCTGCTCGGTCATCGCTACCGTCCAATTCCCCTCACTGACCTGTACTCTCTTGTGGATGTCAGGCCTCTGTCTCTCTTTCCTTGTACAGCAGCTCATCTTTCAATGCTAAGAACAAAGACAAAAACCCGACAAAACCTTTTATCTGAAAGTGACGCAACTGCGGTGAGAAACTTGATGAAAACGCTCTGAATCACTCTACGTAACAATCCTTATGTGTAGCGTCGGACTATAAAATGCCTCACGTCCAAGTGCCCTCCTCAAATGCCAATATGTTAACACTTCTGATTAGGACCAAGACAAACAGACAGCACAATCACATAATGCACCATGTTTGTACACTCGGTTTGGTTAGGTTTTAACTGTGTATGACGTCCCAGCAGAGGAACATAATGCAGCTTTGTGTTTGGTTGTGCACTTTTCCATTTGGCAGAGAGGTAGAGGAGTTTAGCACTCTTTTCCACTCTCTCTCTCTCTCTCTCTGGACCCTGTTTGGACAGCTGGCGAGAAATGCAGCATGTGCCCGATAGGTGCCATAGTCACTGCTTCAATGAGCTGGCACCATCACATACAGCCACTTGAGTCCTTCACTCTTCAGCCATTGTCTTGAAGTACAATGGCATCTCCAACTATCACCTGTGAATGCCCTCCTGCAGAACACATACTTAAAGGTGAAGTGTGCTGTTTTTTAAAGTTAAAATATGTTTTTTAAATCTAAGTTTAATGAGTAAAAACAATTAGAAGTAGTATTTATGATTTACGAATGAAATTTCCCTTTTGCATAATAAAATAGATGAAAAATGTGACCTCTAGCCAAGAAACCACATATAACATTCTAGCAATGAACTAGAAACCAACCAGAACACTTTACTACCCACATTAAAACCCTAGCAGCCACCCAGAACATCACAATAACCACATAGCAACACATCAGAACACCCCACTTTACACATAATGACCCCTAGCAATCACCTAGGAAATCATAACAAACAGATAGCAACACCCTAGCAACCACCCAGAACATCACAATAACCACATAGCAACACATCAGAACACCCCACTTTCCACATAATGACCCTAGCAATCACCTAGGAAATCATAACAAACAGATAGCAACACCCTAGCAGCCACCCAGAACATCACAATAACCACATAGCAACACATCAGAACACCCTACTTTCCACATAATGACCCTAGCAATCACCTAGGAAATCATAACAAACAGATAGCAACACCCTAGCAACCACCCAGAACATCACAATAACCACATAGAAACACATCAGAACACCCCACTTTCCACATAATGACCCCTAGCAATCACCTAGGAAATCATAACAAACAGATAGCAACACCCTAGCAACCACCCAGGGGTGCGTTTCCAATACAACAACGTAACTTGCTGCTTAACTACTATAGTATATGATACATCGTTGAAGAAATCAACTATCTAGTCACGAGTCACGACTGTTTCCCAAAACCATACTGTCGCAAATTGCCCATTCAACCACGTTGGTTAATGATGTCACTCAGGTAGTTAAGTAATAACTTCTAATGAATCTGTTTGAGATCGAATTAATGCTAGATGTTTTGCTGTAAATTACGGACATGGCATCTGAGGACTATTTCATTATTCTCAGTTGTTTTGCTTTATTTCTAGATTCAATCATAGGGTCCTACATACGTACTAGAGCACGTATGCACATGCTTTAAATCTCTTAACAAACTAAATGACGTAAATGACATTTGTATGTATTCAAAATAAAAGATACAGATTGTACTGAATGTGAGCTTGCTAATTTGGCTCAAGATAAGGATTTATTGAGTCCACATGTCATGCAAACAAGAAACTATGCTTCTAAACACAGGTTGAGAGCTGTTGTTCCAACCACACAACTTTACGATGCTGTTTGCGAATGTTCATTAGAACTATGGTTTCGTGAAACACAACTCGTTTAACTATGCTGAAAACGACAGAACTTGAAGTTGGCTAACAATGCTTTTGGGAAACGCATCCCTGAACCTCGAACTTCTCACATAATAACCCTGGCAACCACCCAGAACATCATAACAAAGATAGCAACACCCTAGCAACCACCCAGAACCCCAAGAATATAATAACAAATAAAAAGCAGCACCCTAGCAACCACCAAGAACATAATAACATCCTAGAACACGTTCAGACCCAAGTAACTGCATAGGAATGAGCTAAAACATCTAAAGCTTAGCATATTGGACCTATATAGGTCATAATAATAATATTTTTTTAAAAACTGATTGATGTTAAGGACTTTTTTAGTAATATTTTATAATAAATAATTGGCAAAAACGTTACAGCGTTCGGACATCACTCGATGTCCAATGTAAAATCTGTTCCTGAAGCAAAACCACTTGAGAAGCAGAGGAACATCTGTTACTGGTCACTACATCTGTCACCACAGCCTGCCCTCTCCACATTTGAGATGTCACTTTAATAGGGTCATAACCGTTTGTCCCTTTGACTGTACTGTGGCATCTTCAGTATGACTAATACGGTTGAGAAACCATAATATAATTGCCTAATAAGAGGAGCAAGTCTTTCATTCGCTTTAAGCAAACACTCAAGATCAGCTGCTTTCAGACGATGCCCTGTAAATGTGCCCCATGACAAACGTTATGTATGTGTTATGTATTAAAGAGTCACATTTAAACCTCCACAGTTAGTAAGAAAGCCTACTTTCTTGGTTAATCAAACCAGATTGTCTTGTGTTATTATCCCTGACAGAGAAAGAGACAGTGAGAGCGAGATCTGATTTGCTTGGCTACTCCAGGAGTTCAGAAAGCTCACCCAAATGAAAATCATCAGCTGCTTTTCTGTTTCTCTTTTACAGCTCCTTAATGCTTGGATTTCCTCTCTTTCCACTAACTTCAGCTTCCAGTTTTTCCCATGTTGTACTCGATTAATTTTTCTTAGCTTTAACCAATAACATATAAAACTGTCCATGACAAAAAATGTAAAAAAAAAAAAAATCTAGTTGAAAACACGTGCTCAGTTGACGTGTATTCATGCTTGTTTCATATGGTTTTATTAAAACCATTTTGAAGTTTAATCCCTCAAAAATTGTGAAATATTAATGAAGCGTTAAAATGACACAAAGCCATTATTGTTGCAAATGATTAAATAGATGAATAGTCTATCACTGACCTGCAGTATATTTTCTCTAATTAATTGAACTAAAGTTAAAATAAGTTCAATTGAAAGCCCTAAACACAATATGTTAGTGCTTCGGTACTCACATAAAAACACTTTAAAAGCTTAGAAAGAAATCATTAATGCCACCTGATGGAACTAAAAGTTACTTGTCCTCTAATTAATTTAGTGTGCATGTAATTTAGCCCTAATAAAGTGAGCTTTCTGTGTGTCCTAGTGAGGTGAGCAGAGAACGCACATTATAAAGCTTACCTTTCCAGTGCTAAAGTCCACAAGGGTCAAGGACCCGACAGAAAAAAAGAATCAGCGTGCCATTACCTGCACTAAGTAACCCCACCCCTTTTAACCAAGTGTGCAAAATCACGTCTCTCAGGTCCAGCGCTCTCCGAGGTGTGACTGCACCACCCACCCGTCAACAGACTAACCTACTGCCCGGCCGACAGTGTGCCAAGAGCGGGTCGTCAGGGTAGGGCCGGCCCCCGGGACGCGGAGCAGAGACAAGGAGGGACTGTTCACTTAATTTTGGCCATCCAGAACAGGCATGCCAAAGCTCTCCAGCAAAAAGGACAGCCTTTGAGAAAGAAAACCCTCCCCTTCAATCCCAAATGAAAGAACAGAAGAGGAATTGAACAGACAATCTGGACATAAACAGACATAGAAATGACAGAAAGCAAGAGGGAAGTCTGTATTTTGGGTGAAACGCACACCCTCGGACCAATTTTCCCATGATTCTTCACCTCTGCACTCTCCTCTCTTCCAAAAATAGCTCCAGCTTCAACAGATCCTCACATTGTGCGCAATATCCTGCAATGAAACGAACTTTGTGTTCCAGCCCAACTTGGACATTGGTACATGCAAGCTCTAAATGGAAAGCCCTACAGGAACATAATCACCGTTTGACATTTAGGGGTCACTGACATATACAAATGCTCACGATAAAAACAAAAAGGGAAAACATTTCATATGGTTTTCAAATAGCTTTGAAAAACATTTTTAATGAAAAAAAAAGTAATAGAAGTAAAAAATTTAAAGCCTGCACAAGACTTCTCTATGATATAATTTCCTGTTTTATGTTTTTTCCACTTTTTTTCAAGAATTATTCAATGAGCCATTTACACGTTCGTTTATTTACACGACGTCGGCGTTTTGAGGGCCTGAAAACGCAAACTTTTTAAAACGTGTTTTAAAGTGCAAGTTTGTGAAAACGGTGATGTCATGCGCATGCGTATTACATGTTCAGTCTATAGGCACGTTAGCCTGGTAATACCAAACTCTGCTACTTCGCTTTGCTTCGTAGACAGAGTCTGGCATGGCATAATTGAAAAGCGTTTTCTTTCTCTCGGGGGGGGCGCTTGTCTGAAGTTTAAAATCATTGGTTACCCGTAAGCCAATCACATAACGTTTGGTTATGGCGTGTGTTATGCGCATGGTCAGCCGCATCTAACTTCCACTGTAAACACATGTATGATGCGAAAACAAAACCATTGAGCGAAATACCGGAGTGAACATGGCGGTGAACGACTTTTGCAGATTATGTGAAGTAAATCTACGCATCCACGGTACAATCAGTGTCTACGACACGGCTCTCAGCCCGCCCTCTGTTCGTTGATTGGCCGGCTGTTTTCAGGCCGGAGGAAAACGGAAAGCTATTACTAGTGCTGGGCGGTTTACCGGTTCATACCGAATACCGGTGTTTATTTTTGTTACGATATGAATTTTTAATATACCGCAATACCGGTGTATGTCGCTTTAATCGGAACGCGGCGCTGCGCGACACAGTCTCACCCCTCATTTACAACACACGTCTGCGGCGCATTACAGCTGCGACAAGGTTTTATTCCGTCCTCCACGCGGTGCGTCAAAATAGACTAGGCGCCTATATTTAGCGAAGCGGCGCGGAGAGCCGCTTCTGGGAAGCTTCGATCTGAAACACAAGCATTGACTAGAATGGGCACGAGACGTGTGGGGGTGAGAGTGTCTTTTTTCTCGCGGCGCGCGTGTTTTTATACTGTATTAACGTATCTGAAGTGAACTGACGGTCTTTAGAAAAGTTTCTTTGTTATTACGATTGAATCTTTCTTTATCTTTCCTGATAAAGCAGTGTTTATGAGCGTTGCTGCTTTGTGTACAGCCGTTACCGGGGAAACCACTGTTTCTGCCGCTCCTAAAGCGCGTCCTGCTGGCACCTCTTTGTAAACAGCCTTGCAAACCTGTATTATTAATATTAGTGTGGATTTTTTCTATAATATTCACTCATGACAATAAAATAGGGCATTATAAGTAAATCTACTGCAGTATTTCCTCTCTCACTCAGTAGAAAATGTGGTTAACACCCATCATGCTTGAAAAAAAAAAAAAAACCGGTAAAAACCGTGAAACCGGTATAATTTAGAAAAAAACCGTGATGTTGATTTTTGGTCAAACCGCCCAGCACTAGCTATTACACTGTCTCAGACTGAGTACAGAAGCGAAATGAAATTGAGCGGAAGTACGAAGTCTGAGGTAGTCAGGCTATAGGCACGTAGAGTTTCTTTACAAAGTGACATCACCAACTACTGGCCTCGCAGCAGAATACAGCGTTTTCTTGGATCCGTGTAAACGGGTATCGTTTTGACCAACGTTGTGGTCTGTACGCGAAAGACGCAAAGAAAAAACGTTTCCGTTTTTAGTACATCGTTGTCGTGAAAACGTTCCCCCATACCAATCAAAACAAGCCACTGAGACACACAGAACATTCTGTATCTGTCCCTGTAGTTGAAGATCTAAATCAAAAGTTGGTGGTGGAGCCAGATGGTAAAGAATTTAGACCTCTAAGGTAAAGTAGAAGCAGCCCACAAACTGGGGAATTGCTAAGATCTCACCACAAATGTTCTCCAATCAGCATGGCATTGATGCCCAGGGTGCCCCAAGGAGACCGTCCCTGCCATCATTCTGCTGGAGGTCGCAATAAACAAAAAGCATCTGCGAAACACCACATTATCAATCACAAAATTGTGCCTACGACGATGGTGGTCCAGCAACAGATGCTACCCATTACTTTTTCAAATCATAGAGAAAGAGAAGCTTCGGTAAGCCGGCGCAAACAACAATTCAAGAAAATCAGAAGAATAAACATCAGCGGGCTGGAGGAAGGGAACTGAGATCTTATACATCAAACCCTCCTCATGTGATGAGCCAATAAGGTAACATTCAAGCAACTGATTAACTGCTGCTATAACCTACACTTGCTGAAAAAGTGCTTTTAATGCCAGAGGAATTAGCTTTGCTGCCCAAAATATTCAGATGAGGTGTTTATAGTGGCGTTCGATGTAACGGCACTAAAACCCTGTCATTTCCCCCACTTGCAGATTGTAGTCAACAAGTGGTTGTTTTCTAACTGTGCAAAACTCACAGCCACAATGCTATATGGGTGTGATGCAGTTTCTAGTGTGTTCTACGTTCTCAGAAATATCTTGTTAAATTTACAGTAAATAAAAGTAGCTTCAATTAGTGATATAATGTTAATATACCAACCTACTTGAACAATTAAAATATGCTTTCTACGTTAAAATGTACTGATAACCATCTTTAATATTAGGGTCACCGTGAATTTGCTGAGTTAGACGCATTCCTGGAACAATATTCCTGTCTGAAAATGTAGTCCTAACCCTATCCCTACCCCTTTAATCTAACCCTACCCATAACTTATCCCTAAAATCAGAGGGAAATGATAGTTGAATAACACTGATGTAGAAAGCTCCTAACATAAACTGTAAACTTGTCCCTCAAATCTGATTGGTTGATTGAAATGTTGTTCTAGGATCAACTAAGATGTTGATACAGAAACACGTTGCCTTGGTAAAAATTATGTTCACCATGCATAATAGTAGAAGTGGCACAATAGAAAGCCACATGGTTGAAAAGAGTTCATAATCCATTCAACAAAATCACATGGCAATTCATAACTATTTTATATTTTGGCAAATTGGTGGCTAATTTGTATGAATTTGTGCAATCTCATTCACACGTTTTCATACAATCTGCTTATGCCCCAAAGACGGGTAAGCTTACTTATTACTTTTTTTCTAACAGGCGAACGAAAATCGCCACCTCCTAACAACATAGTTGTGTTTTCCCGTGAGATCTGGTCAGGAGATCTTATATGCTCTGCACAGGGTCATTTTTTATTTTTACCATAAATTATATGCTATTTCATAGTTTTTGCTTGCAATAGTAGGCTATTTTATATTCATTCATTCTGGTCCCCGGACGATTCATTTCCCTCTTTCATTGGTCCCATGCATGTTTTAAATATTCATCAAAGTCTGATTGCTTTAGCAAAGTATTAGAACATCTCTTCCCAACAAGCATCATTCACATTTGGAGCACAGCATCCTGGAGAGTGTTGAGCAATGGGCACCAAACCTTTAGGGTTAATACATATTGAGTATCTCAGTTGGGGAGTATAAAAGAGTGTTACAGGCCTCTTTCCTCACTGAGGGGTGGTGAAGGGAAAGCAAGGGAACCGTGTGTGTGAATACAAGTGTGTTTATAAGTGTGTGTGTGTGTGTGTGCAGGGTGGGACAGGCAGTGGAAGAACAGAGACTGCCTGTTCCAGTGATGAAGTCAGCGCAGCGCCATTACATACTTCCTGCGCTAATCAAATATGTCTCCATGACAAACAAACTGCGCAATGACCAAAACAAAGCACATGCAACATTCACAGCGAACCATTTGTATTTATAAAAAGCACGTCAGATTATTCAACTATTAGAACTGCTCATCAAAAAACGAATATATTGAATATTGGAGTGGACGTTGTGCGCCCTTTCCATGTCTACGATGGTTACGGCCCAGCATCCTCAGGATATGACGGGCTAAACTGCCCATCCTCTATTGTGCGAGTTATTATTTGAACTTCCTCCAGAAAGCCTATCACCGAGACTTCACACACTAATCACACCGCAGTCTATTAGCGGCGGACCGTTATCAAGAACTTACTCTACTGCACAATGTTGTCGTGTTACTATATATAATCCAAGAGAAAGCTAAGGGAAAGTCAAGAGACTTCAAGGCTGCTCAATTCAATTATACAGGCTATAGATAAACTACAATAACACACATACTTCCGATTACTCATCAGGAATTCCTGTGGCGTGACTTTTACGTGAACCTTCATGTCAGTAAACGTTCGCACACTATAATCTAACCGTTGGCGGTCGGTTTCCAGGCTGTTATGATTGAGCATTTCAATATGATGCGAAACTTGAAACTTCAGAAAGAACCAAGTAAAACACACTAATCAGTAACCACACTCGTTTTATGACTATTCATAAATGGCTCAATAAGCTTGTAAAGAAATCCCCCTGATTATGGCTTATATCACATAGTAATTACTTGCAACTTTTTTACTGCTCTAAAATCAACAGCAAGAATTATTAAAGTGTGCTGCTAAGTAACACGTCTTTCTTACACATCTATAACTCTTTTCCCTTTACAATGTAAACACTGTGATTCTTCAAGCAGAACGATTCATAGACTTTACAGTTGGAGTGTGATATAATAAAGTTCGCACTACATCCGCTGTGTGTATTCAGGTGGATATGTGTAAGCTGAGGAAGTCCGTGCGAGGTCTGATATTAATTGACAGCTCACTGAAAGAGCATGTGAAAGAAAGAGAGAGAGATGCACACACTGCACAAAGTAATTATCATGTAGGTGGCAAATCATATCAGCTATTACTGAGCTATTAACATGCAACCAACCCATTGAAAATTAAAGCTTTTCCTACATTCTCAAAATTGTGGTCTTTGCTGTTTTAATGGCTGTTTTCAGAGCTTTATAGCAGAAGAACATCCTTCAGTGATGATCTCACACCAGATCCACTGACTGAGCATTGCATCCTCCGCAAAGACAACAGCATCTACAAAGTTAGTGTATATAGTGCTAGTAAAAAAAACAACTTGATATTATCATGGCAATAAACCATGGTAATACGCTTTTAACTTTCAACTTTGAACACTGTGATGACTTGGTCTTATACGCTGTCATGAGAGAGAAAAAAAAGTAAAAATAAATTTGTAAAATGTTATGTAAATTCCAAATACCAGTCAAAAGTTTGGAAAAATAAGTATTTTTTATATATATATATATATGTTTTTGAAAGAAGTCTCTAATGCTCTAATGCAAGACAAAAATACAGAACATAATTATTACAATATTATTACAATTTAATATAATGTTTTTCTATTTTAATTTAATTATTTAACTATTTTAATTATTTTCTATTTTAATATACTTTAAAATGTAATTCATTCCTGTGATCAAAGATGAATTAGAAATCAGTCTAATATGATTTGATGCTTAGTTATTATCAATTTTTTTTAAAGAACAGAATTTATTCAAAATAGAATTCTTTTCTAACAATATAAATCTTTACTATCACTTTTTATCAATTTAACACATCCTTGCTGAGACTTACCTCAAACTTTTGAACGGCAGTGCACATTGTTACAAAAGATTTCTATTTTATCTACAGTATATGCTGTTCTTTTTTCTTTTTATTCATCAAAGAATCCTGAAAAAAACATTATTTCCCACATTGAAAATAAATCAGAATATTAGAATAATTTCTGAAGGATCATGTGACTGAACCACTGAACACTGGAGTAACGATGCTGAAAATTCAGCTTTGCATCACGGAAATAAATTATATTTTAAAGCATATTAAAATACAAACCGACTATTTTAAATTGTAATAATATTTCACAATATTACTATTTTTTCTGTATTTTTGATCAAATAAATGCAGCCTTGATGAGCTCAAGAGACTTTTGTCAAAAATATTAAAAATAGTAGTGTCCAAACTTTTGACCTGTGCTGTGTGTGATTTTTTTTTTTTTTTTTTTTTTTTACTGAAAGGAAAGTTTATTCAAAATATAACTTTAACAAATCGTGCAGGTTGATATATGCCCTTAATGCGCTCTATGAAGTGAGCTCACTGTTTTGAGACTCAGCCGTTGTCTCTAGTGAGGCGTTTAATGCATGATGACGCAGTTACTATTAGTTACCAGCTCGTGAAGTCATATGATGACTCTTTCTTTCTGCTCCAATTTTCAGCGCAGTTTCACCCCTGGCAAAGAGTGGGAAAAACCAAAGCTGTGCGTTTCCTCAGACTTTCATCGACGACGAAACGCAATAAACATACAAACTCAAACGCTGGGCTCAAATTAGTCCTTGCCAGACTTAATTAGCAGAGTGATAAAACTTTAAAGAGTTTTATGAGGTTTTCATTTGTGGTTATGTTAGAGAAAGAGGGACTTCGCTCATGCTGCCTGCTGTGCATCTTGCCTGACATGCTTCATGCTGTTTAGCCATGACAGTGAACATGGAAAGAGAGCAGCAGCACCAACACCAGCAAAGACCTCTTATTCAAGTGTATTTAATTACCAATATGGAATAACAGTGTTTTGTTAAGCTCAGATCGAAACTATTGTATCTTTTTACAGATAAACACACAAACTAGAGCACTTTTCTCACAAGCACTCACCTATAGGATGCTGTAATAGAAAACAACGTATCAGATCGCTCCCATTCCAACATATTATTTGAATAACATGCATTCAATACTATTTAATAGAAATAAATTCCAAGTCATTTACACTAAATAGAATCACATCTCATTTTAGTTGTTTTAATCTTTTTTTTTTCTTGACATTCAAGACCTCTAGACATTCGTATAGCTATCTATACTGAATGAGAATCATTTACCTTACTCATGTTGATGGAGAATATTCCAGCTAAAAAAGGTTTCCTTAAAGATTTCATGGGCTACATTCCCAATGATTCAATGGAGAAGCACTCGACTAACTGATGGAGTTGTTTTCTTTACTCTCAGTAAACTCGTAGTCTGGCGGTGTGGGAGGAGTTACAGCGGGGAAAGAACACTGTGGAATGTTGTTACTGGAAGCAAACTTTTCTGATTGGCTGCATCCTGTCGAATCGATTGTTGATTGGATGGAAGGCAAATTAGACGCGCCTCTTTATGAATGCAGCGTGCTCTGCAATGTATCTTTCACTCATGACTTTTTCATTAACAGCATAATTATGCAACTAGACATTGATCACATTTTTGCTTAGAATATTCAAACATTTATTTATGACTTAATTCTATCACCAACTTAATATTATTATATTACATTTTATTAGGCTAGGATGTCCTTACAATAGTAAACTGTTGTATCAATCAATCAATCAATCAATTAATCAATCAATCAATGGTGGTCGTCAGATATCAGTCTGAAAATGAGTGTGCGTCATATTCTTCCGCCAAAAAGTGTCACTTTGAAAGAACTATTAAAAGAACAATAGAGACATCAAGTGGTCACAAATAGAGTTACATCTGCAGTCGCATTCACAAGTGCTCTAGAGATGCAGCATGTTGTAAAGAGAAGTAAAACGCCATTAAACTACTTAAAATATCGCTTTTGATGCATTTTTGAAAATATGCAAGTTATAAACACCCAATAAAAATGTTATTTTCCACCCATACCGAACATCCCAGACTCAATGGTGAAACAGCCAAGTTTGCTCATCTTTTTTGCACCAATTTAGAAACATTTTCAAACACTACATGATCATAATGAATGGCCTTCAATCTAAGTGATGAATGCAGTCCATCAGTTCACGAGCAGAATAAACACAAATGCGCTGCAATCGCACAGCCAAGTGGCTTCCAGCACTGAAGCCCCAAACATTGTGTAAAATGTGTGTGTGAGTAATGCATTTAGGAAATAAGTTACGTATATAAACATAAAATAGGCCTACGTAACGACTGACATAGGCCTATTAAACATCCAAACGTTTAAATAATCAATGTACTGTTGAATGTTTATATGTATTCCTTAATCAATGTTTGTGAATAGTCTGAAATAGTAAAATGTGGGAAGAAAAAAAGTATCACCTTGCATCAAACACAGAACGTTCCCCTAACGTTAGTATTTGGTTCCCGTTTGGTTATTTTTTTGAGAACCAAATAATAATGTTCTAAGAACGTTCTTTTTAGGTTTTTATTTTTGCAACCTAGCCTATATTAGCCTACCTAACTAGTGAACATTCCCTAATAGTTATTTTTTGGTTACTATTTTGCAACCATACAATAACGTTCCCAGAACGTTGCATGTTATTTTAAGAATAGTGTGAAAACCACAGAAATCATAAATTCTTGTTTTTCTATCTTCATTTACAAAAAAATATATAAATATATGCCTCTGATATGCACGCGCGTAATTTAATTTTACATAGTAATTTTGTTTTACTGTCTGAGTGAATATTCATTCTATTTCCGTTAAGAAAACTTTACTGGCTAACCAAAAACAAACCTTAAAAAAAGAACGTTCTGGCAAGTTCTGCAAACCAAAAATTGGGTATTACTAAATGTATAAAATCTTAAAACAAGTAAAAACAGAGTAATTCACTGTGCAGGAATTGATTTAGGTCACTTTTTAAATATCTGGTTCAACCTCTGGTGGCATTTACTGACATCTGTTATGACATCCAATTCAAACATTACATGGCTCATGATAACTTTTGTTAACTCTACAAAAGTAAATCCACTTCACCAGCTAATTACTCTTTGACCCGCCCTGCTGCTAATTTCATTGGTTAAGGTTACAGTGACAGGATAAGTGTTTGGTGTCTGGCGTAAAAGGTCTATGAGAACAATTATGCAAGCGATTATGTTTGGACTTTTTACCAGTATACTGCCATATCACAAAACATCAGAAGAGAAGATACAAGATGTTTGAAGTTAATCAATGTACAATTATTCTAACAGAAAACCATGTAAAATGAGGGATGACAGGAACTAAAGTGATAGGAAAGGGCAAGGGGAAGAAATAGAAAAGTATCCGGTGGGGAGGGGAAATGATGCAATCCAATTAGAGAGAGTGAGAAAGGGTAAAGAGAGACACAGAGGCCATGGGAGTGTGTGCAGACAGGATGTGGAGGGCACATGTTTGAGGAGAGAGGGGCCCTGGAGCAGCCACAGACTGGGAACACTAGAGAAACATGTCCCGTCCCACTCGCCAAACCATGTGCATACGGATATATACTGTTTACAGAACCAGGAGAGAGAAGAAGAAAGAGATTTCTGTGTCTACAATTCACTTTTAATAATAACTTGCACTTCTGCATTTCCTGTGTGAATGCTCTCTTTTCCGTCTCTTTCTCTGTCTCTGTTCTAGTCCTCATATTTAAGGTTAGCGATTTAAACAAACCCGCCAACACTATTACATCAATTAGCATGTAATACATAATTATTAACAATATATTATTTATAAGCTTTTTGCATAATTTGACAAATGATAAAAAATTATTTTAAGAAGTTTGTGTTTGTAACAAGGGTAAAACAATCAAATCTATGCATTAAGGCAGTTGAAAAATAGTAAAAAATAAACGACGACTCAAAAAATAAGGACATTTAAGGCATTGTCCTTTGTTATTTCCTTACAAAATGTAAAAGCTGAAAAATCTTTCATTAAAAAAATCAACCCTGCTGGCTCATAAAAATGCAAGTAGTTGAAGAAACATCCAATATTTACTCTGATTGTATGTTGTGGAGGTGGAACCATGTTTCAATGGAGCCATGTTTCTGCCGCACAGAGGAGACTTGTGTTACCGCAACACCTACAATCACTCAAAATAACAAAACGGGAAGTCCTGGATATTTGGAAACACCTGTGGCTAAGGCAACGGGTAGACATGTTTATACTTTAGGCCCTTTTCAAATGAATGCACTTCGAATGTAGTGAAACGCATATTTGTCGTGTGGTGATGTAATGTTGTCCAACAGTTTTGGATGGAATGTTAAAGGGAGAACACAAACATTATTAAAAAAAGAGGAGAATGCGAGAGAGAGAGAGAGAGAGAGAGAGAGAGAGAGAGAGAGAGAGAGAGAGAGAGATGAGAACATGCAGAAAGAGGAAACGGAGGGAGGGGCGAGTGCAGGAATGACTGGGTACGAAAGAGCCAAAGGCTGATTAAATACAGCTGTGGAGGGAGGGAGAGAAATAGATGATGGAGATAGAGAGAGAGAGACTGAGGCAGGATGGACTGAATTTCGGGGGGTAGAGTAGAGGGAGTCAAAGAAGAGACATGCTGGAGACAAGATATAAAGACTTAAGAGTAATGCAGACTCCAGAGAAACAGGCGCTGGGCAGGAATTAACAATATCTAACAAAAATGCTGTTCATTTTATGAAAGCCATTATAATTTCCACCAGTGTCAATTCCATCACATCTCAAATAATGTTGTTTAATGAACTTCTATGGTGGAAATTACATTTGAATTTTTTTTTTAAATGCCGTTCTAGCTGTGAAATTTCTACCTTTGCCATTTTATGCCTCCTAAATACAGATTAACAAATAATGTATGTATATATTTTTCAAATATGTATCATTTGACAAAATTGCAACTTGGTTGGAAATGATGCACAATTAAAAAAATTCTGTTGACAAGTGATATTTAACTTATAACAAGTGATATTATATCATTTTCGTCTGTTTTCTTCCAACATCATGCCTCATATTTAATCTGAAGCTCTTCACTGGCACTTTTGTCTCGTTGGTAAACAAGTATATTAACTTTTGATAAAACTTTAAGAGACAAAATGGTTAGTCATGGAAATGGCAACAACAGAGGGAATAATGTGGAATTTGTGAAACAAATGACATAAATGATTATACAAATGATTTTTGTGATTACTAAAAAATGTAATTTTTAATTAATGGTTTAAATATTTGTCAAGGGTTAAAAAGGGGGGTTGTGGTGGAAATTACACCACAACAGAGGGAATAACTCAATTTCTGTGAAAAATTTTCAGAATACAAATATTACATTATTTTACTCTGTTTTTATTAGGTTTTAAAAAATTATATTATTATATATTATATTTATTATATTATAAAGAAGTCTGGGTTTGGGACAAGAGTAAAACAAAATCTATGTATTAAGTCATTTGAAAACTGTAGAAAATGGTATATATTTCAACAACAAAAAAGCTGTCATCTTTAATAAAAATCTGGGACATAAATGCCTATAGCAGAAGAACTGATTTGTAGTGCACTGATTGTAATGTGTTTTTTATGAGTTTTATGAAACGCTGAATCATATCCCTCTTCTCATTCTCTGCCCATTTCCCAACTCGCTCCCAAAACATTTACAGTACCCTGTAAACTCTGCAGACTGTCAGGGCGGTATTCCGAACGGTGAAGGGAAGCAAACAGAGGGATTTCGGAGATTTGTTTTTATGACCCCAGCACACTGGTGCTTTGATGAAGTGGCACTAAAAGGACATGGATGGCTTTCCTTTTCCTTTCAAGTGTTTCCAGTTCACATTCCTCATTGCGCACACATGATTTTTCTTCTCTCACAACACACGCATCCTCATTCTGTCAAGAGTAACACCCTGATGCCTGACCATCTACTTCTGAGAATATATAGACACACTGGAGGTGTGTGCCCCAATCTGAGTTCTGTTTCATCGGAGTATGAAGGAATGTGATACAGTAGCAACATAGCAAGTAGAAAATTTGATTGATTTATGCTTCCAGAATTGCAATGTTTGTGTGCAAAACTCACCGGTTACAAGTATGTTGTGGCCAATGTGTTGCTAAATGGTTGGTAAGGTGTTCCAAGTGGTTGAATACATGTTGCTATGCGGTTACTAGGGTGTTCTGGCTATGGGTGGTTTCTTGCCTAAATTTAAAGTCCAATTGCTCAGAAATGTAATTGCACATCTCTTTAACCAGCCACATCATTCATATGCATAGCACAAACTTTCAAACATGTTTGTGTTGATAATTTAAAATGTATGTGCAAAAAAAACATGTTTATGTCTCTGTATATGTTTAATACCAGCAGTATGCATGAGTGTGGGTTCCTTACGCTGTGGGGAAAAACAGCCTATTTATACATTGACCAGGCGTTTTCCTGTGTGGCGTTTATAGTGGATGCCTGTGGATTATGGCTGCAGTAAACTAGCGCTTGTTAAAGTTTCTGTCATTCCATGGATATTCTAGGAATATATCATAAGTCCCAATGAGCAAAGATAAACAAAGAGCATGGTTTGACAACAGCTGTTTTCAGATTGCAGAGAACACCGAAAACTCAAACGCGGTTTTCTAGACACTGGTTAGAACTAGCAATGGACTGAAATAATGCTCTTAATAGAACATTCATCACTAAAAATATTTGGTTAGTCGAAGACTCTGCATCATCAATGTTTGGAGAATTGGCTCAAGTGAGGGCATCACAAATTTTGCAAAAAAACAAAACACCAGATCAAATAAAACAAACGAAATACAAAACAAAGCAAAATAGATAAAAACAACAACAACAAAAAAGATAAATAAATAAAAACAATGTAAAATCAAATCAAAACAAAACCATATAAAACAGACAAACAAAATACAAAACAGCCAAAAAAGAAACAAAACAAAAGATAGAAAATGCAAAATAAGAAAAAAACAAAACAAAAGATAAAATAAAATAAATAAAAGACCAACGCAAAATAAGTTTAAAAAACAAAACGTGAAGAGAAACTGGCTTTACGTGCAAGTTCATATTCGCCAAACCCAAGTTCCCATGTCAAAGTGACCATCCAGAAGTGTTGTTCTCCCTTACAGACAAAGAAGAATGACACAACAACACAACTCAAAAACACAGGGATGAGGCCTTGGTATTCGTGACACTAAGACAATAGCAGCTCAGTCAGGGCAAGATTCTGACAAGCTAAAGCCCCTCTTTGTTAAATTACAAAAAAAAACAGAAAATAGCCAAGGGCAACGAATAATGCAATATGTAGTGCAAGGGCACAAATGATTGATTTGATGTGACGAGTAAGTAATACATGGCTTAAGGCACACACACACTACAAGATATTAGGGCCCATTTTGGGCCCAATTCTCCCCTTCCGACAAATTCCAGGTAAAGTCCTGATTATCTTGATGGTTCTGCAGATTATCTTATCAGATTGTCCTAGGGTGTGATGTGCGTTAAGAATGACTGAATCTACTCGGAAGAATGTCGGAGCCGCCCCGATCTCGAATCGTTTAAAATGTCTTAGATTCCCGAATACCAAGGCCTCAACCCTGTGTTTTTGAGTTGTGTTGTTGTGTCATTCTTCTTTGTCTCTAAGGGAGAACTAATCTTCTGGATGGTCACTTGGACATGGGTTTGGCGAACCAGATATCCTCGAGACAAACGCACATGCACACTGAACGAAACAATACACAATCAGAAAGCGAGCTGACGGAAGAATAACACGACTTCATTCAAACCTTTTTCTTTTTTTCCCCCCAGTGAATTTTCTGTAAAAGGCCGTCCAAACACTGTTATCGCCATTTCTTCTTGCCCGTCGTCCGCCATATTAGTTTACTCTAAAGTCACTTTTGATGGGAGAGATTTTGCAAGATTTCCTGTGGATCACGGCAAGATCACACCGCGGCACTCCACGTACTATTGGAACAAAACCGTTAAATCTATGCTTTTTATCGTCATGTTTGTGCTCTCCTTGGTTGCTCCACTAGGGCTTTAAAACATTAGATGAATGTCAGATTTGTTAGATAGATATCATCATAAATAGGTTATATGCTTGCATAAGACAGTGTTTCATTATAGTCTCATTACCAGACCAAATCCTTTTCTACGTGACATGATCATGCACTGATTTAGGAGTATTACTATTAAACGCTGCCACCACAGCAAAAGAAAAGGAGCTGGGCCGGTATTAAAATGAAAAATGTCTATAAAAACAAACATTATGGTTACAGTAGTAGGAGGAAGCATTCAAAATATGCCACAGCCTTATGCAAGTTTGCTATTAAAATATCAACAGGACAGTGGATGGACTCTTTCGCAATCCAAGAGTGACATGGCTAAAATGTGTGTGTTTGGGCACAGATGCCGGATCTGTGGTGAAATATGAAAGAGTCATTGCTGAATAATTGCTGGGAGAGTCATCTAATGATTCCCAGGATCAACTACAACTTTCTGACATCATACAGAGGGCTCAAAGTTCCCACGCTGCACTGCACGTGAACAAGCATCGGGGACCAGACCATTACAGACTTTCACTCTCAGGCATGTAAACACACAATCAAGCCCTCCTCAAGTTTTCCAGCCCTTCTTTGTCAGTGTCAACAATCAGGGAGACATTGTTACTCCAGAACACAAACGCTTATCCTTACACAAGGATCTGTACAGACCCATAATCCTATGTTTTCAACTTCAGCGTGTAACTCATCCCACACTACTTGTGCTACGGGTGTGAAAGATACTTCAAACCATGCTGTTTTTTGAGGAGAGGTGTGCTATTACTTTTGTAAGAGATCAGACTTCAATAAAATGGGTGAAAAACATCCCACAGACTTAAATCGAGGGAGAGATCCAAGTCAAATCTAGCTCGAAATTGTTTGGCTATTTTGTCTTGGGGCTACCCAAAATACGAAGCATAAAACACACTTTTAGACACTCTATGTGTAGCAAGCATGTAAAGGTACAACATATACAGCATCTGATGCGGTCTTCTCTCATAACAACAACTTGCGTAACTTTTAATTGAGCCTTAGGACATCAACAAACCCGACTCCTCACATGGGTTTCACCACAATCATTCGACATGGGAGCACTCAAGTAAACACGTTCCCTGAACTCATCACTTTGAAACAGACTCTAGAAGTACTCACCTTGGTCAGCCTCATGTTTCCCCTGGACTTTGCTCTCTCCCTCCTTACAGACCCTCTCACGGGTACCGGATCTGGCTCGTCTCCACAGCTATCCGCACACAGGGCGCAACCCATATAGAGATCTGAACCCTGCTGGTCCGTCTCTCCTCTCTTCCCTCTCTCTGGATGAGGTTTCCCCGAGCACACAAGAGCAGCTGTTTTTGTCCGCTCACTCGAGGCCCTTCCCCTTTTCCTGGCTCTCATTCAAACACACACACACGTTCGCCAGTTCACACTCATCCATCTCTCGTGAGCACACAAACTTAAACAAAGGTGAAAATATGCCTATTAAATCAAAAGACTATTAGCACTCTGAAAGCAGCACGCGTACGGTCAGCCAAATGTACACAACTCGCCAAGCCAACATCTAGAGGACATCAGCCCCCACCCCCTACTATTCCCAGAAACACACACACCATTGTGCTCAAATGCTCTGTCTTTCAGACTGTAAACAGACGTATGTTGACTTTTCTTCCTTTATAGCTCATTTTTAGTGTTAGGAGAACATCAAATGATGCCTCAAATCATGCAGTTTGTTGAGGAGAGGTGTGCTAGTGCTCTTCTAAAGAATAAGATTTATGATTTTCGTCTGGTGGACGATAAAATGGGGAAACATAGATGTACATTCCCATAGACGTACATTAAAGGAGGGACTTGAGCCATATCTAGATACCGGAATAATACAGAGATTTGGAACACCCTACTAATCACATAGCTACACATTAGTAACCACCCAGAATGACTTAGCAATGCCCTAGCAACCACCCAGAACACACTAGCAATTGCCTAGCAATGCTATAGTAACCACCCAGGACAACCTATCAATCACCAGGCAATGACATAGCAACCACCCAGAACACCAAAGCAATTACTTAACAACACCCTATTAACACAGAATACCATAGCAATGTCCTAGCAACCACCCATAACACTCTAGTAATCACTTACCAAAGCCAGAGCAACCACCCATTACACCCAAAAAAATCACTTCACAACACCCTATTAACCCAGAATACCATTGCAATGCCCTAGCAACGCACTGGCAAGTAGCAACCACCCATAACCCCATAGTAATCACTTAGCAATGACATAGCAACCACCCAGAACACCCAAGCAATCACTTCACAACACCCTATTAACCCAGAATACCATGGCAATGCCCTAGCAACCACCCATAACACTCTAGTAACCACTTAGCAATGCCAGAGCAACAACCCATTACACCCAAAAAATCACTTCACAACACCCTATTAACCAAGAATACAATAGCAATGCCCTGGCAAGTAGCTAGCAACCACCCATAACCCTCTAGTAATCACTTAGCAATGACATAGCAACCACCCAGAACACCCAAGCAATCACTGCACAACACCCTATTAACCCAGAATACCATGGCAATGCCCTAGCAACCACCAATAACACTCTAGTAACCACTTAGCAATGCCAGAGCAACCACCTATTACACCCAAAAAATCATTTAAAAATTACCTAATGACCCAGAATACCCTAGAAATGCCCTAGCAACCACCATAGCACTCAAACAATCACCAAGCAACCACCCAGAACACAGTAGCAATTACCTAGCAGTGCCCCAGTAACCATCCAAAAACACCAGACCACCAAAGTAATCACTTTTCAAAGCCCTAGCAACCTCTCTGAACACTCCCTAGTGACTGCATATCAAAGTACTAAAAATTACTTCAGGTATCTTTAGAACTCTTCTATAGTTTGCACCACACCATCAAAATGTGACCTTTTGTTAGATTCACGATCAAAGTATGGCTTAGACATGAAGACAAAAGAAACAAAATACATTGTCTCTAGGAGCCACAGTGCAGAACATGCAACTCTTACAGATCTTCCAACCTCAAAAGGATTTCTCATGCTTCTCTTGACTTCACTCATCCATTTCACTCATTTTTCTTTGCATATTTTCTCAGTATTCTTGTAGAGCAGGCCAGCTGAAACCACGACTATTCACCAGGAAATGATATGGCATATCAGACCACAACAACCAGCAAGGGAAGCCGCAGCTCTGCAGGGCTTTGGGCTGAGCTGGTATGCGAGTTGGCAGCGTTGATGTGTAGCTGCTGGGCTTAGGCTGTGTAACTGAGAACCTGTGTGAACAGAATTGGCCCTTCAGAGACGATTTACCCTGATCAGGCCTCCGAGAGTCAAACTCTCTATCTCTGCCTCTTTAAGAACATTTTTTTGTTGTTGTATGTTTTCAGTTTTCCTAAGGACCTTTTTTTCTTTTCTCAAAAGAGGATAAGAGATGGAGAGGAGGGGGATGGGGGTGACAGGGTGGCCTGTGGGACTATTAAATCGTACCCCTTTTAAGGCAAATTCCACTCGTGCCTCCTCAGCCCCTCTTGTTTCCCTCCCTCCTCTTTTCCTGTTCTCTCTCTCTCTCTATCTGAATGCACTCATAGGCCAAGTCTCTACTGAATGCCAAAGTCCCTTTAACAACTTTCTCAGGTACATAGAAAAGATTGTTCCGTGCTGTTGTAGCTCAGAGATCGCAGGTCCACATGAGACCTACCTGGAAACATCATCAATTGAAAATTCTAGAAAAAAACAACATTATCAGGTCAGTCAAGTAACACTGTTTACATGCAGCCTACTAATCAGTTAGTAATTCAACTAATAGATGCATTAAAGGTGCATTAAGCAACTTTTCATGTTAAAAATACCCGTTTTTCTAACCCATAAATGCTTAAAAAATTGCCTCATGGGCTGAATGAGCCCTTCTCTGATCACTGAGATTGCCTCTATAATCCTGTACAGTAAAATAAATAAGAGGGATTCGGGACGGAATCGACTGGGCGTGACGTCATGCGCGTTCACGCTCACCTGGCTATGTCTGGCAGGTTTGTGTATTCGCCGCCATTATCCGCATCAGCGAAGACAACTCAACTCAAGCGACTTTGGCAAAAGTAGAAGATGGATTCAAAGAGACCGGCTTCTAGTTCATCCCAAACCCCAACGCAAACTCCACGTAACCGCGTGCACAACTCTGGTTGCAGTTTCGCGTGTCGCCAGAAGGGGGCATAGTTCTGCAAAAACTCAGAGACTTGCGCAATGCACCTTTAAAAAAACAAAAAAAAAACATCACATGCATCTGAAAAAAGAGATATGATTAAACTTGATCCATATGAATTTTCAACCTGACAGAACGAGGAGGTCATCCTAAAGAAAAAACATGAACATTCTTTCATCATTTACTCACCTTAAGTTGTTCCAAACCTGTAAGACTTTCTTAATTCTGCAGAACACAAAAGATTTGTCAATTAAAGTCAAAGAGGTTCAAAACAACATTTACCAGAAAAGTCCATTTAATAATCCAAATTTGACTTTAATGAAGTGGTTAATGACCATCTCAGATCTCCCCAACCTTCACTGTTCATCCAAACAGGTATTCCCACTCAAATGTTGCTTACTGGGCCAGATAAAAAGATTAAAATTGCACACTTCACCTTAAAATCCACATTCTCATTTCATCGAGATAAGCTTAGACAAAACCATCGCTACACAAGCATTTTTGAATTTATTAAAAAAGACAAGCCAGACATTTTTTAGAAGTAATGCGTCACCTTACGCAAATAGAGAACTGAGTGATCTACGGACTGTTTCTAATGAAATGTGTTTGTCTGATACACAGACTCTGGCACCCCATGAAGTCGATGAGCCTAGCATGCAGCCACACGTTTTTCAACACCTGAAGTGATCGCAGCAGGAAAAACCTCCAAAATGCCCAAAATAAAAAACAGCCTTTGCCATTAGCTGCCGAGCACTTTTTGGCAGGGAACGTCCTCCTGGCAGAGGCCTCGGCAGACATAATTCTCACTATCTCCTAATGGTGTGGGGAGGCTTTTCAAGCAGGGAAACAGAGGACAGAGAGACAACACACTACACTGACAAGATTAATTATGAACTGAATGGAAAGGAAGGGATTTAACATAGGATTCTGTCTGGACTTTGGAATTCTTTTTTTTTTTTTATTCTGATTGCTGCAAAAGAAAGGAAAGGAGGAAGGAAGAAAATATAAGGAGTCATATGAGAAAAGCTGAAGAGACTGCTTAAAATAGAACGATAAAACAAAGACTGTATGCTCCAAAAAAGGAAAGATAAATAGACAGACGGGGGAAGATGGGAATCTAAGTGAACACTTGAGACAACGTTTTTAAACAAATGCCCTGGATTGGCCACTAGGCAAAGATAATACAAGCAATTGCAGATGAAAACAAATTAAAACTGAAATACTTAAACAAAACAACAAAGTCCACAGTACCACTGTTAAAGAGCGGACAACATGCACGTTACAAATACCTTAGCACTCACAAATACTAATGATAAGATCGACAGTACAATATCTTGATTTCCTCATTTTTTTTAAAGAAATTGAATAAAAAAAAATTGTGTTATACATTCAGGGTACGCTTAGCCTGATTTCGTCATACTCGTATTCTAGGCAGAATGTGAGTCTGATACTGCTCCATAGGGCTTTCATTATGAGGCGTGTCTTAACCGAACCAGGAAAAAAAAAACTCTGCACTTAATTGGATAGACCTACAACTAATCAGAGCAACGCAGTGAGCGACGCAGTTGTCAACAGAGCTCAACTGCACACACGCAGGAAGAAGTAAAGTAATGAGTAAAGTAATAATAAAGCACTCCAAGGAGAAACCACAATGACCACAGGGTTTTCATTGCGTCCCATCTTCTTAGCGACCATCGGAGTCAGCTGATAAATTAAACTTTAGCCGAATCCCGTAGGAAGGACGGCAAACACATCTTTCCGATCGACAAATGCCTTGATTGCGGTTCTCTGTTCGTCTTTTAAAATGGATCTAAACATCTAAATTCTCCTGCTGCAGTCGTCTTTGTTGAAAACCAATTCAACCCAAGCGCTCTTTGGTGACGTGGGTGATTACGTAACCGCAGATCATCTGTCCATCATCGATTAAAGCCCGCCCTGGCAATTTGATTGGCTCGGCCTTCTTTGGAATTTCTTTTGGAGTCCAGACCGAACTTCCCGAACAAAAAATGTAGTGGGCGGGGTTCGGGCTGGCACCCAGGCTAGGGTACGCTTACACGACAACGATATGCTTAAAACGAATACGTTTTTCCTTAGTTTTCCGCGTACAGACACCATTGTCAAAACGATCCCCATTCACACGGATCCACGAAAACGACTAAAAACGCTGTATTCTGCTGCCAGGACATTAGATGGTTATGAAACACAATAGACTGAACACGTAATACGCAGAGCTTCACGTTCTTGTTGTTTACATGGAGAACGTTTTCAAAAATGTGCACTTTGAAACCCATTTTCAAAAGTTTGCGTTTTCAGGCAGTTCTATAAAACGTATAATTTTTTTTACGTTTTTTAGTTGAAACCGGTGTCGTGTAAACAGCCCCTTAGACTTTTACCTGTTAGAAGGAAAGGTTAGATGGTGGGAAGACACTTTTGAAAGACCAATTTACTGTAATTCTTTTCAGACTGTTTATGGCAGCTCCTTTAACTGTCTTCCAGTTTATTTCAATTCTTTCATGGTAACTTTTGGGCTTTGTGGTACAACTGCATCTGGCCAACAGGCTTGCATTGCCGCACAAGGAGGAAAACAACACAAACCAAAGTCAGGATTCATTTTCTGAAAATTGTTCACTATAACTTACTCTCAAAGTGCCACTAGTGCAGGGTATATCTAAAACCCTAATTAAATACAGCTGAACCTGCTAATTAAGGTCTTTAAAATTACTAGAATCTTCCAATGCTTATGTGTTGGGGCAGGTTAGAGCGAAACTATGCTGAACACAGGCCCTACAGGAGCAGGACTGGACATCCCTGGACCCCATCCTGTCCAATCCTGCTCCTGGAGGGCCAGTGTTCAACATAGTTTTGCTCTAACCCCAACACACTTGCCTGATGATTCTGAAGACCTTGATTAGCTGGTTTTAAACTCTGCAGGACAGTGGCCCTCAATCTTGCCCTTAGAACACTTGTATGTAAAACTCCAAGGTGCTTGCAATGGTTCCTTTCATTTTTAAAGCAGTCATTTGGCCCTCAGCATGTGTTGTAATGCCTAAACAGATCATACTAGAAGTGGATGATCTCACAACATGACCCACCCACAGAGGGCGTGTGAGAGACTCTGAAAAGGCCACCTATTGTTTATACAAAGCCATCACCTCAACACCCTCAGAGTTTACAAGAAAATTTCCAAGTTTACCACAGCGTATTTCACAGTCTCCTCCTAAACAAGTGGTCAGTTTTCACATACTGTCCTGCAATCTTCCAGGGCTTGGTTTGGTTCTTTATTTTTAGATCTTGACACTCTTGAGCATGCTGACTGAGAATGAAACCAATTGTGCCCAAACCAGGGTGGCTGCGAGATCTCAAGGACCATAATTTAGTCACTTTTTCATAAACAGGGGAGACTGGGAAATCTTGCCAAGTTCTAAGAATTGTTGCATCACGCCAATGACAAATAAAGCAAATCTCGCTTTTCTCATTTAACCACATAACAATAACAGTCTCAAATGCACCACAAGTAGATATTTTATGTTAGTAAACTAGCTCTGCCAAGAACAATATTTTAAAGATATATCTGGGCTACAGAAGTGCTTGCAATTTGTTGGTTTCTGTAGAAAGCTATGCCCTGTTGCCAATTTAGGGCCACAAAAATGCCTTCCATATGTATGGAGACCAACTTCACCTAGTTAACCTAGGAATCTGTTAAAGGACAAGAGCAATCAGACTAAAAACTTGTAGCTTCGGTCACTATACTAAATGCAATAATGCTCCCTCCAGCACTTCAGGTACACTAAGAGATCTGGGCGTAAATGCAAGCTATTCTACTTCTAAAATGAACAAACAATCTTTAATTTTGCTTAACTATCAGCAACTTTATTAAGTTAAATAAAGGAGATACATTCTTGTGATTTGAAGGAACTTGGCTGCAAACTGCAACTAAAATAGCTGGAAATCAGACTTGAGTGCCGGGAAGGAAAAGAAAAATAGTCATCAATTCCCTGTGTCACTAAAGCAGAACACAAAAAGATGTGTTGTGCTCAAACTCAAGGTACAAAAGGAGGATGTGCAGCATTAAGCTATTAATAGTGGCTTACAAGAAATACGCAGTGAGGAAGTTGGGATGCTACCATAAACATCCGGTGTGAGAGATCCGGTGTATCTGCACATGTCCAGAATCAAGTATGAAGAGTCCAACATTAGAGAAGTATAAAAACTGCTAATGTAAAAGTTAATCCCTGTTTTTTTGGATTAAAGTCAACATAAAACAAGAATTGGAACCCATTTTCCAATTCAAAGTGAGGAAAATATTCTTTTTTTTTTTTTTTTTTTTTTGATTGTGGAAACCAGATGATTCATCGTAGAGTGTGACTAATCACTTTAAACATGTGGTTGAAAGTGGCCTTGGTAATTTCATCAGAAAGAAAAGTTGTTTCATTTTGATGAGATACTGCAAAGACAAACAGTTTTAATCATTTGAATAACATTCACTGAAAAATCACCACAATAAGTGACATGTGAAAGCCAAGTATGGTAACCCATACTCGGAATTTGTCCTCTGCATTTAACCCATCCAAGTTAGTGCACACACATTAGGAGTAGTGAGTAGTGAACACACACCTGGAACAGTGGGCAGCCATTTTGCTACGGTTGGGGGGTTAGATGCCTTGCTCAAAGTCACCTCAGCTATTTCCTGCTGGTATTCAGAATCGAACCCGCAACCTTAGGGTTACCAGTCGGACTCTCTAACCCTTAGGCTATGACTAAATCTTTGATTTCACTTTGTCTTCAATCTTGCCCAATAAACAGCTACTGAATGAAGACCAGGCTTCTGTTCACCACAGGAGAAATCCTCAGCTAAGAATAGATCGATACGAAAGGCAGAAACCGAAAGATGCTGAGAAAATGTCAAAGAGACACACCACATGCAGATGTTCTGAGAACATTGAGTTCGTTCTCTCGTCTGCATCCCACGGCCCAGTCTGCTTCCTGTCAGGCTTGCTGTACTAAGAACAGAGACGACCCTTTGGGGCCTGGGCTCAGTTAATGAGGCCTGAAAGGCCGGGGTGAAGGGCACATTCTTTGGCCTCCGTCCAGCAGAAGGTCACAGGATGAAGGGGGTGTTAAAGGGACACACAGCATGAGCAGAGTAGCATTTATCATGTTTTGATACGTGACGTCAAACGGTTCAGAGACACAATCTGTGCAAAAACAATCTGTCAGTAAAACTTACTTCCTGTATAACTCCCTTCAGTTACTAATTTAACTTTAATTAGCCAGAATAAATCTGCACTAGCCTCTCAACATATTTTGAAATGAGTACTTAGTTACGCTTCAGGGTAAACTATTTATTAAAATCCTGTTGGATAAAGCATTCCCACTTTAATAACATCCTGGGATTAATGAAACTTCGTTCCACTGGAATTTTCATGGGAAATGATAATTGTCAGAAACCTCCAGCCCCCAAGCTTGTTTCTAGGATATATACACAAACACTAAGTGCTGGTGGTGTTGCAGACATCATTTCTAGCAGTATCAAGGCTCTGGGTCCTTTGAACATAGTGGCCAGCCAAAGTCAGACTGAATGAATGGTGACCTTTGACCTCAAAGTATGCCAATGGTCTAGGAGAAACAGAGCTTTGGAGTTAAGGAGCCTGCATTAGGGACCAAAATGAATACTCCCTAAGTGCCAAATGAGTACAAATACACTTAGCTTTGATATTCTTCACATGACTTAACACAGTATCTATCTATCTATCTATCTATCTATCTATCTATCTATCTATCTATCTATCTATCTATCTATCTATCTATCTATCTATCTATCTATCTATCTATCTATCTATCACCAACTTACTTATCTTACAATCTCCCCGTCCATCCATCCAGTATGATGTACTAAATATTACTTTATAGTATGATGAATAAAGGATCATGCGACACTAAAGACTGGAATGAGGCTGAAAATTCACAGAAATATATTCAATTTTAAAACAGTAAAAAATATATTTTTTTAAAAAATTGTATTAGCATTTCACAATATTAACCTTAAGTATTATATATATAATATGTTAAATGCAATATTTAGCAAAACTGTCCTTTATTGTTAATTGTTGAAAATTATAAGCTGTATTATGTATTATACATATTATACAAAATAACCCTTTCTTCACAACGTTAGCAGGTTTGGCGAAACATTAATTTTGGACCCTAGTTTATTTATAAACATGACATCAGCTCAGAATGCACATGGTAAACGTGCTTTCTGTGGTATTTCTTCAATGGTGAAAATAATACTGAAGAAATCTTCTGGGATGCAACATAATCCACAATGTCCTTCAAACTGACTCAATGCAGTCTTTTATTGTTTTTAAGATGGTACAGTTTAAATCAATAAGCAATTCATGTCACTACCTTCAGATATATGCTCAACCCAAAGCTGCAGCAGTCTCTGTTGTTGAAACATTGAGATTAGGAGGAATACTTTAATTCCTATTGCACATCAGTCCAAAGGAGTGGCTTAAAAAAGTCCAAAGGATAAGTGCGAAAAATGGGAGACTCCTGCCTAAAGCAGCGCAGAGAAATATCAAACCGAAACTATCAGGTTCTGATCCGTTGCAGGCCATTATTCAGCGGCTATTAACCTTGAATATAAATCACCAGAACTGTCGGCCAACACGAGTTTAAAACATAAAACCAAGGTTTGTGAGATTTGGGGGAACAACGCAGGTCATGGACCCCTTCACTTGACCAGAGATCTCAGTAAAGCAGCTGCAGTTGAGCTTTCGTTCGGAAAGCTTAGGAAGCCCTAAAAGTCAGGGAAAACATTCATCTTGTGGCACTTTTCCCTGATTCTACACTTTCCCGCCACTTAACGTGCAATCAAGCTAACGAGAAATGCACTCAATTTATGATGTATGCAAGAGCAGGATCCATTTTATTTTGTATTTTAACCCCCCCTAAAATGTATTAGTTATAAGCATTCATCCTTCCTCTTTTACTTCAAATATAGTCCTGTAATTTCCCACTAGGTTTTCGGTTCAGTCCTGAAGAGGAGAGGTTGCACTAAAATGGGTTTTTGCTCTCAAAGGGCTCATCTGGGTCCTTCAGTGCTGCATGAAACAAAAGCTGTAGGTTTAATTTGTAATTCAATGTGGACTGTCGTCCGTGTAGTCCGTCCACCTCTTAATCTCCGCCGCGATCCTCGTCTCCCTGCTCGCCGTCCATCAGCAAGGCTGCGTATTTACTGGCTGAGCTGAATTCCTGTTAAAACAAAAAGGGAATAGTGAGACGTGACCAAAACACGGCTGTTATTTAAGGTTTATGTGTGCTTCATGGTCTCTAAATCAGGTGATTTTCATAGAAATTGTTGTTTTGCATGCTCTGACCCAGCTTAGTAGTGTAAGATACTGAGCTTTAAGAAATAAAGCTATGTTAGTGATGGTTTGTGCCTATAATCGGTGTGATGAAAGAAATCGTTTAAAAAATAAAATATACCAAAATACCCAATTTTTTACAAAGTGTATTTTCTTAAAGTGCGTTATAGTGTCTTTTAAGGTGTGTTCTCACTTGGCAGGCTTGGTTCTATGAAAACGAACCCTGGTGCGATTGCTCTGTTAGTGCGGTTCATTTGAATAAGTGTGAACGCGGCCGTCCGAACCCTGGTGCGCATCAACCAAGCGGACCGAGACCGCTGAAAAGATGGGTCTCGGTCCGCTCCCAACCAAACTCTGGGCCAAAGAGATCTAAACAAACCAAAAACAGGATGTGATGCGACCCCAAAAAATGACAGAATGCTGAAGAATTCTTGTCATAAGAGATAGGCTGCCTATAACAGTTCGGTACAGGCATCGGAAACGCCGTCTCCTTGCAGCCGATCTTAATTTGTGTGTTTAACAGGAATTCTTGCCACTGTTTTGACTCCTTTACACATTTTATAAGCTTTTCTCGAGTTGTCAACTGGTAAAAATACCATCATATACAATGGTTTTGGATGTTTGGAAAGTTCTGTTGCAAATTATATACCATAAAAGACATTTTTTGTTTTTGTTTTGTATCTTTAGGTTCTGTCTTAAAAATGACAGTGTGAATGCTTAGCAAATCAGGACTAAATGTATCATTTTCTTGTTTGGTCCGGACCAGAAGAATCAAGAGAACTGAACTACAAGTGTGAACACACCGGTGGAGTCTATTTATAATATCAATTTTTAAATAACATTTCTTTTGTTCCTTTTTTCTTTAATTGATTTGCACGTTTAGTTTTCTCTATTAAAAAAAGCTTGAGACAACATATGAGAAAAAAAATGCTTGCTAGCTAACAATTAGCAACCTCCCCACCAGATGCCTAAGCTATTTTCTGTGAATGTGCAAAACTTCTGCTTCATTAGCCACTATTGGTGAATAACTAGATGAATAACAAAGTGCAGAGATATGTATGTCATATGTAATCATAACAGTGTGTTTATGATTATGATAAAAAATAATATGATAAATACCAGTGACCAGAGATAAAATCAGCATAACAGATGTTTTCACACGTTAAAAATGAGTATGATAAGCAAGCATGAAATCTTAAGGTTTACAACATGAATGTGTAACTTTGTTGATTTTTAGGTGAAAAACAAAATTACAATGAGGTTGTGCAATTTCATTGAGGTTGTGTCATTTGTTGCCTCAAAGATTTTTTTGTGGATAAAAAAGGGGGGGGGGGTACAGAGAAAACTTCTTTTTTGAGGACATAGACTCAGGAAGGCACTAAAACACACCTTTTTTTTAGAATATGATCTTAAATAGAAACTGAATTATTTTATTTTTTTAATATATAACAAAAATAATAAATCTGCTCTGTTTATAGCTGAACATCTTTGAGGTATACGGGGCATTTAAACTGCTAAACCTTTAACTGCTAACGCTGTTAATTCCAGGTTATACAGGATAAACCCAGGACTACTGAAATAATGGCTCTTCAACACCTGGTTTATTTTTAAGGTCTGCTTCCATCTGGTCCATTAAGTTGGTTCATTTCACTTGCCGTGAAAGCCCCTTCGAAATGGAGTTCAAACTCCATGTGTTTATTTGAAAAGGTCTGTCATGGTGAAAATCCAGATGGACCCCAATGTGAAAACAGATCTGAGTGGATCTCAATTACAAGTATTTTTCTTAATTCAGAAGCTGTTGCAAGTGATGCAAGAAAAACAGACCACAGGAAATTCCAAACAATAGCTGAGACGACTGCAGGATTCATTCAGTTATAAGATGCCACACACATACAAAAGATTAAAATTAAGCATTAAGGCTGCACGATATTGGAAAAAATTGACATTGTGTTGTTAACGTTCTCTGCGATATATATTGCGATATACAGAAGAGAAATACAGGAATGTTCACCAGATGACTCTAAAATGAACAGGGTGATTTTGTTGGTGAGCAAATAATTATAATTATTTGTTGGGGAATAAATAAAATAATTTAAAAAAGCTCAAATATTATTTTTTACTACTGAAGACATTTTTGAGTTAGAGCAAACCATGCACGATTTGGGAATGTATATATTTATTTATTATTATTTTTATTTTTTTATGTTCACACTTCTTTACACTTTACAAAAACTAACGCAAATCTAGAACAAAACCCCAGTAACCACAGTGTAAATTTTTTTTCTCCACTTGAGTAGGAGTTTTTGACTAATATAGTATAAAATAATAATAATAGTGATTTTTATTGTGATTATTATTAAATATATTAAAATAAGAAATATGCTGTAATATTGTACTGTAAAATCAAGAAATCAAGTATTTAATAACTATTTACAAATTACATCCTTTTTTTTTCATTTTTAAACATTAAACCCTCAAGCATTTATTTTTACAAGTTGCCGGCAAATAATAATAATAGTAATAATAATAATGGATATATGTGCTGCCGGATTCATTAAATCACAGTCTACGCGATTTCACAATTTATTTCTATATATCGTGCAGCCTTATTAAGCATAGAAAACATCTGTATCTTTAAGGCTGATCAGAGACCAATAATTTTACCATCTGTATGAGATGGAGGAGGTTAGAGGCCAGGCACAAACTTGGAATAGGGTGTCAAATGTAATGTTTTCACATATAAGCATGTATTGGAGAGGTTTGTGTCAGTATTCTCAATTCAACAGCTATAATTCAATGCTTGCATCAGAATTATGTGTCTAGACTCAAATAAATATTTACATTTTTCAAGTCACATATCTTCCAAAAAGAAGCTCACAATTACAGTCTGAGACCAACATTGTAATTTCCATTACAGAGAATGGAGCATCTAAAAAAAGGCACTAGTGAAAATATTCATTAAAGGATAGTTGAACAATGAAAGCCAGAAGTAAAAGCACAGGGAGCAGGGATCATGGGATCACACCCAGAGAGAGCATTAGCTCTGTCACTCACAGGGCTGGGAGGCTCCTCATATTTCTTTGGCTCAGGTGCTGGTCTGAGATCTCGCTCTCTTCTTGCTTCCTTTCTACAAGCAACGTACAACACACTGAGACAGAGTCTCACAGGTACTTCTACACTCATTCAGAAAAACACTCCAGAGCAGGGACGCACATCCCAGAGGAACAAAATATCCAATTGCTAATATTACAATCAATAGTGTTTGTTGTTGAAATGCCCCTGCTCTGGAGCCATACACCATTTCTATTGTTCCTGAGGCCAAATGCATCTTGCCCAGAGATATTTGCAAATACTTGCACAAGTGAAAAATTCAAACATGTTTAAAGTGTTGTTTGGTCAAACAGCCCAATGACTTTTTGTATCACTATGCTTGTCTTGTTCACAGACTGCCAGTCTGTGTTTTAGCCGTGGGCATTTTTCAGTGGCTCTTTCTTCATCACAAGTGACTGACTTTATGAGTGAATCACTGAATTATTCATTCGATTAAAAAAAATGAGTAAATGAGACTGGAAAGATGCGAATGGACACAGTGCTCTACAGGCTAAACTATCACAGAGACCACCACCCTTATATGATCAAAACTATTATAAAATCCAAGTAGAAAAATCTCATGATAGCAAATTACTAAAATGTCCTTCCAAAAGGAAGAAAAAGCTCTGCACTTTTGGGCAGAAGGGGTGCCAGAGGGCAGCTAACCTGTCTGTCTCCTTCCTTCGGTCTCGGCTGGCTGCGTCTCCACGACCCCTGCCTGCTCCAGAGCCCGAAGACCCACCGCGACCCCGAGAGGGGCCCCGATCCCGGCGCAACCCATCTGCTTTGTTTTCATCTGTAAGGAGAGCCCAGTGTTCAGCAGAGGACAACTCTACTAATAAAAAGTAGTAGCCTCCATTAAGCTGTAGGCATCTATAAAAGCTTTGAGCAGTTTACTGCTTTCAAACTGAACTTTTCTAAGAAGGGAGCCTCACGAAAACTGCAAAACAACAAAACTCCCTGACCTCAATCCATTGTGATGTTAAGAGGGGTTTCCAGAAAATTTAAATATGGATTGAGCTGATCATCCACCAGCATTACTTTTCATGTCTCAATGGATCTGCACAGCTATAAATCTTACCTTTAGTTCTCTGAGGAGCATCAGCTGAGCTCGTCACACTGAAAAATTAACAACATCAAAAAACTAAAGTCAGAACAATTCGAAAGAGCTCTACATTTATTTATATATATACACGCACACACATATGGGATAATCATAATTTACAGGTTAACTGTTAACCGACTTTTGACCGATTAATAGTATCAGGTAAACGGTTTTTGAGTCACATATAAGATGCATTTTATTATTACATTCAGAAATAATGTGAAATACCGGTAAATAAAGTGAAATGTCTACAAACATTTTAAACACTATAAACATTTATGCTATTTTAGTTCCCCTCACTCCACAACAAATCCTTTAGCTATTCAGAACTGAACAAGACCGAAAATATAAGCAGCTATAAAATTTGTGTAAAATTCTACTTAAAATTAAATCAATGTAAAACACGTGTGTGTGTGCGTGTATGGTGATTTGCGCCACTGAATTGTTTCCTTATAACAAAGGAAGCAACTTGAAATAGTCCATAATTTATGGTCATACTGATAAGAGTAAGACATCATTCGAAACTTTTATTTTTGTACACTCACAATGAAAACAAAATATTGTGCTTCTGTAAAAATGTCGCTTTCTGCCGTCCCGATTTTCTTTCTGTGAACTTGTTTTTGGAGCGCGTAATAAAAACTAACTGATACTCTGCATATACTTAATTTCGTTAACCTAAATTTTGTGTATAGGCCTATTTATTCCTTTCATATAACCTTACTGTTTTTCTCAGTTCACTGAAGCGCTGCATGTGCTTGATGTGTGAATCCTTATGTTCTGTTGTTTATGCTGCTATTTGCGCATGTAAAACTAAACACCTGGAGGACAAATTGTGTTATTTTTAATGTTTCACAGATGCTTATCCATTCGAATCTTCTAATTCTACTATCTTGTCGGTTAATGGCTAATGATCGGTTAATGTCATGTCAGTGGCAGTCAAGTCATTTATAATGTTACAAAAGATTTTTTAAATAAATGCTGTTCTTTTGAACTTTCTATTCATCAGAGAATCCTGAAAAAAATGTATCACGGGTTCCACAAAAATATTAATAGGAAGAATAATTGGTAACAATTGGTAATAACATTGGTAATAGTAAGAAATTTGCAAATTTTCTTGATCAGGAATAAATTACATTTTAAGATATATTCAACTAGAACAGTTATTTCCAATTGTAATAATATTTCACAATATTACTGTTAAATGCAGCCTTGGTAAACAGAGACTTTATTCAAAAACATAAAAAAAACAACTAATGTATATATATTGTGACGGAATGGCTTCCTCTCCCTTGTAATCAGCGCCACCCCGTCCCTTAACTCGCCAAAATGTGTGATGAATTCATCACAAATTGCTTTCTAATCTGTGGGAAACACTGAAATAATATATTATAAATGATGCTAACAATTCTAAGTCTTTGGGTAATCTATATCTAGATATAACATAGCAATCCAGAGAGAAACCTTATGGGAGAAATGTTGCTGCTGGGAGAGACGACAGGTTTACTGTCACTCTCACTGGATCCTGCACTCATGGTGCTCCTCTTCGCCCAGGCATTCTCCTTAGGTGGCGGCGCTGGAACAACTTTCAGTGGCAGCACCTCCTGCTTTAGAGTTATAGTCTGGCTTCCATGCGAGGACAACTCCTCGTCACGGCTGCTGAAAACCTCGTTTTCTACAGAGCGCTCACGCTCTCGACGCCTCGGCGCTGTCGGAGGGGGAGAAGGATTGGATTCTGAGGGTTTCTTTTTAATAAATCATGGCAGCAGTTAGATTTACATGCTTCTTATCCATAAAGCCAGTAAATGTTTTGCTCTCATCTGTTCATGCACAAGGACGTGTCAGTGATCACTTACCCCAGCTCGATGTGCTTCCTGTTTGTGATGACTCACTTCCTGTCCGTGAGCGCTCGGTTGCTTGGTCTTCACTACGCCAGCTGGGATGCCTGAGTGCATTAGAAAATTAGAGTGAAAACAAAAAATTTTCAGTCTTTGCTAGCAAGGATGTGTTCACACTTGGCAGGTTTGGTTCGTTTAAAATGAACTTTAGTGCGATTCATTTGAAAAAGTGCAAACGCTGCCATCCGAACCCTGGTGCGCACCAAACAAGCGGATCGAGACCCACCATTTCAGGGGGTCATTGCCTCCTTTCTAACAAACTCTAGTGCAGTTTGACTGAAATAGGTACGAAACACGGACCAAAGACACGTAAATGAACCAAAAACAGGACGTGATGTCACAAGATGCGACCCTAATAAGGACAGAATCCTCAAGCATCCCTGGTTTTTCTTGTCATATGAGTTACGTTGCCCATTACAGTTTGGTACAGTGTTTTTTTTATCTTTATGTTCTGTGTTAAACATGACCATGTGAATGCTAAGTGAACCAGGACAAAATGTATCGTTTTCTTTTTGGGTCTAAACTAAAAGAAGCAAGGGAACCAAACTACAAGAGTGAACACACCCTAAATTTCATGATCCTAAATTTGTTGATATCTTCACATGACAACGATTTAGTTGGTGGGAGATGAAAAATCTGATTAATATGCAAATGAATTAAGTCTTCTGAGTTAATATCACATTAATTAATACTATTACCTAGTTCTGGCATGAAAGTCTAGATGGCGCAGCTGATTGGTTGCTGTTGCATCAGCGGCCAATGAGCTGCAGCTCAACATTCAGAAACTTCCCCAGCTCCACCTGTATAGATCTGCTACAGGGGTTAATTCATGTATGTTACATGTGCAGCAGCAGCTGCTTGTCTTGCATGCTCACAGCAATGTCTGTGAATGTATTAGCAGTAGCAAGTCTCGTACTTGCTCTGCAGCAGCGTAGCAGATCTATTCCGACAAGACCAAATACATCAACATTGCCATCTCCACTACCATGCCAATCTCCCGAGAGTTGTCATGACAGAAATATAATTAACATCACACTAATTGACATTCATGAGAAGAGTTACATGTGATTGTTTAAATTTATATGAATTCATCTTTAATGCAAATTTGTTAACTTTTAAAATATTATTATATTATTTTTCAATGATTCTGAAGTTCAATTTTCACTGTGTTGATTTCTGAAATTGTAGTGTAGTTCTAGTTTAAGTCCTAATTGTTCACTGTCCAGATATGAAAAAATAGAGAAATGTGAGAATTTTATATATACTGTGCATTTATATATATATATATATATATATATATATATATATATATGTTCAAAAAACTTAAATATAAAAAAGGTGAAGTGTGTGAATGTACCTCTCTCTGGGCTTGCGTTCAGGTCCTCTATTCTTGTCCTCTTCCAGCTGTCTCTGCAGTCTCTCCTGCTCTTTCTTAAGCCTCTCCTCCACCTCTCTCTCTTTAGCAGCCGTGTCCACTGGTTTGGCTCCTCCGAAGATGGACGCAGCTCGTCCTGAAGCGGTTGAAGGGCTGCTGCTCTGGTCTTCCTCTTTGGGAACACTGCGGGGCTTCAGGTTTAGCTTGGGCCTCTGAAGGGGACCTAAACACAGATGCAGTACAGTCTGTTTAGATTATCAGATCTATCAGTTCTTTTCCTGGAGTGACCCAGGCGGATGCGAGCGCATCGGCTCACCTCTGTCCTCGCGCTTCTCATCCCGTCTCTCATATCGATCTTCACGGTCACCAAAGCGTTCTCCATAGCGCTCCCCGCTGCCCCGAAAGTCGTCTCTCCGGTCATCCCTTCGGTCGTCCCTTCGATCGTCGTAGTCACGTCGAAAACCGCTTCCAAATGGTCGACGTCCGCTATTGCGTGAATCATATCCTGAAATAACGACAAACACAGAATTAGGAAGGTTAACAAACTAGTGGCAATAGTTGTTTTCAATGATCAATGGAAAACCCTTTCCTAGGGAGCAAAGCTTTTTTCTGTTTTATGTAGATCAGTTTTTGTTGTTTTGAAATGATTGTTCCATTCTTATAAGCTCTTTTAAGAGTTTTCATTGTAACAAATCTTTAACCTCAAACCAGGTGCAGGATTTTTAAACCTCAAGTCACAAACAACGTCAGGTTGTAAACCTCAAGTCACTTTCTTAGGAGCATGATGCTACACAAAATACAGTAAGGCTTTTAAACTCTACTTCTAGAAAATGAAGAACAAAGAATGTGCATCAGGTGCGGTTTGCATTTCTCTGTTTTCAATTTATGAAGCCATTGTAAACTTTATTGCTACAAATTATATTACAATGCAATTATGTCTTGTGCAGGCAATTATGTTGTAAATAAAAAGGCCTGACAATGCCACTGCTAAATACCAATAAGTATTGTGGTATGCCGCCACGTTTCTCACTGACACGCCCCAAACTCGTAAACTCTTCTCACTTGCATTTACCACGTTGTAAAAAACAGCCTCGCACAGACCTCTAGTGCAGAATTGAAATGAATGAAGGTGTTTTTTACCTCTGTCGTAGTCTCTGCGCTCTTTGTCATCATAACGTTCCCGATATCTGTCTCTTCCGCCATCATTGCGATCGTTGTCCCACCGCTGGCCACGGTCTGAATCAAATCGATCTCGGGATCCTGAGAAGAGGATGGTAAAAATCCATTCATTTGAATCAAATGTTAAAAACTTTAAAAACATCTGGATATATTCTATTTCTAAAATACTTTAAGTATTTATTTTACTCCCTCTTTAATGCTGTCCAATAATCAATTACTTAAAGGCACACTATATAAGATTTATGGATCAAAATATCTAAAAACCATTAGAACTATATTATATATTTTGTTAATTTGTGTACGTACATTATCCCAAATGTATCTAAGAATGTTTAAATCCCGAGAAATAAGTAGTTTTAACCAGGACACAGACCGCGTCCATGCGTCGCCTATCAATGACATCGTGGTTTGTAGAAAACATGGAAACACCAAAGACACTTTAATATATTATGTGTTTTATTAGACAGGTGAGCAATTGTTTGGATACATTCAACGACAGAAAACTAATCATTGTTATACAGCTCAACACAGTTCGTCTTTTTGTTTAAATCTCATTTTCTTGATTTACTGCGAGTACCATATTTACCATGCCTAATATCGATCTAGCTCACTGCAGTGTGCAACAAGTGTCTCATATAGTAGCTGCCGAGCGAACACACAGAGTAGCATTATAACAACTTTCAACACACTCAAATATATCTAATATGATAAAACAGCACTGCGTTCCCTTTTATACGCATGACTGGAAGAAGCGGAAGCGTCTGCGGTATAATAAAGCTCCAGTGCTCTCGAACTGAGTGCCGCGCTCGTCTCTCATTAGCAATCGCTCCAGCGGCCTCATTCCGCTCCAACGGCTTTTGTAACTTTAATAAATCTTTAATACATTACCGGTCATCCTTGAATATGATTTCTGCCCGAGTCCCGTCGCATTCTCCACCGGCTGTAGAGGTGAAGACAACACCTCCCATGATTCCACGAAATGAAGGCGTCATCAAGCTACGCCTTTGTTTTGAATAAACGACCTCTAGTGGCGAAAAATTACATAGTGTGCCTTTAATGCACTGTTGTAAATAATCTTATAATACATTTTGTTAGTAGCTTGTCATGTGGCATTCAATGACAAGAATTTTATTTTATTTTTTTCAAACTAAAGATACAAAGCAGTGTCCTCTCATACAATTGCTCCAACAAATACTTGTCGGATTAAGTAATTGCTTACGCTCTCCAAAGGCGTCATCCCTGCGTGGGCCGTCATCGCCATCAGATTTAGGCCTTGCCCGCCAGTCAGAATCGGTCTTGTCGGGGCCCATGTCTCGCTCACTGCGGTTACGGTCCCGTCCGGACATGGATCGATCATCTCTCTCTGAGCAGGAGAAAACAAAATTGATTGTGAATCATTTTTGTCTCCAATAATTCAAGTTCACAACTGCATTAGAGTGCAAATTAACAGATTGGTTTCTCAGATCCACACCTTTCTCATTGGACTGGTCAGCGATGTCTACACGGATCCTACGATTTCCAAGGTTCTAGAAAGAGAGTAAAAAGATGGGGTTAATATGAAAATACTACACTGCTGCTCATTACACAAACTGTGAGCATGCACCTTTATTTTGCACAAGTGTAACAGATAACATGCACCACCATGTGGCCACCATTGAAATAACCCATCCAACAGTGAGGAGAGGCTGCTTCCCCTCTCTGGATGAAATTTGGGCGCAATGGGTGGAGCTAGAAGGTCCAACCACACCCTAATCATACCCATAACTCTACCCCTCCACCCATTAAATCCACAGAAGTGGATCTGGACAAGGTCAAGCTCAACCCATGATGCCCAGAAAGGGGGAGCTGAAAGTCTTTTGGCTCTGCAGTGAGCACCACTTGACAGTGAGTGCTATAATGCAGAACCATTTACGTACTTGCACAGGTTTTCAGGTAAAGAATAAGTTATATAATTAGTCATTAGACATACAACAACAAAGTAACATGACTGACAATTCGTTCTCACCTCTTCATTGAGACTGAGTGCCCGCAACAGAGAATCCACGTCATCGAACTCTGCATAACCAAAGCCTTTCAGCCGCTCTGGGTTACTGGGCTCCCTCGGGAGGCGAACTGCACTGATCTGTATGAATAAAAAATATATTAGTGCACGGCAACGTTTAATCGCATCCAAAATAAAACTTTGTGTTTACATAATATATGTGTGTGTACTGTGTATAATTATTTTGTATATATAAATATAAAAGACACACATATGCATGTTTAAATTTAAGAAATATTTGCATATACTGTATATATATTTATACAATTTATATTATTATAAATATTTTATATATAAATATAATTACAATTCTAATTATATATATATACAATATAATAATATATATATACAATTCTTCATGTTCTGTCCATAAAGTTATTTAATGTGGCATGGCTGTTTTCCAGCATCTTGAAGCATATGTTGCATTATGGAGTGTGAAGTTAAAACAATTAAAAAATGGTAACTGAATCTAATTAAAGTTGCATCTCAAGACCTCTGCATCCTGATCCCTTTTATTGAATTAGTTTGTGTACCCTCTAGCTGCTTTTGAACAAAAGGCAACGTTAGAGAGAAATGCTGGTTTCAGGGTTCATGCTGATTTAGACAATCTGCAAATTGAGCTAATTGAATTTAATTGAATTAATTGAGGATTATATGAACAAATACATTACTGCTGAAAAAATATATATATGTGTTTAAAAGTAGTTTCTTATGTTCACTAAGACTGCATTTATTTTATCAAAAATACAGTGAGAAAGTAATATTGTGAAATATTATTACAAATCAAAATAACAGTTTTCTATTTTTTTCCTCTATTTTTTTCTATTCCTTAGATGTCAAAGCTGAATTTTCAGCATCATTACTCCTGTCTTCAGTGTCACATGATCCTTCAGAAATCATTCTTACATGCTGATTTGCTGATTTCTTTTTATTATCAATGTTGAAAACAGTTGTGCTGCTTCATATTTTTGTGGAAACCATGATGCATTTTTTTCCAGGATTCTTTGATGTACAGAAAGTTCAAAAGAACAGCATTTATTTGAAATAGAAATCTTGCAAAATTTTGTAGTGTAAGTGCATAAACTAATAACACACAATAGAATACAATATTGCACAAAAATAAAAAAAAATGTTAACCGCTATACTAGAGCTGACACTGTTAATGTAAAAGAACATTCGACAGAAGAAAGTTTAGAGTGTTTTTATATTAAATGGACATACAAAATAAACTTTAGTATTTATTAGTATCTTGCATTGTTGGAAAAAAAACTACTCTCGAAACTCATGTTGCTGAAACTCAGCTGTGTTCTCAAAATATCTTTGAAATGATCTTTTCATACCCTATTTACAACAAGGTGTTATGAGACATGCAAAATAGCACAAGTCTAAAAACTGTAGCACATGCTGTTTGGCAGAACCCATAACGCTCCACTCAAAAACTCACACCAGGGCCTCAGCTAGAATTTTTATAACTTGCGTGTGAAAGGGTTCAAGTATAATGCATGCGAAAATTCACGTGAACATTCCTTCTGCAGGCTCACAGGAAGAGAGGAAACTCACACTGAGTCCACGGAAGAAGTTTTTGATGGAGTCTTCGGTGACGTCATAGGGGAGGTTTCCCAGGAAGGCGGTGTAGGGGGGGCTTCGGGGCAGACGGGAGCGGTCGATGTTGGGCTCACGGGCGGCACGAGGAGCCGTCGGCAGGATGGACCGATCGATGGGTGGCGCGCGGTACACATCATCTTCTGTGTGCCAGGCTGTAGTAACTGTAAAAGAAGTGAAGTCGATTAGGGATTGCTCTACCTTCATTTACTCACCCTCATGTCGACTTATTCTCTGTAACAAGATGCTCTTTCCCATACAATACAAGAAACAGTGACAAGGGGTTGTCAAGCTCCAAAAAGGCACCATAATAATAATAATAATCCACATGCATTATATTCCAAGTCTCCTGAACCCATTCGATAGCTTTCAGTGAGGAGCAGATTGAAATTCATTTTAAAAGAATCCTAAAAAATGTGCATTATTAAGAGGCGTTGTGCTAGGTTTGCCATCAATGATGGAAACACTATTGGTTCTTGTATTGAATGAGCAGAAATGGAAATGACACAGTGCGAGTGTGACAAGAGTGTGACTCTTCACACAGTTCTCCAGTAACTTTCAGCTTGGCACAGCAGTTCATTTCACATTCAAAATGCACTTAAAATACCAAAACACTTCATTCATGTCTCAAATCAACTCCTGAGCATAACTTCATAACTTCCTGAACATAAGCAAAGGTTGTCACCCAACAAACTTTATCTTAAAAACAAGACTGAAACTCTCTACTGTCTAGAATTGACTGTATATGTTACACGTTTACATTTCAGTACAAAGTTATTTGTACTGTAGTGTATTTGTATTAAGCTTTCCCCTTTTGTATAGGTGGTAATGAAACAAAGGCTAACACCTATGTTCATCTAGCTGTTTTGATAGTATTTGGAATATATTTCAATATGGTATTACTGTAGAAATCTAGCATATTGCTGTCTTCAGTTTTGCATTATGTTAGGTTTTGAACTTAAGTTTAATAGTTTTGGAAAGATCATGTAAACATGTACATTGGCCTGTAGGTGCATAGAGTTCTCTTACGAGAGTCCTCTCGTACTGCGTTTTATTCAAAACGCTACGGGAAAAGTCTCTTTTCACGAAACACTGAAGCAAAAAATTATCCTTTAATTTTCATATATGTAAAACGCGTTGCGGCAGCAGCAGACAGCTATGGCGAGACGGCTTGCTCGCTCATTGGCTGCTCTGCGGCAACTGCTTAAGCCAATCGAGCGAGGCCTGGGATGACATCAGGCCAATGAGGGCGCTTCGCGCCCTCCTCGCCACTTCCCGCCGAAACGGGCGTGGCTTACCTCTATAAAAGGAGCTCGAGAAGGCTGACTCACTTGATTTTAATCTCTTCAGCGAAGCGCACGCATCGCTGGATCACGGAAGCAAGCGTCGTTCGAAGCAAGCACTTCAGCGGGACGAGCCCTCGAAGCCGCTGGCCAACGCCGCCTTCTACAGCCGTACCTGCTGCGCTTTCCGACGCCTATATCCTTTATTGCTATATTGCTCTGTTTTCTGTGTGTGTGTGTGTGTGTTCGCTGCAACACTCACCCCTAAAAGAGCTGCGTCTTTTTCAAGACGCCTTCTCATGCAGCGCTCGCGCTCGCTCCGAGCCAATTGCCTACGGTGACTCTGAGGACTCGCCAGGCATCCTTTCCGAGGCTGCCCTTCCTGGAAGCGGACGGCGGGATTAGTTTTTCTTTACGTTACAAGAAAAGCTACCCTGCCTCTGCACGCGTCATTCACCGGCGAAGGAGAAAAGAGTGTTCTTAGTCCCACCGTTGGTCGGTCTGACCTCTTTTCTCTCAAATTTCTCAGTTCCCTGTTCGGCGACTGGAAATATTATTGCAGCAAGTGAGTCTGTTACACGCTTGCCTGCCAGCAAACGCCGAAGAATACATGTTGACGCCGCTTTCAAAGCCTGTATCCCCCTGTGGCTCAGTGGTGGAATTATAGGTTCTCCCGCGGGGAGACCGGGGTTCGGATCCCGGTCTGGCGGCCTATATATTTATGCCGCCAATGCTTTGCTCTGTAAGTCCCCTGAAGGCGACTGCAGAGATGCATTTTGCAGCCAGCGAGCGCGTAGTACCCGCTTGCCTGCAACCGAACACCGTTTCTACGGTTCCCGCGCGTCACTGGCGAAAGAGAATGGAGTGTTTTCAGCCCCGCTGAATCTGGGCGATTTCCACTCTTCTCACATTCTGGCATTTTGCAGGCGTTCTGAAAATGCAAATCACTCTGTCTGTTCCCCGAGAGGCAACTGCAGACGTGTTTTTTGCTGCCCACGAGCACGTGGTACAGGCCTGCAAGCAAACGCCAGTGTGGATAATACCCGCGCTGACTTTGTCTATGTATCTTCACTGTGGTCCAGTGGTAGATTCTTAGACTTGCGCGCGGCCGATCGGAGGTTCGAACCCCAGGCTGGCTGGCAGAAAATATTTATGCCGCCGAATGCAAATCACTCTGTTTGTTCCCCGAGAGGCAACTGCAGACGTGTTTTTTGCTGGCCACGAGCACGTGGTATATATGCCTGCAAGCAAACGCCAGTGTGGATAATACTCGCGCTGACTTTCTCTATGTATCTTCACTGTGGTCCAGTGGTAGATTCTTAGACTTGCGCGCGGGCGATCGGAGGTTCGAACCCCGGGCCGGCCGGCAGAAAATATTTATGCCGCCGAATGCAAATCACTCTGTTTGTTCCCCGAGTGGCAACTGCAGACGTGTTTTTTGCTGCCCACAAGCACGTGGTACATGCCTGACAAGCAAACGCCAGTGCGGATAATACTCGCGCTGACTTTGTCAATGTATCTTCACTGTGGTCCAGTGGTAGATTCTTAGACTTGCGCGCGGGGGATCGGAGGTTCGAATCCCAGGCCGGCCGGCAGAAAATATTTATGCCGCCGAATGCAAATCACTCTGTTTGTTCCCCGAGAGGCAACTGCTGACGTGTTTTTGCTGCCCACGAGCACGGCCGATGATGCTATATGTGTAGAGAAGATGCCCACTGCTAGTGCCCATCCCTACACACTAGCACAGCCCTTCACACAGGGCCCGCGCTCATATATTCGACTCGGGTCGATCACGCACGCAACATAGTGAACGTGCCCACTGCCTAGTGCCCACAAACACTATGTTCTGCATGCCTTGTGGTTTCTGTAAAGACGAAACCTGTGTGCATTCACTCTGCTCAGACAGACAGTGCACTCATTGCAGTAACTGTGCCCGCTCTCCCGCGCCCACACTTACTCACGGTACTTCTGGTGTCCCGGCCACGGCCGATGGTGCTATAAATGTAGTGTCGATGCCCACTTCTCAGTGCCCATCCCTACACACAAGCACAGCCCTGCACTTAGGGCTCGCGCAAATAAAATCGACTCAGGTCGATTGCGCTCCCCACATAGTAAAAGTGCCCACTACTCAGTGCCCACGAACACTATGTCTATCAGATCACAGGCTCTCTGTAAAAACGAGACCTGTGAGCGCGCGCGCTGCTTACACAAGCAGCGCGCCCCAAGCAGTAAATGTGCCCGCTCACAGCCCACATCTACTCGCACACATGAGTCCCATGGGACTCGCGCAACCCCCCCTCACTCAGCCAAACACTGTTGTAAGGTCAAGGGCGAGCGCTCCGCCCGCTGTATTAAGCGCGCCCCCCGCCTCAAATGCCGCAGGCATAACGCCTATGTTTGTGAGCCCCATAGCACCTCTGTCGCACGGCGAACAGAGCGCGCTCTGTATCCGGCCCTTAGCCAACCATGCAGATGCATGGGCAGCGCTTCCAGGGGTTTCGGACTGGGTCTTAGGCATTATAAAGAGAGGCTTCTCGCTACAGTTTTGTCGACGCCCTCCGCGCTTCACAGCGCGCGTCGAAAATTCGGTTCCGCTGAATGTAGCACACCTACTTCGCGCCGAAATATCAAAACTGATAAGCAAAGGGGCGATAGAGCTTGTTCCCCGAGTTCAAAGCGAACAGGGGATATACAGCAGATACTTTCTAGTCCCCAAAAAGGACGGCGGTATCAGACCCATTCTGGATCTCAGACGACTGAACAGAGTATTAGTGAAACGCCGTTTCAAAATGCTCGCAACCAGCAAAATTCTCGCGCATGTTCGCCGAGAAGACTGGTTCATGTCGATAGATCTGAAGGACGCGTATTTTCAAATACAGATAGCGTCACATCACAGGCGATTCTTGAGATTCGCCTTCGAGGGTCAGACATACCAGTATACAGTCCTGCCATTCGGCTTGTCCCTAGCACACCGTACATTTACGAAATGCATGGACGCAGCGCTCGCTCCTCTCAGACTCAGAGGCATGCGAGTGCTGAACTATTTGGACGACTGGTTGATCCTAGCTCAATCACGATCACAGCTCGTGGAGCACAGAACCATTTTACTCGATCACCTCGAGAATCTTGGTATCACGGTCATTTGGGCGAAGAGTTCACTGAACCCCAGCCAAACGATTTTGTTTCTGGGCGTCGTTCTGGACTCACAGTCTATGACAGCGCGGCTGTCACCACAGCGCGTGTTGATCATTCAGCGCGCGGCGAGGTCTTTCCGCCGCGGCGCTGTCACCCCGCTCAGGAAGTTTCAAAAGATGCTGGGTCTCATGGCTTCAGCATCGTCAGTTCTCCGGCTGGGCTTGCTCCGCATGCGCCCGCTGCAGTTCTGGTTGAAAACGCGGGTACCGCGCAGAGCGTGGGCGACCGGTCGATTACGCCTCAAGGTCGATCAGAGCTGTGTTTCAGCCCTGGCGCCTTGGACGGCGGACGACTGGTACCAATCAGGTGTAAGCCTGGGGACTTCCTCGAGAGTGAGGATGGTGTCGACAGACGCATCCACCTCGGGATGGGGAGCTCTGCTCGAGGGCAGACCGTTCTTCGGCCTGTGGTCGGAACGAGAAAAGCTCCTACACATAAACTGCCTAGAAATGCTGGCAGTGCACAACGCGATGACGCGTTTTTTGTCCCCGCATCAAGGACGAACACGTCATAGTCCGTTCGGACAACATGGCTGTGGTGTCCTACATAAATCGCCAGGGCGGTCTGAAATCCATATCCCTGTACAGGCTGGCGAAACGCCTCCTACTATGGGTTCAGCACAACTTACGCTCGCTGAGAGCAGTGCATGTACCTGGGCTTCAGAATGTGGGCCCAGACAGACTGTCCAGGAACAATGTTCCCCCGGGCGAATGGTCTCTACACCCACAAACAGTCCGGCTGTTGTGGGAGAGATTCGGCAGAGCGGAGGTGGACCTTTTCGCGTCCCGCGAAAACGCGCTCTGCCCCGCGTTCTTTTCAAAGACCGACAGCGCGCTGTCCCGGAGGTGGCCGCGCTGCCCGTTATACGCTTTTCCCCCCGTCTCCCTCCTGCCACAGGTGCTGGAACGGGTCAGGGAAACGAAATGCCCAGTCCTGCTTGTAGCTCCGTTCTGGGAGAACCAAACATGGTTCCCAGTTCTGATGCAGTTGGCAGATATCGCTCCATGGCCGCTGCCGTTGAGGAGAGATCTCCTCTCGCAGGCCGGGGGCTCGACTTGGCACCCACACCCGGAACTGTGGTCCCTTCATGTGTGGGTGCTCAACGGATACCCGTTGGTCTCACAGAGGGAGTCGTGAATACCATCACTCAGGCTAGAGCACCGTCGACACGGCGGCTTTATGCTTCGAAGTGGTCGGTTTTCTCCGGCTGGTGTACAGCTCGGAGCATTTCACCCCTCGAATGTGAGGTAACGGAGGTTCTCTCCTTCCTACAAGAGCTGTTGGATAAGGGCAGATCCCCTTCCACGCTCAAAGTGTATGTGGCGGCTATTTCAGCGTTCTTTGGTTCAACGCTGGGTCAGTCGCTGGGAAGGAATGATTTAGTCATCCGCTTCCTCAGGGGAGCTAGGAGACTGAATCCACCCAGACCTCCTTCAGTTCCTTTGTGGGACCTTTCTACGGTCCTAGCGGCCATGAAAGGTGCCCCTTTCGAGCCTATCCAGTCTATTAGCCTCAAACATATGTCTTTCAAAACAGTGTTTTTGATGGCTCTCGCTTCAGTGAAGCGCATAGGCGACCTGCACGCGCTCTCTGTGAGCCCGGCGTGCTTGGAGTTTGGTCCTAATGACTCTAAAGTCATACTCAAACCTAAGCATGGCTATGTGCCGAAATCCCTCAACACGCCTTTTCGGGCTCAGATTATATCCCTGGCTGCCCTGCCGGCATCGAGTGAGGAAGGGGACTCGAGTTTTCTTTGCCCTGTTAGGGCTTTAAGAGCTTATATGTCCCGCTCTGCTGTCTTCAGACAGACAGAGCAACTCTTTGTCTCGTTCAGCGGACGTTCTAAAGGAATGGCTGTTTCGAAACAAAGTCTATCCAGATGGATAGTTGACGCCATAGCGCTGGCTTATACTGCCAAGGGCATTCCATGCCCGTTGGGAGTCAGAGCGCACTCTACGAGAAGCGTTGCTTCTTCGTGGGCTTGGTCCAGCGGGATTTCCCTACAGGATATATGTACGGCGGCAGGTTGGGCCTCGCCGTCTACATTTATCAGGTTTTATAACCTAGAGGTTCCCGCCTTGCAGGCTAAGCTTTTGTCGGTGTAATCTGTTCAGCCGTCTAATCAGACCGCTGAAACTCATGCGCTATGCGCTACCGACTATCTTGGGCAGAACTGTGTAAGACCCACACTTTCCACATTAGTTCAGGTTCCCTACCCTGTCTATGTGATGATTATACTTGCGTCTGTGGACATGTTTTTCTACGACGCTAAAATATAGGGATTTAAGGCTCTCACCCTTATTCCCTGACTCTGTGTGAGTCAATCTGGTGATTATGCACTGTATGCCTGAAAAAGCTTCCGGTGATCAGTGTTTTTTATCCCAGCACGCACGGCGTTTTGCAAGGGGTTCCCGTAGCGTTTTGAATAAAACGCAGTACGAGAGGACTCTCGTAAGAGAACGTACTCGGTTACTAACGTAACCTCGGTTCTCTCTAGAAGAGGGAACGAGTACTGCGTTCTCTGCCGTGCGTACGGTTCACTCTGGTTCGCTTCGGCGATCAAAATCAAGTGAGTCAGCCTTCTCGAGCTCCTTTTATAGAGGTAAGCCACGCCCGTTTCGGCGGGAAGTGGCGAGGAGGGCGCGAAGCGCCCTCATTGGCCTGATGTCATCCCAGGCCTCGCTCGATTGGCTTAAGCAGTTGCCGCAGAGCAGCCAATGAGCGAGCAAGCCGTCTCGCCATAGCTGTCTGCTGCTGCCGCAACGCGTTTTACATATATGAAAATTAAAGGATAATTTTTTGCTTCAGTGTTTCGTGAAAAGAGACTTTTCCCGTAGCGTTTTGAATAAAACGCAGTACTCGTTCCCTCTTCTAGAGAGAACCGAGGTTACGTTAGTAACCGAGTACGTTTTGGGGGTGGCTGTGAAAGATGTAATTATTGAATGATAAATGGTTCACAGTTCAGCCCATAGACTACTGTTGTGATCATTGTGTGAAGAGTGTGAAGAGTTTTGAAAAGAAATATGTCCTAATGACTGTAAAAAAGAAAAAAACAATGCTAAATAAAAAAAAAATTATGTATATTTTTACATAAAAGTATACTTTTATGCTTTATTTTTGCACAAACATTGTGCAAAACATGTAACTTTTTGTTCCATGGAAGAAAGTCATGAGTTTGTAACGTCTCAGCATTCAGAGAGGTATGTTGTATGCAATTGTTTTAAAAGGAAACGAGATACATTTTTAGTTTTAACATTATTTGTCCTTCAGAAATTCTTCTTTGAACACAATCAGCTGTTTGAAAAATTACCCACATTTGGTTTTCAACCATTGAAAATGGCTAAATTCAAGAATTTGTACATGGAGTCGCATATAGGGCCATATAGCGCCTTAACAATGAAGATTCCAAAAGAAAAGTTTATTAAGAATGAGAATCATGAGATATTGAGAGATCTTTAATACTTCTTTAGTTACAGGGATGCAAACTTTGGGAAAAACAATATTTATGGCACTCAGACAGGAATGTTCTATGCAATTGAGCTGATAAATTTCTAGCTTCAACGTTATTTAATTTTCAGATATTCCTCTTTAAAAGAAAAAAGTATCAGTAGTAAAAAAAAAGAGACCCACATTTTGTTTTTGACCACTGAAAATGTGTACAATTTACTCATTGAGCTGCACTGAGATTTTAAAATAGAGATAACAAAAGAAAAGTTTAAAAGCATATTAAGATATCTTTAACACTTCTTGAGATACATGCATACATAGCATACAATGAAACACATATTGCTAAAGTCGACAGATTTTACTAATAGACCCACCAATCTCAATGTAAAAAAATAAAATAATGATGCTGTCATCTTCCTACAGTCATTTTTACCCCCCAGTAATTTGGCTCCAAATCTCAGGTGAAAATTGACATTTTTAACCCCCTCCCCCCCTAAAAAGTAGTATTACTCAGTCAATATACATCCATTACATTTCATATTTTGGCTTTCTTCTTCATTTATGTATTTCTTTTCACCAGAAATAATATTATATTAAAAAAAAAATTTTTTAGCCGGGGACGTCAGGTTGAGTTAATGCAGAATGACCCAGATGATAGATTATCGAAATAGAAAATAACGATTAAAAAAAAGTACATTTTGAAAGCAAGGTGTCAACAATTCAGATGTGGTAGATGTGTAAACCCATGTTTGAATCTCACCATCTCCCTCCAGGTCGTCGGTCTCGTCGGCCCAGCTCGTGGGCTTTGCGGGCGCGTAACTCGGCGGAGCATTTCCCCCGCTGTCCTCCGCTAAAAAGTCGGTCAGGGTAAGGGTCTTACCCTTTTTCTTATTCTTTTTAGCTGTCAGGAAATAAACAATTAGTATGTGCTGAAAACACACAGCATGAAAGGTCTTTCTCCATTACACTCAAACACAATGACTTGGTAAAAATAAACACAAATGAGAACAAATAGGTTGTAAATATAAAAGTATGCTGTGGTCTATATAAACATTTACAATCTAACATCATTAAGTCTGCAATTAGAGGACAAAGATAGTGTACTTCCTTGGCATTAAATACACAGTGTCAAGGGGAAATGTGGAGTAACCTGCTCTACATAGTTTGCATAGACAAACTGAGGCATTTGGAAAACAAGAATATCTATTTCCATGCTTGACTCATCTGTTGCGGACTGGTGCGGTTAACACTTGGAGAGAGGCATTGTTGTGAGCTACTACATGCTTCGCGGCTCTTTTGTGACGAACTGCACTGTCAGGACATTCCAGTCCTGTGAAACTGAATCAGTGTTTACTGTAGGGCTACGAGACCCCGCTGCAAAACCAAAACAAAGCGCTGAAGGTCTGACAACATTATCCTTCAGCTCGACGGAGGACGGAGGAGGAAAGAGTCTCTGAGTGACAACTATGTATTATGATTAAACTTTCCCATCATACCTACAAAGTCAAAACACACTTTCATTTCAGTAGTGAAGCACATTTGAACATTAAAAGAGGTTTAAAGCTTGTTTTTGTGGTGTTTTCTTTTAGGAAAGCTGCAAGGGAATTTGGGGTGTGAGATCTCAATTAAAGTTAAAATTTTTCAGAGCCAGAACGACTCCCAAAAAAGTATCTTAGATTTAAATATGAATGCATATGAGTATATATTTTTTTGTCTCAGGGCAGTGCAGATACAACAATACAAATAACGTAAATATTAGGGCTGTCAAACGATTAATCGCGATTAATCGCATCCAAAATAAAAGTTTGTGTTTACATAATATATGTGTGTGTATGGAGTATAATTATGTTCTATATATAAATACACACACATGCATATATATTTAAGAAAAATTTGTTATTTATATATAAAATATTCATATATAATATAAATTATATATAATATAAATATATATATACAGTATATACATGCAAATATTTCTTAAATATATACATGCGTGTGTATTTATATATAGAAAATAATTATACACTGTACACACACATATATTATGTAAAAACAAACTTTTATTTTGGATGCGATTAATCGCGATTAATCGTTTGACAGCCCTAGTAAATATACAAGTAAAAGCAAAAAATAGAAAAAACTTTAAAAAAAATAAGTAAAAACAATAAAAAAGTATTTTTTGCTAAAAAAAGTAGCAAAAATACAATAAAAATAATAAGTAAACAAATAATGATAAAAACAAAAAACGAACTCAAAATTTCAAATAAAAATCAAGCTGGTGTATATATGTTAATATAACAGATAAAGGCATTAGCGAGGGAAACGACAGTTATTTTTTAAAATGGACCTTCTAATCAATCAACAGAGGGTTCATCCAAAAACAGTGACAACTGCTTGTCCCGGGACAGCAGAAGATCTCTGTCCTGAGCGTTTGTCCCGGGACAAGCAGAAGATCTCTGTCCTGAGCGTTTGTCCCGGGACAGTGCAGAAGACCAATGAGAGCAGCACTAACATAACAAACACTGGCGATCTGTCAGTTAAACGCGGGAAGGGGTTCAGTGACTGTGTGAAGTTACGGCAGCCCCTCCCTCAAATCTGCGCCTGCGCTTGAGCCAACGGTTTAATTTCATTCTTGCAAACAGAGCAAAGAAATGTTGCATTCACACTAGGAAAAACAAAATAGTTACAATGCAACAAAAACAACAACACAAAGCAGACACGGGCTTGGCTGCATGGCCTTCATTTTCTTCACAGTTAATATGTGCGCTGAAACAGCGCTCGCGTGTTGTCTGAACAGAAAGTAAATAAGCTGATCAATGTTTTCGCATTTGCACATATACAGCTGCTGGTGCAGTTTCGACGCAGCGTCCCTTCACAACTCAAGAGCAAGCTATTGCAATCAGCCCTCGCCGCTAATTCACCTCCGTCACGGCTGCGACCATCTCGGACACACTTTATCCGCCACTGAAAGACATCTCCCTGACACAAATGACACGTCGCACCCAAAAATTTCCAACCGGCCCAGGCACAAATCTATAAAATCCTCACCTGCAGCCGCCATGCTGGAGAAGGAGTGCGTGTCATATGCCCGGATGGGGGCGTGGCTCGGTGCATGACGTCAGCGCGCACCCAGCGCTGCCATAGATGTATTTACGTAGATCCACATTCAACCGCTTCAGATCCGTCGGAGTCGGAGAGTACTTTTTTTTTTTTTTTTTTTTTATGCCATGAACCAGAACAATACAATGAGACATAATCATTCAAAGTAAAAAAAAAAAAATATACAAAGTAAAATAAAATAAAACAGTACCAGAGGACAATAATTTTTTTTATAAAACAACAATTGTTAATTCAACAATTATAACACAACACCATACCTGCTTACAATGCTATAAGCTCTGGTTGCCTTTTTACTTTTGTAACTACACAAAACAGAACAATAAAGCTTGAAATCAATTTTAAAGCAAGAAAGTTAGGATTGGAGTCAGACCATTTCAGTTTATGAATGTGAACCGTCACTCACTTTAACGGCTTTGACCGTTCCAATATGGCGGACGGCTTACGGCCCATTGAAACATAAGGTATCTATGTATATATTTCTATGAGCGCTGCGATCACGGCAGCCTGGGTAATGTAGGCTTTATGGATTGGGTTAGGCGGTTGTCAATGCACGTAAACAGTGTCTCCCAAAATTATTTGGACATATAGACCCTATTTAAAATGCATGAATACCATTGCATTAGATCAGGGGTTTTCAGACTTTTAGATGTCATGGACCACCAAATACTGTAAGATCATCATACGCCTACACTATGCCTTACCCAGCATGAAAACTCTTTAGACTGTAATAAATACAGAACACATCTTGTGATGTATTGACCAACAGAGGGCACTGCTCGCGATTGCGACTTCAAATCATGTTTTTATCATTCAGTCTTCCTTCAGACTAATTACTTGAACATTTTACCTCAGAGCGTACAACTACTAGTGCATCAGCATCGTGTCATCACTATCAGCTTCAAAGTAAGGCACATACTGTCACACATAAACTGCCTAAAGCGTTTTTATTCATTGCTTATTAACTGTGATTTGCTACTTTTTTAACTACTTTTCATCCAAGTGAACAGAATAGTGTACACAGGGAAATCACACACACAGGAGGCCGTCTTGTTTCCTTTGGCCTATGACATCTTGTCCAGTCTGTGGCCTTCAGTTGTTTTTTAGCTTTTTGCACCATGAAACTTTTTTAAGAGTGTCAAGTTAGATATATTTCAAAATGTGTCAAGAGATAAATGTGTACTTTAACATTGCGCTTCCAGCTGACTGACTTTGAACCGATAGCCTACGCATGGATATAAATATTAAAGTCACCATGAAATCAAAAGCGAAAATTATTATTTTTAATGGAGTTTTGCAGCATTTAGTATAAATGCTTTCAATGATTGCACATCATATATTTTTTTAATTAAAGGGTTAGTTCACCCAAAAATGAAAATTATGTCATTAATGACTCACCCTCATGTCGTTCCAAGCCCGTAAGACCTCCGTTCATCTTCGGAACACAGTTTAAGATATTTTAGATTTAGTCCGAGAGCTTTCTGTTCCTCCATTGAAAGTCAATGGACGGCATACTGTCCATGTCCAGAAAGGCAATGCAGACATCATCAAAGTAGTCCATGTGACATCAGTGGCTCAATCTTAAGTTTATCAAGCGCGAGAATACTTTTTGTGCGCAAAAAGTAAACAAAAATAACGACTTTATTCCACTATTCATTTCATTCTCTCTGTGCATCGAGTGAGTTCACGTAGTGTTTTTGCGTAGTGCGTCTGTGTTGTACACGCATCACACATGACCAGCGTCAGCCAATAGTGAGCCTACGTGTGACGTACAACATAGACGCGCTGCGCAAAAACACTACGTGAAATAGCTCGAGGCCCAGAGAGAAGGAAATGAATAGTGGAATAAAGTCGTTATTTTTGTTTACTTTTTGCGCACAAAAAGTATTCTCGTCGCTTTATAAACTTAAGATTGAGCCACTGATGTCACATGGACTACTCTGACGATGTCTGTATTGCCTTTCTGGACATGAACAGTATGCCGTCCATTGACTTTCAATGGAGGAACAGAAAGCTCTCGGACTAAATCTAAAATACCTTAAACTGTGTTCCGAAGATGAATGAAGGTCTTACGGGCTTGGAACGACATGAGGGTGAGTCATTAATGACATAATTTTCATTTTTGGGTGAACTAACCCTTTAATGTGTGCCCTCATAATCCTTTTATGAAAATAACTTCCCCTCCCTCTTGCAGCTCATCTCTTCTCTGATGACATGTTTACTGGCGCGAGGGCGGGGCAACCTGTCACTCACATGAGATCAACGAATAGCAAACCTCAACCATCCAATCAATTCCTCATGGACAAAATCAAACCCCGCCCTGTATTTTTATTGTTCGAGAAGCAGTTTCACTCGGATATACTTCACAATAGGTAAGAAAATAATATAACAACTTGTATTTTCAGGCCTACTTTTGTGCATGAACCATTCTCTTAGTTATAACGATAGGATTTGTTTCACCAGCATTATGTATTTCTTTCAATCAATAAGTTAGGGCTAATGGGTGAACACCACTATCTAATTAATATTCATGAGCAACATGAAGTACAGCATGTACTGAAGTACACATCTGAAGTATTAGTATTAAATACGGCCTATTTATAAATGCGAGGTAGTTTATTTAGTATTTATATAAATTAACGCTTCAATAACTTTAACAAAGAATATACAATGTTAACAGATCATTAGTTAAAATACATTCAAATATTTATGAACATCATTAGATAATTTCGTACATGTTCATATTTAAAGGTTCATAAACTACTAATCTGTTGGGTTTCCAAAACTGAAGTTTGTGAGTTGATGAAAAGCTAATAATTAAATCATAAAATGTAAAATTAAAATAAATTTGAAAATAAAACAATGGTAAATGCATTAAAAAAAACAATTAATTTGTTTATCTTCATGTCATGTGACTATAACTAACATCAGAGTACCGTGAACATGTAAATGTTTTATTAAATTATTGAAATATTAAGTTAACTTTTTAATTATAAATCTCAAGGGGTAGGCTACTTCAAGTAAATACTTTTTCAAAGGGATTCAGCTGACAAAAAGTTTGGGAATCACTATATTAAACTATACTTTTATTAATGACCAATGCAAGTTATTTTACAGTGTTGTGAATATATATTTTCATAAGGCAAAGGCTGCTGTTGTTTATTGCGCCAGTGAAGGTGTCTAATCTTCTGTTTATTGTCTTGTTCTTATGTTTAGCTTTTTGGCAGTTCATAATGTAGTTTCTAAATTAAAGGAGAACTCGGCAACTCTAGTGAACTCTAGTCACTTCTTCGCTGATTTTCCCTTTTGTTGTCGCATGTTTTCCACACGAGCTCCCCCTACAGCTGTGGGGGGGCGTATATGTCACAACACGGTCGTAAAAAACTCACTTGCGGCGGCCTCCTCCCCCTCTCTACCGCTGCTCATGTGCGTTTGTTTTGATCGGAGCAAGCCAACTGAATCGTGTGGAGCTTTGTCTACCGAGGTGGGTAATCTGGTAATGCATCATACATGCGTGTGTGTTTATGTTGAATTGCCGTAAAGCGATTCGTGTTTCGCGCTCGTTCTCGTTCTCGTTCCCGCTTCTCACGAGACTTCCAATTTCTATTTTGCCGGGACGCTAGTCCCCAAGTTGCAAGGTTGGTTTTCCGCCTGGGAACGCTGGGGGGAGCGGGGAAAGTCACCAGTATCACCAGAACAGGTTGTTTAACCATCCAAATGATTTCTAGACAGTTTTATTAAGTTAAAAAAGTTACCAAGTTCTCCTTTAATATAGAATATATGAATTAGTAATTAAAGAAAAGATTAAGAAAAGTTTATTCAAAATGGTTTAGATTAAGTAAACTTGAGCTGTTTTAGTCACATAAAACTGCATTTAATGTCAGCATAAGACACAGGGTGGCAGTGTTGTCATTGCCAGATAAGAAAAAATTAAACCCATATTGAAGATCATTTGTTCTTTCCCGGAAAGCCGATACTATAAACTGCATGTGACGCACACAGTTTCATGGTTAAAGTGTAAACCAGATGCTCAAGTGAGTGAAAGAGTCAATAAGTGCCTGTGAAGGGTTTTGAATGCATGCCATGGGATTGAATCTCTTGACACCAAAAGTCATTCTTTTATCCTTTCACCTACTTAAAAGTCTTTCAGATGATGGAAAAAGGAATTAATTCGGCTAATATTTCAGAATTATTGCAGCAGGAAGCTGATGCCACATGACACCATGCCTCATTTGAGAGTAGGAATAGGCGAGAGGCCATCAGCCATGACTGCAAGACTTTTCCCCTTTTTTATTGGTTTGTTTTTACCCAAACTTTAGAGCAGTAACCATAGCAACGGTTTCTGCGTGTCCGATAAGTCTCTGAAGGGCAAGGCCGGAGCACGTGGGAGGATTGGGATGACGCCAAGCTTCAGAGCACATCCCACAGTTCAACAGCGATGAGGCAAAGGTGACGCCCACATCCTATGCATTCTTTTTTTTTCTTCATTTCACAGCTTAAGGTTGTGTATTAGATAGTGACCAAACAGCTCAGTGTTTGTTTTGGCAACAGGGATTCTCCCCTCGCGCTCCTCACCGGCCGTCATATGATGTACTTGTGAAATCATTGATTTTGGAAGTGATAGTGTACTATGATTGGCTGCTGGCTGGTTTCTGTTCCATTTTTTCACTTTTATTTTAGTTATGGCGATAAGAGATCGAGGTTTTTGTTTTGATTTGTTTTTTTGTTTTTTTCTCTTTGTTTGTTGGTTTTGATGTCACCGCGTTGCCAGGAAGAGCTTTGTTTTAGTTAGTTTTTTTCAGATAAGATATATCAGACATCTAGCAGTGTTGTTATTGTTAACTAAAACTAAAACATTTCTGGTGATTGAAATAAAGATAAAATAAAATATAAATATTAGATATAAAATAAAAAAAATAAAAATATCTAACTATATTTTACTAAAATTTACTAAAACAAAAACTTAAATAAATCTAAATTAAAGCTAAAAAAAAGGGAAAAACAAATAAACATGACAAAAACACTGAAAAAGTACTGAAATCAAAAAGGAAAACAAACATTAGAATATATTTATTATTTAATATAATATATTTAAAATAATATCTAATTCAAATATGAATAAATACTATAATAGTATAAAATTTCATAAATATACTATGTATATATATATATATATATATATATATATATATATATATATATACTAGTGCTGTCAAGTCGATTAATCACGATTAATCGCATCTAACAAAAGTTTTTGTTTATATATATATATATATATATATATATATATATATATATATATATATAACACATAACACATACACATATTATATAAACACATTTTTTTATGTTAGATTCAATTAATCGCGATTAATCGATTTGACAGCACTAATATATACTCTATATATCGCGATTAATTGAATCTAACATAAAAAAATGTGTTTATATAATATGTGTTGTCTTTGGCTTGCTCAGTTGGGGATACTTAATTTGATTAATCGATTCAACAGTGCTATTGATCTGCATTACCAAACGTGGATGTTTTACACCAGAAACATACACTGATGTACTATTTTATTTAATACTGTGAAGCTGCTTTGATACAATCTGTATTGTGAAAAGCGCTATATAAATAAAGTTGACTTGACTTGACTTGACTTATATATGAATAATACAAAAATAACACATATGTGCCCTCTGCTGGATTACGTGCATTATTTGAGCTGCAGTTATGCAAATACGGCTCTAATTTCAGTGTCGGCTGGAGTATGCTGTATGTGTTCTCACTGGCAAGAATTAAGGCAAGTTCACACCAAGAACCATAACTGTAAAGATAACTATATCAGTGTCCACAATAGCACAGGATAACGTTCTGTTTATTATAAGTACACGCTTTAGTTTTGTCGTCTGGCACTTTAAAGTCTGATGGATTCTGATTGGCTGTCAATGTTTTTATTGTTCTTCAGCTGGAAATAAATCGTAGTGAAAGTGATTCCAATGATATTGTTTCTCTGAGCCATTATGGATTCTGCAATTCTTTTACAATTGAAAGATTTTTAAAACTATATCTTTATCGTTATCGTTAAAGTTATCGTCCTTTGTGTGAACGCGCATTTTTAGTGATGCGCAAATTAATTTTGTTTTACCAAAACAGACATGAAGATTTTCTTGCAAAAAACGAAAATAAGTTTCGTAATTAAATTTGAACTCTGTATGCTGCTTAGTGTGTCGTGTTCTCAGGCGATGCATTAAAAAAAGTCGTAGTAAAGTTATTGGGTATAACGAGTCACATCTCGATATTTCAGCCGAACACATATCATATATTGCTACGTCATTTTTGACCGTGGTGAAGTACATCCACACTGCAGACTAGCACTAATTAAACGTCGCATAAAATATGCTTAATCAGAAAGAACAAGCCTAGTGAGCCTTGAGTTGCTGAGCTGTGGAAAGTTTGAAAGGAAAGTGCAAACTTGTTCTTATTAAAACGCAACCTGCTGCGTTGGATGTTTGGTTGCCAGGTTGTGATAGGGTGAGTCAGATGACTGTTTATTCTCTAGGGTTTGTTTGCCCACCTGAGTGCTTTATCAGCACTGATGATGGAACTATAGACCGGATCCTTTAGAGCAGATGACAAGCTCTCTTCAGACCAGAGAATAGAAGTCCTGTCTATCACAGCCTCGTGGCGGATGAATAAACGGAAGCTTTTGAGAGGACTGACAAGAGCGAGGTGTGTCTCACCTGGTTTGTGACCTCGTTGTGTATAAACAGCTGTGAGTCTGTTTGGCTGCTGTGAGGAAATATATATTGCTGCCTCTTTCAGATCCCTTTTTACTTCATATGCTTTTAATTATTTTTACAGTAGCAGAATGACACAAACATTAATGACTCCAACACAACCCTAAACTGTGGTTTTGGAGATGCGTCATGTTTGTGAGTGAAAATGGTAGTTGGTACATGATTTACGGTCTTTATTTTAGTATCATTAAGTTACTATTATAGTTTTTTTTATTATTTAAAAAAAATATTTTAGTTAAATTGTATTTTAGTGTTATTTTTGTCATTAATATTATTTAAAAATAAATTAAAAATATTTGTTTTGTCTATATTTTTTTATTTTATTTTAGTTTTAGTCATTTTATTGAATCAAGTTAAACTAAAGGAGGAATATTGCTGAAATACAGTAAGGTTAAGTTTTTTTTAAAGAAAAAAATGTAGCTTCAATTTTAGTTAATTATATTCACCCTGGTATGAGTGTGTGTTGTGTTTACTGATCCCATGCGGAAGTCACATTACCTTATCTGACGAGGTCTAAATCTTGAAAGTGAAATGGGATCTCCATAGCTGGCAGTTGCATAACAGTTTTACAATTCACCTACACATGCTTTCTTGGACAGATTTCCCATTTATGAAGCAATGAATAATGCAGTATATTCACTTCATGATGATTTAGATTGAAAGACAAAGATAAGACAAGGCAATTATTCAACTCCCCCGTCTCTTAGACCCCCTAAAAATCCGATGAACTCATCTGTCGGCATGTAAATCTGTGATCGCCCTTATAAATCACTCATTATCTCTCTTTGTGATTATTGAAAACTGCAAAAGTTGTAAACTGATGTATATGGGGCTAGTAAAATAATAAAGTTTTTAGGTTTTTAAAAACATCTTACACTGACAAGCTGAAGAAAAGTCTTTCACTTCCAGATAATGCTTTATGTTCTGTCAAGGCCTTTTCCCATGCTCTGCTATTTGCCTTTTTTAATGTTGTGTCAACATTGTAAAGTTAAAAGTCAACTCAATTAGACAAATTTCTCTCTCACACACACACATATGGCCAAGCAGCTCCTATCTAACTCTGCAAACATAAGGTACAGTCCATGGCCTCACTGTGAGTACAGTATGATTGCTGACTGTAGTAGGAAAGTTTAAAGGTGGTTCTCTCCGTTCCGCTCTCATTCTCAGGGGGAGTGTATTTCCGATCTTTGCCCATACTCGGATTCTTACTGGAACGAAGATAAACATCATTCGATTGAAGTTTCTGAACTTTTGCTTTTAAGGTTACGTGTGGTTTAGTTCTACCCTTTTTTTTTTCAGAAATGCAATGTGAAAATAAATTGAGGTTGATGTGACAGCCGTTTCTGTTTATATATTTATTTATTAATTTTATTTATTATGCAAGTTAGATTTAGTTAGTTTGTGGAATATTTGTACTTTAACAAAACCATCATACTACAGCACCGTTTAAAATTGACTACATAAGGCAAAGAGGTGCTAAAAATGGTGAAGAACTCGAAGGACATGGTGGCCAGGACCTAAAATACAGACTTTTGTTTATACATTTCGAATAATTTTAACTTGACATTTACAAAAACAATGCTCAAAAACATTATCATTATGTATCATCTACACCATGTTTTTTGTCAGGACCACTATCGTCAAATACGATTGAAAATTAGCATATAGTTAGGATTGGCGGTGTGGTTCTGTTCTGCAGCCTAGCATGGATAAGAGCAGGGAGAGCAGCAATAACCCCCCTTAGGGTAACAGAACTGAACAAAAATGAATGTATTGCAGATATCATTAATTCAAGATTTTAAGTACAACATAATTCGAGAATTTATTCTGATTCAAAGGGCACTCAGAAGGCCAAATCCTGAGTGACGAGAGGAGGAGCTGGGGATGGAGGAGGGTTTTAGCTCCTGAGAAACGCGATAGCTGCTGATAATACTGAAGGAGCTTATATATGTATACAGTGATAGGCGTCGTATTCCTATAGGTTGACGTGTATCAGCTGAGAGTCAGCTGAGGCGAGCTCGACTAACGTGTCCTGCCAAAACTATTCGTTTCAGCATATAGAAATACGATTGACCATTTGCATATAGTTTGGATTGGCGGTGTGGTTCTGTTCTGGGCAAGAACTCCCTGCGCATCCATGCAGCCTAGCATGGATAAGAGCATGGAGAGCAGCAATAACCCCCCCAAAACAAAACCATATTCCAATATCCCCCAACACAAACTGACAGCGAATTTTCTGGATGCCCTTTTGTATTTTTGTGTTTTTTTGTTTTTTTAAACGCACTACCCTCAACACGACTGATGCTGATAGAATGGTTAATACATCCTAATGTTAGTGGAATATGTTGAGTGCTATAGATCCAATCTTTTGGGGGAAGCATCACCCCAGCTGGAGCAAGCAAGGACACATTGCAAGTGCAACAAGCATGTTGCTGTGGCCAATTTAACAAATGTATGGGATCTATTGGGGGAAGCTTACACCCCTAGCAGCAGCAAAATCTGATACAACAAGCATGTTATATAACCATAGGACTAATATTATAACCCATTATTCCACACTCATTCACGGGATCATCAAGCATTTCCAATAGCACTAACAGCTTTTAGAGCAGTGGTTCTCAAACTTTTTTGGTCGCGCCCCCCTTTTAACCTGTAAAAAAAATCTGAGCATGTTTCCAATAGCTACCAAACAACCCTAAGAACAAGAATGTTTCAATAACAACAGATAGCCTTTTGAGCAAGCTTATTTCCAATACAATATGCTTTAAGAACGCTGTGTTTCCAAGAACTAGATAGACCAAGCGTGTCCGATACCCGACACTATCAACGCTGAACTGACTCAACTGAATTTAGTAATGAAATTAAAAATGTGACTTGACTGGAATGCCGAGTTGCAGAGCTTGTGCAAACATCCACTTCGTTATGATCAGATGCTTTCTTAACTGCTGTTTTTGTTGTGTGATAATTTTATTGAGAGGAAAGCGCACAGCGGTGTCAGGATGATTGCTAACAGTAATTCACATATTTCGAACTTGTTTTTACCCCAAAGCGAAAAACGCAAAAGAACTTTGCCGTAACTTATATGGGGACCTTAACACTATCGTTTTCACATTGAAACCCATATTCAGAAGTTGACGTTTTCACTATGTTTCAAGTTGTCATGTAAATGAACGGCCAAAATGCATACGTTTTCAGTTTTCAGTTGAAAATGAAAACAGAGAATTTTTTTCCTTTTATTAGTTCTACTGGTGATTAGATCCTCGTCTCCTCTTCATTGCCTGCCACACCATGACACATCAGCGTTCACATCTCATCGTAAGTCTTGCAATAAAAACTGAGCTTCTTTCCCAGCACTGCAGTAGATAATGGCAGGACAAATTTCGACTTGTCACCGACACCATGTCATGACACAGGCATGGATGGATTCGGTGTGATCACACTTCACACCCTTTTTCACGACAGTAGGAGGACTGTTAGCTCTCTTAATAACGTTAAACTAAGGATTGTCCTATAGCAACACATTACATCATTGTGTCTCAATAGTCAATGAATCATGTCTACCGCCCAACAGATTTGAGCAAACCAATGATGTCATGATATCGGATGTTGACATAGCATGCTTCAAAAATACTACTTGCCTGATTTCATTGAAGAACTTGAAGAAAATCTTTTGTTTGCAAGAAAGACATCAAAAGACATTGAACTCAAAAGTCCCGTTGTTTAATCCAGCTCAGGATTTCAATTTGAATGATTTATGTTTGGTTAATGGGTGTTTACTGAATACAAACGGAAACAGTTATATGTATGTGTAACTGAGTTGGCATTTCATCTGACAGCTGAAATCCACTCAGTGAATGAGTGAAAATGCAGCTATGAACATGCGCTTAAGGAACATTCTGGGTTCAGAACGAGTTAAACTCAATCAATAGCACTTGTGGCATGTTACATACCACAAAAAATGTATTTTGACTCCTTTGAAAGCTGAAATATGTTACAGTGAAGCATTGATATGATTGTAGTGTTTGTGTCCAGTTTTACAACTTTATTGCCATGACATCACAACAACAAAAACCCTGCAGCTAAAATAAAGCACATATTTTAACAGGAAAATGTATTTAAAAGCTTTTTGTGAAACGAAAATCCAGACTGTGGCCTGAGATGGTTTGTTTAACAGATGTTTCCGATAAGATGTCATGACCTGATTTCAAATTCTACTTTGCAGTGGAATTGGCACACCATTTTTTTTTTTCAACCTTCACCCTAACACTTTGATAACAGGCCAACAGACTGACAAACACTGAGATAAAGCACAAAAAAGAGAAAAGCTTTTAGGTTACAGTAATCTTAACTTTTTTAATGACTGAGAGACATATTTTCTTATCTTTATCGGTGTTCTCTGACAGATTTATTTTTCACGTTAATTCTGTCTCTCATTATCTTCGGCCCACATTATTCCTTCATGGGAATCGTTCTCTTACCTTAGTCCTCTTGTGCAACACATTACTGGATGAAAGAGAAATGTCAAGCATTATTTGTTTAATGAGACATGCATTTGCCAACATGATATAATCAAAACTACAGAGTCTCATATGTTTACCAAATTACTGCTGATGAATTTTTACCCAACCAAAGTAAAGTGCAAACATTTGCACAGACACCCGTCTCCTAAAAAGTTACACATTATCATTGACCACAAATGAGACACATATTAACTTGTCTAGTGGTCCACACACTTTGTGTGGGAAACTCACTGGCCATGAGTTTCTTGCTTCTGCATCTAATTTTGAAATCTGAGTTTGACGCAAACACAAATACGCGATCACACTGGGATTTATTTGTCCTTGATGGTATCAGACACATCCAAGCCTCCACCCGCCAACATAAAACCCTCCCAGCTGAAAGTAGCTCAGTGTGAATGAATGTAATGATGGGTTGATAGTATTTCGCCTGAGACATACCAGCACAGCTATGTCATTTAGCTAGACGTTTTGTAAGCAGACACACTGTACTTACAGAAGAGTGTCATCATGGTCATAATATTCAGTAAGGAGTAAGTAAATATTTAGCAGACACATTGCCCAAAACAACATGCAATACTCTTATTATAGGGACAATCTTCCTAAAGCAACCTGGGTTGGATGTCTTGCACAATGGTAATCTTAGATTTGCTTCTAAACGGGACAAACATTTTTGTCTGTTAAATAATATATTATAAGTATAAATTTAATATGGCCATAAATACTCTACCATTCAAAAGTTTATTTATTTATTTTTAAAAGAAGTCTCTTCTGCCCACCAAGGATCCTTTTAATCAAAAGTATAGTTAAAACATGATACACATTTTAAAATATATTTTAATATATTTCAATTTTAATATATATTTTTAAATGTAATTTACTCCTGTGTTGGTAAAACTGAATTTTCAGCATCATTACTCCAGTCTTTAGTGTCACATGATCCTTCAGAAATCATTCTAATATGATGATTTGATGCTCAAGAAACATTTCTTGAACAGTTGAAAGCAGTTATGCTGTTGCATATTTTTGTGGAAGCCAAAATATTATTTTTTTCAGGATTCTTTGATGAATAGAAAGTTTTTATTTGAAATAGAAATCTTTTATAACATTATGAGTGTCAATTGATCATTTGAATGCAATCCTTGCCAAATAAAAGTATTAATTTAATTAAATAAAAAAAATCTTACTGACTCCAAATGTTTTCTTACATGTACATTATTCAAATATATTCATATAAATATGGGAAATAAATAAATAAAATTAATAATTTAATATATATATATATATATATATATATATATATATATATATATATATATATATATATATATAATTAATTTTATTTATTTATTTCCCTTTTTTTTTTTTTTACTTTTTACACAGTATATCTATATTGTATCCCGCCTATTCTTACGTAATAGCCATATACTCACATTTAATGGTCAAATGGGCTGCAATCACTTGCTCAGTATTTTACCCACTGTCTAAATTGTAATAAACCCTGGGGGACTTGCTGACTGATATCTCTGCTTTAATAATGATCCCTTCAGTCATACTGCAGAGGCATTCTGGGATGTGCAGATAAGAGTGAGGGAGTCTGTCCGTGTTCATGCCAGGCCAAACAGGGAGAGACTCTCCTGTCTGTTCTTCAGGACTTAGATGGTCTCTCTCCAGGAATTTGTGCTCTCCTCAGTATTTGTAATAATGCCGATCTGTATTTGCAGCATTCTTCCCCTGTCCCCCATACGGAGTAAGTCTCATTTTGCCTCAGAGTTCTGTGGGAGGAGCAGAGGGATTTGCAGTAGCGCCGAAATCCCTTTTTTGGTAATATCTGTGCTGGACGAGATCAGAGGCCAGTGAAGAATATGAAGTTGTCCACATCGAATCATTATAACAGTTTGACCTCTGACCTTGCGCTGTGTCATTTGGCTAGTGCCGCCGTATGGCTGGAATTTCAGATCTGTGCCAAGCAGACAACTACTGAAACAAGCCTCCCACAGAGCTTCTGCTTGTTACATCCGTTTATTTTCTGTGTCATGAGGCTGCTGTGAGGGTTTCCAGAGGTTGTTTTTAAATTAAAGCGTAGTCTTATTACAGAATGTTTCTTTTTATAACCCCTCTGAAAGAGACGATTTTAATTAAAACTTTACTTAAACTACAACACTGCACAAAAAAAAAAAAAAGTAATGTAACTGTAGCTTATGTGGATGACACTGATCAGGTCACAAAATCTGAAGATTTACATGGAAATATATTATATTTAATATTATTAATATATATACATATTTTACAATAGGAAGAGGTAGTCGCCTGTAATGCATGGAAGTGAAGATGTGCTGACAGCTTCTCAGGGCTGATTCAACACCACTGTTGTGGGTCAAGTATTTATAATGGAGGTCACTTTGGGGTAATGGACACTTGTGAGACATAAACACACTTGGAGAAATACGAGAAACTTCAAACAACAGCTACTTATTAACAAGATTGAAAAGACCAGATGTAGTTGGAATGTCATTGGAATAGTTCACCCATTATATTTCTGTCATCATTTACCGGTACTCATCCTCACGTCGTTCCAAACCTATAGAATATTAATTCAGTTTGTGGAATACTTTGGCAGTTTGATACAAGTTCCGAATCACTGGTTCGAACAAATGATTAGCAAATGTTTCATGAAAGCGTGTTTTGAAAGCGCCATAAATAATGAAGGGTTTGCAAAAAACTTTAGTTGAAGCAGCTACATTGCAAACCATAAATGAACATTTTCATAATGCTTTGTCTGTAAATTATAGTTTTATATGGATAATGTTTTCAAAACACTCAAGTGCAATAGCAAAGAGGCATTTTTCCAATGGCGTTAACAGGTAACAAGCCTAAAAGGAGATGATTCAGCCAAAGGGTCAAAATGAGGGTTGAAAATAATCACTTTTCAGCATATATATTTCTTTGTTTGTGTGGGCACGCAAAATCAGTCATTGAAACATGATCAACCACTAATCTGAACTGTATACTTGCATGCTAGTTATGTCATAGGGTTCCTATATAAAGGTGACTTTAAGTTCACAAGGTAATTTCCATTGCCATTCAAAGTAAGAGGCTTTTTGAAGATGAGTGATGGAAATGACAGATGCAAGGTAAACAGAGTCAGTAGTTCAACTGTGTCAACAATTTTTATCCACCACCATATTTAGTGTAAATAGTGTACTGGGTACAATAAAGTCAGAATTGCGTGTTATAAAGTCAGAATTCTGACTTTTTTTCTCGCAATTGCGACTTTATTTCACACAATTGGAAGATATAAAGTCAGAATTGCATGATATAAAGTCGCAATTGCGTGTTATAAAGTCAGAATTGTGAGATATAAACTATTTTAAGGTAAAAAAAAAAATGTCCGTCTTTTTTTCCCCCTTAGAATTGGACTTTATATCTCACAATTCTGAGAAAAGATGTCAGAATTGTGAGATATAAACTCGCAATTATGTGTTATAAAGTCAGAATTGCGTGATATTAAGTCAGAATTCTGAGATATAAAGTCAGAATTGCGTGATATAAAGTCGCAATTGCGAGAAAAAAAGTCAGAATTCTGACTTTATAACACGCAATTGTGACTTTATATCTCCCAATTCTGACTTTATTTCTCGCAATTCTGACTTTATATCTCCCAATTCTGACTTTATTTCTCGCAATTCTGACTTTATATCTCCCAATTCTGAGAAATAAAGTCAGAATTGCGAGATGTAAACTCGCAATTGTGAGATAAAAAGTCGCAATTATCTTTTTTTTTTTTTTTTTTTTTTTTCCGGAAACAAGCTTCCATAATTTTGGACTAATTGGCAGTACTGAAATTTGATTTTTATATTTTCTGAAGTAAATGTGAGTGGTTTAGTGATAGGTGGTTAAACATTGGCCAAAGTAAAAAGAGTCCATCCCAAAATCTCTATGATATTCTGGCCTCTATGGTTAGAGTATCATACATATCTAATATATCAAATAATGATACAGATGGTTAAAGATAAGTGATGTTTGTTCGAATCCCTTAGCAATTACCTAGTTATTTCAAGATTTCCAGGGCTGCATACAACATTAAGAAAGATCTTAGTTTTTGTTTAGGGTGGGTGTGTGTGATTGGTCTATTCAGGTCTGCTCAGCTAAGCATTATTTGTTCAGCGCTCCTCTGAGTGAGTTTAAAATTGTGCAGCTGTATGATGACAGGAAGCTGCTATTTACACTGCAAACTGGTCACTTGATTTCACAGTGACCTCTCATTAACCCTGTTTTTCTGAAGCCCTTTCATTGATGCACCTGGAACTTCCCCACGCCCATTCAAAGCAAGTCTTCCGTGGTCTTGTAAAGTAAAAAGACCCACCTCAGCCCTTTTTCCCATTGTTAGACGCAATGGTGAAACAAACTATACAGTTACAACACTGATTTATCAGAGGTATAAGTGCATTCTACCACAGATGCTCTGAATATAAGAAAATACCCTTTCAGTCTTTGTACTTTTTAAAATTTCACATTTAGCCTAATTCAATGTGTTACAGTACTTGCTGTTTCTTTGTAATTATTTGTCAAAAATTTACTGGAGTGTCTGTTTACACTAAGTGCAAATAGCCCGCCTTGTTGGCAAAGGCTATTTACACTAACTCCGCCCACTAACGTCTGGTTGAGCCGGACAAAATTACGGAAGACGCTGGATTGTCCGCAGTAGCAATAGTGAAGGGGTAAGACATGTGGCATAACGTTTTGATGCAATTCGAGTTCAAATCCGCCTTTTGCCGGACTATTTCTACTCCCTTTTCCCATCACATATCAGATCGGAAAGGCATTTATTTTCAATAAAAATGAAGAAAATATTCGAAAAGTGGAAATAAAGTGTGTTTAATAAAAAAGTGTTTATCGGTTAGAGTTAGGGGTAGGTATAGGGAGGACTTCATTGTCCTAATAAGGCGGCATCCATTTAATATTTTTTATAAATATAATCATTTACACTCTGTTTTATTGCATACTGTAAAGCCAGCAGCCATATCACCCTGTAGCCCAAGACTGGTTGCCCACTGAAGCTAAGCAGGGCTGAGCCTGGTCAGTACCTGGATGGGAGACCTCCTGGGAAAAAACAGGTTGCTGCTGGAAGAGGTGTTAGTGAGGCCAGCAGGGGGTGCTCACCCTGTGGTCTGTGTGGGTCCTAACGCCCCAGTATAGTGACGGGGACACTATACTGCCAAAAGAGCACCGTCCTTCGGATGAGACGTTAAACCGAGGTCCTGACTCTCTGTGGTCATTAAAAATCCCAGGATGTCCTTCGAAAAAAGAGTAGGGGTGTAACCCCGGCATCCTGGCCAAATTTGCCCCTTGGCCTCTATCCATCATGGCCTCCTAATCATCCCCATATACTGATTGGCTTCATCACTGTCTCCTCTCCACCAGTAAGCTGGTGTGTGGTGGGCGTTCTGGCGCAATATGGCTGCCGTCGCATCATCCAGGTGGATGCTGCACATCGGTGGTGGTTGAGGAGATTCCCCCCTTCTATGTAAAGCGCTTTGAGGTCTCAGATAAAGCGCTATATAAATGTAACGAATTATTATTACTGTTTAATGTACAACAACCCTGAGGTGCAAATGATATCTGCCACTATTTGTATGTATAAATAACATCTAACTACTATTTACACTATTGGAAAATAGAATATATTGCTATGTTCCCTTAGTGCAAATAGAATATATTGCTATGTTCCCTTTGTGCAAATAGAATATATTGCTATGTTCCCTTAGTGCAAATAGAATATATTGCTATGTTCACTTAGTGCAAATAGAATATATTGCTATGTTCCCTTAGTGCAAATAGAATATATTGCAATGTTCACTTAGTGCAAATAGAATATATTGCAATGTTCACTTAGTGCAAATAGAATATATTGCAATGTTCACTTAGTGCAAATAGAATATATTGCTATGTTCACTTAGTGCAAATAGAATATATTGCTATGTTCACTTAGTGCAAATAGAATATATTGCAATGTTCACTTAGTGCAAATAGAATATATTGCAATGTTCACTTAGTGCAAATAGAATATATTGCAATGTTCACTTAGTGCAAATAGAATATATTGCTATGTTCACTTAGTGCAAATAGAATATATCCTCCTGGGACCCAGAAAAAAAAAGTTTTTTGAATTTAGTTTTTTTCCATGTCATCACACTGTTTAGATCACTATAAACAAATGGTAAAAAAAAACATTTTTGCAAAATAATATTTTATTCATAAGTTATGCTATGTCCTCTGTAGTGGACGCCAGGACTAAGTTGTTTAAAAAATAAAATGACATGAAATTATATGTATAGGCAAAAACAATGGGATTTTTTTTTTTCAATCACCAATAAATTTGGGGGTTTCAGGATTTTTTCAACCAAAATTTGTATAAAGATTATTCTCAACTATGTTATGAAAGAAATAACGGAATGAATTGATACACCATTTTACATTATGCAATATGTGGGTAAAATGTCCATAAATTAATATTCCCATTCAATGCAATGTATATATAAACTGTATCTAATTTGCACCTTAATGTGTTCTTAGAGCAACATTTAATGAAAAAAGAAGTGTAATAATTGGAGTAATAATTGGCAACATTTTAATAATAATATCTAATATTTCATAGGAATATTGATGTATAATTTATTTCCATATTCACTTGTTGTGTCTCACAAAATGCCTGATAAACATGATTTAAATCCTGGTGTCCTCTACAGTGACACGTTTGAAATCAACGCCCTGTTCTGTAACAGAAAATATTTTTTTTATTTGAAACCCCTTAACATTTTCCTGAGATGTTGTTTTATGAAATACAATTTGAAAAGTAGTCCAATTTAAATAATAATTACAATATATAATCATATTTCCATAAGAATGCTACATTTGATAACTAAATTAATGTCAGACATTTTTAAAGACCAAGGAGTAGTTGTTTTCATGGTGAAACCTCCAAACATTTGGTATCTCTGAAAAGTCCTGAATGTGCTCTTTACAGGACACCCAGGTTGTGTCATGTGACATGTATGACGTCAGAGAAATTCACTAAAATATAATGTCCACTACAGTGGACAAAAGTCTATTCTTGGGTCCCAGGAGGATAATGCAATGTTCACTTAGTGCAAATAGAATATATTGCTATGTTCCCTTAGTGCAAATAGAATATATTGCAATGTTCACTTAGTGCAAATAGAATATATTGCTATGTTCACTTAGTGCAAATAGAATATATTGCAATGTTCACTTAGTGCAAATAGAATATATTGCAATGTTCACTTAGTGCAAATAGAATATATTGCAATGTTCACTTAGTGCAAATAGAATATATTGCAATGTTCACTTAGTGCAAATAGAATATATTGCAATGTTCACTTAGTGCAAATAGAATATATTGCAATGTTCACTTAGTGCAAATAGAATATATTGCTATGTTCACTTAGTGCAAATAGAATATATTGCAATGTTCACTTAGTGCAAATAGAATATATTGCTATGTTCACTTAGTGCAAATAGAATATATTGCAATGTTCACTTAGTGCAAATAGAATATATTGCTATGTTCACTTAGTGCAAATAGAATATATTGCAATGTTCACTTAGTGCAAATAGAATATATTGCTATGTTCACTTAGTGCAAATAGAATATATTGCTATGTTCACTTAGTGCAAATAGAATATATTGCAATGTTCACTTAGTGCAAATAGAATATATTGCTATGTTCACTTAGTGCAAATAGAATATATTGCAATGTTCACTTAGTGCAAATAGCCGCTGTCAAAATTTACTGGCAGTCTGAGTGAAAATTATTTTAAATTAAGGCTCAATCCCAATTCTATTTTATACCCCTTCGCCTACCCCTACCCCTACCCCTTGCCCCTTGAAACAGAGTGTCAAGGCGTAGGGGTGAAAATATTCCCCTAAGAAATGGGACACCACTACTACACTGTTACATGTCATTATACATCGTCGCTAGCGCCCACGTCACAGGAGATGCGCCAATGTTTATCACAAACTTCCAAGAAGCCGTCGTCAGCTGTAGTCTTGCGTGAGTTACAGCTATTTTTTTGCATATTTCTTCTGAAGTTTGCAGAAAACAACGGAGATGACGATATCGTCGACGCCTAATGCTGCGTTCACACCAAATGCGAACAGAGCGTCTGGCGCGAGTGATTTCAATGTTAAGACGAACGCGTCTGGAGGTCTTGCGGCGCGAATGAGGCGTTTAGCGCGGCGCGGTGGACGCGAATTCCCCTCATTCGCGCGTCCACTTCGCTTCAAACTTTTGCTTTTTACACGCGTCATATTGTTAACGAACTTTAACGATTTTTTTGCAACCGTTTCTTTGAAGAACATGACCGTAAACACTAGATTGAATGTGACATAAAGAAAATGATTATTGGCAGTCATGTTGCCTCTGTAGCCGGTGTATGCAGGTACATTTCTCATACCCCTTCGTTTGAAGTGCGGTCCCGAAAAATCTTCGTTTCAAGGGCTATCTGGCCCTTCCCCTTACCCCTACCCCTCCAACCAAAAGAGAATTGAGACAGCCCTACCCCTTCACGGGAACGCGCAAAGGGGTAGGGTCAAGGGGTGAATTGGGATTGAGCCTTAATCTTACACCAATTTTTTTATTCAGTGTACTAGTGTATGTCTTTCTCTTTCCATTTATTTTCTTTGTACGCCAAATGAGAAAAGGATATTTTGTTTTCTGGTGAATCTTCAGCTTACACAAATCACGAGCCATCAGTTTATCCCAGTGATTTTGTTTAGTAACTGTCAACAAGAACATTTGAATTTATCGTTAGAAGTTGTAAACTCCCTCAAGAGTGTGGTTACTATAATGCTGTATAATAATCTCAAGTAAATGAAGTGTAATTTGAATGTGTAATTTTGGCTGAAGGGCTCCTCCCACTACTGTTTTATATATAGCTCACTGGACAAGCTCAATCTTTCTAAACTAACATACTGTATGCTGACTCTTATTCCCCTATACGTTGGTCAGAGTTTAGTTTCCATGGTGTCACCACAGTCTGGTTTGGATTTGTTATTGGTTGCCATAGTTATGCTGGTTAAAATTCCTTTGGGTTTTCCCCCTAAATTAAAAACGGTGGTTGTCAAAATGGTTGGCTGTGTGCTGTTCGCCACATTACACTCTAAACGTGCATGAGGAAATCTAACGGCCATCTTGGAGTCTTTCAACAGCTATTTTTTTTTCTTACCGTACTACGTTTTTTCTTAAATACTTTTAGGAGATTTTGAGTCCACCGTATGACTCTGGCCAAGAGAAGTTTCTGGAAGATTTTAGGTTTTGCTCAGTTGTCAATGACACACCAAAAATACTACTGTATGTGTTTGGGATGCAAGAGATCACTGGTGCTTTCAGACCAATCACCCAAAAATGCATGCATTGTCAAGAAAATTTCTGAAAAACTATACTATATACAGTTGTGTATCATTGTACATCTGTATTTAGTAGAATCTTTAAGAATAGCTTAAGCATTGCTATATCATCAAAGTCCGCTTTAAAAGTAGACCAGGGGTAATGCCCACCCTGGTTACACAAAAACAAGAGAAGGAAGGGGGAGCTTGGCTCAGGTTTTATGAAAGCCGCACCTGTGAGGGATATCTGGAGGTAATCTCCTGTCCAGGAAGAACAGACATGAGGAATGGGAGTTATGTGGGATTCAAAGGACTTTTCCTTTCTCTCTCTCTCTCTATCTCTCTCTCTCTCTCTCTCTCTCTCTCTCTCTCTCTCTCTCTCTCTCTCTCTCTCTCTCTCTCTCTCTCTCTCTCTCTCTCTCTCTCTCTCTCTCGCAACTTGGCACTCTGGGAGCAAGTTTTGCATGGCCAAGCACCATTCAATTTCTTCAAAAACTGTAAAATGTCCAGGTAAGGTTAATGTGTAGCACAAGTTTTCAAGAGCTAATTTATGCACTGGCCACATTGAGAATTTAAGGGAGCGTAAAGGAAATAGAAAATACCCATACAAGGGCACTTACGTGCATTCCGAGCGCCCTGGGAAGCATAAAAAACAAATATTGATGTTTAGTAGTGAGTCACTGTTCAGTAAGAATGCGGGACCTTCCCATTATGGGAAAACAGAGGAAGTACAATTAAAATGTTTGACCAATGCAAAAGGAAAAATTTACCAGTCTAAAAAAAGTCATGTGACTGTATGGAGTAAGTACCGAGTGTCAAGACACAGATGATTATTACAATCTTAAATGGATAGTTCACCCAAAACTGAAAATTCTGTCATAATTTTCAACTGTTTGGTCACCCATATTCTTCAATATATATATATTTTTTGTGTTCAAGACAAAAGTTCAAGAAAGAAACTCATACAGGTTTGGAACAACTTGAGTAAATGACCACAGAAATTAATTTTTTGGGTGACCTAACCCTTTAAGCCTATACCATGACTATACTGCCTTGGATCATATACTGTACTGTATTGCTCAATTGTTGTTTTACAGTGGCACAAAAGCATTTTGTGTAACTGTCTGGACAGAATAAAAATGAGTTGAGTGGGCCTTACAGAAGTGGGATACTTGTCGTATCATGGGATCTTAGCAAAGTCTCGTTTTCCCCTAACCAATTTATTCAATAAGGCTTTGAAAAGAAGGGCATCAGTGTGTACAAAAGTACAAAAAAGTAAAAGTAAAAACTTAACCCCATGTTATCGCTGTTATGAAATGATGCAGTGTTAGTACAGAATGTTATGACTAGATGCTCTGCAACCGACATCAAATAGCATGCCTCTGCCTCATATTCACGTGCTTTGGACAGTCACGGAAACATTGTGTATTGTATAAACAGTGATTTTAGCGTTTAAGGGGGAAAATGTCAAATGGAGGGAAGAAGAGATTGTTTCATTCTTACCCTTAGAGCCCGAAAAATCCCTTCAAGGTAAACTTTATGATACAGTCGGCAATTTATTATATAAGGATGGGCAATGCTAGAGCCTTATGTAAACATATTGCATGCAGCGTTCGTCCAATCAATGACACTGACACAACAAATATCCAAATAAGGATGTTAACCCTTGGATTAGGAATGTACAATATGAAATGTCAGTTTATGAAAACCCATTGTTAACCCTTATGTGAAATGTAAAGCAAGATAACCCAGGATTCCATTTGTGTGAAAAGCACTGAAATTACTTTAGAGTGTGCACATTTAAATTAAGATTGCAATTTTTTTTTAATTTTGATTGAAAGGCTAACACAACTCTTTTATGTTGCATGTTGGAAGAAACTCTAGTGTATTTTTATAACTCAGAAAACTTGCCCAGATTGTCAGCTTCAGTTTTCCATCCACAAATGTCTGCGTTGACAACGCCATTTGCAAACCAACTATTTTTTCCTCTGAATACGCTCCTCCAGCTGTGACGAAGATGGATTTGAGTGGAAACAGTGCTTCACAGTTAGCCGCAAATTCCCGCTTTTACAGGCCCACAGTGGAACATTCTATACTTAGTCACTGTGCACTGCCACATTTTCAAGTCAGTTCATGGGGTTTGCCTCCACAGATTTTGTATAAAACTGATACTAATATACCAAATTTAAGTGGGAATTTGCACAGCATAAAAATAAGAAAACGTGGCATGAAGCATGGATTTCTGATGGGGGTTTCTTAGTAAACGCAGCAGACTTATAATGCTCAGAGAACTTATAATCTTGTCATTGGATACTTCACAATTGTTTTCTTCTGTTTCTTCTTAAATTCTACCCTGGAAATCTGACCCATCATGCCTTGGAGGCAAAATGCTTACAGGCTTAATGGATGAATATTGTTTATGTTTAGCCTGACAGCTTTCAGTTTCTCATTTAGACTGATTCCCAAGAAAGATTACCTGCCAAGTGCTAGTTCCAAAAAGATAAAGGGTAATAATCAATCATACTTTTAACACCTTACTGGGCAAAATAATTATACTAGTGAAATCAACCATCAAAAAAGTAGATCTGTAAGGATAAGAGAGCATGGTTTATATATTTATTTGTCGATAGGTTAATTGTCCATAGTAGTTGTTAGTTTGAAGTGCAAAAACAAGACCATCATTTTATTTTCATTTCGCTCTTTCAGTTATTATGATTGACTGGTGGAATGTTTTTGTGAAATGAAAATGGAATCGGATGCCACTTACTGTTTTCTTTCACTGAGATGACATGTTCAAACTGCTCATTAGACTAGGGTCCAATTTTTCATAACAAGAAACTGAAACTTTGACATTGATAAAACAACAAAGTTCAAGTAGAGATACACTGTATGGTTTGAATTAAGAGAGCGGTGGCTTTCCAACATATGTTCAAATCTGATTCAACAGAAATACTATACTAAAAAATATTCATAGTATTTATGAATGGTTTTGATTCATAAGATATTTGGTTTGTGCTCTTTATCTTTCATGAACAGCAGTGATCTCGTTTTTGTTTAAGTCACTTTTTGATTGTTTTCGAGATGGGTTACACTATTTTCCCATCCACTAGTGGTCTCTAATATTGGTCTCTAATATTTTCTCAAATCTGTAAAAATATCTTATTAACATCAAGATTAAGTTTCCTGAAGGAGAAATAGCCATGGCCAACATGTATGATACAAACATTACAAAGCAAATTCTTTATCTTCTCCATCCAGAAGTCTCCTGTACATGGCTATCTCAGCTTCCAGCTCCATCTTGATGTTGAACAGGACCTGATAATCCAGTGTTTGACTTTGAATGCTGTCACGCAGCTGCTTAAGCTCAGACTCCCACATCAAAATGACGCCATTGTATTGCTCCACTTGCATGCCATATCGCAAATTTGTTTCATGAAGAGCTTCTTCCAAAGATGCTCTCTGTAAGAAAAGGCAAAAAATAAAAGAAACATGAGTAATATGTTCAAAAGTAGGCAGCTCCATCAAGGTGTGCAGGAAAAATCTCTTACACTTCCAGTCAGAGACTGCAGCTCTGTTTCCAAAGTCTGCATCTGCCTGCGGCTCACGCTGACTTGTGTTCTGGCTTCCTTCAATGCTGCAGTGTTCTCGGTCACTTGAACCTGCACCACAGTGATCTATACAAAAAAATAGAGAATTCAAATTTTTTCTTGTCTTTAAAACAAAAAAAGAAATTAAGTGTAAACCTTGAAAAACAATACAAAATATGCCCCACTTTTGATTCATGCCAGGCTTTGAGCTCCTCCTGGTTCTTGAGGGCGATCTTTTCGTAATTGGCTCTCATCTCCTCCATGATCTTAGTCAGGTCCTGTCCCTTAGGAGCATCAACATCCACCTGCACTCCTGACTGGGTGATCTGACTATATAATTCTGACACTTCCTGAAAAATAGATTTAAGGTTCCACAGGGTTAGATCTTGGGCCCTCATACTATTTTTTGTGAGCTACTGCACTCTGATCTGTTGTAATTTAATATGATTTTTTTTTTTATTTATGTGTAATATAATCAAATGTATTTACCAGTTGATGTTGTTTCTTTAAATTGATGAGTTCCACTTTCAACGCTTCAACATCATTTTCCAGATGCAGTCGTGCCACATTGGTGTCATCCAGCATCTTTCTTAATGCATTTATGTCTGCTTCAACAAACTGTCTTAGCTGAAATTCACTTTCAATCCTATAGACATTACATTAATGAGAATTAATACTTTTTTATTTATTTTGTATTTTTTTATTGCTTTGGTGGCTGGTTGAATTAAGAATATAAATTGGATATTCTCAATTTAGAGTTTCAATGGACACAAATTTGACTCAAGCTGATTCATCAGAATGTTCCATGGAAAAGAAAGACTGTACATTTTAAATGCTACAAGTTTATATTGTCAACTTGCACATTTGCATATAGTTCTTGACATAAATGGCCTCACATCTAATATAAATGGAATAAACCCCACAGAACATAGTCTGATTTTATGTAGTCTTTAAAACCAGCTTACCTGACCCTGAGGTCTTCAGCATCAAACTTGGAATGGTCAATTTGAACAGCCAATTTTGCATTGCTTAAAACCATTTCCAGGATCTAAATGGATATAACCAAAAAAGGTACAATACAGCCTATTGTTAGACAATTATCTAAGGCCAATACAAAGGAGCCGCTTCTCAAGAATTTTTTATATGCCTTACTCAAGGGCACGCTCAAGGTCCAGTTTTTGAGTCATCATTACTTTGAACTGAACCTATATCCCTTTCATTTCACCCACATCCCCCTATAGTAATGATCAAGCAATAATGCCTAATAAAAATTAAGCAAAAATATAACTAGTACTAAAGTAAAAGAACCTGTTTTGGATGTGGTTGGACAATAATTTAGAGCAATGAATGAACCAGTTAATACTATCTATAACATTTACATTCAACCTCACAGAAATGCAAATGTCTAAGCAATGAAGAAAATGTGGAAAATGAATAATGATGCATATTGAGATTCTGCAAATGGCAATATTTTTAGAGACTAGTATCTCAGTGGACAGAAGTACCAATTACCTGTTTGCGTATTTTATCAAGTGTGGCTTGGTAGTGACTGTAGTCCTTAGTATCTGGGTCTTTTTTCTCCAGAACCTGGCGGATTTTCACCTCCAGCTCGCCGTTGGCCTTCTCCAAACTCCTAACTTTGTCCAGGTAGGAAGCAAGACGTTCATTCAGTATTTGCATAGTTTCCTTTTCATTTGCAGCATTTCCAACATGCCCCATTTGTGCAGTGTTAGATCCAAAGATCTCCTTGGAAAAGGAACCCCTGTTCCCAGCACTTCTCCAAGAGTAAAATGTGGGTCTCGGCACACTGAGATCCTCTGATGACATTCTGTATATTCTTTTGTTCTGAATGCTGAAGTTTTGCATTTTGCAAAATTGTCTGCAGAGAGATCTTTAATGAAAAGGAGATCAGATGCAACTTCTGGTTCTGAGAGGAATGAGATTTTTATGGTTTTACACTTAACAAGATGTAGACACATTTATATTATCTTTAGACTCTGGACTCCCACCCCACCCACTGCTTAGTGTTATGGCTCTAATAACCAGGAAATCAAACCAATAGGTCTCCTGATGAAAGTATTTCTCCTAAGAATGAAAATTCTGTCATCATTTAGAAAATATGTAGAAAATATTTTTGGTCCGTACAATAAAAGTAAATGTTGTCCAGTGCTATTTTGGACCCTGTTGATGTTCATTGTGTGGACAACCACTTTTGAAACATTTTTCAAAGTATTTTCTTTTGTGTTCTGAAGAACACAAGAAAGAAATTCATACAGGTATGCAACGACATGAAGTGAGTAAATGATGAAAATTTAATTTAATCTCTATCCTTTAACCACTCACTTGACCTCACTTGGCACTTTTTGAGTAATGTCTTTTAGAATTCATTTCAATTAGGGAATGTCTTCAAATAAGTCCTAACATGGACTACCTGCATCAAATAGTTTGGTTCATACAACATCTTAAAGGAGCTCCTTGAATGCTGTCTCTGCATGAATCAGTTACCAATGTCAAGCTCCTTTTTCTGTCCTCATGATATGAATATCTCTTAAATCACAGTGGCTGAAATAAATATGAAAGATACCGATTTCCACAACAAAAGGTCTTATCACAACTGACATTATTTAATAATTGGTTGTAAAATGCGGTTGTCTTTCTTTCTTTCTTTGTGAAAACAAGCAGCATTTAGTCAGTTCTCCAGTTTTTGATCTAATTTTCACATAACCACCAATTATTAATTTTTCTTTTAAATTATAGACAATTTTTTTTATAAAAAAAAAAAAAGTTCAGGTCCAAGTATGCCACTTTAATTGTATTACCCTCAGAACTGCTTTTATTCTAAAACTGGATGCAAAGAATGATTGCACTTGAAGCTCAAAACTATTTTGATCAGACTAACGTTATAGTCATAACTTTAATGACAGAAGCAGAATGCAAAGATTTGATAAAAGTGTCATCTTTTATTGGAAAAGACAAGACATGATGACAACAACACAACATAGAAACGAAATGGGACAATTGGTGATTCGGCGTAAACAATCATTGTCATTACAAAAATATGTTGTAAAGTTTCAATAGTGTTCATTGACATTCAGTCTTTTTTGGCTATAGTCATTTAATTGATAAATTTGTTGTTTTAAATTAGTGTTGAAATGTGCTAGTTAAATCTCATTGCATATGTGCTCCGAGACCCTTACAATAAGGCACTCTGAACTAAATAAATATCTAATGTGTTAAGTCCAACCTGTCTTAAGATCAATTTATCATTGGCCCAAAAGGTTTTTCTGATGTGTTGTGGTGGTTGATCTGAAATTTGATGTTCAGAGTTTCCTCTCTTTGGTCTCTGTGCTCGAAGACACCACCTTCCCATCCACCAGCGTCTGTGTCACAGTCATCACTTTAACCTTCTTTTGCTCGTCAAGAGCATCCTGGAGCCTGCAGGAGAAAAAAATGCTTGTTACCAACCACACAAAACAAATATTCCAGCAAATCTAGCCACAAAGTTTTAAAACAAAGCCGCATTACATGTCTACACAAATGGTGAACTTCTTTATGCTTCAAAAGAAAACTTACTTGAAGTCTCCACCGTCGAGAAGCCTCCTGTAGGTGGCAATTTCTGCCTCCAGCTTCATCTTGATGTTCAGCAGAGCCTCGTACTCCTGAGTCTGGTGTTGAATGTTGTTGCGCAGGTTTGTGAGCTCAGACTCCAGTTGCAGGACGACGGTGTTGAGACTCTCGATCTCCATGTTGTAACGCATTTCTGTATCACGCAGGGTGGCCTCCAGGGATCCTTTCTGGAGAATGAAGCAAAGAAGAGTTCGCTTTTAGCCAACTTCATGAAGAACAAGTCTCGAGACAAATTCAAGACATTATATTTGGAAAAATTATTGGAAAGTTCAGATGCAAAATGGTAGCTTCTACAATGGCTACAAGGAAAACTCACCAGGTTCCTCTGTGACTCCAGCTCGATCTCCAACGTCTGAATTTGTCTGCGAAGTTCGTTGACTTCTGTACGAGCACCTTGGAGGGCTTCTGTGTTTTGTATGACTTGTACCTGAATCTCTGTGATCTAGAGAGAGCCCGAAAATTCACTTTAGCCCCAAAACAAAGGCATCAACATTTAACGGTGTTTAGCAAGACTTGGTGCAAGAAAATTATTGTCTTTTGGAATATACCTGAGATTCGTGCCAGGCCTTCAACTCCTCCTGGTTCTTCAGGGCCATCTTCTCATACTTGGCTCTCATCTCCTCCATGAGCAGAGCAATATCCTGTCCCTTAGGAGCATCAACATCCACCTGCACTCCAGACTGGGAGACCTGGTTACGAAGCTCCATTACCTCCTGTTGGGTGGAGAGACCATAAAATACGTCTTAAAGTAACGCCCATAATAAATCATGCGATATACAAATGTTTCCAGATGTGCTAATGTCCAAATGTGCCAGATATGTACTCACATTGTCATGGTTCTTCTTAAGGAAGATGAGCTCTTCCTTGAGGGCCTCAATCTCGCTTTCAAGGTTCATGCGGTTCATGTTGGTGTCATCAATGACCTTTCTCAAGCCGGTAATGTCGGCCTCTACACCTTGGCGGATGGACAGCTCAGATTCATACCTGCAGGCACAACATAGGTCAATGGGCCACTCTTCAAAACTAGGAAACTCTCCATGAGGTCAAAATGTTGGTTATACGTTACAATTCTGTTACTCACTTGACTCTGAAGTCATCAGCTGCCAGACGGGCGTTATCAATCTGGAGCACTAGACGGGCATTATTTGTGGTGGCATCAAAGATCTACAACCAAAACAGAAATCATTTGAATCAGTCAAAAGGGTCACACCAAAGAGTCAGGAAACCCACCATTGAACAATACAATGTGTAATTATGACACATGAAACCTCACCTAACTAACTGTTTTACAAATATGCAAATTTTAGTACATGATGTGTACATCTTCTGCCATGATGCCTTAGTTTGCTTAGATAAGAGGTACTGGAGGACAAAGTCCTTTTCACAGTCGATAATCATTAATCAACTGCCATGTTGAAAAAGCGTCTGGTATCTGTTTGACGGTTGTAAATTAAGTTGTGTAGTGGCAAAGGCAGGGGTCGAGTTGGATTTCCTGTTTTTTTTTTAACCTGATTGTACTTTGTTGTGTTAATGTTTTCCATGTTTGCAAGCCAGCATATCCTGACATCATGGAAAAGGGTGGAGATATATTATATTTTAACACTAGTGAGCTCAACATATTTTTCCATATGCTAAGGGGTGTTGGCTATGTATTGACTAACAATAGTTCTACTTAAATGTGCAATATGTTTTAATTGAAATAAATGTTTATTTCTATATAATATATTTTAATTGTTATATATACTGTATACTTCACCGAGTTTTTAACCTTTAAACTGTAAAATTCCTTTCAGTGCCAAACGTCATCTATCTTTTCATCAGGTTAATCTCATGGCTAATCCTATTTACTTTTGTGACTGTAGAAAACCTTGAGGAATAGGAATTTAATTGTTTTAATTTAATCTACCTGTCACTTTACTGTATTGTGACTGATGAATGTAAAACCAATCATTCTGATAACACTGTCTGGTTATCAGTGACATATTAGCTATAAATTTCAGCTTCAAGAAACAGTTGGTGTGAAACTGACTCGTTATCATTAACATTATCTGCTTTATGTACTTGCATACATGGACTTAGCAAAAATTACATGAATATAGCTAGCTTTGCTCCGAGGTAGGTCAGAAAAGTCTCACAGCTGGGCACATTTTGCACTGTCTGAACTCCCTCAACTTTTCCATTTCCCTTATGACACACAGAGAGAGACGCTAAAACATCTCAGATCCCAGAGTTTCCATCCACAGGGAATATATAAACATCTGGATGTTTAACAGGACAAGGATTAATACAGGATGGAAATGCTTATTCACCGGAATACCGGCTGTAAGCAGAAGTTATGACTGTCGTCCTGTTGAGACTGAGACTCCCTCCCCCATGCCTTCCCCTGTTTTTACTTTCACCCATAGTTTATTTTTTGGTTCTCTGCCTATCAGTGCTGGCCATCAGTAAACTCTCTTTCAGCCCTTTTAAATCAAACCAGCTTTAAATGACAAAGAAATGCCTTTGTTTTGTTAGTTTTTGTCCTGAAACCAAATAAATGTTCACTAGACTGTTAATAAACACTAAGCTGCACAATTAGTCTGTCACATTAAGTTCTTTATAGAGGCCATAAATTTCCTGTACCCTTCTCCCACTCATTCAAACTAACCTTCTTGCGCAGCTCGTCAACGATGGGGTGGAAACGGCTGTAGTCGTGGACATCAGGACCTCTCTTCTCCAGGGCCTCGCGGATCTTCAGCTCCAGCTTGCTGTTGGCCTGCTCCAGGGTCCTCACTTTGTCCAGGTAGGAGGCCAGACGGTCATTCAAGTTCTGCATGGCCATCTTCTCATTGCCCATGATCTCACCTGTAGACCCGGTGGCACTCATATGGATGGAGCTGGACATTGAAGGAACTCCCATTCCACTGCGGACGCCGGAGTAGGATGCAGAGGAGATACGGGTGCCTTGACCTCCAGCGCCGCCATAGATGCTTGCAGCCCGGTAAGTTGGCACGTTGGTGGTACGCTTGATAGACATATGGGACATCGGCACCTGGGAGGTGGAGGAACGCACACTGTAGCTTGTTCTCATACTCATGGTTGCTGGAAATGAGTGAGCAGATGAGTGGATGAAGGCCTGGAGAGAGGTAGAGCTCAGTAACACACAGCCAGAGGAGTGCACAGGGCATGAGGGACACTCTCAGGCTTTATGAACAAACAGCTCTCTAGAGTCCCGCCCCAAGCCCCTCCTACAGCCAAAAGAATTTCAGGCTGCGGTTATGTGACCGCCTTCAAGAAGTCTGTTATTACAAGTGGCTCCATTTTTCCTTTCAGAAATTAGAGTGAAATGTTCTTCACATCAGGATTTTTAGAGGTTTTTTTTTTAGTTTTTTTTTTTTATTAAAAGAACAGGCACTACTATCGTTAACAAAATATAATGTAATATGAACATTCTTGATATGACATCTCTAATGAAGATTTACTAAACTAAAAAGACCAAGAAAACCTATTTGGTAACACTTTACAATAAGGTTCTACTGTATGCTAGCATTAGTAGATCGTATAACTAACATGAAATAACAGTGAACAATACTTAAAACTTGTATTAATTTAGGTTTGTGTTAATTTATAAATGACTGATGTATTTATAACTTGAAGTTGTATAAAAATGAACATGTAGGCTATAATGAACAAACGTGAAACAATGAAAAGGATTATTTCTGAATTAACATTCACCTAGATTTATACATGTTAAAAATATATATATATTGTTAGTTGTTGTAATACCTAAAGCATTTACTACTTACACCACTTATTCACACAACTCATATAGTTACTTTTATATTATAAATATACTAATGCAGTATGAAATATTGAGCAACTCTCTTCCAGGGAAACCAAACTTGTTAGACACTCATATTGAGAAATCATTATGTTTTGCAATTTGTCGACTCATTTTTCGTGTTTCGGCAGGCCATCTTATCTTTCTCATCTTTCTCTGTTAACCATTATGCTGGGGAAAAAAACTGCCAAAAATGGTCAAGAGAGAATATGATAAGCCTATTCTAGTTTAGAAATCCGATCACAGAAAGGATTTTCCTGCTTGCCACGCCTGTAAAAGGATGTGTGAACAAAGGAACAATTAGTCTGGCTCCTGAGTACACACACATGTACGGACAAAGAAACAAGCTAATCACTGAAACCTATCTGGACCCCCCAATAGTTTTAAACCCATTCACACAATGGATTAGACCCATACCTGTTTGAAATAAGTTTCAGAAGAGAAAGCTGATACTATCCACACATTCCCAGAGGATTTACTTTGGGTTTGCAGGTTAGAGAATGAAAAACTACTGAAATTGCTAACTTTGGAAATACAAAAGAGATTTAAACTGCTAGGAAATTTTTTTATGTGACTTTTAGGTGTGTTTTCAAATGGAACAAGTGGACCTTTTGTACTTTGTAAGGCATTTTCCCATAAATTCAACTTCCTTACTCAAACGGCCCTTAAAATGTCCCAAGCGAGTATGAATAAAGCAATGCTAGTTTGTGTTTGGCTGTGAATTTGTTCTGTGGCGATCCTCCCTTATCCATTGTTTCGGAATGTGTTTGTTTGAGGCTGGATAGGGAACAGGAGGAATTTGATGTGAAAGAATGCAGATCAATGTTGTGGAGCTCTTTTCACATCCACAGGCTCTCAGTTTGCTCTTGTTTATTAACTGATGTAGGATATGAGTCATTTTTGAGGCTATAAACTCAATAAATAAATGAAGCTACTATTTTATTAAGTCATTGTTATTGTTATTATTTCATTCAGACTTGTCTTGTATGGTACTCCAATGACATTATTTATCATTTTAATCATAATGATTTGAACAAAATGAACATTTTGGTCTGAACCTTAGTCATGTCCCATTAATGTTAGTTAATGCATAACTAACAGTGAGATTAGTTACAGTATTAATAAATTAAGTTATTTAATAAAAATACAACTGTTGATTTTAAAATTATGTTAGTAAATGTAGAAATTAACATTAAATAAGATTAATAAATGCGTTAGAAGTATTTTTCATTGTTAGTTCATGTTAACTAATGTAGTTAACTAATGTTAACTATTGTAAAGTGTTAACCCTTAAATTAATTTAAATCCCTTTATATTGCATTGTTTCCCTCTTTCTTATTCCGGGTGTGTGTGATCATTCTTAAAGCCTTTAATCATGTTTCCTAAACCTAATGTAATCAGTGTTGTGGGTTGCCAGATCCTCACCACTCCACCCTTGGGAGGACTGAGAGATTATTGCTGCAAAGTTATGATGGAGACATGACAAAACAAGCGGGTGGTCCAGTCATAACTCATCTGACTTATTTGAGGAGTGTCCTCACAAAGAAAAAAGAAAAACATTTGGAAAAACAAACATGCATACAGCCACCCTCAGTTCATAAATCTATATGCTACACTATGTTTTTGAAAGACTGTTTTTCCCTCATAATTCTTCAAAAGAAAATATTGTCATTCACATAGAGGATAAGTTATCTGATTGTGCATCACAACTGTCATGGGAATCATAAGGAAAAACAGTTTAAACGGGCCACGTTGCATAATCTAATACAACAGATGGGTAGGGAGGGTGGAGGGGGGTCATCTGAGCTCTGATAAAAGTGAGTCATTTACTGTCAGGTGAAAGCAGTGCCATATATGGGCACATTTGTAAATGTGTTGGCACAGAACCCATGATTAAATACAAGATTTACTATTCATTTACTTAACTCAACACAGCAAACTTAATTTAAATAAAAACTGACCTGTGAAGTCTGATGTGCCACATTGTATGTTGTGCTAAGTTTAGTGAAATAAAGTGCCTTTTAAACATTGTGCAGGTCACGGATCCGGTTGCATAATTGGTTTATGGCCACTTTCAGACATAGTCTGTCGATCATCATCTGAATGATCCTGCAGAGAGTTTGTTTAAATGAACTGTCTTTCACTCATAGTGTCGTTTGTCTGAAGAACTTGTTTATCTAATATCAATCACAACACACATATATATATATATATATATATATATATATATATATAACTGGCCGCTTCTCCAAATACATGACAGCTCATTCAGAATAACCCCGATAGGATACATTTTTATTCATAGCACTCTTAACATTCAAAATTTGGGGTCTGTGGAAAGTAGGGCGGGGCCGAGAGCCTTGGGAATGGAGCGAGGCTGGTGGCGCGAGTGCTAATGAGCTAATGAGTGACTCAGTGAAGGACGAGAGTATCAGGCCTGGGACATTTATGTTGTGTTTTATTATGTTTATATGAGGCAGTCATCCATGAGGGGCTTCCACTTTACTTTTGTTTTGTTGTATGTTTATTTTGTCATTAAAATTTCATTGATCATTTGTCGGTTCCCGCCACCTTCTTACCTGAGCCTTTAGACCTCATTACAGGGTCATTAATATTTCTTTTTAAGAAACTGATGAATTAAATTGATCAAAAAAGAGATTTATATAATTACAAAATATTTCTGTTTCAAAAAAAAATTGTTCATCTAAAAATATCTATCTAAAAAATATTACAACTGTTTTTAATATTTTGATAATAATCAGAAATGTTTCATGAGCATCAAATCAGCATATTAGAATGATTTCTGAAGGATCATGTGACACTGAAGACTGGAGTAATGATGCTGAAAATTCAGTTTTACCAACACAGGAATAAATAAAATTTTGAAATTGTAATGATATTTTTTCACTATAATAATTCACAATGAGTAAGAGACCTCTTCCAAAAACATTTGGAGCGGAAGTGCATGTCATCTACCATTTTAGTTAACTTACTTCAATTTAATTTAATTTTTAATATTTTCCCCAATATTCACTGGCCCCTCTGCAAATAATCTACATATCATTTTTTTGTTATTATATAGTTTTATATATTAAAAAGAAATGTATTAATATTTTATGTTAAACTTTTGTTTTTAAAACATGTTTTATGTGTCATGCAAGGATTTGAGAAATGTGTATGAACCAATTAATCAATAATTTGTGGTCCAGATTTTCAAAATGAGTTGCTTAAATAAGGAGTTGTGCAGTTGTTAAACGTTTTGGTGAGATGTTTTCCAGCAGCAGCTTTCAAATTATGTGAAGATGACATTGCAGGGGACAGATTAAAGAAAATTGGGTTTCTTGTTATCCAGAGCGAAGAAGTTGCATGCTCAGCAAAGTGTTTTGTTTGATGACAGCATGGTGGAGGTTTAGACTAGGTTCATAAGTCAGAGACAGGTCAATCCTCTGCATCTGAATGTGAAATACACTGGGCTCAATACTGGCTTTCAGGCTTTTCTGATGGCAGCAGTGCATAACAAACCTCTAGTCACAGACATAACCATTTATGAGCAATATGTGCTATCATCCTGGCTGGTAGTTTGAAAAAACAAGATCATTCAAATTTAGGATCTGATAAAAGTTTTTCTCCTATCTAAGCAGAATCAGATGATTCCCGAAGTCCACACAGAGGGTGGGTTTTCCCAGTACCTTGTAAGCACTCAAAAAAAAAAAAGTGTTTAAAGGGTTACTTCAGGATTTAGCATTAAGCTTTGTATTAGTAGAAAACCTGTAGTATTTTCGAATTACCATGCTTTCCCCCCTCATATCCCCCTGAGACGAGAGATTTATGTATTTTTTGTCTGGAAAAAAATCCTCCGATGACGCAAAAATCGTCATTTTGCGTCATCGGAGGATTTTCTGTCCAGAGGCTAAAGACTACAGCCAGTAGATGGCGTTGTTCTGCATGTTTACAACCCGGATCTCAGTCACAGAATGTACACACACTCAGTCAGCCGTCTTTCTTTGGAAGCTAAGCTAGCATGCTCTTGTTCTGTGGAGAAAGCTGAATAATAGGAGAAAGCTGAGTAAGTAGGGGTTACCATCCTCCTTTTCCCGGACTTGTCCGGCGGGCGAGACTGTTAAAAATGTCCGGGATTCGGCTTTTGCGTTCTGCGGTCGCCATTCATTGTTTACATGCACACCTCTCGTTTCAATCTAACTGAATTAATTCCGATCGGTGAATCTGACTGTAGTGTTTACATGAACGCTAAACAAGTGATCGGTTGATGTGCGTTTTAACATTGCTAAGAAAATTCCCGCTCCTCCGTGAGAGATGCGAGACCCGGCGCGTCTCAGTATGAAGCCACCAGCCTCGCGCCGTTCTCCCGCGGCCGTCAGCCTCGTCCTGCTCGCCACAGTAAACATGATGAATGGCGACTGTAGAACGACTGAATCCCGGACATTTTGGGTCTCTAAATCCCTGGCAAACTCATCACTTACTTAGGCTAGCCTTGTTGTTTTCAACTGTGCTCTCTAACCGGTAGGCGTGGCCTCCTAAGGCAGCGAAGCAAGTGCATTGTGGGAGTTGTTGTCTTTCATCCACATAAGCCAAAAATACATTTTCTGGCTTTTCTCAGTCTAGAAAGCTCCAAATTCAAAAATTTCTCCACATTTCTTCTACTTAAATTACCTATTTAAATACACATTCATCTTCCCAGAGGTGAAGTATCCCTTTAACATTGACACAGTCATGATTCATCACACAGAGTGAGTCAGGGTTGAATCCGGGAGGTGTGACACAACCAGTCAATAAAAATTATTTTATTTATCTTTTTATAACGTTTTGACTACCTGCCTGTCAGTTATTATTTTATTTTATCTTATCTTATTATATTTTCTTTTATTTATTTATATATTATTTATTTATTTATATATATATATATATAATTATTAATAAAAATAATATTTATTATATATTTATATTTATAGTTTATTTTATTTTATTATATCGTTTTGTTTTGTTTATCAATCAAACTTTCCTCTACACTACACTGTGAAAACACTATGGTTGACAGAACTTTACCATAAAAAAACATTTTACCACCATTTTTTTTACAGTTTTACAGATGAAACTTAAATTTACAGGAAAAAATTACCTGAAAAAATTATAATATACCAGATTATAAAATCTGTTTAGATCTTTTACAGTTTTTAATCGTATATAAGGGTATAAAGTATATAGTAGTATATCACAGTGAGTATAGTATACTATAGTAGTATACTTTAGTATATAGTAGGCTAACTTACTGTTAACGAATTAACAGGATTTTACCATAGGATTTTTTACCATTAAAATTACAATAATCTTTACAGCGTAGGAATCTAATTGCAGTACCATTGTTTTGCAATAATCTTGCAATCTGAAGCATGTTTCATCTGAAATCAGTTCTTACGTCAAACTTCGATTGTGACAAGCTGTTTGGTGTCACTAGAGCTGGACACCTGATCTGGTTTTATTTCGCACACATTCAGGCGTGGACAAAAACCACAAGATTGAGATGTTCCAGATGTGAGTACACCTGATGAAACACTTGGCAGGTGTCTGACACATTCCTCAGATCTGAGACAGCACAGCAGAACAGACACAAGTCAGTCAGAGTTGGGGGACCCGCACAGATAAAAGACAGGGGAGGCAGTGGGAAAGGTGGAGGAAGAAGGGTGTGGGCAGTTACTGGATGTCTGATAGTGTGACTAAGATGCTTTGATTCTTGCAAAGCACATTCCACTGACTCTTTGTTCTATTTCTCTGTAGGATAAAGCTTAGGAGGAGGAGGAGAGTGAGGGGAAATTCTGTGTGTGTGTGTGTGTGTGTGTGTGTGGCTCAATCATCCCTTGTCTCATGTAAAATCCTCTCGCACTTTGAGCATATTAGATAACATGCAAAAATTCACAGAGACCTCCATTTGTACATATTAAAATATAATCTGTATGTAAATATAGTTTGTGTACAAACCATTAGTATTAACTCTTTCCCCACCAGCGCTTTTTAAAAAAGTTGCTAGCCACCGCCAGCGTTTTTGAACGAAATTTTCATGGCCCCCAGATTTTTTATGTGGCTTTTTTTGGTGTATGAATGTAATGTTGATGATTGCGTTATTTTACATATGATTACATATGATATTGCTTGTTTCTGCGTCTTCTTCACCTGTGTTTTGATCAGTACTCTTTCAGAAGATGTGTCCTAGCGCCCCCCTACCGTATAACAGTGAAAACATGGGTAGCTGAAAAATTCTGTCAATGGCGGGGAAAGAGTTAAACTCCTGCATGTTATTGCATGTATTTAACCTCCCCACGAAATTTCGTGCTAAATCTGCATGGGAAAACTTTCGTCCTCGCATGAAATTCCAGATTGCATGGATTCCTATTAAAATTACCAGATTTTGCTGTGAAAATTCATCAAACAACGGTTAATGTTGGTGAACATGATTTCACCAAGTACAGTACAACATGTACCAGGTGGATCAACATCTTTGTTGATCCTGGAAAAACATTCCAATCAACCAATCAGGTTTTAGGGACAAGTTTACACTTTATGTCAAGTTTAGACTTACATCAGTGTTGACGGTTGACGATTGACTTCCATAGTAGGAAAACAAAATAATATGGAAGCCAATGGATACCGTGAACTGTCTGGTTACCAACATTCTTCAAAATGTCTTTTGTGTTCAAAAAAATAAAGAGACTCATACAGGTTTGGAACACCATGAGGGTGAGTAAATTATGAAAATATATAAATTCTTTGGTGAACTATCCCTGTAAAGTTTGTTCATGTGTCTGCATTTGTTAGTTAGTTTGTTGATATACAGTTGTTAGGGTGTTCTAGGTGTTTGTTTACTGCCCAAAGGTTGGATTGCAAATATTGGATTTGGATATTCCAGTCCTTAGATATGCTTCAGGTCCCTCCTTCAATACAAGTCTGTAGGATTTTTTCACCAGTTTTATAATCCACCAAATGGAAATCATACATCCAATCACTTAGAAAAGTAACAATAAGCCACATGATTTGAGGTATCACTCATGTCCGACACGGCGTACGACTTCTTGCATGCAGAAGTTTAATACTTAGAGTTCAGGGTTTGTTCAAAGCACAAATTCAGGCATGGAAAATCACACAGCAATTAGTGTGAAGAATTCCCCCTCTTACGTAAAACATGCTCCAAGAATACATTCCCAAGGCAGCAGGAAACAACTTTCCCCTTCATACGCCTTTTTTTTTTTTACCACGCCACCCCAGCTGCTCTTGGCGGGTTCTCGTGATTTTACACACCAAATTTCACAACTGTGTCGCCCCTACAGCTGCACGTCTTCTGGAACAGCAGTGCAGAGGCGCCGACTCATTTACAATGTCCAGCCTACTGAGACCGAGCTCGTATAATCGGCCGAGCAGATGAGGGGCGGAGCGGTACGGTACAATGGAAAGACTCACTGAATGAAAAGAACTACTGTGTGCCTCTCAAGGGACCACAGCAGCTCACTCACACTCAGTAGCTCTCAAATTAGGGAAGACGGGAAGGCTATGTGTGTGTGTGGCAATGGAAAGAAGTGTTAAAGAATATTTTCAGCCTTTGTGTTGAATGATGAATTATCATCACACTATGAAGGACGTTTCGTACATGTCTGTGACATTTAGGCAGACAGTGGCATCTTCACCATGTCTGGATTCTTCCCTTTTCTTAAGCTCGTAAAAATCTTGTCAGATGATTCAGTGTTGCATTCATCTGGCCGGGATTCCACTGTCTTATTACCCAGCATTCTTTGAGAGTGCACTGCATAATGATGTTTCACAGCAGGGCACGGGAACATGGCCGAGGCTTCCTTACTCGTTTTGCTGGAATGATTTATCGTTGGGTTCCAGACAGAAAACAGACACACATTGTAGTGCTCTCGCCGCTTCTGAAAAGTTCCTGCGAAGCTTTATCTAGATTTTTTACGCCGCCACAATTCTGTTATGTTCTGGTTGGTTGCCAGGGCATTGATGTGTGGTCCCTACGATATTCACAGGGTTTTTTAGCACGCTGCAATGCTGTTACTATGGTGTTGTTTACTAGCAAAAGTGTCTGACATTCTTCTAGATATAGGGAGGGGGTTGGGTGTGGGGGGGTTCATGTCAGATGAAAATCGTGAATTGCTTAGAAAAGTGGTAGCACATCTCTCAATTTAGGGTGAGGTTTGTTATTATAATTATTAAGTTGAATTATTATAATATGAATATGAATTATATGATAATAATTAGGATTAAAGGTCTGTTAAGTTGGGAAGAAAAAGTTAAATATAAAAAAAAATTATAATAAGAAGAAGAAATGGAAAAAGTAGTCAAAATGTGATAGTTTTTTAAAATATTTTGAATTAGCTTTTATTTTTATATTTTCGGTTTTCATTTTAGTAATTTTGTTAGGGGCTTTTTGTCATGTTTATTAGGTTTTTTATATTTATATTAATTTATTTGTATTTATTTCCATTTTAATTTCAGTAAACGTATTTTATTTCAGTTTTCATCTGTTTTATTTGATTTCAGTTAGCGAAATGTCTTTTTTTTTTTTTTTTTTTTTTTTTTTTTTTTTAGCAATACCAACACTGTCTCACAATAGTCCTTTTATATTGTGTCTTTTTGAGAAACATCAAAACAACGCCCAGCCTCAAAGCTCTCTGAGAAGGGGCATGGGGAGCGAAAGGGAATGGTTCGAAACCATCCATTCTGGAAGACTTGGCTTTGATCTGGCAACCCTCCTGTCCTGACCTCTCTCCTCTCCCTCCATTGCTCATGGTGCTTACTTCAGTTAGAGAAATACCTCATATGTTTGTGGAGAGTGGCACTGCAGTATGAAAGTGGATGGACAGTGTGAAGGCCATGTATCAGGAGCGTACGTCTCAGGTATTAGTTGGCAGGAATGAGCACAGAGCACTATGGGTCAGTTTGCTCTACAGGCATGTTAGTTGTATTGTATTTCTTCATTCATTCTCAATCATTGTCTTATTATTCAAGCCAAAGGCCAAGGTTTCATTCTGCCCCTGATTCTGTGTCTCTATGTGTGTAGAGACTTGCTTTTCCAGAAATACAGGAAGATGGGGGTAACCTCTGAAATTGGGTTCCTGTCTTCCTGTTTTTGTCTTGGTTTACAGGAAGTTCCACCTCAGCAAAACACAATCCAGACTGAGACTTGGGGGCTCTGGGGTTAGTGATAGGGATGGGCGATGCCATTTCTTTTCCTTTTGACCAGATACAAAGAACTAATTCCAATACTGCAGATATCGATACCTCTATTAAAAGGAAAGCATTAGTGATTCTGAGGATAAAATGAGTAGCTAATTATAGCATTTAAAAGTTGCTAGGCCTATAGACTTTATTTTGATGATTTGGACATTCTACTAACTATATATAACTTTACAACTACATGTCAACTAACTCTCATTAGAGATTAGTAGACTGTTAGGTTAGGGTTAGGTGTTTGGGATCGGGTTAGTAAGTTGACATGGAGTTGCAAAGGTACTTATAGTCAGTAATGTCTGTTGGAGGAGCATCAAAATGAAAACAGACAGTCTAATACTCTAATGACTGGTAGTTGACATGTAGTTGCAAAGTTACTTATAGTCAGTAGAATGTCCATCGAAATAAAGCGTTACCTATATTTAATATTTATTTAATATTTATTAACATGACAATTCAATTTCTATATTTTAAAGCTATATTAAACAGCAAAAAAATCAGCCTATACTAGCTTGTTATTTAGTGTAGTGAAATACTTCAGTATTAGACGGCTTATTCTGTTTGAATGACCACTCTCTGTTTGGCTATGGCAGTTTTTAGCATTTATACTCGTGTTCATTGTTGGGGAAAGTTACTTTTAAAAGTATGCTAACAATATTGTGGTCACGCTTTGGCTGATGAAGCAGACAGACGAAGCTTGATTCCAAAAATATAACAAAGCTTTAACGTAAACAGGACGCAACAGCGTGTATAACATAGACACGAACAATAACCGACAAGGGACTGAACTGAACAGGGAGTATATATACACAGGGTAAACTAACTAGATAAGACTTAATTAATAGATATAATAAAAGATAATTGTGACAATTGTGTTACTTTAAAAATGTAACTAATGTCTTAATTATAGTTACTTAGTTACTAATTTACTTATAATTACTTATTTCTTACGGAAAGTAATGTGTTGCGTTACTTTTGCATTACTTTTTGTCACCTGCACTGCTAAAAATGATTTTGTGGTGAAGTAAATACTACAGAAAAAAAAACAAATTTTCAACTTTTCTGATACTGGTGTTCCCATCATGCACTGGGCCTTGAATAAATAATGAGGCTGATTTTGTCACTGTTTGTCAGCTGTATTTACAATGTTTTATCATCGCTTTGTTGTTAGGATTAGTAACTTGCCATTTTGTGACATTTGGAGTTCATTTTCTACTCAAAATGACACATTCAAACACAAAAACGATCCTTCAAATGTTACTGTCATTGTGTATTGTCTACCAAGTATTGAGGTCTCTGCGTTCACGTGATGTGTAACCTCTGATATGTAGATATGGTGTCTCTATTTTTTACAGTCTATGTCTCTCACACAATATCTTATTGTATTAATGACTTAGATGATTCAAAGTAAAGCATATACTTTAAAAGTGTGATTTAATTCAATGTTATATTGTTCGAGTGAAATATATTACAAATGAAACTTCAACTAAATGCAAATTCAAGTTAAAATTACTCATTTTCTTTGTTACTTTCACTTAATTTAGTTAAGTAGAGTTTACTTACTTCCATATGTGAAATTTACTTAAAAAATATGTGTGCAAAAACTTGCCAAAGAAATATTAAGTACATTTTACTTATTGTTTTTTTACTTATTGTTTTTATTTTTAGTTTTTTTACTTTTTTTTTTTTTTTTTTCAAAATAACAACAAAAAGTTATATTTTTGCGTAGCTCAAACAAAATGTTCAGCTGTGCTGCCATTCTGGATTGTGATTTTTTTTTTTTTTTTTTTTTTTTTTAAATCTAATTAAGTCTAATTTAGTTTAACTAAAGTCATTTTTGCGTATTGGTATTGCTTGCTACTGCTACTACTACTACTACTACTACTAATAAACTTAGGCTTTGTATTTGTGCAGTTTTATTGAAATACATTACAATGTTAGACAGCTCTGAAAAGTACGCTTCTTAGCATTAGTTTTAGGGGCTGTTTACACCTGGCCACTTCATGCGTTTTCTCAGACCGGATAGCTATCTGATTTATCAAAACGATTCCATTTACACCTGGTCACATAAATGTGTTTTTGCGAAACGGATTTAAATCCGATCTTCAATTCTCGCGCTATATGCAGATTTAATGGAGTGCACGTCAACGAAAGCAACAGATATGAGCTGCATTTTATTGATCATCAGCTAAAATTGGAAAATCAAAGACCGCAATAAGAGAGAGCGGCAACAGCCCTGGTAAGATCATTTCGTTTCTTTACTTTTAATGATGATGATTGTGTGCAGGCCCGTCGCGACAAGGCAAGCAAACCAAGCAATTGCTTGGGGCCCCGAGCTGGCCTGGGGCCCCAAGACAACGACTGGTTAAGAATAAAATGCAACGACAAACTGTGTGAGCGCCCCTTTGATAGTCAATGCAGTAAAGTTTTCGGTAACACTTTATAATAACCATCATTAATAGATGGTAAATTGTTATTTAATCTTTAGTTAATTGTCATTTAACTGTTAGCAGTCTTTTTATTTAATAAATACTTTGTAACCCATCTATAAACATTATTTAACCAGAAAGAGGCAGAGGAACATGATTTTTTCATAGCTTATCTTAATGTGCTAGTGTCGGGATATACGGTAGTGACAGTTTATGCAAATATGACATTATTTTTATAAGTTACCAATGGATCTTGAACAGTTACTTCAAGGTTACTGCAAATGTTCAATTGTTGAAAATGTTCAAATTTTATGCACAGTATATGCAACAGCAGTATTTGCACTGTAAAATTTATTTATTTATATAAAGGGAGGGTGAACTATATGGCTATGCTGTGGTTCCTGTAGGCTTTGCGTGCGTGCGTGCGGGGGGAGGGGTGTTTGGGGGGGCCTCCATGTCCATTTTGCTTGGGGCCCCCAAATTCCTTCAAACGGCCCTGATTGTGTGTTAAGCGTCTGCGACTTACTTTCACTTTGATTTGCGATAGTTTGCACGTTGGCTTAATGAAAAGATGCAGCTTCTCATCTGCGGTGATGCGTGTTCCAGTAGCGTCGTCATATCTGGCTATAACATTACATATAGCCTATAACACGCTCTCACACGTTTGTTTTTTTAGCATTTTTGGGAGGAGTACAATTTACATATGTGGTTTCAACAACCAGATGCATTTACACTTGTCCAGTTTCGTCTGGAATGCGGCCCAGACCTCCTCCTGAAGTGGTTTGAGCGATCGGATTCAAATCCGTCTCGAATGCATTTCAGAGGGCATTTACACCTGGTCTTTTCACGATCGGATAGCTATCCGATCTGAGAAAACGCATGAAGTGGCCAGGTAAACAGCCCCTTAGAGCACATGGCTGTATTCTCCATGTAGTAAATCTGTTTTTCCATTCATCAAAGTGATTTCACAGAAGAGATCCTCTGGAATTTGACCTAATGACACACTGCAAAGAGTTGTGTGTGAGTCAACACCCTGATGTGTGAGTTGTAAACACTACGTTGGCATGAAACTGCTAGATGAACAGAAATCTCCACTATTCTACTGATTAAACTGATTAGATGAGACTAGACACTGACTAAAAGTCACAAAGCTCCAAATGTGGTGTTGTGTGGTCTTTTATATCTATATATGAGACCCTGCTGATTTACAATTTGTTTACGTGATTTTCAAGTCTGATTCTTCACTTTGTAAAAATAGGCATCATTAGCTCCAACAAAATAAGAACATGATGTTTTTGTGTGAATCTACCCGCTGTTATTTTAACCTTTTTTTTTTACATGTTTGTTCAGGTTTTGTTATCAATGTTTTGTTAGGTTGTTTGGGTGTTCAGTCTGCATCAGTATTGATCAAAGGGACAACCAAGACTTCCAGACTTGCTCTCTCAGCAGCGGTGACTTCTGACCTGGGAGAGGCAGTTCCTGGCAGGCAACGGGTCTGGATTGTGTTAGGACAGATAGGCTAAAGCCTCCCACTCATTCTTTAAAATCCCTCCCTCTTTCTAAATGCCACTTTTCCCCCTCTGGAATGTGCCGGAATGTGCCGAGGCTAATATGAGAGAATAGGTAACAGCAGAGGCTCATGGGAAGGGATTCTCATCCAAGCTTATGTTAAAACTAACAGGCTCTAACAGGCACTCCTGCCGGTAAACCCCTTCTGGGTTTATTTTCGTATCGTGTTCACATTTGGTCGGTCCTGCTGTGTACATTCATTTGAGTATTTCATTTTCTGTTGACAGAAGGACACGGGAACATGAGGTCCTTCTTACATCACTTGGCAGCTGTGTGTCCTGATAAAAAATATAAAACAGGAGCATTTAGAGGTCCAGTCTCTAATGTCCATCCCAACAAAGGTCCAAACAAATAAACTTTATGGCTAAGCAATGTACATTTTAGAAAAATTCATTGTAAAGTTGGCAGCCATAATACCACACTTTATCCTAAAAAATAAAGGCCCTTTATTGACATCTGTGGTTCCATGAAGAACCTTTAATTGATAATTTGTCACATTTATGTAGCGCTTTTCTGGGTACTCAAAGCGCTTTTACATGGAAGGGGGAATCTCCTCAACCACCACCAATGTGAAGCATCCACCTGGATGATGCGACAGCATTGCGCCAGAACGCCCACCACACAACAGCTTACTGGTGGAGAGGAGACAGTGATGAAGCCCATCAGTATATGGGGATGATTAGGAGGCCGTGATGGACAGAGGCCAAGGGGCAAATTTGGCCATAATGCGAAGGACATCCTGGAACCTTTAACATCAATGGAACCTTTTTACTGCATATTATATTACATTACATTCTTACCATGGCATTACAGTCTGATACCATAACTTTATCATGCCACCACAGTACTTTTTGTAAGAATTTTATTTATTGTGTATTTGTTTCTCCCTGCCATTTTAAAAATTATTATTTGAGCATATTTCCCTTTCATTTCATATGAAATTTTCGTGAATTGACATTTTTCATGATTCTTTTGTTAACCGATGTTGACACTGTTTTGCATGTTTTACAGTTATTCACTGTAATTTAATAAAGCCTTTCTGTGTGAGTTTGCACAGCTGGTGCTTGAAAGCTCATTCCCCTTTTTTTGGTCTCTAATTGACAGTTTAAATATTGTCCCTTCCCATTCCAAGGAATGGAAATAAACCTGAGTGTATTAACATTTTCTGACAAGGGCCAAAGGATCCTTGTCATGCTTCATCCAAGTAAAACAAAATCCAGAGTACGTTTTTGGCAATGCTCAATCAGTCAATGACCCTGAGATCAAGAGCATTCTGGGAATGGCAGACTAGTGCTCACAATGAAGCACCATTTCAGATGAACTATTTCATTTGCAAACAAAATGAGATACCACCAGTTCTCACAGTGAACATTGACCTTATAAAGAACCCTGTCCAGGACACTCCCCCTTGATTTGTTTTTATTTTACAGGTTGTTTGACCAATATTGATATTATGAACAACTGATGATTGGTGGATTGGTATAGAGGTCAAGCTCTGTCTTTCACTCAGTTTAGACTGTGATCCGTAATCACTTGAGTCTATGACTCACACAGTAGTACACTGTAGTATTTAGGGGACTTTTAACCCTACAGTGTTTGATAAACGTTCCAATTTGAATCAAAATTGGTTTTGTTCCTTGATGCCATTCTCCAGTCTAGATCTTCAGTTTTATTTTACTGCGTTTTGTCTCTTAATTTACTGAATATCACCGTGTTCAGTACATTTGGCATACACTTGGTAAATGGAAGTTATATTTCAATATATCATTTAACTTGTATATACTCCATACACTTGGAACTACATTAATCATTTTTGTTGCATTAAAAGAAACCGGGCAGTGGATTTCTAGTTCACGGCACGTTATAATTTTATGCATTTTGAGAAAGATGAGTACTGTGAGATGTGGTGGTGTTATTTTGAGGATTTTCTGTTGTTTCTGAGTTTTTGGTGTTACCATTCACTCTCAGACAAAATGTACAAAAGCTGTCACTGGGACAGTACCCTTTCAAAAGATACACCTTTGTACCTAAAGAGTGCATATTAGTACCTTAAAAGTACATATTGGTGCCAAAACTGTACATATTAGTACCTTAATGTTACAAATTACAACTTTTTTAAAGGATACCGTCCCAGTGACAGCTTTTGCAGTTTATTTTTTCGGAGAGAGTTGCGCTGAAAAACGAAGATTCTGCTTTTTTTGTACGATTATGTAACAAAAAGTAACATTAACTGCATGCTAATATGTGCTATTGCAACCTGAAAGAAATTTATTTGACAAGTTTAGTTTTAACATAGTCAATCAATAGAGTGCAACAGTCGGGTTCCGGAAGTAAGGTAAACTCCTTTCATTTTCTCCATAGGGAAATTGATTTTTAACGATAACTTATAAACCTTTGAAGACAGCCTTACTGTGAGTTACGAAGTTGTTAATCGGTGGTATTTTCTTCAGTTTAAGGTTTTAGCCAACATTATTTCAATTTAGTTTTAAAATAATCCACAGAATTTGTGGTACAGAAAATTCCACCAATCAGAGAGTCAGAACAAGTAAAATGTGCCAAAAGATATCTCTTAAGCCCCGCCCACTCCCATGAAGTATGACTCAAATGACGTAACTAAGTCAGTCTCCCTACGCTCTATGTTTTTAAATATACAATTAACATTTTCAAATGAGTAGTTTTATATTTCTCCATCATTTTTAATTCCATTATGCTGTTTGCAATGCTTAATGGAATTGTAGTTCTTTCCCTATTTAAAGCCGTTAATTACACAGTCTTGTACCTTTTGCATTTTTGTTTGATTTTCAAAAACTTTTTGGTAACGCTTTAGATTACAGCCCGGAAAGTACTGCGTAATTAAGACGAATTTACAGCGTAACATTCGGTAATTATAGTGTACCTATGAAGTACTTGCATGTAAGTATAAGGGAACAAAGTTTGGGGAATAAAGGGGTAACAACCAGGAGAATTAAAAAAATATTTATACTGTAAGTATTATAGAACTAAGGGGTACTTGTTCTACTATTATGATACACTTACATTTGGGAGCAATTTAGCGAGAACATACCCTGTACCTTTTTGTAATAATTGTTTACCAATACAAACTGTATAGGCTTTTTTAAAATTACAGGGTACATATCTATGCATTTATACAGGATTTTTTTTTTTTTTTTTTTTTTTTTTTTGAGATAGCAAAAGTGCAGATGATTAAGTTTGGGCTTACATGTTTCAAGTAAAACTAAAACTATTGCAATTTTTATTTTTTTTTAAATACTGGGAAATATACTCTTTTTCCATGTAGTTACAGGGTAAGTGTGACATTGCGGGCCTTAAATTAAAGTGGTGTTTGTTACCCTCTTGTTCCATGTAGTTATAGGGTAAGTACAATAAAAATACATACACACAATCTAATATCACTGACTTGGAAACCTTTATAAATTGGTCAGAAATGTGATTGTTGTATCATAATAGCAGAATAAGTACCCCTTAGATTTATAATACTTACAGTATAAATATTTTTAATTTTATTTATGTTACCCATTTATTCCCCAAACTTAAAGGTGGTATCAGTGATTTCAGGCCCAAAAATATATATTTTTTTTTTTCCTAACGATCCGCTAGCTGCCCGCCCCATAAGCATGCCGTCAAAAAACGCGTCTCTGTAGGCAGCCTAGACTCTGAGATCTGCACACAAAAACAAATGGTTTAGCCAAACAATCAAAACCAAAACAAATAGTGTTCCAACCAATCACCAACAGGGGGAGGGTGTTGTGAGGTTTTGTGCTCGTGCACGGCTGCACCCGAAGTCAGAGCTGAAGAAAAAGCTGGCTCAACGCGTCACAACACCCTCCCCCTGTCGGTGATTGGTTGGAACATTATTTGTTTTGGTTTTGATTGTTTGGCTAAACCATTTGTTTTTGTGTGCAGATCTCAGAGCCTAGGCTGCCTACAGAGATGCGTTTTTTTGACGGCATGCTTATGGGGCGGGCAGCTAGCGGATCGTTAGGAAAGATTAGATGAATGTGATAAAAATATTTTTGGGCCTGAAATCACTGATACCACCTTTAAGTACTTTATAGGTACACTATAATTACAGAAAGTTACACTGTAAAATCTCTTTATTTATGCAGTATTTTCCAGGCTGTAATCCAAAGCGTTACCAACTTTTTTGCTTCAAATCAAAGTTTGTAATGTGATTCACCTCGTAGCTGGTTGCCTTGGTTCATGGTTTTTAAATGTTTAACAAAGACTTTTTTTGAATCCCTATGGGAAAAATGAATGGAAAAAATACTTCCAGAACCAACACAGCTGAAAGAGTGGGCAGATGCTTTTGCTTTCTTTTTCGTTATGTCACAAGTACAAAGGGGATTTCAGGATTTGCTACACACATTTTGTAACACATTCAAAACTGAGTCAAATTAAACCAAATAATTATTAAGCATACATGTACTGCTGCTTTAAAGAAGCCAGAAACCAAAAAACTGTTTTAAGCTTCAAAGACCCGCATACTGTAAACTATCTCAAGGACACAATAAAGTGAAATATGGTTTCTTGGACAGGGTTCCTGCACGTCCTTAAAAAGTCTTTTATCAAAAGTTCTATCAAATGTTCAAAAATCTATCAAAAATTGTGAAACAGCATATTGTGATTATTATTAAACTATTAATAAAAGGCAGTGATTTCATTAATAAATGCACATTCAAAGTCAAAACATGATGCTCTTGCACGTTCTACAGGCTCTCAGTTTCATAGCAGTTTGCAATCAATGAATACTGTGCATTTATACCAAGCGGTTGTTAATGATCTACTGTCCTTTTGATAAATGAAGACAGTGTTTACTTTATGGTGTTTATATTGTAATGATTGTAGAGTGCATTTCCCTCTCTTCTCTCTGTCACAGGAAGTAAAGAATAAGAACATTATCTAACGTATTCAATATATAGATTTTATAGTATCAGCAATTTTAAACATGCATTGTATCAGCAAAATCCAATTTCAGTCAACCTCTAATTTGCACTGATGTATTAGAACATAAGACTTGTTTCATTCAGTATATGTACTGACATTGGTTTAAGTATTGATATTATTTAAAAAAAAAGTCTTAAATTTGATTTACTCTGCAGATACCCTGAGAGGAACATTTATTTTATACCTTTATTAAGTTAATATCTCAAGTAGGCTTCACATGAATTAGGCTATTATTACAAATGATCATATAATGGCTTTCTGGTGGCAATTCATTACACTTCTCATTTATTACAGTAGAGGGCAGAAGTACAGTTTGCAGGTGTTCTACAGGTAATTGCAACGGGTTTGCCGTGTCCTTTTACTTTTTTTTCACACTTCACCTTCACAGTGAGACCATTTCCGTTACGGTGACGCCTCATTGTTGTGACATCAGTATCTATGGGTAAAACTGAAGATGAGTGAAATCAAGCCTCCCATATCACATGCCCCCTGCATACCTAATAAACCATGTGTGAAGCGGTTTCCAAAACAACCGGGGAAAGTTAGGGAGGGAGCATCAGGAAAGGCTATCCTCCATGCTGGTGCGAGCGCTCCAGACAGCTGTTATCGGAACAATACACACTCACTGCGAAGGAAATAACAGCGTCCTGCTGCTCCGTCTACCCACTTCCATCTGCATTCCTCTTTCTCTCTTTCTTTTTGTCTGTCCTGGCCATTAAAACAAACAAAATGCAAGAAAAAGGTCCTGTTCTCTTCTCGCTTGTTCTCATGCATTCAAGGTCTTTCACACATTGTTGCACTTTTTCACTCTGTCTTGCGTAACCCAATCTCTCCTCTTCTCGTTTTCTCCCCCATCTCCTGCGGGGGATTCAAGGACGCCAGCACACTCCAAAAAAATACCAAAAAATCTCCCCCTCGTCCTGAGTCATTACCCTCTCGCCTCTCTAGTTTTGGCCGGACTATATTATGCTTCTTAGACTGAAAGTTTTCCACTGAAATCTTTTTCTTTCTTTTTTTCTCAATATTTTTGTCTCGTTTTCCAGTACAAATATCTAAACATTCTTAAATCAAGACACATTTACTTAGCAAAACAGATATTAAGTTTTGATTTCTGTCAGAATCATAATTAAGTGACTTCATGCTTAAAACAAGATAACAAATCTGCCAATGGGATAATAAAGACATCAACTTAATCTAAAGTGAAAACAAATGTATTTTTCTTTATTTCCCCATTGCAGACTCTTTTTTTTTTCTTGTTTTAAGCATAGAGTCACTTAAATTTTTATATATTTTTAAGAAAACAAGACTTTTTATATTATGTAATATTGCTTCTTAAGTAAATGTGTCTTGATTTAAGAATGTTTAGATAGCTGTACTGGAAAACAAAGGAAAAATACTGAGGGAGAACTTTTTTTTTCTTTTTTTTTTTTTTTTGCAGTGCCTCACATAAACACAGCGTAGCTCATTTGCAAATGTTCCCCAGTCACGCGACATAATCCAATGCTCCGTCATGTGTGCTTTGCTTGGGTGGATCCTATGGGAGTAAACTAGTGTAAATACTATCAGCACTAGAGACCTGTCCAGGGAATTGTATTTCATTAACACAGTCTGTTTTGCTGTCAGTAGAGCAGAGGTGCAGCTGTCTGAATAGTGGTTTTAGCATGCCATTAAAAAAAAAATGACACTTGAATTGTGCTCTTATCACCGGCTGAAGTTTGCAGGTATCAGTAAAAGGTGTGGTGCAACCGCATGGATCCAAGCACATTTGACTTTATTAATAATGCAGTTTCATTAATAATGAAAGATGTACAAAGGTAAACAGTGCCAGACTTTTAGAGGGGGGTTAGTTTCATCAGTGTATATATAGCGTGTAGTATTGTCATGTTTATTTTTTTAAAGAAAAGCATTAAATAAATATAAATGAATATCTAGTAAATAAATAAAGTCATGAAACTCTAGAGAGCGCAGGCTGATAGGTCCTTTACATGCAATCTGCTAGCAATCACATCATTACCGAATGGCGCAAGCTGATTGGCCTCTGCTGATCCAGCAGCCAATGAGATTACTTGCTCAACATTTAAACAGTCTGGTTCTTTGTTTGCTATAAGCTAGTCCTGCAGCGCTATTAGAGTTCATCTGTAACCACCCACCTCCCCCAGCTCCACCTGCCTAGATCTGCTACAGGATTGATGTATGTCTATTTATGCAGCAGCAGCAGCAGCAGATCTTACATTCTCACAGCAACGCGTCTGTGTATCTATTAGCAGTAGCAAGTCCATATTGCTCTGCAGCAGCAGCAATAATCTACAGCAGCAGCGTATCTAGTTCTCCAAGACCAAATACATTAACATTGCCATATTCAATAACATGCTAAAACTATTCCAAGAGTTGTCATGATTGAAATGTACTTTTAAGTTGTACATCATAAAAATAATCCATACCACTCCAAGGGGTTAATAAAGGCCTTCTGAAGCGAAGCGATGCATTTGTGTAAGAAAAATATCCACTTTATAAATTATAATAACTGGCTTCCTTGCGCGAGTCTAGTTCTGGCGGAATAGTGACCTTTGACCCGACGCATGACGTATTGATGAATGTGGAATGTGCGCAGAGGACAGAGCAACACAAAACAATGGTCCCGATTTAGAAGTCTGAAATGAGAATTTCTACAGCGAAATGTAGGAGGAGCTTGAGTTTGTTGCCCAGCTCTATTTGTTTGAACCGCAAGAGGCATCTACTCTCATCTAAACTTACGCTTAGTCTTTAAAGTTATAAATACAGATTTTGTTTATTGTTTTTACAAAAACACATCGCTTTGCTTCAGAAGGCCTTTATTAATGCCCTGGAGCCGTATGGATTACTTTTATGATGGATGGATAGATGCGCTTTTTTGGGCTTCAAAATCTAAGGTACCTTTCACTCCCATTATAAAGCTTGGAAGAGCCAGAATATTTTTTTGATTAAAACTTAGATTGTGTTTGACTGAAAGAAGAAAGTGTTCAGTTCATGTTTCCCTAATTTGTCTGTATTCCTGTCACCTATTCATCAATTATCTCTTTAGTCATGTCAGCTGTGTCTCGTTTACTTGATTAGTTCCTGTGTTTTTACACCCTGTGTTTGGTTCAGTTCAGTTGTCTCTCAATTGCAAAAATGCAGGTAATTTGTTTCACAAGAAGGAGAAAAAAACAGTATAAAAAAGTATAAAAATGTATGGTCATGAATTGGAACAAGTTAAAATGTTAAGATTTTTAGGCATGTGGATGGACTCTAAATTAACATTTGGTATTCACATTAAAAAAGCTAGTAGATAAATGCAAAAAAAGGAATAAATGTAATGAGGTGCTCAATGGCTGGGGTTGAGTGGGAAGGAAGTAGACAGTCTTTAAGAAGAATATATAGCTCATTAATAAGACCGGCAATAGATTATGGTAGTCTGATATACTGCTCTGCATCAGAAACATGGCTAAAAAAGATTGAGGCAATTCAGACTCAATCTCTAAGGATCAGCTATGGAGCATTTACAACATCTCCAGTACCATCTATTCAAGTAGAGCTAGGAGAAATGCCACTAGAAGTTTGTAGGAGAAAGTTAAGAATGAGATACTGGATCACTGTAAAAGGACATGATGAAAGACATCCAGTTAAAAAGTTACTGGAAAACTGTTGGGAGTATGAGTATGGAAGTATAAATAGTTTTGGCTGGGTAGCAAATAAGGAGGCACAGGAAATGGGTATAACCGGGTATAACCGTATCTATACCCCCATGGTCATACCCAATGCCAGAAATAGACCTATTCATACATAAATAGACACAAGAATGAACCAAATTTGCCATTAAAAGTAATCGTTCAACAATACATTAGTCAAGCATACAACAACATGACTCAAATATTCACAGATGGATCAAAAATATCCTAAATCAGGTAGAGCAGCTGCAGCAGTGTATATTCCTCAGTACAATATTAAAATATCAAAAAAAGCAACAGATCATATATTTGTTTTTACAACAGAATTGATAGCCATATCCTTAGCCTTTTAATGGATAGAAGAAAAGAAGCCTGAAAGTAGTGTGATATGCAGTGTTGGGCAAGTTACTTAAAAAAAGTAATTAGTTATAGTTACTAGTTACTTCTCACAAAAAGTAACTGCGTTAGTAACTGAATTACATCATTACAAAAGTAACTAATTACCGGGTAAAGTAACTATTGCGTTACTTTAAAAAAAAAAAAAAAAAGTGTAAATATAAGAAATTTCTTGGATACCCCAATATGAAATGTTAAATGAATTAAATAGACACTAAATAGAACATGCTTCTTAAGAAATGTACCAAAAATAAATAAATTGTCATAGAAAATATAGCCTTCTTACACATACACTAGTGCATATCATTAAAATGATAAAACTCACACACCTTTACAACTGGTAGACTGTATTGCCTACTTGAAGTATTTTCTTCCTCACAATATTAAGTTTAACAAAAAGTGCTCTCAATATAATACTGAACAATGTACCAACATAAATAATAATAATAAAATATAATCTTTTGGGGCTTTATTTTTATAACTTACAGAGAACGTCATCATCAGAGGTTAGCCAAATTCTAGTCGTGTTAACAACCGGTCAAACAAATAGCCATGTTTGAACGTTCCCTGCAGGTTATTTTGGAGTTTATGTTAGGCTATATAAACTAATTAAAACATTGCATATGATACCAATATGCTACAGAGATTATTCTAATGCTGAAATGTGTAATTTATTTATAAAGTAAAGTATTCAAGTATTTATGCTCGTTGTTCGGACACATTCGGTCTCTGTCGCGCACTGTCGAGCGCGTTCTCGGACACACTCGGTCTCTCTCGCGCACTGTCGAGCGCTTTCTCGGGCACACTCGGTCTCTCTCGCGCACTGTCGAGCGCTTTCTCAGACACACTCGGTCTCTCTCGCGCACTGTCGAGCGCTTTCTCGGACACACTCGGTCTCTCTCGCGCACTGTCGAGCGCTTTCTCGGATAACGGTCTCTCTCTCGCACTGTCGAGCACGTGGACACACTCAGTCTCTCTCGCGCACTGTCGAGCGCGCTGGCTTAGAGAGAGCCTACTCGGATGAAAACCGCTTCAGTGAGCTCAATTATAGTAACGCCGCATTTTTATTGACAGTAACGGCAACGGCGTTGTAACGGAGGAAACAGTAATTAGTTTGATTACTCGTTACTGACAAAAATAACGCCGTTAGTAACGCCGTTTATTTATAACGCCGTTATTCCCATCACTGGTGATATGTACAGACTCAAAATCAGCTCTGCAAAGTTTAGAAAGAGGAACACCCTCAGCAAGACAAGATATTTTAAATGAAACATTACAGAAGTTACATTATAGTATAAAGTACTTAGGCGTAAAGGTGAGTTTTTTTGTGGGTTCCTGCCCATGTCGGAGTAAAGGGGAATGAGGAAGCTGATAAACTGGTAAAGGAGTCGTTGGAAGATCTTGAGATCAACATCAGAGTACAGATGAGTAAAGCGGAAAAAAGCGTGAAAAAGAGGTGGCAGAGGATATGGGACAATGAAATAACAGGACGACATCTGTATAGTATACAAAGAAATGTGGTGATGGGTAGAACAACTGTTAATAACAGGAAAAATGATGTGATAATGACAAGATTACATATTGGGCATACAACACTAAATCAAATTTTATATAAAATAGGTAAACATGAAACTGGTAATTGCAATTAAATGTGGATATCCAGAAACAGTAAATCATATATTACTAGAATGTACAGCATACAATAGAGAAAGACTTAAATTAGTTCAGTCACTAAAGGATAGGGATGTAAGCATTTATTCACTTAAGGAAATATTAGGAGAAGGAACAAATTACATAATACATGAGGAACCTTTAAATGATACAGGACTGGTAAAAAATATTTCTCAACGAAGTGTTTTCAACCAAGTAGTGCTCCGTACTCCAATCCAGTAGGTGGCGGACAATGCACCTTTTAGTTAGTTTGCCAACCGCCATTTAAACAACAGAAATAGTAGTTCAGTTGTCAGTTCTATGTCGCTTTATGTTGGTGGTTCTGTTCCAGGGGCCTGTTTTCAGAAAGGAGGTTAAGTGAAAACCCTGAGTATGTTAACCCTGAAATGAGGGAAACTGGGTTTTCCTTTTCAGAATGGGAGGTAACTCAAACCTGAGAAAGCAGGCTAAGTCAAATCCGATTCTGAAAGAGAGGTAACTTGTAATCAGAATCAGTTACCATGGTAACTTACTCTGTGAACCTAACCTGGGGTGTGTTTCCCATATAATGACGTAACTCGCTGCTTAACTACCATAGTACGTTGCATCGTTGAAGAAACGAACTAGCTCGTCACGACTGTTTCCTGAAACTGTATTGTCACAAATTGGTAGTTCAACTACATCGGTTAATGATATCATGCAGGTAGTGGGGTTATTTTATTTTATTTTATTGAATCTGTTTCAATATTTGAAACGAATCTTATTTTAATGAATCTGTTTCATTTTATTGAATCTGTTTGAGATCGAATTAATGCTAAATGTTTTGCTATAAATTACGGACATGGTATCTGAGGACCCTCTCATATTTTTCTCCGTTATTTTGCTTTATTTCCAGATTCAACAATGGTCTTGGCCAGTAGAGCATGTTCACACATGCAACCTCTTCAAATAACAGTGCTTTAAATCTCTTGACAAACTAAAAGATGTAAATGACATTTGTATGTATTCTAAATAAAAGATATAGATTGTACTGAATGTCAGCTTACTTATTTGGCTCAAGATAAGGATTTATTGAGTCCAAATGTCATGCAAACAAGAAACTATGCTTCTAAACACAGGTTGAGAGCTGTCGTTCCACCCACACAACTTTACGCTGCTGTTTGCGAATGTTCGTTGGAACGATGGTTTTGGGAAACACCGACTCGTTGAACTATGGTGATAACGACAGAACTTGCGACCATAGTTGGCTAATGATGCTTTTGGGAAACGCACCCCAGGTCTGGAGCAGGTTTTCTTTGGTAAACCCAGAGTTTCTTTCGGTCTCCTCCCCCTTTTTAAAGCGTAAGCGATATGTTTAAATACTTAATTCATTCATTTATGCATCTTACTGAGCATTTTTGTCTTATTTTAAGTACAAATATCTAAAGATTCTACATGCATTTTACATAAAACAAGTAAAATTATCTGCCAGATAATTGGCAAAATAAGAAAAATGCACAAATATCCCCCCCCCCCCCCCAAGAAACAGGACTAAATACCTCATGTCCTTTTTATGTAGAAAATGCATCTTGATTTAAGAATCTTTAGATATTTAGACAAACTTACTAAGTATGAAACTTTTGCAGTGCAGGTACATTCCACTGAATGCGCATATTTTCATTATGCAGACACCATCAAAGTGACAAATGTCATGTCCTTTTATACAGGATCCTGTAGATGAGGAGGCTGCATTAATTCGTAGGGAGTTACATGCAGGTGGTGGGAAAGTGCGCAGGTGGTGCGCGGCTTGTCATGAATGTCAGCTGGTAAATCCGCCGGCCACCCCAAAAGCGCCATTGCGCCCTCTTCCTCTGATGCAGGTCCCCTTCGAGCGAATTGCGATGGACCTCATCGGGCCATTAGAACGGTCGGCACGTGGACATCGCTTTGCATTAGTGATAGTGGACTATGCAACGCAATATCCCGAGGCAGTGGCGCTCCGCAGCATCTCCGCTAAGAGTGTAGCAGACGCCCTGTTTCGTTTAATCTCCCGAGTGGGGATCCCGAAAGAGATCCTCACTGATCAAGGCATGGTGTTTATGTCACGTACATTATGCGAGCTTTACGATTTATTGGGCATTAAATCGATTCGCACCAACGTCTATCACCCACAAACGGACGGCCTGGTGGAACGATTTAATCGCACGTTAAAAACCATGATTCGTAAATTTGTTCACGAAGACGGCAAAAATTGGGATAAATGGTTGGAACCCCTGTTGCTTGTGGTGCGCGAGGTCCTGCACGCCTCCACGGGGTTTTCCCCCTTCGAGCTCCTTTATGGACGTCAACCCCGCGGAGTCTTAGACGTTCTAAAGGAAACTTGGGAGGAAGGACTTTCGGAGAGTCATAATGAAATTCAGTATGTCATGGACCTGAGAACAAAACTCCACACTTTTGGGCGGCTCTAGATGGAGAATTTGTTACAGGCTCAGGACAGACAGACCCAGTTATACAATAGGGGAACAAAACTGAGAAAATTTTCACCGAGAGATAAAGTCCTTGTATTGCTTCCTACATCGAGTTCCAAATTACTTGTGAAGTGGCAAGGGCCCTTTGAGGTCACACAGTGAGTCGGAGATCTCAATTATGAGGTACTTTGAACGGATAGGAAGGGAGCACGTCAAATTTGCCTCCTCAAACTCCTCAAAAAGTGGAGTGAGGCAGAGTCAGTAATGCTGGCAACAGTGATTAGTGCAGAAGATGATCTCGGGCCAGAGGCGAATATTAAAATTCCATCTCTAGCGCTGGCTCCAGGAGGAGATCATCTTTCGCCGTCCCAGATTACTGATGTGGCCAGGTTGCAGGCAGAATTTGCAGAGGTGTTCTCGCCCCTACCCGGTCGAACAAATCTCATTCAGCACCATATTGAGACAGAGCCGGGTTTGGTGGTTCGCAGCCGGCCGTATAGATTACCTGAACATAAAAAAAGTGGTTCAATCTGAATTAGAGGCGATGCTCAAGATGGGGATAATAGAAGAATCCCACAGTAATTGGGCGAGCCCGATAGTCTTAGTACCTACGACAGATGGCTCCGTTCATTTCTGTGTGTGGATTACCGCAAGGTTAATGCTGTGTCGAAATTCGACGCATATCCAATGCCGCGGATTGATGAACTGCTTGATCGGCTCGGCACTGCTCGTTTTTATTCGACACTTTAGCTAAAGGATACTGGCAGATCCCCTTATCGCCTCTATCTAAAGAAAAGACAGCCTTTACAACGCCGTTTGGATTACACCAATTTGTTACGCTTCCGTTTGGGTTGGATGACATAGTCATTTATAGTAATGACTGGCAGCGTCATATGGAGCATGTGCGCACTGTCCTGAGAGCGCTGAGACTGCCTGGGCTGACGGCCAACCCAAAAAAGTGTGCGGTTAGGCGTGTAGAGGTCAGGTATCCGGGATTCCACTTGGGTCACGGGCAGGTGCGTCCCCAAATTGATAAGACAGCAGCCGTTGCAACATGCCCGAGACCCAAGATCAAAAAGGAGGTGAGGCAGTTCCTGGGGCTGGCGGGATATTATAGAAGGTTTGTGCCTAATTATTAGGACCTCGCCAGCCCCCTACTGATCTCACTATAAAGGAATCACCAGATCCGGTTCAGTGGACGAAACAGTATCAGCATGCTTTCACTCAAGTAAAGGCTGCTCTATGTGGTGGGCCGCTCTTACAGGCTCCTGACTTTTCTCTCCCCTTCTTGTTGCAGACTGACGCGTCGGACAAGGGGCTGGGAGCGGTCAACCCAAAGAAGTGTGCGGTTGGGTGTGTAGAGGTCAGGTATCTGGGATTCCACTTGGGTCACGGGCAGGTGTGTCCCCAAATTGATAAGACAGCAGCCGTTGCAACATGCCCGAGACCCAAGACCAAAAAGGAGGTGAGGCAGTTCCTGGGGCTGGCGGGATATTATAGAAGGTTTGTGCCTAATTATTTGGACCTCACCAGCCCCCTGACTGATCTCACTATAAAGAAATCACCAGATCCGGTTCAGTGGACGGAACAGTGTCAGCAGGCTTTCACTCAAGTAAAGGCTGCTCTATGTGGTGGGCCGCTCTTACAGGCTCCTGACTTTTCTCTCCCCTTCTTGTTGCAGGCTGACGCGTCGGACAGGGGGCTGGGAGCGGTCAACCCAAAGAAGTGTGCGGTTGGGTGTGTAGAGGTCAGGTATCTGGGATTCCACTTGGGTCACGGGCAGGTGTGTCCCCAAATTGATAAGACAACAGCCGTTGCAACATGCCAGAGACCCAAGACCAAAAAGGAGGTGAGGAAGTTCCTGGGGCTGTTGGGATATAATAGAAGGTTTGTGCCTAATTATTTGGACCTCACCAGCCCCCTGACTGATCTCACTATAAAGAAATCACCAGATCCGGTTCAGTGGACGGAACAGTGTCAGCAGGCTTTCACTCAAGTAAAGGCTGCTCTATATGGTGGGCCTCTCTTACAGGCTCCTGACTTTTCTCTCCCCTTCTTGTTGCAGACTGACGCGTTGGACGGGGGGCTGGGAGCGGTCCTGTCCCAGGAGATGGAGGGAGAGGAGCGGCAGGTGCTGTACATTAGTCGTAAGCTCTCTAAGAGAGAGACTAAGTACAGCACCATTGAAAAGGAATGTTTAGCCATCAGATGGGCCGTCCTCACCTTCCGGTATTTTCTCCTGGGACGGGAATTCACCCTCTGTTCAGACTCTTTGGTTCAGCGAGGTCTGTGACAGGAGAGAGGATCAGGAGACCGCTGCGGCGTGAGTGGGTTAAGTGTGAATGACAAACACCTGTGTCTTGTTTCAGTAATTGGCGTGGGGAGACCGATAAAAGCCACGAGGAAACGAGATGCGGGGGAGAGAGACCAGCGGAGATCTGTGGGCGATCGTGCAACAGCTGAAGGCAGCGGGAAGAGAACGCTGCGAGTGAGAGCACGAGCACAGTGTTGATTGACAGCTGACCCTAGTGGACTGAGTTTGATTACATAGCAATGTGCGCACAACTTTGTTTTTGTGCTGTTTATTTTTGTTTTCCAATAAAGACCCACAGTCTCCACAAGCCGACCCTGTCCTCTTCCTTCCCTGAATCTTGAACATTGTTACAAGAACATTTACGTGAAAAGTGAAAAAAGCTGCTGCACATCGAAATAGACACTGAATGAAATTTATTTAATGTCAAATGTTTGTAAAGTCATGTAGCCCACACCCTTGAACCTTCCATACTTAAAGCTTTACCTGATTGAATTATGTTTTTATACTTCATTTTTAGCTTCTGCCATGTTTTCCTTTTTTTTTTTTCTTCTTACCTAAATGTGAATTATTTCATAACTTGCCATTCTGTCAGTTTTCACCTCTGATATTATAACAGTGAGTAAGAATTAAACGTGTGTATTGACTCGGAAGTATGCGGACGTCTTTTTGTTGGGTGCTGTTGCCATGGCAAATTGTAATTTCAGAGCTCCATTGATCATGGCTTTTCATAGTCGTGTGGCACGCACTTAACTCAGAGTCAACCTACTCAAGAGTTGAATTGAACTAACTCAATTCAACTGTTCTGAAACCGAAAACTAACTCTCATCTCGGGGTTCAAGTTTTAACTCAGAGTTGGTTGAACCTCCTTATCGAAGCGGGTCCCAGATCCTTGTTCCTGTTCCTGAGATTCTGTTTTGTGAAGTTTTGAGTTTATTTCTAAATAAACACTGCTGCACTTAGATCCTGTTTCATCTCTGCTGCAAGTACCAATGCTGACAGAAGAACTGACCTTTTAAAATCTGGATCTAGCAGCAGTAAAAATGAATTCTGGTGATGGTGTCACCCACTCTGTGCCCATCTACAAGGGTTATGCCCTGCTCCATGTCTTCTTCCATGTGGAATTGGATGGCCATGACCTGATTGACTACCTCATGAAGATCCTGACCAAGAGAAGCTGTTCCAGAGCCCTTTCCAGTCCTTGACTCAGCACCTGAGAATGTAGCACTGACCATTATGGCCACGGCCATTTTGTGTTTGTGGGCTGCACACACGATGGTTCCAGCCCCTGAGCCCAGAGTACCGTGACTGCTCCGGCCCCTGAGCAGAGCTAAAAATAAAAATGTTTTTACGTATACAGCTATACAGATTTAGGCCTTGTCTGTGTGGACAAGGCCTAAGTCAACCTACTCAGAGTTGATTGAACCAACTCAATTCAGTTGTTCTGAAACCAAAAACTAAGAGTTTCCCATCTCAGGGTAAATCAACTCAGAGTTAAATTTTTGACACAGAGTTGGTTGAACCCCCATTGAAATGGGCCCTAGATCCTTTTTCCTGAGATTCTGTTATGTGAAATAAACATTACAGGTAAAAGAGGGAGATACACATGAGAAATACAGGAGATCTACTTGCATGCTTTACTGCTTGCTTAGGTGGTTATTTTTAAGTCTATACTGAAGTATTGCTTAAAATAATATCTTGATATATCAAAAGAGTAAGAGTGCGATCCAGACCCATATTTTTGCTTGTATAAAATGAAATTACTAATTTAATTATAACAAAATATGAACCATCTTTCTTTTTTTTGCAACTCTAAAAACCTTAAATAAGTTATTAAAAATATATTTGACCTACTAGGCTCCAGCATCCCCATAATCCCTATAATCATACATCAGACAAGCAGCTTGGAAAATGGTTAATATTTTTTTCTTGTTTTGGACCAGAAAAAAAAAAAAAAAAAGAGAGATAATAAGAGATAATTACTCCTCACACAAATTTTAGTCATGTGCATAAGAATGTGTTGAAAATGAAAAAAGCTCTGTCTGATGTGTTCATTAAAGGAACACGCCGACTTTTTGGGACTTTAGCTTATTCACCGTATCCCCCAGAGTTAGATAAGTCCATACATACCCTTTTCATCTCCGTGTGTGCCATAACTCTGTCTGACGCACCCACCGCTAGCCTAGCTTAGCACAAAGGCTGGAGGTAAACGGCTCCAGCTAGCATACTGCTCCCAATAAGTGACAAAATAACGCCAACATTTTCCTATTTTGTTCTGATTTGTATAGTCACAGCATGTACAAATAACAAGGTCATATGAGACACAGCCATCTTCAAACCTGGGAACTATATACTCAGAAGGCGAAGCACTGCTACTTGGGCGGAGGGATTTGCTCGCAGCACCTGAGAAGCCCCGTGGTGAGGAGCAGAGAGTTCGCTCAGAGTTGGAGTAAATCACTCCGCAGAAGTAGCAGTGCTTCGCCTTCTGAGAATATAGTTCCCAGTGTGTATACGGGGACCAGGTATTGTACTTTACTGACCATATGCAAATGACTGTCTTCTTTAAAGTCAACATTCAATTGGGAAATAAAATACAGGCTTGTCTGTAGTGAACTGATTGAATGGAGCAGCTAAATGAGTGTTGTTTCTTTAGATATTTTGTACAGAAAATAAAATAATGTTTGTTATTTTCCTCCTGTAGCATCCAGCGGTACCAGCACTACCATCCCAAAAATGATAGAAAATGTTTCTCTTGTGATGGAAATAACTGCTAAAGAATATTGAGCTGTTCAGGAATGAAGACCGCTGCATTACAGCAACAGGTGAGGAAAAGGACAAAGAAGATGTTATTTTTTATTTCTCCATGTTTCATTTTAAACAGTTTATACAAATCACATATAGCAATGTCAAGCTTAGACTAACCTATTTTTCTTTATTTTCATCAGGGCCTTTTGGAGGCCAGTCAGTGGTTGTAAAAGGATGTGCCTCTAAATCTATTTGTGATACCACATCATCAGTTGGTAGTGTTCAGGGCATCTCAGGTTGTGAGGGGAGCCTGTGTAACTGTGCTCAGTGTCACACAGATCTTCCTGTTCCTCTGCTGTTCTCTGCTCTCGTACTTCCTGTTGCAATGAATCCAGCAGCTCTTCAGATTCTACAATGATACACACTGTGCTGAATATATAGCTTGTATTTTGAAATTCTGATGTGACATTTTACGAAATACAATATTACATCACCTTGTTCCTGGAGTCATATTTAATAAAGCTTTAAATTTACTCCATTATGCTTTAGTTCCTGTAAAGGGGGTGGCTCAACTTTAGAACTTCAACTCATGTGTGTCAGAGCAGTTTGTGACAGTACATAAATGATTGGAAAAAGAACAATAAGAAACAGTTATTTCAACGAAAATACATAAAAATCTAAAGTGTCACACAGGGAATTCTGGGAGTGTCAATTTAATGTTTTTCATTGTAAATTATACAATGGCTTGTTCTTTTTCACCCTTTCACACTTTTGTATTTTATGGTTGCTTGGTTAAAAGCTTTCAAATGTACAATATTGGCATGATTATTGGATACAGTTGCAATCAAAATTATTCAACCTCCATTGCAAATCAGGTTTATTGGCAGAATGTACAGACTTTCAGCTGTTTGCAATGAACAAATCAAACAAAACTAATTGAAATAGCTCAACACAACAAATGTTTCAAGTGGTTTCCCCAAATTCAACTGAATATGCCACTTTTAATGACTTCTGCAGCCTCAAAATTATTCAACCCCTTCATGGCAAGCATCTTTAGTACCTAATAGAACACCCTTTTGCTGTTATGATTTGCTGCAAACGAGATGTATAACCAGACTCCAGCTTCTGGCAGCGTTTCTGAGGAATCTTTCTCATGAGCAATGGCCTCCAGTTCAGTAATATTCTTGGGTTTGCGTGCTGCAACTGCTTTCTTCAAATGCCACCAGATATTTTCTATGGGGTTCAAGTCAGGTGACTGTGATGACCACTGTAGAACCTTCCAGGACTTCTTCTGAAACCAAGCCTTGGTGGAATTTGAGGTGTGCTTGGGATCATTGTCCTGTTGCAAGTCCATTGACGCCCAAGCTTCAGCTTCCTCACTGATATGCAGTTTTCTCCTAGGATTTCCTGATACATCAGTGTATCCATCTTGCCTTCCACATGCTGCAGGTTTCCAGTGCTAGAGGATACAAAGCAGCCCCAGAGCATCATCGTCACCACCATGCTTAACTGTAGGCAGAGTGTTCGTTTCAGCATATGCTTCATTCTTCTTCCTCCAGACATACCTCTGAACCATAGGGCCAAAAGGTTCCAGTTTTGTTTCATCGCTCCACAGTAGGGCTGCACAATTAATCGAAATGAAACCGCACGCGATTTGGCAAAGGCTGCGATTATTTTATGCACAGCTTGTCATTGAAGTACGGCTCTGTGATCAGTAGTAAATGCTGCTCCATCTGAAAGCTAGAGGGCGCTCTCACACAAACACGCCAAATATGCCCCGCAGAAGTAGACAACGCACATCAATTCAGAAGATCCCAATGGGCTTCATACTATCGCTGTAGCTGAATAAACAGGAGATTGAAACGATTTGATTGATTTATTAAATGTTGTCTTTTGTTGGACAAGATGTTCATAAATGCTTCTCTAGTTTGGAAAGATGTTTGACCTGTGTTGCTTTTTCAAATGCACGACATAAGTGACTCAAACTCGCAGTGCTTTCAGAAGGAGCAGCATTTACAACTGATCACAGAGCCGTACTTCACTGACAAGTTGCACATAAAAAATAATCGCAATAAGCAAAATCGGTTTAAGCGCGATTTCATGTTAATTGCGATTAATCGTGCAGTCCTACTCCACAGAACAGAATGCCAAAACTTTTGTGGCTTATTTATATCATTTTGAGCAAATTGGAGCCGACTTTTCTTGTGCTTTTGACCCAACCTTTGGGTTGGGTTTTCTTGTGCCTTCTCAGAAATCTGGTTGCAGCCGTACATACTTCCTTTTGGGTCACGAATCAGGAAAGAAAAGGCGTGTTATGCAATCCCTGGGAAAAAAAAGAGATAGAAAGAGAGATTAGGAAGAATAAAAGAGATGGCAGATAAAATCTGGATTTGGCAACCCAATGATTATCTACTCAAAAGCCTTCAACTATGGCTAATACTTACCATCCAAAACACTCAGATTTTAACCATTTCCATATGTTGGAACGTATATAAGTTAAGGGTTTCCTCCTCCTCACTTTTCCAAACACAGATGACATAACTGTATAATCAAGCACAGCGGTTTACACTGGTGGGTCGCAACCCAAAAATGGATTGCAGGTTTTTCTGATCAAGAAACCAATGATAATTGCAAAAAATAAATAAACTGCAGACAACCATCTAATTATGCATACTTAGGATAACAAAAATAGGATTATTAACTTTTTAAAAGGGAAGAGATTTTTATATCAAAGGCTGTACATCGAACTGGTATTTGGCACAAACTCACTATATAGGTCACTCAGTAAAATTCAAATTAGGCAGATGCCAGAAAGGACATTGTGTGACATGACCTCATCTTTGAAAAGGAACCTTAACACATCAAAGGGATAGTGCAACCAAAATAGGACTATAAAATTCTGTCATACTACACTCACCCTCAACTCGTGATCATTTCTTTCCTCTGCAGAACATTAAAGAAGATATTTTTAAGAATGTTGGTAAACAAATAGTTTTGGTTCCCATCGACTACTGTATGATCAGAAAACACAATGAAATCAATGAGTTGAAACTGGTTACCAAAATTCTTCAAAACATCTTCTTTCATGTTTCACATGAGACAGAAGGTCATACAGGTTTGAAACGACATGAGGAGGAGTAAATGGTGCCAGATTTTCATTTTTGGGTGGACTGATCTTTACATGCAATCTGCAAGCAATCACATCATTACTGCATGGCACACGCTGATTGGCCTCTGCTGATCCAGCAGCCAGTGAGATTGCTTGCTCAACATTTAAACAGTCTGGTTCTTTGTTTGCTATAAGCTAGTCCTGCAGCGCTATCAGAGTTCATCTGAAACCCTCCACCTCCCCCAGCTCCACCTTCCAAGATCTACTACGGGATTGATGTATGTCTATCTATGCAGCAGCAGCATATCTCACAAGCTCACAGCAGCGCATTTGTGTATCTGTTAGCAGTAGCAAGTCCATACTTGTTGAGCTGCTTAATATTTTTGTGGAAACCATGGTAGATTTGGGTCTGGGTTTGAAACGACATGCGGAGAAGTAAATGGTGCTACAATTTAATTTTTGGGTGGACTATCCCTTTAAATGTGGGTGTTTGATCCCCTCTCAATGTCAGGTGTAAACTCTGGGTCCTAAAGCAGAACTGGCAAAACCACATATTCATTTTCAGACTGCAGTTCCTGTGGGGAAATCAAAGCCAAATGCCTTCTCTAAAGTGATAGATGAGATAAAAAATAAAAAAAGCTCATTTGTGAGGCGTGTCATATATTTTCCAGCACCCATGGCTCCTATAAAATCCCTTAATTTTCTAGACTCACCCATTGCTTTCCACCCACACCATCACTCTCTCCTTCTCCTCCACTCTTTTGCCCTGTCCAGCCACGGCAGAGCATTCCAATCCTCTGCCATCATACCTGCTGCTGTTTCACACGCTTCCCGAACTGACCAATCATGCGCTGCCCTCTCGCAGCCCTGCTCACAAAGACCTTGGCTGTTACCGAACATCTCTACTGAAGGGGGGGGGATGAAAAAAGAAAAAAGTCATTGGCAACGTCCAAAACAGGAGGAAAATATTGACACAAGAAAACAGGGGAAAGGAGGTAGAGTTTTCCTCAGAACATTCCAAGTTCTGTTAAGCTGGCTCTGGACCAATTTGTTCACTTGTGTAAAAAGAGAGTGTGGCCGCAAAAAAAGTGCAACTTTCACAATGAGACCACACCCTACTCAATCCCCCTCATGGTAAGACAGACAGATGACTCATGCCAGCGAAACGGACACCATGGTTACCAAAAGGAAATGCCAAAAAAAGGGGAACACATTCCAACATCTGGTGGTTACCAATAATGCTGTATCCAAATCTGTCATTTCCCTTCTAGTCCCAAGACAAAAGGCTATAATCAGAGCCAGTGACTCACACAGACAACTGAAAAGTGTTGGTTCGTTTTAGTGGCTTCTGTTCACATTTGAAGGAGACACACATAGTAAGTGTCAAACAGGTTTGTACATTTAATGAAGAAAAAGTGAATAGTGCTTACCTATGCAGAATTAAAGTGTTGTCTGTGGTTACCAGGGTGCTAGTTATGAGTATTATTTTCGGCACATTGCTATGTTGTTGCTATAGTAAGGTATTCAGAGTGGTTTCATTATGTTGCTAAATGCATAGATGTTCTGAGTAGTTTTTCCCCATTGCTATGCAGTTGCTAAAGCATTCTGAGTAGTGTATTGCATTTGCTTATTGGTTTATTTCAAAGTGATGGGACACTTCCCCTAAATAACCGGATTTGAGGTTTCATTCATGTTCATAGCACAAAAGGTGCAGGACAAGTTTCTTGCAGGATCAACCTCATTTTAAGACTGCTGAATGACGAAAACTTGATTTAATATTTTCTTTACTACACTCTTGACCTCAATCGCTCTTGTTCAAGAAGAAAGCAAAGCAACTATGTTCTGCATTGGCTGCGAGGATTACATTCCCCAAAGAGAACATTTAATTGAAGCAAGATCAGCAGCTACTAATATGAATAGGCTGTGTTGAAACCACATGCATGCAGATTTCGATAATGGCTGACTCAATACCCATACACAAGCTACTAACCTAAACCAGACATCCCATAAAATCCTCCAACTGCTCGGTGAGTCTCTCCGAGGTGTTTGCTATCTGACGATTACTAGTTTACTACATTAGTGATGTATTAGACAATGTGAGAAATGACCCTGAGCATTCCTTTGTTTTTCACAGTTATCCTGAATGATGTATTTGTGAACTCTACATAGCCTTAGGAAATGTTGCGGCCGTTAATCATGTGCATAACATTGTAAGATGACACTGGAGCCTCAGAAACAATGGGAGGTAACAGCAAGTGTTAGAATCCCTTGTTTGTATTTCTCTTTAAAGGTGAGCTTTAAATACTTTGGATGTTTAAGTAATGACTTTGAAGACGGATAACACACTGAGCCTGGCAAACTTCTTTTCAATTCACATCAGTCGACGTGCATCCAAACAAGTGGTTCTGCTACAAGTCATTCAACACTAGAACATTAAAACTGTGTCAACACAGAGACAGACGATTTTACACTCACACAGATACACAAACCGTGAACTTTTGTCCAGTTAGTTGTGTATACAAACCTCACACTAATACGGATGTATGCTTTCAGACCTGGCACAGCAACAAACACTCTCCGCCTACTAATAACAAGATCATATTACAGTGTCTCTGAACAAACATGTAAAATATGGCTGCAGCACAACACGCTCACAGCTGGCCATGCAAACATTTTAATAGGTTATAAATATTTTAATAAGCCTTTTACAGTCCGTTTGTCTGCGCTCATCACGGCAGCATATTAGCAAATGTAATAAATCGGTTGTCACAGTCATCCAAAATCTGTCACATGTGATCCATTTTGCACGTGAGGGTAAAAATCTAACTTGGCCACATTCATCTGTGGCGTGAACAACCTTAGTAAGCATCTTCTGAGTGACTACTTATTAAATTGCTAAAATAACACAAAAATATGCTCTCTTTTGGCCATGATCATATATTCATGCAAGGTACTACCTCAGCAAATTTAAGTCTTAAATGTAAGCCTTAAATGCTCAAACAGTCATCGGATTATTAGATTCATTACTCCAATTGCAAACAATTATATCTGATCAGTCCAATCTAGACAACAAGCCAATTATATGACATCTTTATGTCGCACAGGGCTCAGACAAGTGTGGAGAAGCATGCTCTTTGTAATTTGATAATATTGTTTAAATTACTCATTACTCTTATTCGAATAATTATAAAATAAAGCCATACTTGTGTCACTAAAGTTAATTTGTGCTTTCTTCTTGTAGCCGGTTTAGAAACAGGAAACCTGTCACAATGCCGCTGGATATTTTGACTTTAATTGTTGGGCTTCAAAGTGCAAATTCACAAAGACTGGAACACATAAAATAATTTAATGTTCCTTTTGTAACAGTCATAGTTTGATGTCTGTAGCTGGAATGATATGAACAAACAGTTTCTTTCACAAAGGATATCTATTTCTGGATAACACACTGAGGTTACAATACCTTTATAAAGTATGTATCCTCTTGCTGGTTGATATTTGTGTCTGTTAAACTTCAAAACGTTTCTCCCTTCAACATCATGATAAATTCATTACATTTATGACTGTACACAGATGTGACTTCATGTTGGACCCTCGAGCCACTCTCCCAAAGAGGCCAGATCTGTGAAGTGCGAAGTGTATTGACGTCTGGACACTCTCTCAGTTCTGGCCTCTGGATCACTTTTCTAACATTTTAGCCCTTCTTGTTCAGTTGCTTATTTAGCAGGATGGCCTGGTCTGACTTGTGCTAGGTATTTTCCATTTTGTTACACTAGACGTCACAGCGCTCCTAGGAAAGTTCAAAACTTGGCCAGCGTTTTTATAACTTTCTCCAGCTTTTTTTCTTCCCACTTACATGGTTTTGAAGTTCCACAGGTGGTCTCCGTGATAGTAGGACTGAATTGGTCTGCTGTTGGAACTGTTTTATCTCAAAAGGTTAGTGATATTTAGGTTTAAATCATCTGGAAATCAACATGAAAGTGTATTCAAGACAAAATTCAGGCCCAGGAAAATGAGCTAAGAATACCAACTCTCTTTTTTTTTTTTTTTTAGCTTTTCTGTAGACTTAAAAAACAAACATGCATGGAGTGAGGGATTTGTTGAACATTGATGAGGAGTTTTCCAGTAAATCCATTGTGTAAATCTGCTGATTTTTGTGTGTGCATATTCTGTGTGGGTATGGCCTGATTGCACATGATTATTTCATGTTATATTTATTATATTAACTATTAGATTATATTTAAGTTATTTTTCAAACATTTATTAATAATATAATTACGAAGACATCTAAATCTTTCATTGCATTTTAAAGTGCCCCTATTATGCTCTTTTAAAGGTTCCTAATTTTGTTTTCAATGCCTCCTACAATAGGTTTACATGCATCCAAGTTCAAAAACACTTACAATTTATCATAATATACATTGCAGCATTAACTTTTTACTCACAGTGTCTGAAACGGTTTGATGAAGGATCCAGTCTCTCTAAACCCCTCCTTTCCAAGAGACTGCTTTGCTCTGATTGGTCAGATGGCCCAGTCTGTTGTGATTGGTCTACTCTGCTCTGATTGGTCAAGAAGCCCAGTCTGTTGTGATTGGTCTACTCTGCTCTGATTGGTCAGATGGCCCAGTCTGTTATGATTGGTCTACTCTGCTCTGATTGGTCAGATGGCCCAGTCTGTTGTGATTGGTCTACTCTGCTCTGATTGGTCAGATGGCCCAGTCTGTTGTGATTGGTCTACTCTGCTCTGATTGGTCAAGAATCCCAGTCTGTTGTGATTGGTCTACTGTGCTCTGATTGGTTAGATGGCCCAGTCTGTTGTGATTGGTCTACGCTGCTCTGATTGGTCAAGAAGCCCAGTCTGTTGTGATTGGTCTACTCTGCTCTGATTGGTCAGATGGACCAGTCTGTTATGATTGGTCTACTCTGCTCTGATTGGTCAGATGGCCCAGTCTGTTGTGATTGGTCTACTCTGCTCTGATTGGTCAGATGGCCCAGTCTGTTGTGATTGGTCTACTCTGCTCTGATTGGTCAGATGGCCCAGTCTGTTGTGATTGGTCTACTCTGCTCTGATTGGTCAGATGGTTCAGTCTTTTGTGATTGGTCTACTCTGCTCTGATTGGTCAGATGGCCCAGTCTGTTGTGATTGGTCTACTCTGCTCTGATTGGTCAGATGGCCCAGTCTGTTGTGATTGGTCTACTCTGCTCTGATTGGTCAAGAATCCCAGTCTGTTGTGATTGGTCTACTGTGCTCTGATTGGTCAGATGGCCCAGTCTGTTGTGATTGGTCTACGCTGCTCTGATTGGTCAAGAAGCCCAGTCTGTTGTGATTGGTCTACTCTGCTCTGATTGGTCAGATGGACCAGTCTGTTATGATTGGTCTACTCTGCTCTGATTGGTCAGATGGCCCAGTCTGTTGTGATTGGTCTACTCTGCTCTGATTGGTCAGATGGCCCAGTCTGTTTGATTGGTCTACTCTGCTCTGATTGGTCAGATGGCCCAGTCTATTGTGATTGGTCTACTCTGCTCTGATTGGTCAGATGGCCCAGTCTATTGTGATTGGTCTACTCTGCTCTGATTGGTCAGATGGCCCAGTCTATTGTGATTGGTCTACTCTGCTCTGATTGGTCAAGAAGCCCAGTCTGTTGTGATTGGTCTACTGTGCTCTGATTGGTCAGATGGCCCAGTCTGTTGTGATTGGTCTACGCTGCTCTGATTGGTCAAGAAGCCCAGTCTGTTGTGATTGGTCTACTCTGCTCTGATTGGTCAGATGGCCCAGTCTGTTATGATTGGTCTACTCTGCTCTGATTGGTCAGATGGCCCAGTCTGTTGTGATTGGTCTACTCTGCTCTGATTGGTCAAGAAGCCCAGTCGGTTGTGATTGGTCTACTCTGCTCTGATTGGTCAAGAAGCCCAGTCTGTTGTGATTGGTCTACTCTGCTCTGATTGGTCAGATGGCCCAGTCTGTTTGATTGGTCTACTCTGCTCTGATTGGTCAGATGGCCCAGTCTGTTTGATTGGTCTACTCTGCTCTGATTGATCAGATGGCACAGTCATACAGCGTGTGATGGAAATGAATGACCATTACCATATCTGATTTTCAGCTCTTCCGCAGTGATTGATACACAGTGATATGGGCAGTAACAATTGCATCGGTTTTACCATATCAATTCGAGTTTGATTCCTTATCCTTTGGTTGTGCATGCAAAATGGATTTGCCCTGGCAGAGCAGAAAACAGTGTTTTCTCGACATGTCAGCAAGACAAACCAAACTCTTCCAGTCTCAACTACAAAAGTAGATGCTGTTCATGGGCGGTCAATGAAGATCATAGGCTGCCATTATGCAGATTTTTTACAAACCGTAGGTTCAAGCGGGAAGTGAGACTGGAATCACTGATGACTCGTTTCAGGCAGTTCAGAATCGGTTCTTTCTTTTGGGTGACAACAACCATTTGTCATGCACCTTGATTGTTGAAACTTTTTAGACCTCTTACATTCACAAAAACAGCTATATGAAACACACTATATGAAAGGCAATATCCCCCCCCCCCCAAAAAAAAACATAAAATGGGCACTTTAACATAAAAAACTATTTAAATCTCCTTTAATTTGACTTTGTACAAATATTTGTAAAAAATATTTAATGTGGGGATGAGCGCTGAGGTCAGCTCTGAGGTCATTTCTGAGGTATGGCTCAAATCACTGTGGATCATGATGTCATATGATGTTAATGTGCAAAATCAATCCCACCCACATTCTTTCGGCTCCGACCCTATTATGTGGAAATGCATGAGTCTCATACTTACTATCTTAGATCACTTGATGAGCAGCAGAGTCAGGCTTTAGGTTCAGCAGGTGTGACTTCATGGACTGATTTTGACTGTCTAGAAGTTGTGGAACCTGTGTCTTGCCTGGCTGATGTGCAGATGCATATCAATTTGATTAGCAGGAGGGTGCGGCTTGCAAAACGTGGTGGACACACCGTGCTTCACGCTCACTCCCTGCTTTACAGCAAAACAGGTTTGACTGGTGGCCAGAGAGATGTGTGTGTGTTCACTGTTATGAATCAAAAAAAGTTGAGGGAAAGCCAACAAAATAACCTGACATGCATTCTCAACAACAGCCAACTACTTCAAATGAATTTTAATCAGAGTGTAAAAGGATAAGTGTTCCTTAACTGTCAGAACAGGGTGTGGTGTGTATGTATGAAACTGAAAGCTTATGATACATACTGTAGATACACTGAGAAATGACATCTTGTTAGATGTTTGTCAGAGATTCTGTAGTTGCAGGTGATTCATTTACAGAAGATGTCAGATGAGTTGTGCGAATAGGGAGATGTGCTGGGATGAATTGTCCCTCATTCGTATCATAATGATAGGAGAAGTCCAACTGTGTGCTACGGGAAGGTTTGACAACTTTTTATTTTAGTTTACTGCATACTATACACAGCTTGCTATTTTTAATAGCATTTAAAACCCTTTCGCACGTACGATCACACCGGTGTGATTAGTGCATCACGTGATCAACTGCTAAATTCAAATGTGCTTTCGCGCGTTGAATGGCCTGAGCCAGAGACGGACGCACTCAGCGCTGTCATATATCACAACTATTCAGTGTTTTCAACCACATAATGTTTATTTTAGGTTTCAGACATTTAAATTCACATAAGTATTAAAAAAACAATACATTTAGAGTTTGTAAAATACACATTGATGTCTATGGAAGAGGCAATAATAATCCTTTCCATTGTAATTAGACACGTTTTATTCATATCATATACACATTGTGTACAGTAAGTAACTTTAAAGTTACTTACATTTAAAAAAACATTTACTTAACATTTAAAAAAAAGTTTGGTATGTTTTTGTCCCCATTAACAATTATCTATTCGTATTCATTATTATCATTATATCCCATCATTAATTATTGTTTCAGTATTATGTTACATTTTAATACAGTTTAGTATAAAATGTCTACTTTTATGCAGTCTGTTCAAATAATGAGTGAAGGAGATTGAAAAGTTGTAGCTGATTCGGTTTATTTTTCAAATTGCATTGTGGGATACATTATTCTGTGCAGTGTGCAATTACATGCTGCACATTTTGGCAAATGTAATAGGTATTCTATGCATACAGAAAACTGTGCTGCAGAAATGGTAAAAGTAGTATGGTAGTTTACTATTTCAAGTTATAAGGAAGACAGACATTTTTTTTATTTAACAATGTTACCACAGACATTGATTTTCCTCTCTTCCAACTCTGCTAGACCTTTTCTCCTCATTCCTTCTAGACACACCCACACAAACTGAGTATGGGCTGCAGAAATAGCTCTGAGTTGTAGAAACTCTGAATCATGAACACGCAGGTTCCAATAATACTGCAACGGTCGAAATTCTTCCATGGGTTTCCCATGCAATCCAAAAATATCCAGGTCCTAACCAGAGAGAGGCTGCATTTGCCATCATATTCATTCCATATGTTAGAGAGGAAGGATATAATGATTGCTATTGTCAGGAGTGAGAAATCTCCACCCAACAACCAAACACTGCATAAAATAGGCCTTGTATAAACATGTATCAATTAATGGATCGAAGTTCCAGTGTAGAAGCCAAGCTACAAACTACTTATCTTTAAAGTAACAAAGTATTTTGAAAAAGTAGTACACCACAAGTTACTAGCAACAAATAGCTAAAAGTAGCTTAAGTATCTACAGTGAAGCTACTTAAAGGGAAACTTTACGGTGGCCTAGAGAACTCAACGTGCTGCAAATGTAAAAAAAACACATGCAAATAGAAAAAACATCAGCAAATTAAGAAAAAATCTTCATCAGTTTGACAATGTGTGCTGCAAATACTCACAATGCAACCAAATTCAGAAATGCACTGCAAATAGAATGGAAATGTTTCCAGGGGACCGCATTAAGTGACGAACCTGGCTGTGACATTGTTTATTGTTCAATGTCTACTCGTCAGTGGTGTTGTCAATGACCTGAAAAGTGAGTTTTTATTTTAACATTCTAATCGTATTTGCGTTGTGAGTATTTGCAGAACGTTTCTGTATTGAATGCGTTGAGAATCGTGTTGTTGTCATATACAGTGGGGAGAACAAGTATTTGATACACTGCCGATTTTGCAGGTTTTCCTACTTACAAAGCATGCAAAATAGGCAGTGTATCAAAAACTTGTTCTCCCCACTGTAGCTGTCCATAGCTGAAACAAAAACAAGGGTATTTAAATGAATGAATCTGAGGGGGACAGCAGTCTACTTGAACAGATAAATGTAACTTAACTAAAATAAATAAATAACTTAGCAATGTTACTTTTAGTTATTATAGGCCCATATGAAGTAGCCTACCGTTTATTCAGAAATGAATGTCTTGCTTACCATAAATTAAACACGAAAAAAATTGTGAGATGTCACAGTTGCCAAAAGCACACACACAAAAAATCCTTTGCTTTTCTGGAAAAGCATGGTGAGTTTGTGGAAAGTGGAAAGTTTCTCATATTGCATGAGATACAGTTTCTCATATCCGACAATGTAATGTGCTCAACGTTCCATTTTCATTTTGAAATAAATTGCTGGATAAAGATGCAATATACAGTATATAATAATAAACGGAGCAATTCCAAGAGGGTCCCCACACCTCGGTGCTCGGCCCCTAATTATGCCTCAGATGACAATTGGACAGAATTAAACAAGCAAAGTGTTGAGGTTGTGTGACAACAAAGTATAGTTTGAACGTTACACGCAATTTAATATGCTTTTTATGAAATAACAGGCTGTGTGTTCTATTCTAAACAGAGGCGGTGTCTGACAATTTACAGTGTTTCCCTTAATCCAGCGTAACTGACAATGATTGAGAAGGAGACTGGGGAGTTTCATTATAAAAAGTACATTATAAAAAGCTGTCTATTTACTTTTCTGTTCTTATTGTCTTGAGGATGTTAGAATTTAACTTGGTGATAGAGAATGCAATGAGTGTGGTCTGATGTTAAAGCTGGGCTGTGAATCTTATTTTATACAGATGGTTCTAAAGACTGGATCCAGTGACACCATTCTCATGTATGTTACATGAAATCAGTGGTATTTATTTAAACAAAGCAAATTATATAAGTAAACAAATATGCCTTAAGATGTCATGTACTGTACATACACACAATGTATATATACATACCATATATACATATATACCTGCTGGAGTTTATGCGGTTCGAAATCCCGCTCAAAACAGGAAGAGGAGGACCGGTTACATTCGGTGAGCCGAATGGGAGTGAGGTTTAGTTGGGTGTAACGGTGGCAAACCAGTAAGAGCTGTGTGTACAAACAACGTAGTAATTCATCGTGGATCAATAGTGTTTTGGTAATTTCTTTTTTTAAATGTATTTATGGGTGAATATTCAGCAGTTTTTATGGCCTCATTTACCCAACCTAATTTAGAGGCTATTTCAACAGAAGTGAATGAAGTTCATTTATTAGGAAAAACACAAAAAATATCAAAAACAAAATAAAAATAAAAATATTAAATAATTAAAATATATACAGCAAAAACAATATACCAAAGGTTCGTCATGGCAACACAACTAAGTTAAGGTTTTCACAATGCAGGCTAACTTTGTGACATCACAGTTAATAATTGTGACATGGCAAATACTATCAAAAGTATTAAAATATACAGTATTAACCAATTGGGGTCTATCTATGCATGTGTCTGGCATGCACTCTTCAGTAGTACATAACTTCACTTAGAGGAAATCGTCCGTATTTTGATTTGGTGAAATGAAACTATGAAATTTAATTTTTGTTATTGACATTTAATTACATGATTTTAAATAGCAAACTCTGGTCATCAGAGCATAAAGCCTATAAAGAATGTATAATTGATAGTACTGAAATTACGGACCTATGACGTTGCAGTTACTTACAGTAGTAAGTACTGTAAATAATTACAGTTACAGTAATCATGAAATTACTAAAGTACTATGAATATAGTACGTAATTGGAACATTCTTGGTTACTTTATAACCTTAGAAGATCGTACTGACGACATTGTGAGTTGGTCATTTTAATAGCTACATTATCAATTAGTAAGTCATTAGTATTACATGCTGTTTGTTTGCTGGGATGGCCGTCTGTAATGAAGAAAATTATTAACATGAGTCATATTCAAAATGGTAAGTATCAGTATTTAAAATAATACAATTAAAAATTTCAATAAATTACCTCAATTATTTCAGTGTTTGCACTCAATTCAGTGTGCTTATGTTTTTACTATGCATATTATTTTTTAGCAGTTTGTGTGTTACATGCACACCTTCCTGTCATATCTGACATACCAGAGTATATTCAAGGTGTGAGATTTATGGCTTGAGTCTTTGAAGTAACTTCGCCCTCAGCGATAGTATGAAACAAAAACATTTCACATTATCACTAATTTTCAAAAGAAAATGATTACCCAATACTGTCTTAGGTAAGTGCACTGTAAGTACACGTACTGTAAAATAAAGTGCAACCACAGTTTTACAAAAAGACTGCTCTAGAGGAAAGAAAGAAAGAAAGAAAGAAAGAAAGAAAGAAAGAAAGAAAGAAAGAAAGAAAGAAAGAAAGAAAGAAAGAAAGAAAGAAAGAAAGAAAGAAAGAAAGAAAGAATCAACTTCCAAGTAACACACTCCACACTCATTCTTGTAATAAACTTTTACCAAACTACTCATTTCCCATTGCTTGATGATAAGCTTGCTAGTAATCATATGATGTCTCTCTTTAAAGGTCTCTATGGCAACTCATCAAACTTTCAACAACCAATCGCTATGCAGAGGAGGCCAACGGAAACTTGTGAATGTGTGTCAGTAGTGTTTGATCGGTGGTAACCCTGTTGCCATGACAGCGGGGGGTGTGGCTTCTGGTCAGGCAGCCATTGGGGAAGTTCTGAAGAGACATACGGCATGAAAAAAAGAGCTCAACTAACCACTGAAAACCACTGAATATTTCACCTCTGAGGAATGCCACACTATATTCTTTCTCAGTCCTACTATCAGATTGCAGCTTTTTCATATTTTGTGCTGGAATTGTTTAGACTCATTAAGATTGGAGGTTGTCTGAAGATATCCCAGATCCAAGTTTTTGGAATTTTTTACAATGTCTTGATCATCTTGATATCTCTTGTATGAATTCAAAGCCTGACTACGTTTTTATCTACAAACAATTCAACGTCGAGTGAAGGTGTGGCCACACTAGACTTTGTGTCCATTGACTTCCATTCATACTCATGCAAACGAGTGTCCCGCTGGCCCGGGCCCAGAGTGTTTCGGGCCAGCTGACAGATCTGTCATTAGTGATTTGTTATAGTCTTGAATGCTCATGTATGAAATGTATTGAAAACTTCAAACCAAGAAAAAATATTTTGCATTAATTTTCCAGCAAAAAGCACTTTATTGAGTTTAAAGATTTATTGAGTTACATTATAGCTGTGAATATTCTAACTTGTTGTATATTTTCTTTTGTAATGAAAAATGTATTGAATACATTTGAAATTAAATTATTTCATTGAAAATATCAATATTTTTTTATGTTGAAAGCCTATAGGCCTAAGCATGACACTGGTTTAAGTTTGGTGAACTCTGACCTACAAATTTGTATACTCTACCAATAAACAATATGGGGTCTGTAAACATTTTTTGTCTGTAATAAATAAAATAAAAAGTATCTTATGCTCACACGAGTGCATATATTTGATAAAAAAAAAATACAGTAAAGAGGGTAATATTGTGAAATATAACAATTTAATATCACTGTTTTCTATTTGAATATGTTTTAAAGGGTAAGTCTGCAGTCATTACTCCAGTGCCACATGACTCTTCAGAAATTATTCTAATATGCTGATTTGCAGCCCAAGAAACATTTCTTATTATTTATTATCAATATTGAAAGGGGCCAGTTGCATAAACATAGCCATTATGTTAATCAAGTGTCTTAAATTCTAATGTGACCTCTTTTATGTCTTACTTTTCGGTATCAAATAAGGCAAATCTACGTTTTTATGTAACGGATTTTAAAAAGCTATGAACAGTCTTAAAGAAAAAAAAATTGATGTCTAACTTGTAAGACCAGTCTTAGAAGTTTATGCAACTGGCCCCAGTTGTGTTTATTAATATTTAATAAAACAGAAAGTGACATCATCGTGACATCATATCCTGTTGCCCGCATTCGACTCGGGTCAGTATTTTAGCATGAAATCTAGTATGACGCACCCTGAGGGAGTGATCAATGAACAAGTCGTATTTGCGTGTGTGTTTTGGGTGTAGTGGGGTGTCTCTGATTTCAAAAGATAATCGAAACAAAGTATGTGCTGAACGGATGAAACCGTTTACCTGTGAAGCACAACATAAGAAAGCATTTTAAGCAACATTGAAACCTGAACCTTCAAAGGAAAAAAAAATCTGTTTCTCAAAATAAAGTTCACACTGTATTAACTGTTCTGGGGTGTGAAGTGTCGGTCAAAAGGCCTCCTCATTCCCAGCTCAGCTGATTCTGACAGTATCAGACACTTGATGTGATCAGATATAATCAAGCCTAGAGTGATTCAATTAGATTTTATACACATACAGCAGGAATATCAGGTTGCAATCTATGATGAAACCCTCATTTGGAATAATTCATAACCGACTCTTAATTCATCTAAGCTGTGCAGAAAGAATGTGCATTATGAAATTAAAAGCTTCATTTCTTATTCACTCCCAGCATGAAAAAGTTGGGCAAGATGTCCCCATTAGTTGTACAAAAGAGTCAAGAGGAAGGATCGGCATGATCACTATGTGACATTACTTCTGTCATTGTAACAGCACAAACAGACGAATCTTATAATTAAGCAATCATCAGGGCAGACACTTGCAGAGTCATAACTTTGAGCTAGGTTTTGTTTTCATGTTGATTGTGAGATAAGATACAGGGAATGGCAGCTAAATGTCCTGGGAGAGTCAAAAACAGAACAGACACACCTGTTTTTTTTTTTACCTGTTTTGGAGAATGTTAGAAAACATTCCAGTACTAACTACTAGCTATGGTCCACATTGCGTTAATTCAACAGAGTTGAAGTCAAAAGATGTATCACGTTGTGCATTACAGAGAGAAATTGTTAAGGCACATTTTCACTCTCTGGGCAGCGAGAGTGAGTCATAGGCACATGCACTGTCTTACAGACAGATCACAGTTTCAGATGAAGGCTTCCTGCAGGGCTGTTGTAGTTAAGAAACGTAACTTTAAAAAAGCACAAATGACTACAGTCAAAATTCAAAAGTTGTACAAAATCCACAAACGTTTGGGATTTGATTAGACTGTTATTTTCAGTCAGCTATTGCGATTATAATGAATAAAGGTCTTCTTGTTGATTGCTTGGATATGGTGTGGTGCACAATTATTATCGGAGCGTGTCTGAAAAGAAGGCTGTATTATGTCTGCATGGAAAAAGTGAGCCTGATCAGGTTTTCCCTGGTTCCTCTCAAAAACAATAGCCGGGATTCTATAGTCTTAGGAAAGGCCAGCGCCTACAAATATCATGACTCCGTGACTGAAAACCAATGAAGAAGATGAAAGTAAAGGGGATCTCAAGATACTGACTATGAAATCAGTAACTTTTCTACATGCTCTAGTATTAAGTTTTATCCAGTAATGAAAGACAGCAGACATTGTTTAGGTGCCAAGATTTTAGTCACTCAAAAAGAAAAAAATTGACATGTGCAACACAGTAGGTCATTCCTTATCAACAGATACCGCTCAGGAGGTTGAAGTTGTTATCTGACTTAATTAGCATTATTGACTTCAATATGAGGGCTTTTGAATGTAACAGCACATGCCACGCCTGATGACCCAACCATAGAAACACCTGGTGATGAAATCCGTGTGGTCAATGGAAAGGACTGTGCTGGAGGAACAGGTCAAGGCAGATCTAGTTTGTTTAAGCAGATACTGTAATGCTTAGAGAATTCAGTGCTTTGGTGTGGTCACGTAGAAGCTTTTGAATATCCAAGGGCTAAAACGAAGGCAAGACATAACAGAAAAAGTCATACATAACTGCAAAGGTACAGTGCAAATCTTTAGCTTTACACAGAAACTGGCATTTTAAACCCACATAAGCAAAAACTAAAACGTGTGAATGCCCAACCATTATCGTATGGCTTCCCTAGTATCATAAAATAACACAGTACTTGCCAAAACACAAGCTCAATGTAGAACTTCCTAAACTTTAAGCCATGTTTAAAAAAAAAAAAAAAGCCTTGGGCTATTCAACCATAAACGCAGCATGACCATAAACCTGGTTGACTTTAGGAGATCTCTGGATCCCAGGTGGCTTCAGGGGGTAGATTTTAAAACCTGACGATAATTGCCTTTCTCAAACTGAGAAACTGTTGGTGGCCTCCATGGTGTGAGACAGTTTCAACTAGGTTTGCTTGTAATTATGGTTGTCAAGAATTACAGTGTGTAACATTTATTTCCACCATCAACTTTTTCATGTTTATGTTCAAATTGCAATATTTCCATTTCATGTTGGTACTTCAAGTCTATAAGGTATATAAATAATATCACATAGATCACAAGTGAGTTGGGTGCTGTAGGTAATGCTAAAGCACTGCTGGATGTCACATTCTCCACTTTGTACAGCTTCCAGTGCTGAGAGATAAAACATGTCAGCTGTCACAGTGAAATTTTAAGCCTTCCAGATGTCTTATTTGTATAGGCAAATCCATAGATGCAAGCTATTTAAGTGCGACACATTGCCTTGTAGATGCTGGTGCTGCATTAAAGCACTTCAATACTAATGTTTAATATTATTGACATATCATTGTGCATTTACACTCTGTATTTTGGCTTTTATTAAAGTGACCCATTCTTCTACAAAACAAATAATACATATTATCCAGAATTATCTAAAGAAAAAGCAGCAATTTTATTTTTTAAGCCCTTAATGTTCTCAGAAAATATCTGGTTTTAGTCATATTGAATTACCACCATTTACTGGATAGACTAGGAATGTAGGCATACGAGTGAGTATTGAATTTCAGCCCACACCCACCTGCTAGTGACCGGCCAGTCTGAGCCAGTTTGGCCCCTCCCACTCAGCAGCCCATATAGTGGGAGGCAGAGCCGGCTGCTCTCTCTATCTGCTCGAGTTTCTCCAGCACAGCAGACAAGGCTCACATCTGCTGCTTTCGCTCCAGCTCATTCTCTACCAGTACTAGACAGAAAACACATCAGCAGGATGTCGTTCACCAAGAAAACTAGCTACTCTGTGAAGTCTTCTTCCTCTGGATCTGTCCCACGCAGCTTCAGCAGCATGTCTTACTCTGGCCCCAGCGCCAGCCGACAGAGCTACAGTGTGCGCAGCTCCTATGGAGGTGCCAATCGTGGCATGGGAGCTGGAATGGGAGGTGGTGGCTTCATAAGCAGCTCTTCAGCCTATGGTCTTGGCATGGGAATGGGAATGGGTATGGGTTCTGGCTCCATGGCACCCATTCAAGCAGTCACCGTCAACAAGAGCCTCCTGGCACCTCTGAACCTGGAGATCGACCCCAACATCCAGATTGTCCGCAACCAGGAGAAAGAGCAAATCAAGACCCTCAACAACCGGTTCGCTTCCTTCATTGATAAGGTGGGTTTAAAGTTTCTTTCTTTGCACTTTTACTAGTCAAAGAGTTCCCAGATATGAGGTTCTAGAGCATGAGTCAAACTAAATATTTCACAGAAAATGGCCAGAAAAATGTCAAAAGGGGATGAAACTGAGTGCATGTTCCTGCTAAAAATGTCTCTATTTAATCTAATGTGGCATAGAAAATATATGTGGGGTTGGATGCATTCTTATCAAAGGGGAAGAAATTAGACTTATGGAAAGTTGAGAAAAGGGTGTGTTCATGGTCAGAGTGTGATGGTTTTTCATTTGAATGAGATGCCCTGAGGCTCTTCTTTAACCCTTGTGGAGAGTCCACACCCAAATAAGGACGTCCTGCAGGACATGAAACTTGTTATACATATTAACATAGTTTAATTATTACAAATGATAACGTATTGCATTGTACAAAAATATATATGATCAATAAGTTATGCCAACAAATGTTTTTAAAATGCTTTAACTCATCAAAATAAGTTAAGCAATTTTCAACTTTTTTTATAAGTTATACAAGACTTTTTAAAGTCAGTTTAATGTAATTTAAGTTAAAATGACTTAAACTTCCAAGTTGATTGTACTTAAAAATTGAAGGCAGCCACTTTTGCAAACAAAATATGTATTTAATCAAATATAAGAAAAGAGAGTCGCATACCATGATAGTTAATATTTAATTTGAAGAGCCAGGGTCATGTTCTTGATAGCGCTAGAAAGGTTACGTAACAGTGAGAAGAGGAAATAATCTATAACACTTTTAAGCCTTTAAGTCTTTGTGCCCTTCCTCTTAACTAAAATAGTCTGCTTTGCATTACATTATTTGATTAAAACACTGATGTTTTGAATAAGACAGTTGATTGGTAATGACAATCAGTGACACCTTTACTGTAACCTAGTTGTGTGTGCAATGTTCACCTCAAGCTGTTAAAGTCTTTTCATTGAATTGCTCTTTGCTCACCATCTACACACCCTTTTAAGGGTCTCCAGCAGATCCGAACTGCTCTTTATGCTGCCTCTTAAATATTAACTATGTAGATTAAACCTTTAATATAGTTCTATCTCAATCTCCAAAAAGTACATTCTACAGGATAGGCTGTAGTCCTTCCTGATGTCCTGCTGGAATATGCGTCACAGTTTCCAAGGGGAAAAAGCATTACAAACTGAAAACACATGCATCTCTCGTTATTTAAGGAAAACAGTGCTTTCCTTTGTGAAGATCACTGAACCACAAGCAATATGATGGCATATGGTTGCACTTCTGTGAGCTGGCACAGAACCATGATTCCAAAACTGACTCTCTGCTCTCTGAAGCTGTGCTTACTTCCAAGTATGGTTTTTATTTGTGCCTTGATTGAGACAAAACCTCTATTCTCATCCTGCCAATTTAGGTACGTTTCCTGGAGCAACAGAACAAGATGCTGGAGACAAAATGGAGCCTTCTTAACAACCAGACAGCCACGCGCTCCAACATCGATGCCATGTTCGAGGCCTACATCAACAACCTGCGCAGACAACTCGACAGCCTTGGCAATGACAAAATGAAGCTGGAGGCTGACCTTCACAACATGCAAGGTCTCGTTGAGGACTTCAAAAACAAGTACGTACAATGGCTTTCACAAAAAAACCATTTCAGTTTGGCTGGACGTATGGTCTGGGGGATGGACTGCGCCCAAGTATCATCAAAGCAGGTTTTTGTGGTGCACTTAAGTGTTCCCAGAATAAATGAGGCTCCATGAATTCAAATAAAGGGAAAACATGTTTTAAAGGTCTGATGGGAATAAACTCAATTCATGATCCAACATGGCTTATGCAACTGATACAGAAACTGCATAGTATCTCCAGTCCCTCCCTAGTATACTTGCCCATTGTTCAACCTTTTTGAGTCAAATTGTAGGCATTTCAATAATATACATAATATCCCATTTAAAAAAAACAGTCTGTACTGCAATTAAATTGGCGTCAGCATGATTCAGATTCATTTACTGCTACTGAACAAACATCTACGTAGCACTTTTCATGGATCTCTAGACAAATCTAATGGGCCGATTAATGCTAAGACCCAAGGGAAACACCAAACTGAATCCAGAAAAACCTGACAAGTTAAGCATTTCTCACAAAAAAAATATGGAGCACTGCTGCCTCCTAGTGTACAAAACTTTATAAACAATTCAAAACGTTCAACTACAATGTGTTTAACCAATGTCATTTTCTTCACCTCTCTTCAGATATGAGGATGAGATCAACAAACGCACAGAGTGTGAGAACGAGTTTGTGCTCATCAAGAAGGTTCGTAGATTGTCTGTTATGCAGTTCAAACAAGTGTTAATACTTATGAACACTAACTTTAACTTAAATGATGATTAAATTATGATTGCTTTTTTGTAGGATGTTGACGAGGCCTACATGAATAAGGTTGAGCTGGAGGCCAAACTGGAAAGCCTCACTGATGAGATCAACTTCCTCAGGCAGATCTTCGAGGAGGTAAATTACAACTAGAGTTTCCCATCAGCTGTACCTTTCATTTATAAATGACAAAACACAGATTAATAACTTTACTTTCTCTCGTTGCGGACTTGTAGGAGATCCGTGAGCTGCAGTCTCAGATTAAGGACACCTCAGTGGTTGTGGAGATGGACAACAGCAGGAATCTTGACATGGACTCCATTGTCGCTGAGGTCCGCGCTCAGTACGAAGACATCGCAAACCGAAGCCGGGCTGAGGCTGAGATGTGGTACAAGAGCAAGGTATGTTATCGTTTGAGATCTCATTCAAACTGTAAAGTCTGGTTCTAGTTGCTATAGAAGTTTATTAAATGTATCTCACATAATCATATGTTCTGTTTCTCAGTACGAGGAGATGCAGTCATCTGCAACCAAATACGGTGACGACCTTAGGTCAACAAAGACAGAGATCGCTGATCTTAACCGCATGATTCAGAGACTGCAGTCTGAGATCGATTCCGTGAAAGGACAGGTATGCAACTACTTGAACACAAAATGTCATATATTTTAATATTAATCTTGTTTTGTAAGGTAACGGACATTATGAGTACAACTGAGCACAAATATTTTTCATTTCAATAGCGCGCCAATCTGGAGAACCAGATCGCAGAGGCGGAGGAACGTGGCGAGTTGGCAGTGAGAGACGCCAAGGCCCGCGTTAAGGACCTGGAGGAGGCCCTGCAGAGAGCCAAGCAGGACATGGCACGCCAGATCAGGGAATATCAGGACCTGATGAATGTCAAACTCGCCCTGGACATTGAAATCGCCACCTACAGGAAACTCCTGGAAGGAGAAGAGGACAGGTGAGTTATTCAAATGCAGGCTTGCTCTAAGACCTAATAATCTATTTTTGAGGTCAAATTCAGATTTCTAATTCTGTGTGAGATTTTCATTACTTCTTGTTCACTCTTTTCCAACAGGCTGGCAAGTGGAATCCAGTCAATCAATATCTCAAAACAGAGCAGTAAGTTTGACTCTTTATCAAAGAGAACTGTGTGTTGAAAAGCCCAGCATGGGGTTCTGGTATGCCCTTGTATCATGGATTTTTAATGCTGGCCTTTTCACAATTCTTTCTTCACATGACAATCCTTATAACTATATGAAATGCAGAAGACCCTCATCTAACTTCTTCACGTTTCTCTCCCAATAGCGAGCTATGGCGGTTATCCCATGGAAAGTGCAAGCAGCGGCTACAGCAACTATTCTAGTGGTTATTCCAGTGGTTTCGGATCCGGCGGATACGGTGGCGGCTACAGCTCTGGTGCCGGATACAGCTCTGGTGGTGGCTACAGCTCTGGTGGCGGCTACAGCTCTGGTAGCGGCTACGGCGAGAGCATCACTCAGACCAAGAAGAGTGTTGTGATCAAGATGATCGAGACCAAGGATGGCAAAGTCGTGTCTGAGTCCTCTGAGGTCGTCCAAGATTGAGCGAGTCCCCTTCCCCAATTCTGTCCTCTAAACCTCACGCCTCTTATGCATTCCTGACCTTCCCTCTCAACCATTATGACTGCGGTCCAAGGCGCTAGACAGGAATGCAGTCATAAACCAGGTTGTAAAGCAATAAACCATTCACTCTGGCCAAAGAATTACAGAGGGACCAAATAATCTCACTGCTCTTGACGTGCCTTAATCCACATCACTGAAAATACACGCCCTCAGGCCACTGCACAGCAATTATGTCTTCAAGTCTTACCTTGCACAACATGGCCGCATCTGTAGGCTGGACAATCCTCGATGTGCCACTAACATGAACTAGCCATTTAGCTGACATTGTTCAACATGCTAAGTAATTGATTTTCACATTAACTATGAAGGGATGCAATTGCGTTTGTGCTAAATTACTAGAATGTTAGTGGTAGATCCATGTGGTTTGCCTATTTAGTAGAGACTGTCATTTCATTGTACTCTAGCAAATAAGAAAGTTGCCGCCCACTGTGTATCCTGTTTTCCGAGGTGCTGTTTTTGCTACCAAAAATAAAGTGTTTACCTAAAACTTGTTTTAATGTATGTGTGTGTGTGTGTGTGTGTGTGTGTGTGTGTGTGTGTGTGTGTGTGTGTGTGTGTGTGTGTGTGTGTGTGTGTGTGTGTGTGTGTGTGTGTGTGTGTGTGTGTATTAACTGGTCACACCCTGCAAAGACATGTCAGAACTAAGGGTTCGGTTTGGATTGAATGGTCCAGCTATCTCTGGCAGATGTTGTAAGTACACCATTTGGACATAAAATCATCTTTCTCAAATAACACTAACACAAAGTCAAAACTATTCTAAAAAGGTTTGTGTGGTATTCTGAATTATTTTTATTTTATTTTTTTTACAACAGCTTTAATTAGTGAAATTTTATTTCTGCTGGATGACGCGTCGACTAATAAATTGTTTACACATGTTCTTATTTCAAAAGAAACAAAATTGTTTCTCAGGGTTTTGCGACCCTTAGAGGTTCATGATAGAACTGCATGGTGCTTGTGAGATTGAGATATGCAAATGCAAAATTAAACTGAAATGCATAACAACATAAAATGTGTAAAAACAAGCTAAATACAATATTTTAATGTCATCTTATACAAGATGTGTTATTAATTACAACTATTGAAAGGTTAGTAATTTTAACCACATATGGTTTAGTTTGGGAACTGCTATTTTTAATTTAGTGCAGCATTTTCTACCAACCCCTTAAAAGGGTCATGAATGAGAATTCAAATGTTCCTTGATCCTTTGATCGTTATACTATAAAAATACCCAGTAAGTTTCAAAACTCAAAACTTTCTTGCTATTCCAAAAACTGCTTTTATTGAAACCAAGGCCAGCAAACGACAGGATCTAAAAAGTGGAGACTTGTGACGTCACACTTCAACTTTGGCCCCGCCCACTGGAGCGTTAGTGAACAGTGACATCAGAACGAGAAAAGATCGATACAGGATCGATACCATTACCTTCCAAACGATCCTAAAGCTAGGATAGTGGGGTATTTTTCCCCCAACAATGTGAATGTCTCAGCAGTGCATTATTTGTTTGTATTCGTTGTTTTTCACTGTGGATTATTTGGTACAATTCAGCGGAGGCTTTGCAAACAGACTTTTACGATATCTGCCAGCAACGCCTCAAACATGTAAGTAGTCATGTTTATTCTAATGTCTGATCTGTCATCAGTAATTTCTGATGTAATTATTCCAGTTCAATCAGATTATCTCTCAAAATATCATTCAATACTGTTTATGCATCAGTAAATCAAGCCAGTGACTAAACAATCAACTTTACGTCGTTTCTCACACGTAAATGAAAACAAGGCCGGAGTGGGGCCACTTTTCAGCCCGGGAGTTTCAGGCCCAAGACCGGCCCACTTTTTCCATGGTGGAATTCTAAATTAGCATTTTTTCTAAATTGGATAAATGAAGCAACAGTTCAGCTCTTACTATTGTGTAGTTTGTATTAATAACAAATAATGTAAAGGTTAAATAATAATTCACTTAGACTTTATAAGCGATTGCGAATTTATTTCACACAATTCTGACTTTATATTTCGCAATTCTGACTTTATAACGTGACTTTATATCACAATTCTGACTATATATCTTGCAACTCTGACTTTATAAGAAGCATGCGACTTTATTTCACACAATTCTGACTTTATATTTCGCAATTCTGACTTTATAACGTGACTTTATATCACAATTCTGACTATATATCTTGCAATTCTGACTTTATAAGAAGCATGCGACTTTATTTCACACAATTCTGACTTTATATCTCGCAATTCTGACTTTATAACACACAATTGCGACTTTATATCACACAATTCTGATTATATGTCTTGCAGTTCTGACTTTATAAGCAATTGTGACTTTATTTCACACAATTCTGAATTTATATCTCGCAATTCTGACTTTATAACACACAATTGCGACTTTATATCACGCAATTCTGACTTTATATCTCTCATTCTGACTATAACACGCAATTGCGACTTTATTTCACACAATTTTGACTTTATATCTCGCAATTCTGACTTTATAACACGCAATTGCGACTTTATATCACGCAATTCTGACTTTATATCTCGCAATTCTGACTTTATAACACGCAATTGTGACTTTATTTCACGCAATTTTGACTTTATATCTCACAATTCTGAGAAATAAAGTTAGAATTGCGAGATGTAAACTCGCAATTGTGAGATGAAAAGTCGCAATTATCTTTTAAAATGTTTTATTCTGTGGTGGAAAAAAGCTTCCATACCTCCTGGCCTCTTCCTCCCATCCATCCTCCCTGACGTGTACCGTTACTGTAGGGCCGGCCCAGCTATCGGTAGGCGCCGGCGGTGCCGCGGTAGCCCACCTGAGAAAACGTTTTGGAAAAGACGGACTATGGACCCAACCAACTCTATAGGAGGGGAGGGGAGAACTCCCTCACATGGTACAACCCATGCAGATGCTGCGCGCTGCGGTGTCAGAATGCGAAACGTGTGTAGCCTATGTAACTAACGTGACATTGAAATGTGAAAAAAAACCCAAAAAACATTATGATCAACTTTTCACAATTCCTTAATCTCGATAGCTGTAATAGTATAAACGTTGTAAGTTTTAGAGAGAGTGCCACATGTAATACTAGCTATTTCATATGCAAACATGTCAGCCAATCACAGCAGTGGGCGTTTACACCGAAGTCTCACACAGACACGCCCCTTAAAACAGAGCGTTCAAATCAGAGGCTAAAATCAGGCTTGGAAAAATGTCTTTTATTTATAAATTATGAAAATGTTTGATGTTAAAATCAAACTAGCATTATAAGGGCATGCACCCCAGGAAACATTATAAAATAATAAAATAATCCAGTCTATGACCTCTTTAAGGCCCATTCACACCAAGGACGATAACTGGATCGTATTAAAGGATAGCAGAGTTCACACCACAGCTATAACAATAACGGCACAGAGAAACGATATCGTTGGGATCACTTTCAGAACAATTTTTGTTCAGCTGATGAATGATAAAATACTGACAAAATCCATCAGAATCTTCTCAATTCTTGCACATGCGTCGTGGCGCTCCTGTGAACTCGCGTCAGAGGCCCACACTGAAGAAAAAAAATAGGCTAGTTGAATAAAGTAGTTACTTATTTTATTTATTTTTTGTGCACAAAAAGTATTCTTGTCGCTTGATAAACTTATGGTTGAGCCACTGTAATCACTTGGACTATTTTAAACATTGTCTTTACTAACTTTCTGGGCCGGCAAGTTTCAGTTACAGAGAAGCCTATGGAGAAGTGAGACAGCTCTCAGATTTAATCAAAAATATCTTCATTTGTGTTTTGAAGGTGAAGGAAAGTTTTACGGGGTTGGAACAACATGAGGGTGAGTAATTACTGACAGAATTTTCATTTTTGGGTGAACTAACCCTTTAAGTGCTTGCACATTTAAAATGGCAGACGAAATAGCAGAGAAGTTAATTCTTTCGATTATTGTTGTGTTCCACTCCAATTTTAGACACGCACTTGCAAACTTCCCTAAGCACTTCCCCTCGGGGAAATCCCTGACGCCATTTTGAAGTGCGTTCCACTTTGTGAAGTGGACGAGGGAAGTTTATATGGACAGACCCTTGTTCCCTCGATTTTTACAGAGGGAGCGAGTCTACTTCAAATGTACACTTCAGGGCCCGTATTCATAAAGATTCTAAGAATCCTCTCAGAAAACTCTTAATTTAGCTTAAAAACTTTTACGTAGGAGTCTTAGCTTAAGAGCAATTCGGGACTGATCTGAGAGCAACTCTGAGTAAGAAAAAGACAAAAACTTTTATCTTAGTAAGAAGGCGGGGTTGACCCCGTTGCTATGTATGACACAATCTTTTGAAGACTGTGATTGGTTGGTTGTCCAAGAAGGGGAAAAAAGTGATTTTAAGTATAGGGTCTATTCTAAGCCTTCACTTTGAAATTACATGCGTAATTTTTCCTATTTGACCGTTCTCACACACACACATTATACATATAAATCCTTATTTTATTAACCATGCTGTTGATTTCCTATAAGGTATTTGCTTGGCTTAGAATGATAAAAATTGTTCCACTCTTTCTAATTACACTGATTGTTGGCATGTCTATTTAAATGGTGGTTTGAATGTTGGTTTTAATGTATCAAACATGGAATTTTCCGAGTTGCCAAATATCGTAATGTAGTGATTACTTTCATTTCGGGCGCTATGGCATTTCTGCGCTGTGTTGGAGATATTAGCGTGTCTCTAAAAAGATCTGTCACAAACATGATCCCTGCATGATCTAATTTAAAGCGTCTTATTAACTCACTGTCATCCATTGTCTACAACACATTTCTTCTCCTTCTTCGTCTTTCTGCCATTTTCTCCTCTGCTAAAGAAACTCTTAAGCCTCTTAAAAGTCCTCGTCCGTGCTCCTAACAATTTTGACCTTAAGACCTCTTTTAAGGGTTAAGATGCTTTCTGAATTACTTTTTTCTTTACTAGGATTTTTTCTTTAAATTTAAGAGTAAACGCCCACATTTCTAAGAATTTTCTTAGAATTTTGTCACTAGGAGCTACTCTTTGCATTAAGATTCTTTATGAATACGGCCCAGGCACCTATAGGCTATGTCCCACAATGCAACACGATTGTGACGTCACCCCAGATCTCGTCTAATCACCACCACCACAAACAACTATATGATATGTTAATTATATATTTTTTTATTTAAAACAACCCAAACACACCTATATACATTTAGATGCGGCATTAAACAAATTCTTAAAGGAAAGAATAAATAAATAATCTAAGTGATCAAGGGCTTAGGACGTTCCAGTTCAGCCCATTGTAGTTTCCGCCTGTAGTGGGCACTCGTGCAATGTAAGCAATGACGCACATCCGAGTGAACGAGACGGAGGGAAGTTAGCGCGTGAATGGCATGACAATTTTGGACTGGAACGCAGCATAGATCTACACTAGCTTCACTCAAAACATAACATGCTGAGGACATCTGCTGGTAAAGCCGTGTAAATGCTACAAGAACAGCAAAAACATTTTCAATGACATTGGACAAAACAGACTGTTATCGTTTGTTGGTGTGGACGCAAATATAGTTATCGTTATAGTTATCTTTAGTTGTCATTCTTTGTGTGAACGGCCCTGACTCATGCATGATAATTTGACTTTGTGCTGCCTAACTCAAATAGTTAGTCACTAATTCCAGAAAATTAGACAGGCCTGCATTTTGGTTAAAAAAAAATATATATATATAAAAAAATGAATTGTTTAAAATTGAATCTTTCAGAGATTCTGCTACTACATTAAAACCACAATAAATGTGATATATTTTTTTCAAACAGTGTAAAAAAACAGAGTTTTTTTATACATTTTATTTTCTGATAGCAGTGGTGGATAATACCAAAAATACCACTAAAAATATCAAACAAACAATAGCTTATTCATGCAAGAAATCAATAAAATATTGATCACATAAACTAATTTTATAATTATTACTACAGATCTACTATCTTATCATAAGTAGGCCCTATTTAAATTATAATTGATCATGGAATCAGTAGCGTTCCAACTCTGTGGATATGCAATTTGCTTAGCGGGCCTTCAAAAGAAAGAGCTAATGCATGTGACTTTAATTTATAAAAGAAATTAAGAAGACCCAAAACCTGCAGATATTATCACCCTTGCACAACCAAATGATAAAGACGTGATTCTCATTCGTTTGGTATGTGGGAACAAAAAGAGTCGATTCATCAAATAATAGCCCTACTGTTGTATAGTCGAACTTATTCTTGCGTTCGATATGGCTCACTAATTAATTTATTCTTATATAATGCATAGCACTTGAGTGCACTATCATCAAATAAAGTTAGTAATTCTGCTGATGTTTGCTGACCATGAAACGAAGTTTAAGAATCACAGAAGCTTTCCTTTCAACAGTTTTGTAAAGGGGTCCATTACTCAAATCTTTTGAGGCCATCTGGTGATCACAAGGATGAATAGCACCCACCATACTGCTGTCCTGTTACAGGCACTGCATAGTTTCATGTTTTGTCGCATCCGTGTTAACAGTAGGCCTAGGCTAAATCCAGTAATGCGCCTGGTTGCAGTTGTTATTATTCATTAAATATAGGCTTTTATTTTTTTTTTCACTTTTAAAAGCATCTAAACCTTTTTAGTGTCACTGCTCAAACTAGTTCAATACTGGGCATGTTTAATATATCATTTTATTTGGGGATTTATGTCAGTCAATGTTTATTTTGCATAGTGCCAATAATCACTAGAACAATTATAATCTATTTTCTTACATTCTTTTGAAGAATCAGTTGCATAATAAAAAAAAAAAGTACAGCAACAACTGTTAAATAAATTACGCACTTGTTCTTACCAGTATCAGTCAAAATAGAATGGATAATTATAAAATATATTCAAATTTACTGGATCATAGAAAACACAAGGTCTATTATAGGACCATTAAGAACTGATACAGAAATAAAATGATATGATACAAATGATACAGAAATCACTGACAGTGCTTCAGTTGCTGGGGAATTCAATAAATACTTTGTCAATGTTGGTCCGGGACTGGCAAGGGATATTCCAAAAACGGGTAGTAGTGATTTATTTGTTGAAGAAACAATATTTATAAGAGGGACTGATGAAAAAGAACTTATCAATGTTGTAAATAAATGGAAGAGTAAGAAGTCTACCGACTGCCATGATATTGATATGTGCACACTGCACAGTCAAAAATTATTGAATCCATAGCAAGACCTCTAACCCATATTTGCAACCAGTCCCTACAAACCGGTGTCTTTCCAGATAAAATGAAAATAGCTAAAGTAATACCAATATATAAAACTGGAGACAAACAAATACTACACAACTACAGACCCATCTCATTGCTTCCACAGTTCTCTAAAATACTGCAAAAAATGTTCTTTATAAGGCTAGATGATTTCATCACCAAATATAGAATTTTATGTGAACAACAATATGGTTTTAGAGCTGACAGATCAACTTCTTTTGCACTGATAGAATTTATAGAAAAAGTTACAAACGCCATAGACAGGAAACAATATGCAATAGGGATATTTCTAGATCTCAAAAAAGCTTTTGATACTGTAGATCACAAATTATTGATTAAAAAAATTACAAAGATATGGTATTAGAAGAATTGCACTGGTTATCCAGTTACCTAGAGAACAGAAAACAGTATGTTGAAATACAAAACAATAAATCACAGCTGTTGCAGGTTACACATGGGGTGCCACAGGGTTCAGTGTTGGGGCCATTATTATTTAACCTTTATATAAATAATATATGTGAAGTGTCACAAATTGTGGAAACCATTCTTTTTGCTGATGACACAAACCTATTATGCTGTGGGGAAAATTTGGAGAAGCTTCTGGATACCATGGAAAAGGAAATGAGTAGGATGAAGATTTGGTTTGATGAAAATAAACTAACACTGAATTTGAGTAAAACCACATTTATAATATTTGGGAACCGATTAACAGACACAGATAAGAAACTAATCATAAATGGTATAGAAATAGAACGAGTATCTGAAAAAAAAATTCTTGGGGTAGTTATTGATAATAAATTAAGCTGGAAACCTCATATAAAGTATATTAAAACCAAAATATCCAAGTCATTAGTCATTATCACTAAATAAAGCCAAAGAACTATTGAATAAGGCTTCTCTAAGTATGTTGTACTGCTCCTTCATACTCCCATACATGAATTATTGTGTGGAAGTATGGGGGAACACTTACAAAACAAATACATATCCAATCTTCATCCTACAAAAAAGAGCTATTCGAATCCTACATAAAACTACATACAGAGAACCAACAAACCCATTGTCAAACTCAAAATATTAAAGTTGAAAGATTTGATTGACTACAAAACTATTCAAATTGTTTTTAGAGCACATAATAACCAATTGCCTAGAAATATCCAAGAGCTTTTTCAACTGAGAGAAAGCGTGGGTCAATGACGTATAAGGATTTTCAACAGGCCAATTTTAAAATACGAAAATTAACAATATATATTGCAATTGTTCAATCATTAAGAATGTTGTGTACATATAAATTCAAATAAAAAATTTAAATTAAGTGATTTTAGTGTTTTTTCATCTAGATGAATTGTCCATAGGCTTAAAAAATGTCATGTGGGGCGACCGTGATTTATCTTAAAATTAAATCATTTCCTTAACATAAATGTATTTTTTTAACATGTTCTCAGTAATTAAAGTGTTTAAAAACAGAGTATTTGAATTTCTTTTGAGTTTTTGTATATAATGATCTCATATTTTTGTTCTGCAATTTCAGTCGCCTTCTAAAATGCAGTTAACAGACTTATTTTTCCTGTAAATCGCATAAAACTGATAGAAATGTTTTAAAAATATAATTTACTAAAGCATACTGTATCAGTGATTCATATTTCAGCCACAGAAATAAGATATTTTATTTTAAATTTAATACAGTGATAGCTTTTATTGGTCGCACCACATGATAAGTGGTCGCTCCAAATGACACGAAAACCTTATATAGTTAAAAATCTATTTAAAGAGATCAATGAACAATACATTTTATACAACATTTTTTATTTAAACCATATACAAATTTCACAGAATTTTCCTGAACATAAACATTTTATAAACTCACTTTTATATAAAAAAAAAATCACTTCACAAACACATGTGCACCATTTAATTTAACTTGACTTAGAATTTCTTTCTAACAAATTATAATGTTATAAATATAAATAATTTCATAAAAGTATTGTATACAGGTAACATTTGGTGTCAATAGTTTTTTAAAGTAATTAATACTTTATTAATCAAGGACACATTCAGTGTCACATTCAGGCGCAGGCTATAATGTTCCGAAAGATTCTATTTCAAATAAATGCTGTTCTTTTGAACTTTATATTCATCAAATAATCCTGACATATAAAATGTATCACAGTTTCCAAAAAAAATATGAACATTGATAATAATCAGAAATGTTTCTTGAGCAGCAAATCATTAGTGACCCTGGATCACAAAACCAGTCACAAGTCGCACAGGGTATTTGTGGCAATAGCCAACAATACATTGTATGGGTCAAAATTATAGATTTTTCTTTTATTCCAAAAAATCATTAGGACATTAAATAAAGATCATGTTTTATATTTTGTAAATGTCCTACCATAAATTTATAAACATTTATTTTTGTGAGTGAATATAGTAATATTGCAAACATAAATGGACAACTTTAAAGGCGATGTTTTTCAATGTTTCGATTTTGTAGCACCCTCAGATTCCAGATTTTCAGTTGTATCGGCCAAATATTGTTCTATCTTAACAAATCATACATCAATGGAAAGCTTATTTATTCAGCTTTCATATGTGGTATAAATCTCAATTTAAAATTTTTTACCCATGTGACATTGACCCATTGAGTGGTTTTGTGGTCTAGGGTTACATATTAGAATTATTTCTGAAGGATCATGTGACACTGAAAACTGGAGTAACAATGCTGAAAATTCAGCTTTGATCATAGGAATAAATTACAGTTTACTATATATTCACATAGAAAACAGATATTTTAAACTGTAATAATATTTCACTCTTCTCCTATCAAGGTACTCTGCTCTTGCTGCAGGGTTAGAATTTTTTCGCTTGGCAGTGGCATCTGGTAAAATAGATTAAAATAGTTTTAAATAAATAAAAAGGCAATAATAAATACACTACTAATAAATGCATTATTACTAAACTGAAATTACATGCTCTAATTTTTTTTGTTGCATTTTTCTCATATTGTACAAAGAGTAAACACAAACTGTCTGAAATCTATAAAAAAGATCCCAAATTGCATAAAAATCTATTCCAAATGATACTAAAGTAAAGTACTTTTTTTATATTTATATATACTTTCTTTTAAATTTAATATAATTTTTTTTGAGGTCATACCACATGACATCCAAATGTGGGAACTACATACCAACCATTACAAAGGTTTATTTTTTTTCCAATTTGAGAGAATTACAAACCTGCTTGCTGCTTCCATGGGTCCTTGGTAAATTGGTTTATGATGTAACTTCCTGTGTTTGAATAGTTTTCAACATATAAGTCCCAAAATGGTAGTTCCTTGATGGTCGCACCACATGATATTTCATAAAATGGACATCATCGGACAAAGTTTGTTTGTATATTATGATGGAAATATAAATACAAATGCTTTGAATTTTTTTAAAGGATTACAAAACATTTTGGAAATCATGCCAAATAGTGCAGAAAATAAATTTGAATAAATTCAGAGTAATTTCAAAGACGTTTTCAAAACAGAAGTTATGGCCGGACGGTCGCACCACATGATTTTTTGACACTTTAAATAACAAAAAAAAAAAAAACAAATAAGTAAAGGTTTTTTAAAAGTTAAAGTGAGTACATACATGGGAGAGGTACTATAAATATACAGTATCTATTTATGCATTTAAACCCATTTTTGCCTGAAAAAATGCAATCGGACAGAAAATGTAGGCGTCACGTCATTGACCCACGTACAATTCCAGAGGAATATCAATGTTTAGTAAACCATTAATTCGAACAAATAGTAAGTTCCACTGTAAACCAAACCAGGGTGTTATCCTGTGGAACAACAATAATAATGATTTAAAGTTATGTAAAAACTTATTGCAACTGAAATTTTTATTTAAAAAAAGAATCCTAGATGGACATGAACTAGAACAGTGATTTACAGAGCTTTGTTGATTTTTATTTAGTTTGAATATATAAGCGATGCAAACAATTTAAGCAGTTAAAAATATAATTGAAGTGGGGGTAGGACAAGAAAATTATTAACTTCTTCCTACCCCTTTGAATATGACTGTTATTTGGATCATCTGCTGATGATCTTTTTTTTGTTGATTGTTTGTTCTTATTTATTTTTCTTGTTGTATTTTTTTAACATGTTCAATAAAAACATTTTCACCCAAAATGGCCTTTACTTTAATATTATAATGTTAGATTTAGCAACTTTTTAGTCTACCCTATCAGGGTATATTTTTAAAAAGCACCAAGCAACAAATTTACTGTAGATATTTTTATAATTTATTTGGGGACTTTTAGTAACTTGTTTTAAAAAGTGGTAAAAAAAAAGAGCCTGCATTTTCCCTCCAAATTACACAAAAAGAGGAAACCATTGACCAGTTTGCCAGTTGCGACTCGGAATTGCGAACTATAAAGTCAGAATTATGTAGATCTATTGTTTACATCAAATTCATGATTTGATAGTAGGGTAATCGTCACAGGTTTCATCAGCCTAGTCTGTCCATTTAATATCTTGTGTTGAACATTTATCGTCTTAGCAACTAAGAATAACGAAGCGAGACGTTGCTTCGTTTGAGACATTTAATGAAAAAAAAACAGCGTGTGCTTATTCAGCAAATCGTTCACAAGATGGCTCCTGCAAAACTCTCCTGGAGCCATAGCAACCTTTCTGGAACCACGTGACTTTCACCATTGATCAATGCATCTTGGGAAATGAAGTCAATTCACAAATCAATAACACATGATATGTTTTTAACCACATATGTATCTAAAACATGAACTGTTAATCTTAGTGTTGTGTATTAACTGTCTGTATTAATGTTAACTTATTCATTTTAACTTTCGTAACTATTCTTTTAAATAGTCTTCTAACAAATAAATTCTCAACATCCCCCCCCCCCCCCCCCATAAACTACAGTTTATATGATTACCAAAGGATACAAAAGCTGGATGGGTCTCCGCAGAACAGTGCGAACTGCACATGACCTAACAAGGCCATCACGACCTGGAAACAGTTCCTCAATTCTTCCTAGCCTCCAGCTCTGTCTTGGGGTGTTATCTTCTCCGATGAGTGCAACATCTCCGACCTTCAGCAGAGAAGGCTGTGGGGTGTCGCAGCGATGAGCCGACTTCAAATCCAGCAAATATTCTCTCCGCCATCGGTTCCAGATGTTGGTCATAAGTCTTTGTCTGTAGCGCCACCTCCTCCTTGTTCGCTGTTGGATGGTTAGTCTCAGCTGGACATGGCTTAGGAGGCAAGCAGGTCAGTCTCTGACCCACCAAGAAGTGAGCAGGTGTTAGTGGCTCTGGCTCATCCACATCATTGTGCACATAAGTGAGCGGCCTCGAGTTTATTATGGCTTCAGCTTCAGTCAGAATGGTGCACGTTTCTTCAAAGTTGAGTTTAGCTCTGCCGAGCACTTTTCTGAGAATAATTTTGACTGACCTTATCAGGCGCTCCCAGAATCCGCCCCACCAGGCTGCTCTTTCAGCGATGAACCGCCAGGTGATGCCCTTCTCTGAGAAGAACTCCCGTAGCTGTGGATCTTTAATGCCTTTCCAGAGCTCCTTCAAATCTTGATCAGCTTTCTTGAACGTCTTGGCGTTATCTGAATAGATCACCTTGCATAATCCTCTTCTTGAGATGAATCTTTTCAACACTAGCAGGAAGTTCTCTGTAGACATATCTGAGAACAGCTCTAAGTGCACTGCTCTGGTTACAGCACAAGTGAACAGTGCTATATAAGCTTTTGTCATAACGTTCTGTGTCTTCACATAGAGTGGCCCTGCGAAGTCCACGCCAGTGGTCTCAAATGGCGGTGACTCTGTTATTCTGTCTCTTGGCAGTGGCGTGGTAGTCTGTCCAGCCTTTGCATTAAATTTCTTGCAGAGTACACATCTGGACACAACCTTCTTCACTATCTGTCGTGCCCTCAAAATCCAATATTTCTCTCTTGTCTGCACTAAAGTGTCTCGTACACCCACATGCATTATCTTGTTCATACTGCACCAACATTTCTGTGTATCGGTGGTTGTTGGGCAAAATCCATGGGTGCTTTTCTCTGTAAGAGAGATCCGAATGTTGGAGCCTTCCTTCCACACTGAGCAGCTCATCTTCATCCAGAAATTTTAGCTCTCGGATTCTGGAGTCAGTGTTGGGACATTTCCCTGCTTTCAGCAGATCAATTTCAGAGCTGAAACTCTGGTTCTGAATTACCTTTATCCAGTGTTTTCCTGCTTCATTCAGCTCTTCTGCCGTCAGTTCACCACTGATTTTTGTGCTTGAGCGAGTGTTGGTAATAAACCTCTTTATCCAGGCTGTCACCCGGAGCACTGCCTTTAGTTTGCTGTACTTCTCCAGACATAAAACAGGGCTTAAGAAGTCTTGGTCTTGCTTAACAAGCTGTACAGCAATCTGGTATTTGGATCTGAGTTCAGACTTTACCTCATCTTCCTAAACATCTTCCTGAGTGCTCTCTGACTGATTAGGTGACATCAGAACACAAGGCCCATTCCACCACAATGTGCTCTGCTTCAGCTCCTGCACAGTTAGGCCTCTGGTGGGGAGGTCAGCTGGATTCATTTTCCCTTTGCAGTGAGACCATGACTGTGGGTCAGTTAGAGACTGGATTTCTGTGACTCTGCTTGCTAAAAACTGTTTTCACTTATGAGCAGAACCACAAATCCAATGCAGCACTATCATTGAGTCTGTCCATAGTCTGAGTTGTGTCTTGTCTAGCTGCAGTGCTTTCATGAGGGTGTTCCCTAGCCTGGCTGCTATTACAGCACCCATTAGCTCCAGGCCTGGCAGTGTCATCCTTTTGAGTGGCGCCACTCTGGACTTGGATGCAACCAGGCTTATGGTCACTTCTCCATCCTTTGTTTCCCCTTGAAGATAAGCAACTGCACTATAAGCCCTTTCACTCGAGTCACAGAACACATGTAGCTTTAACTCTTGACCGTCCTGCTGTGGCATGTGTGTTTGGTACCATCGTGGGATTGAGACCTGATGCAGTTGAGGGAGCTCTGAACACCACTGTTGCTACTTCTTCGTCAGATCAGGTGGCAGCTCATCGTCCCACTTGAGCCCTCTCTCCCACATCTCTTGGAACAAGCATTTAATCCTGATGGTGAAGGGAGTCAGGAATCCTAGAGGGTCAAAAATGCGAGCAGAAGACCGCAGAACACTTCGTTTTGTGTTTTCTCTTTCTTTCAGAATATCAAGCAGCCCCCTGAGGTCAAAAACAAAATCATCAGTCGCCGGTCTCCACACCATACCCAGCACCTTCAGCACAGACCCGTGTTGTTCTGGTTGCACAGCACAATCCATCAAGCTCTTCTGCCATTTTTCCTTGAGCTCAGGAGAGTTTGTCATCCATTTACATAGCTCCATGCCTGCAGCAGACATAATGTTCCTGGCTGTTGTTGTCACTGTATGTGCCTCTGTCACCTCACTTGCACTTTAAATAAAATCATCGACATAGAGTGAGGAGCTGAGGACTTCTACCACTTGTGGGTGTTCTAACTCATACTGTCTTAAATGCTTCCTAATGGTGGCTGCGAGTAAGAATGGGCTTGATGAAGCTCCAAACACCACTCTCGTCATTCTGAGCATGCGCAGCGCCACATCCTTCTCCTCTGTTGGTGGTCCTATGAACCACAGAAATCTTACAGCGTCCCGATCTCTTTCTGCGAGTGAAATCTGCAAAAATGCTTTCTTGATATCTGCCATATATGCGATTTCATGCAGTCTAAATTTGATCAAAATACTCATCAGATCTGGGTTCAGATTGGGACTAAGAATAGTTACGAAAGTTAAAATGAATAAGTTAACATTAATACAGACAGTTAATACACAACACTAAGATTAACAGTTCATGTTTTAGATACATATGTGGTTAAAAACATATCATGTGTTATCATGTGCGTGTTATTGATTTGTGAATTGACTTCATTTCTCAAGATGCATTGATCAATGGTGAAAGTCACGTGGTTCCAGAAAGGTTGTTATGGTTCCGGGAGAGTTTTGCAGGAGCCATCTTGTGAACGATTTGCTGAATAAGCACACGCTGTATTTACCTTTTTTTTTTTTTTTTTTTACGTCTAAAACGAAGCAACGTCTCGCTTCGTTATTCTTATTTGCTAAGACGATAAATGTACAACAAGTTTGGTGCCGGAAACCCGGGAAGCGAAAGACTATGTGTGACAAAGATAACGAAGAGCGACCGGCCGATGTGGAACAACTTGAAAGGTCCAAAAGAAAGCGTCGGACGATACGGAGTTCCACAACAAGACTGCTGAACCAGATCGACGTTGAATTATTAAAGGAAGACAAGGATATCGACCGTGTGCGGGACATGTTAGCCGTGTTGTCAGCAAAGGAGGACAGTTTGCGCGAGCTGGACAGCATAGTGGAGGAACACACTTCGCTAGAGGATGTGGAGGCAGAGAACTTGCAGAGGAATACAGAGACCGCGTCATCGAGAAGTTTCTCTTCTTTGCCGTCTTCCGTGTGTCCATGGCGTAAAATGAGGGCGTGGGGGAAGCGGAGACTTGAATATATAGGGGCGTGTTATTCTAATGACGATCGATTTCAGCCGCGGCATTTATCAAGGGCAGGTATTGCGTACACCAGAATTTCAAAGGTACGCACAGCTTCATAAATCAGGCGATGAGAAGAGTGTAAGCATAATCTTACGCCAATATATACGCCCATTTCTACGCAAGATTGATAAATGAGGGCCATTGTGCCCAGTTTTTGAAAATGCTTTTTATTGCATTGGTTTGTACATAAACATAAAACTTAAAACATTGATAAACATAAAACATTTTCAAGAACAACTTTTGAAGGGGACACAAATAATACAGCCAAAATTGTACTTGTATATGTGTACAGTGGCCAACAACACAAAATTACGTAGTAAAAATGACAGTTGTTTAAAGGGGTGGTATAATGCCCTTTTCACAAGACGTAAAATAAGTCTTTGATGTCCCCAGGGTGTTTATGTGAAGTTTTAGCTCAAAATACCCCATAGATATTTTTATATAGCATTTTAAAATTGTCACTTTTTGACAATTGAACAAAAATGCAGTTTTTGTGTCTGTCCCTTTAAATGCAAATGAGCTGCTGCTCCCGACACAGAGGGCGGAGCTACAACAGCTCATTCTCAGCAGCTTTGATTACCTCACACAGACATGAACTGAAAATTTCAAAAACTTTTAGCCTTTTATGTTCAAACCGGAGTCAGACAAAGATGGAGAGACTCAAGAATAAGTGACAAAAAGTAGACAACATTTCTGAATGGTTAGTTGATGAATTTTTGTAGCTTATGTGTAGTTATCTTATAGTCATTGATTAGCATATTCTGTCATGATAATCTATAAATCTAGGTCCCGGGCTGGGGTTTATGTAAATTATAGGGTTGGTGATGTTACTAACCCGTGAGGAAACTCGTGTAGTCCCTACCAGCTGTTTGTTGTAGTCTTTAAAAAGCCATTTCTTTAAAAGAAAATCTGCCTTAGCCTTATATAAACATGTACCAATTAATGGATTGAAGTTCCAGTGTAGCAGCCAAGCTACAGACTACTTATCTTTAAAGTAACAAAGTATTTTGAAAAAGTAGTACACCACAAGTTACTAGCAACAAATAGCTAATAGTAGCTTAAGTATTTACAGTGAAGCTACTTAAAGGGAAAATTTACGGTGGCCTAGAGAGCTCAACGTGCTGCAAATGTAAAAAAAAACCACATTCAAATAGAAAAAACATCAGCAAATTAAGAAAAAATCTTCATCATTTTCACAATATGTGCTGCAAATACTCACAATGCAACCAAATTCAGAAATGCACTGCAAATAGAATGGAAATGTTTCCGGGGACCCTATTAATTGACGAACCTGGCTGTGACATGCTTATTGTTCAATGTCTACTTGTTAGTGGTGTTGTCAATGACCTGAAAGATGTGTTTTTTGTTTATTTTAACATTCTAATCGTATTTACATTGTGAGTATTTGCAGAACGTTTCTGTATTTGGTATAGGGATGGGCAAATGAAGCCTCATGAAGTACTGAGACTTTTCTCTTGAAAAGATTTGAAACATCAAGAGTGTCGAAAACAGCGCCATCTTGTGGCAGGTCAAATTTATAGTATCCATTTATAATTATCCATAAAGCACAAATAAAAGCCTGACAACGCTAAATGTTCAGTTTTCTGATAATATAATTAACATATTAAAGTGTGGCAATAAAATAAATGTAACAACTATATTAATACTATACAGAAATAAAAATAGCCTACCAACAGAGTTGTTTGATGCAAGTAAATGTTGGTCTAATTATTTTATGGTTTCTATGCTGTTTATGTGTCAGAATATATGATCATGTAACATAGGCTGTAGGCTTATTTATTTATATATGTATGTGTGTGTATGTGTATATATATATATATATATATATATACATAAATATTAGTAAATGGACAAACTTCTTAAACGAAGTCTTAAACTTAAAATGCCTTAAGATGTCATGTACTGTACATACACACAATGTATTTATATACTAGTGCAACGTGCCCATTGTGTGTTTTTAGTAATTGTTGGTCCAGTGTGTTTGAGTGCTCATTGTTACAATTACACAGCAAAAGTTTAGTGACATTTATATTTGTGCATGGTAGAAAGCAAATACTGATACTGACATAATGAGAAACAATAAATATGGAAAATTGAACTACATGATTGCGGGAGCAGGCTACACAGTGAACTCCGGGAAAACACTACGCTTGAGCAAACAGTTTGTGAATAGGCTACTACAAATGATGGCCGAAAAAGAGACTGTGAACGCATTGAATAGGATATGTTTAGTTGATGAATAGCATAGGCTACTATTACACAGTAGCGATAACGTTAAGCGCACCAGAATAAAATGTAATATTTAGAAATACAGTGTAGCTGACTTACAGTTTCAGTTAACATCCACAAATGAATAAGCGCGACGATTCAGTGAGCAGGCTACACAGTGAACTCCGGGAAAACGCTACTTAAGCTCCGCTGCTTTCTTCGACCCTCTCTGTCTCTGGTCCTGGGCTGTGCTCACTCAGTGTGCAGTGTGAGAGGGGGAGTGGCCAGCTGTGCTCACTCAGTGTGCAGTGTGAGAGGGGGAGTGGCCAGCTGTGCTCACTCAGTGTCAGTGTGAGAGGGGGAGTGGCCAGCTGTGCTCACTCAGTGTGAGAGGGGGAGTGGCCAGCTGTGCTCACTCAGTGTCAGTGTGAGAGGGGGAGTGGCCAGCTGTGCTCACTCAGTATGCAATGTGAGAGGGGGAGTGGCCAGCTGTGCTCAGTGTCAGTGTGAGAGGGGGAGTGGCCAGCTGTGCTCACTCAGTCTCAGTGTGAGAGGCTTCGACTTCATGCAGCTCTGCGCAGACCGTTTGGCGGCTGACTTGTAGCAGTGCATGCCGGTTAGAAATTTTGTCCGACTTGATACAGCGCCGACGCCACGTGACTGTGACGTGTGCCATCAAAGTACCGCGAGAGCGATTCGAGAGTAGCCGGAGAACTCAGCCAGCGCAGCTTCTCAAGAGCGGCTGCACTGGGCTGCACGAGGGTGGATGACGACACAGCTGTTCCACGATCGGCTGGATTCACTGCATGACAATGATCACGTGTGTTTCGTGTTTATTCGAACACCTTTAGTTCCTCTAAAGCTCACAAATCAGTTTTTTATAACAGTACACTCTTTTCATGTCGTTGCGATGTTATATTGTGTCATGTTTATCAAATTAAAACTGATTAAAAAACGTAGACTCCACTTCATTGATAGTAGCTTATGTTGATTAACTTAAACAGTAGATTAACTTGAACAGACGCTGTATGAAGCAGGACATAAAGTATTGAATGAAAATGTCTCTGAAACATCTGTGTATTATTTGGCAAATATTGCATTTATTTCACTTCAGCTGTGGTAAAGTATGCAAACACCACGTGAGCGGTCACTATGGGAACCAGAAAGTGTCCGACTTCACGTCTCAGTTTGCAGCTCCTCCCCGCCTGCATGCGGCAACTTTCGCCGATCGGTTATATACAGCTGATGCACCTCAGAGGCTCATAAAAGCAGTAGTTGAGAAAGGTTATCAGTGTTGCCTGGGTACTACTGATCAAATACCAGTTTGTAGTTCTGTAGATAACTGTACGGTTCAGATGGCTCAAGGTGAACCTTTTGACGGCAACATCGCTGAAGATGTCATTCAGGCCGACAATTTTATTGAGTTACTTTTAATTGAATTGAGGCCAGAATATGTGATTCAAGCTACAATTGTAGAAGATGATGTCCAGAGGACTCTTCCAGAGATACGCATACCACATCGTTTGATTGCTATCAGGCCACGTTTTTATATTGGGTTGGTTCGAAGATCTATAAATGAACTTGCTCAGTATTCCTTGACACATGGTCCTGAAAACAATCCATTGCTCTCTATGCTGGCCTGGAATGCAGATTACTGGTCTGTCGCTTTGGACGCATCGGGTGAGTTCTTGAAAATTGCATTTTATCCAGTGTATATTAATAGCCAACCGACAGAACGTGTGGAGACACCAATGAGTGAGTCCAGCACCAATGACGAGCAGCCTGGACCATCTCACCAGGTCAACAACAGATCTGAGATCAGATCTGGAGGATCACAAATGAATGCGTCAGGCACCGATGATGAACAGCCTGGACCATCTCACCAGGTCAACAATATATCTGAGATCAGATCTGGAGGATCACAAATGAATGCGTCTAGCATCGATGATGAACAGCCTGGACCATCTCACCAGGTCAACAATATATCTGAGATCAGATCTGGTGGATCACAAATTAATGTGTCAGGCACCGATGATGAACAGCCTGGACCATCTCACCAGGTCAACAACAGTGAGATCAGATCTGGAGCATACAGAACGCCTTCTGACCAAAGCTCAAGCAGTCAGGTTGAGATGAGACAGGGTGCTAAAAGAAAAAGAAACACTTCTGGCAGTTCAAAGAGCAGAGGACGGAAAAGGAAGAGATCAGATCACCACTCTGATTCTGATTCTTCAAGTGATTCACTCAGCTCAGGCATTTCTTCTCCAGGATCACTTGGAGAAACATCCAGAGATGATGAACAGCCTGGACCTACTCACAGAAACAACAGTGAGGCCAGAGCTGTAGGATCATCTATGGATGGGTCCAGCACAGATGATGAACAGCCTGGACCATCTCACCAGGTCAACAACAGATCTGAGATCAGATCCGGAGGATCCAGAACACCTGCTGACCAAAGCTCAGGCAGTCAGGTTGAGATGAGACAGGGTGTTAAAAGAAAAAGAAAGACGTCTGGCAGGTCAGAAAGCAGAGAATGGAAAAAGAAGAAATTGGGTTTTGATTTAGATGATGATCAGCCTAGACCTTCTCACAGTGACAACAGTGAGGCCAGAGAATCTGATGAACAGAACAGACAAGATGAATCGAAACTGGGAGGGAAAAGAAAAAGAAAGACTTCTGACCACCCAGACACTCGAAGCAAAAGGAGGAGGTCTCACCACCAGTCTGATTCTTAAAGTGAGTCCCTCAAATCAGACTTTTATCCCATGTATATTAAAATCCCACTAGCAGTGTGTGGGGAGACACCTGTGGTTTGGCCAAGAACAGATTACTACAAGCCTGCACCTTCTCACCTGGTCAACTACAGTGAGGCCAGAGCTGTAAAATCATCTATGGAAGGGTCCAGCACAGATGATGAACATCCTGGACCTTCTCACCTGGTCAACAACAGATCTGAGATCAGATCCGGAGGATCCAGAACACAACCTGACTGCTTGAGCTTAGGTCAGCACAAGATGAGACTCAGTATTAAAAGAAAAAGAAAGACTACTGGCAGTTCAAAGAGCAGAGAACGGAAAAGGAAGAGATCAAAGCACCACTCTGATTCTGATTCTTCAAGTGATTCACTCAGCTCGGGCATTTCTTTTCCAGGATCAATTAGAGAGACTTCCATAGATGAGGAACAGCCTGGACCTACTCACAGAAACAACAGTGAGGCCAGAGCTGTAGGATCATCTATGGATGGGTCCAGCACAGATGATGAACAGCCTGGTTTCTCACCTGGTCAACAACAGATCTGAGATCAGATCTGGAGGCTCCAGAACACCTGCTGACCAAAGCTCTGGCAGTCAGGTTGAGATGAGACAGGGTGTTAAAAGAAAAAGAAACACTTCTGGACCTCACTCCCCTGGCCTCAAGAGACGCGCTTGCGAATGACGCTAGACTGGCATTTGAATCCTGCTTGGAACAGGTAGAGTAGGGGTATATTTGGTGCCGTGACCCGGATGGCAGTGAAGTTCAGGGGGGTGAGTTTAATGGAGGCAAGCTAGTAAGAGCTTTGCATGTAAACCTCACTCCCCTGGGGTCAAGAGGCGTATAAAGAATGTATAATTGATAGTACTGAAATTACAGACCTATGACGTTGCAGTTACTTACAGTAGTAAGTACTGTAAATAATTACAGTAATCATGAAATTACTAAAGTACTATAAATATAGTACGTAATTGGAACATTCTTGATTACTTTATAACCTTAGAAGATTGTACTGACGACATTGTGAGTTGGTAATAGCTCCTCTGGAAGCCTCTTCACTCCTCGATCCTCGCTTCCTTGCGGTGCAATTGACCCTTCGCTAAGCCACGCCCGAAAACCGCCACTGGCCAATCGTGGCTTAGCAACCGTAACTAGGCGCGGGAGGTCTGGCAAGCTTTCGATCAAGGGAAACATGCCGAAGCGTTGTGCGTATGGATTGTGCAAATCTGATACCCGGTATCGTAAAAGTTTGGACGGGGTGATGGATTTTGTTCCCTTCCCGAAACATAAAACCCAAGGGGAGAAATGCCGGGCGTCATCTTCATTTATATAGCGCTTTTATCAATGTAGATTGTTCCAAAGCAGCTTTACATTGATAATAGGAAATTAAAAGTAAAGTGTTTTGGCTTTATAGCAGCTCTAGAATAAAGTTATTGTCCAGCTCGTGGATTAAGCAGTGTGAATAAAGGCAAGACGAAGGCTCACTGACATAACTTAACGTTACTTAAAAATATATTTCAGCATTTTGTTAATCGACGGCCAAACTAGTAACGTTACCCCAATCCCATCGCGACTCTCCTGGTGTTAGTTCTAGTAAAAGTAAAAGGTAGTTAGTAAAAGGAGGGAACATCACTTGCTCCAAGGAAAAGGTTGGTATGCAAAATTAATCAGTTCATAACAGTAAGTTAGTCACTTATGTGACCCACGACGTGTGAGCAGTAACGTTAGCCTGGCGCACTACAAATATAAGCAGGAGAATGTTATCATTGCAAAGTGCTCAGGCTAATGTCTTGTGTTTATTCCACAATACTTATGGATAAGCTGTTTGATTTATAAATATTAGAATATTTTAAAATTTCACTTACGCTGCTGTGCATGCACAAAGCTGTTCCTCAATTTGTGTGGTCAGCGTACGAGGCGGTTGCTGCTTGCGCTGGGACCTAACGTTATAGGCTTTAGCTTAAATTTTGATTAAATTATTCTCTAATCGTTTGCATATTATGTCGTGGATATAGCCCTCGAATGCATACTGCAGTCTTGCTCTCTCATGTTTTCACCTGTTCGCCAAAAATGACTAATTATCTCCTTAGGAATGTCTGAAACCGGTGCATACATACTGTAATAGACGTGCCAGGCGCAAAAGCTTGACAGGCGTAGCAACAGTAACTAAGGAGGGCGGGGCTTAGCGAAGGGTCAATTAGAGAATTGAGATGTTCTTCAAGATGGCTGAGCTCAATCGGTTTCCGGGTCATAGGATGGAGGACGGAGGAGAGAGGATGGCAGCTAAATGTCCTGGGAGAGTCAAAAACAGAACAGACACAATTGTTTTAGAGAATGTTAGAAAACATTCCAGTACTAACCACTAGCTATTGTCCACATTGCATTAATTTAGCAGAGTTGAAGTCAAAAGATGTATCACGTTGTGCATTACATAGAGAAACTGTTGTAATTCTAAGGCACATTTTCACTCTCTGGGCAGCGAGAGTGAGTCATAGGCACATGCACTGTCTTACAGACAGATCACAGTTTCAGATGAAGGCTTCCTGCAGGGCTGTTGTAGTTAAGAAACGTAACTTTAAAAAAGCACAAATGACTACAGTCAAAATTCAAAAGTTGTACAAAATCCACAAACGTTTGGGATTTGATTAGACTGCTATTTTCAGTCAGCTATTTCGATAATAATAAATAAAAGTCTTCTTGTTAATTGCTTGGATATGGTGTGGTGCACAATTATTATCGGAGCGTGTCTGAAAAGAAGGCTGTATTAGCCTATATCTGCATGGAAAGATATAATCTCTCAAAAACAATAGCCGGGATTCTACAGTCTTAGGAAAGGCCAGCGCCTACAAATATCATGACTCCGTGACTGAAAACCAGTGAAGAAGATGAAAGTAAAGGGGATCTCAAGATACTGACTATGAAATCAGTAACTTTTCTACATGCTCTAGTTTTAAAGACAGCAGACATTGTTTAGATGCCAAGATTTTAATCACTCAAAAAGAAAAAAATTGACATGTGCAACACAGTAGGTCATTCCTTATCAACAGATACCGCTCAGGAGGTTGAAGTTGTTATCTTAACATTATTGACTTCAATATGAGGCCTTTTGAATGTAACAGCACATGCCACGCCTGATGACCCAACCATAGAAACACCTGGTGATGAAATCCGTGTAGTCAATGGAAAGGACTGTGCATAGATGGCATACAATTTAAAAGCACAGTTACTGAACGTCTTTGAAATAAAATATGTCTTTGTTCTTGATGTCTGAGAGCATCAGTTTTGACTTCTGGTCTTTGATGGCAATTTCTTTTACTCATATCTATGTAATCACTCTCTCTCCATTTTAGAAAAACATCTTCCAGATAACCAGACAGGCTGTAAAAAAAAAACACTTTTTGTTGTTATCTCCAAAGCAACAAAGCGCACCCTGCACAACCAAGGCCATCAGAGATTCATCTGATCCTCAGCCAGATCCATCTGACCTCAATCCAAAGGCTCATCGAGATCCAGTTGAATCCAGACCAGACCTTTAAAAACTGGGAAAGAAGCTGTGACAGGGAAGCAAGCTACGGCAAGGCGTTGGATGGCCAGAAGGAACAGTAATTGATAAACATTTGCCCCTTGTTTGGTTTTCTGTCATGCTTTTTTTCTTCTTTTTTTGTACAAAATTCTGAGTTTTGATCAAAACATGGTTAACCCTATAAAGCCTATAGGCTAATGTAACAGTTTATTGAGTTGAGTATCATGTTTGATGATCAGGCTTTGATGGCTCATTTAGTATGATGTAGTGGGCATATAATGCTCATATAGAAGGAGGGAAAAATACCTCAAATTTATTCAGAGGCCTACAATGAGAAAAAATGTGCAATGTGAGGCAGTTGCTTATATTTATATGGGCAAAAGGTAAAAGCCTGTAATGTAAATCTTTGAGGTCTTTAGTATAGCAGTTTGCCCACATAAAATCCATAAATATCAGTTGTCACTATATATCTCCCAATATTATGTCTTATTAAAGGGCCCCTATTATGCTATTTTAAAGTTTCCTAATGTTGTTGTGGAGTCTCCTACAACATGTTTACATGCAAACTGTTTAATTTCCTCATAATATACATTTGCACATCATCACATTTTCAATGACTCTCAAACGACTCGTCAAATGAATCTATCTCTCTAAATCCCTCCTTTCCGCGATATACTCTGCTCTGATTGGCCAGACATATATTTACACTATAAACAGATATTCAAGGGGGTAAAAATAATTTCTTTCTTTCTCAAAACTGAGTTTTGATTTCTATGTGATCAGTTTAAGTATAAGTGTTTTCACACTGTCACAGATCAGCCTTATCACATCACTGCCACTACTTAGACTCAACTCCACCACAGTTCATTTTCCGATCTCATTTGTATGATGAGGACTACTCTCCCTGTCTCCAGTGATCTCACTGGCTCCATCCAGATCATCCATTGCACTACCACTTACCTGCTTTCTGCTCTTCTGCTCAGTCGTTGTCACAATAAACGTACTCGGTTACTAACGTAACCTCGGTTCTCTCTAGAAGAGGGAACGAGTACTGCGTTTTGCTAAAAACGCTATGGGAAAAGTCTCTTTTCACGAAAACACTGAAGCAAAAAATTATCCTTAATTTTCATATATGTAAAACGCGTTGCGGCAGCAGCAGACAGCTGAAGCAAGACGGCTTGTCTGCTCATTGGCTGCTCTGCGGCAACTGCATAAGCCTATCGAGCGCAGGCTGATGCAACATCAGGCCAATGAGGGCGCTTCGCGCCCTCCTCGCCACTTCCTGCCGAAACGGGCGTGGCTTATCCCTATAAAAGGAGCTCGAAAAGGCTGATTCACTCAATTTTGATCGCTGAAGCGAACCAGAGCAAACCAAACGCACGGCAGGGAACGCAGTACTCGTTCCCTCTTCTAGAGAGAACCGAGGTTACGTTAGTAACCGAGTACGTTCTCTTACGAGAGTTCTCTCGTACTGCGTTTTGCTAAAAACGCTGTGGGAACCCCTTGCAAAACGCCGTGCGTGCCGGGACAAAAACACCAATCACCGGAAGCTAGTTCAGGCATACAGTGCATAATCACCGGATAGACTCACACAGAGTCAGGGAATAAGGGAGGAAGCCTAAATTCCCTAAACTGTAGCGTCCGTGGGTTACATTACCTCACGGGGAAAGTCTAAAGACGAAAGGGGTTTCCCCCGTCCTTATATAGACATGTCCTCAGACACGAATACATCACATAGCCAAGGCAAGGAGCCTGCACTAATGAGGGAAAAAGTGAGTCTTACGTAGTTTGCCCAGTAAAATCGGCAGCGCATAGCGCCTGTAAGCAGATTACACCGACAAAAGCTTAGCCTGCAGGGCGGGAACCTCTAGGTTATAAAACCTAATAAATGTAGACGGCGAGGCCCAGCCCGCCGCCATACATATATCTTGTAAGGGAATCCCGCTAGACCAAGCCCACGAGGAAGCAACGCCTCTCGTGGAGTGCGCTCTAACTCCCAACTGGCATTGAATGCCTTTGGCAGTATAAGCCAGCGCTATGGCGTCAACTATCCATCTGGATAGACTCTGTTTCGAAACAGCCGTTGCTTTGGAACGACCGCTGAACGAGACAAAGAGCTGCTCTGTCTGTCTGAAGGCAGCAGAGCGGGACATATAAGTTCTTAAAGCCCTAACTGGGCAAAGAAAACTCGAGTCCCCCTCCTCACTCGACGCCGGCAGGGCAGCCAGGGAAATAACCTGAGCCCGAAAAGGCGTGTTGAGGGATTTCGGCACATAGCCGTGCTTAGGTTTGAGTATGACCTTAGAGTCATTAGGACCAAACTCCAAGCACGTCGGGCTCACAGAGAGCGCGTGCAGGTCGCCTATGCGCTTCACTGAAGCGAGAGCCATCAAAAACACTGTTTTAAGAGATAAGTGTTTGAGGCTGATAGACTGAATAGGCTCAAAAGGAGCAATTTTCATAGCCGCCAGGACTGTAGAAAGGTCCCAAATAGGGACTGAAGGAGGTCCTGGCTCCCCTGAGGAAGCGGATGACTAAATCATTCCTTCCCAGTGACTGACCTAGCGCTGAACCAGAGAACGCTGAGATAGCCGCCACGTACACTTTAAGTGTGGAAGGGGATCTGCCCTTATCCAACAGCTCTTGTAAGAAGGAGAGAACCTCCGTTACCTCACATTCGAGGGGTGAAAAACTCCGAGCCGTACACCAGCTGGAGAAAACCGACCACTTCGAAGCATAGAGCCGCCGAGTCGACGGCGCTCTAGCCTCAGTGATGGTATTTAAGACTCCCCCTGTGAGACCAACGGATATCCGTTGAGTGCCCACACATGAAGGGACCACAACTCCGGGTGTGGGTGCCAAATCGAGCCCAAGGCTTGCGAGAGGAGGTCTCTCCTCGCCGGCACTGGCCATGGAGCGATGTCTGCTAGCTGCATCAGAGCCGGAAACCACGCCTGGTTTTCCCTGAACGGTGCCACAAGCAGTATTGGGCATTTTGTTTCCCTGATCCGTTCCAGCACCTGTGGCAGGAGTGAGACGGGGGGAAACGCGTATAGCGGGCAGCGCGGCCACGTTCGGGACAGCGCGCTGCTGGTCTTTGAAAAGAACACGGGGCAGTGAGCGTTTTCGTGGGACGCGAATAGGTCCACCTCCGCTCTGCCAAATCTCTCCCACAACAGCCGGACTGTTTGTGGGTGTAGAGACCACTCTCCTGGGGGAATGTTGTTCCTGGACAGTCTGTCCGGGCCCACATTCCGAAGTCCGGGCACATGCACTGCTCTCAGCGAACGTAAGTTGTGCTGAGCCCATATTAGGAGGCGTTTCGCCAGCCTGTACAGGGACGCTGATTTCAGACCGCCCTGGCGATTTATATAGGACACCACAGCCATATTGTCCGAACGGACTATGACATGTTGGTCCATGATGTGGGGACAAAAACGCGTCAGCGCGTTGTGTACTGCCATCATTTCCAGGCAGTTTATGTGTTGGAGCTTTTCTCGTTCCGACCATAGGCCGAAGCACGGTCTGCCCTCGAGCAGCGCTCCCCATCCCGAGGTGGATGCGTCTGTCGACACCATCGTTACCTTCGAGGAAGTCCCCAGGCTTACACCTGACCGGTACCAGTCGTTCGCCAACCAAGGTACCAGGGCTGTGACACAGTCCTGATTGACCTTGAGGCGCAATCGACCGGTTACCCATGCTCCGCGTGGTACCCGCGCTTTCAACCAGAACTGCAGCGGGCGCAAGCGGAGCAAGCCCAGCTGGAGAACTGATGATGCTGAGGCCATAAGACCCAGCATCCTTTGAAACTTCCTGAGCGGGGTTAAAGCGCCGCAGCGGAAAGACTTCGCCGCGCTCTGAACACTCAGCACGCGCTGCGGCGACAGCTGTGCTGTCATAGATAGTGAGTCCAGAACTACCCCCAGAAACGAAATAGTTTGACTGGGGATCAGTGAACTCTTCACCCAATTGACCGTGATACCAAGATTCTCGAGGTGATCGAGTAAGATGGCTCTGTGCTCTATGAGCTGAGATCGTGATTGGGCTAGGATTAACCAGTCGTCCAAATAGTTCAGCACTCTCATGCCTCTGTTTCTGAGAGGGGCGAGCGCTGCGTCCATGCACTTCGTAAACGTACGAGGTGCCAGGGACAAGCCGAAAGGCAGGACTGTATACTGGTATGTCTGACCCTCGAAGGCGAATCTCAAGTATCGCCTGTGGTGCGACGCTATTTGTATTTGAAAATACGCGTCCTTCAGATCTATCGATATGAACCAGTCTTCTCGGCGAACCTGCGCTAGAATTTTGCTGGTCGAGAGCATTTTGAAAGTGCGTTTCGCTAACACTCTGTTCAGCCGTCTTAGATCCAGAATGGGTCTGATACCACCATCCTTTTTGGGGACTAGAAAGTATCTGCTGTACATCCCCTGTTCGCTTTGCGCACGGGGAACACGTTCTATCGCCCCTTTGCTTATCAGTTTTGATATTTCGGCGCGAAGTAGGTGTGCTACTTTCAACGGCACCGAAGTTTCGACGCGCGCTGTAAAGCGTGGAGGGCGTCGAAAAAACTGTAGCGAGAAGGCTTTATAATGCCTAAGACCCAGTCCGAAACCCCTGGAAGCGCTGCCCATGCTTCTGCATGGTTGGCTAAGGGCCGGATACAGAGCTCGCTCTGTTCGCCGTGCGACAGAGGTGCTACGGGACTCGCAAACGTAGGCGATTCGCCTGTGGCATTTGAGGCAGGGGGCGCGCTTAATACAGCGGGCGGAACGCTCGCCCTCGACCCCGCAACAGTGTTTAGCTGAGTGAGGGAGGGCTGCGAGAGTCCTGTGGGACTCATGTGTGCACGTATATGTGGGCTGAGAGCAGGCACATTTACTGATTTGGGCGCGCCGCCTGTGTGAGCAGCGCGCGCGCTCACAGGTCTCGCTTTTACGGAGAGCCTGTGATCTCATAGACATAGTGTTCGTGGGCACTGGGCAGTGGGCACTTTTACTATGTTGGAAGCGCAATCGACCAGAGTCGATTTTATTCGCGCGAGCCCTAAGTGTAGGGCTGTGCTTGTGTGTAACGATGGGCACGGGGGGGTGGGCATCGATACTACATTTATAGCACCATCGGCCGTGGCCGGGACACCAGAAATCACACTCATTTTGGGATATATCTGGGTAGCCGTGAAAACGGCTTTTGTGTGCAGGCAAGCGGGCAGAAGAACAGGCTTGCGCTTTGCAGATAGCACTGGAACAGCCGCGAATCTTGGGGCTGAAACAGCGAGGCGCTTGGGTGAGAGGCCAGCCGCAACGGGACTCACACACCTGCGCTTTCCTAGCGGTGCTAGGATTTCTTCGGAACCTCAGGTTTCACCACAATCCTCGGTCGCGGCCCAGGCGCAGGGCGCCAGGCGGCTGATCGAGAACGGGGCCTCGAGCTGCGCTGTTGCGGCTGCTGTGAAGATGAGGCCGAAGGCGGGGGCTGAGGCTGAGAGCTCCGCGGGTTCCGTTTTCCTCGACTCGCCGCAGAACCAGAGCGCTTCGGTAGGAAGTGCTTGAAGGCTTGGGACGCTTTCTGGGCTTCGGTAAATCTCTCCACTAACTCGGAGAGAGAAGAACCAAAGAGGCCAGCGGAAGACAGCGGGGCGTCGAGAAACGCTGTGCGCTCGGAATCAGCCATCTCCGTGAGCGTTAGCCACAAGTGCCTTTCAGCGACAGTAGCGGAAGCCATGCACCGTCCCATTGCTTGCGCGGCAGCCTTGGTAGCTCGGAGCGTAAGGTCCGAAGCACTCCTTAGATCCGCCAAACAGACAGCATCAGGTCCCATCTCATCCAACTTACGGAGGAGATCTCCCTGGAAGATCTGTAAGGTCGCCATGGTGTGTAACGCTGACGCTGCTTGCCCAGCAGAGGAGAAAATTCTCGCGAGCAGTGATGACGTCATGCGGCAGGCTTTCGAAGGCAACACCGGTTTAGTCCGCTGTCCAGCAGAGGGCGGGCAAAGATGTGTCGCTATCGCCTGTTCCACCAGCGGCAGAGAGAGGTAGCCTCGGTCTTTAGCATTATCCAGCGAGGTAAATGCAGGCGACACAGATGAGCGCGTCCGCGCAGAGTAGGGCGCGTTCCAGGCCTTCGCAACTTCTTCATGTAACTCAGGAAGAAAGGGAGCGGGCTTTGATTCCGGAGAAGAGCGCTCACCGGGGAGGAAGCTACCATCTAGCCGGGTGCGAGAGGGGGGCTCCGGTGCAGACCACTCGAGGCCGAGGCTCGCCGCGGCCAGCGCGAGTATCCGCATGAGCTCTGTCTCGATGCTGGCTCTCACCGAGGGCTTTTGAGCAGGAGGCGCGGGATCCTCAGAGACCGCCCAATCCTCGCTGTCCGAAGCCAGGAGAGAACAGGAATCCTTATCTCCCGACGCGGCCTCTGAAACGACCCCCTCAGATGAAGCGGCGGCAGACTGCGGGCGCTGAGCATCGGGGAGTGATTCGAGCGAGGCCGGTGAAGCTAGCGGGCGAACCGGCGAGCTTAGTCGGGCTGGAGCGGGTTCCGGGATCCGCTGCGAGCGCCGTTTCTTTCGACGCGGCATCGCGGCGGTGAATGCAGGCTTCGCGAAGGATGCCAGGTGGGTCCTCAGAGCCACCATCGGCAAAAGCTCGCAGTGAGGGCAGCCGCCGTCAGCGAGCACGAGCGCTGCATGGTCCTCACCGAGGCAGGAAACACAGATGAGGTGGTTGTCTCCCTCGGCGAGTGGGGCTCTGCACGAGCCGCAGGAAGGCATCTTGAAAAAGACGCCGCTCTTTTAGGGGTGAGTGTAACTGATACACCACACGCACACACAGAAAAACAAAGCAATAATAGAAAGGATATGATGCGTCGGAAAGCGCAGTACGTACGGCTGTAGAAGGCGGCGTTGGCCAGCAGCTTCGAGTGCTCGTCCCGCTGAGATGCTTGCCTCGACGACGCTTGCTTCCGTGATCCAGCGATGCGTGCGCTCCGCTGAAGAGAACAAAATTGAGTGATTCAGCCTTTTCGAGCTCCTTTTATAGGGATAAGCCACGCCCGTTTCGGCGGGAAGTGGCGAGGAGGGCGCGAAGCGCCCTCATTGGCCTGATGTTGCATCAGCCTGCGCTCGATAGGCTTATGCAGTTGCCGCAGAGCAGCCAATGAGCAGACAGGCCGTCTTGCTTCAGCTGTCTGCTGCTGCCGCAACGCGTTTTACATATATGAAAATTAAGGATAATTTTTTGCTTCAGTGTTTTCGTGAAAAGAGACTTTTCCCATAGCGTTTTTAGCAAAACGCAGTACGAGAGAACTCTCGTAAGAGAACTTCCTGTTACCTTCATCTCCTTCTCGTGAGTCTGATTCTGTAACACACACATGATCATTGGGTGTAGGTCATCAGTAAATGAGTGTGGCATGTAGAGAACTGTATTTTCAGAGTTTTGAAAAAAGTTTGTTTTTCAGTTTCAAACTGAGTGTAAAGCACGTAATATGCTTGTAGTTTTGCAGACTTGGTCTGAAGATTAGGTACATGAGTGAATGGTTTCACTGAGTGGGCCTCAAGTTCCACTTTTAGTGTTTAAGCAATTAGATTTTTATTTTATTTTAATTAGTTATGACAGATTGGCTCATGAGAATGTGAACAGACATCCATCTGACACTAGGTGGCACTATAATAAAGGATTTCAAAATTTTGATTAATCTAAAGGATTAGAATCAAAATTCAAAAATCAATCCTTCTGTTCTGAATCCAGGGTTAGGTTAATTATTACAGGATGATTGTTACACATTGAAACCAGGATGTTCAGGACAGCTACATTTTGTCAAATTCTGGTCCTAGGGGAGCTATAAGGAAAAAAAGTCAAAGATATTGTGCATGATCATCATCAATTTTGCCAACTTAAGTTCTGTGTGTTTGGATAGTTTAAAAAATAAACATGAAATTAATATGAAATCAAAGCAAACTTGCAGGCCTATTCCTTGACAATTCCTGATGTGTCAGCCCTTATTTCAAGATGTAATCAGTCATCTACATCTGCTCTAAGTTAATTAATGAATGTATTGATTCAGTCATAGTCATGGCAACAGTAAATAAGAAGTTCACAGTATTGTGTTCAGTTACTGTTAACTGCTTTCAAACGAGACTTCTAACTTAATTTCAGTGTGTTCCCAAATGGTATGTGTGGGAGTAGCGTGTCCCCTGGGGGAGTGCACTGTGCAAGAGTTTTTGCAATGACAGAATGCCAAAATATCTCATTATATAACAAAATCAGCAGTAAAACATCTGTCGTCAAACAGAGGCATATATTTTCATAATCGGTGAGATGGTGGTTCATTTGCCTATAGCGTAGCATGCTGAGTAAAGCAGAAAAATAGCTGGAATGAGAAGCATTTAAAATGGCCTATTACTCTCAGTGTTTTTTAACTCTCAGTGTTTCCCATAACTGCTGGTTGATTTGGGTTGGCAGACTCGCTTGCGATACCACAGGCGTCATGCCGTGGGGATAAAAATGATGATTGACGTTAGGCCTATGGCACTGCTTGCACAAACTGCAGTCCCACTGGTGTATTGAGTGAGTTCTGCTGATTGAGTATCACTCAAAGGTCACCACTTCATTGACCTCGTTTTACAGAGATTATCAGGAGTATGTGCCAGAGGGGGCAGATCCTCTCAATGCAATGCACTTTCAAAATGATGCAGGGTGATTCATTTCATTTAATTTAGTGTTTATTAAGTTTTGTGTTATTTTCTCTGCGGTCATCTGTCACAATTCATAATGTACTTGGACCTTCAAAACTTGATGTGCATGTACATTACTACCCTCTTTTTTATGAAAAATATTAATGTTTTCTGAAACATATTTTAATCATGACAACTCTCTGAATAGTTCTTGCATGTTATTGAATATGGATTTGGTCTTGGTGGACTTGATCTGCTACGCTACTGCTGCTGCTGCTGCTGCATAAATAGACATATATCAATCCCGTAGCAGATCTGGGCAAGTGGAGTTGGGGAGGTGGAGGGTTTTTGAGGAACTCTGATTACAACAAACACTAAACCAGACTGTTTAAATGTTGAGCAAGCAATCTAATTGTGCCAATCAGCTTGTGCCATGCGGTAATGATGAGATTGCTTGCATATTACATGTAAAGGACCTACAGTATCAGTCTGCGCTCTCTAGAGTTTCATGACTGAACTGTATTTAATTGTGTGCCCTCTGAATACATGCATTTAGCACATGTTCACATGCGTTTGTTAAGAAACAGCATTCATGTTATGTAAGAGAGCAAATGGCTCGGGGGTCAAATTCACAGGTTTGACAGCTCTGATGAAGCACAGTGCAGTCTGTCAGTAAGAGACAAGATTCTTTTTAATATTATTAAGCAGAGGAAAGAGCATATACCCTGCAGTACAGGACAGGTTTAAGCAAAACCCTCATATATGCTCCTAACGACAGACCCTGACCATAGGCTACTTGGGGGTCTTTTATTAGAGGACGAGTAAATTCCATCTTGAACATGTGCCTGTGCTGCTTAGCTGCAGGGGGACAAACACACAAAGTAGGCAGTGGGAAACTAAAGCGCTTTAGAGTCTCTGCCATAAATCCTCAGGGTTTCAAGTTCTTGAAACTACACACCTTTTATTCTTTAAAGTGTTTCAGTATGGCCAAAACTTTGACAGCTCTATTGTCTTTGCATTGCTGACGCCAGCAACAGAATGACAAATGCTATTGGCAAATGATCCTAAATTAAGACGTAAGGAATGCTGAATCTGCACAGATCATGTCTCAGATTGTTTGTACATCATGGATCTGTTTCAGCCATTGAAACACTGACAATTATAGGTGAATCAAAAGCAGTCGAGATTGTAGCACCAATGTAATTTTGAATGTTAAGGGTGTTAACTGCATCAGTGCAACTATATATATATATATATATATATATATATATATATATATATATATATAGTTGGTGTGTGTTTTTTTTATGTATTTGTAAACATTTTAAGGACGGTTGGTTTATAGCACTTAATTAATGGCATTTTCCTATTTTTCGGGACCTAATCTTTTTAACCTATACTGAAACTATTTAATCCTACAGTAACAACCAATTAACAATTCCTTTTCTCTGAGCTAATTAAATAATAATAATTTTGTTAATTACAGTGACAATGAATAAAAAACTCACTATTTGTATATAGCCTATTAATATTTTAACAATGAAGAGACTACAATATATAATCTATCAATAAGATGTAATTTGTAAGTACTGTATACTTATTATAAAATGTTACCTACTTTTTAAAATATTTTCTATATTTTATGTTTTATTTAAATTATATATGATTAATTTTGTTTCATTTTATTTTGAATTTTATAAACACCTTATACAAAGTTGATGGTTAAATGAAACATGACTGAAATCTTCATAAAATACCCTGAGCTTTGAAGGGGCATTTTAATATACCTTGTAAATAGGAACATTATCTTTATTTAATTGTTAACAATGATCCTTGTTGCATGAGAAAAACTCCTTGGGCAATATATGTCAATATTACTCTAATGTTTTTTTTTTTTTTTTTTTTTTTTTCGTTTTCTTCTGTGCAGCATTTTTTTTTACTCTTACAGGTGTATAGACTTCAAAGTAATCATTATGTGGTTTTATTATTGCTATTGTGAACCAATAATGTGTTATCTCAGCCTCCTGCCTCAACTCAGTTGAAGGAACGTTTGCATTTTGCAGCAGTATTCATGCAAGTATGCTCTGTGTAATTATTATATGCAATGTGACATGTATTGCTGCATTTCATTATCTCAACTAATATAATGTAACGATTACATTCTAAAAATAATTTGAGTGATTCTTTCCTGTGCAAAATGAGGTGCACCGTGCTACAAAGTGTTCTAGGGGTTGTTAGTGTCATGATGTCTTGTGTGGGGACATTTGTGTTACTTCCTGTTTTTAGTGCCATGTTATAGTCGCTTTGTAGTCTTATTGTTTAATTGGTCCCCTTGATTGCATTCTGTGTCTCGTTACCTTGTTATCTTGTTAGCGTCTAACAAATTTTATAATATGTATATGTATAATATGTGTTTCTGTCAGTCATTCTCTATGAGGATGTAGCGTATGTTTTGCTTTGTTTTCTTTGTGTTTCTTGTTTTATTAAAATACTGCTTGCATTTGGATCCAGCCTCTCCTATTTCTTGCGTCGGCTACGTAACAGTTAGCATGTTGCTATTAATTTGCCAGGGTGTTATGGTTACTAGTTTATGAGGCATTTTCAAACACTTTAACATCCATCAAGCAGAAATAAATTCAGTGTAGCCTATATGATAAGTCTGGTCACTTAAAAAATAGTTATAGCATATGTCTCCTTAATAAATTGCATGATTTGTGGTCTTATATTCATGTCCACAAAGTGTAGTACCTGGCGATAGGGGTTATGAGCAATACACTCTTAGAAGAAAAGATTCTAAATAGAACCTTAAAGGGTTCTTTCAGGCGCTTCATATGTAAAACCTTTTAGGAGTTCCCATCATGGCATCATTTTATGGATTAAGTTTTAATTAATTAATTAATTAATTTAGTTGTAATTCACATTTAATTTTAATAAAAAATTAAAATCGAAGCGGGATTCGAACCAGGGTCTCCAGCATGGGAGGCGGGTGTGCTAACAAGGACACTAAAAACCACAGCCGCCAGCATCAATTGCTAGCGCACCTCTTGAGCCCAGGGGAGTCAGGTTAACACCCACGCCTTCTACTGGCCTACGTCAGTTACATCAAGAACTATATAGAAGGTTCTATATACAGTAGAACCCCATTGAACCTTTATTTCTAATGCCGGGGACACAGTTAACGACTAGCTGAAACAATCCAAGACTGAACAGAACACACTTACAGACTGTTTTCAATGACTGGAGCAGATTTTAAACACCGACTGTGAACACTGTGTCTCTGACTTGGCGAGTTTGAGCATGATCAGTCGTAAGTATCAAATTACATTCATAATCGGCCTTATAGTCGTTAAGTGTGTCCCTGGCTTAAGAGTTTATTAATTTTACTGAAAAACATATCTATTACAGACAAAGCTAGTGATCTATACAAAACAAAAAGCTCATGTTGCCTAGCCTTAAAGTCATTATTACCGATAGTTCAACTGCTAGCAACACCAAGGCCATGGGTTCACTTCCCAGGGATGTAAATGTATACCTTGAATGAGTGTATTTTTTTCTTTGGATGACTGCATATGCAGAATTCATTAATGTAAGGGGGGATTCATTAAAATAAGGCATTCAGTGGTTATGAAGAGAAGAGTCTGCCACAGATGCATCGCTAACATATCTTGGGCAATAGGGAGTTACACTTTATTTCAATAGTCCACTTTAGACATTTTATTAACTATAAGTAATTTCGCAACTACATGTAAACTAAATCTCATTTATTTAAAACTACATGTCAACTAACTCATTAGAGTGTTAGGGTTTGGGTTAGCTGAATAAGTTGACATGTTGTTACCAGTGCTGGGTAGTAACTGATTACATTACGTAATCAGATTCCAAAAATTAAGTACTTGTAATCAGACTGCAGTTACTTTTCTACTGATTAAATGATTATATATTATTCTCACAATGGCAGTACATTATTCATAATTCAGTGATTCTACTTTGTCATATTACATTTTTCTTTTCAATAAAAGTCTACTGCTTGTATACATTCAGAAGGACTTCCAGGTTTCCAGGTTCCAGCACGCTAGAGGCTGCAGTCTTTAGCCTCCTTGTTAGAGCGCCTGACTCTCATGCCGGAGACCCGGGTTTGAGACCCGCACAGGGCGGGGCGAGTAGGACCCGGGTTTGAGACCCGCACAGGGCGGGGCGAGTAGGACCCGGGTGGAGAGGGGTTACATTGGTGCCGTGACCCGGATTGGAGTGAGGTTAAGGGGGCCGAGTTTAATGGAGGCCAGCGAGTAAACCTCACTCCTCTGATCTCAAGAGGCGCTCTAGCGACAGACGCTAGAGGCTGCAGTCTTTAGCCTCCTTGTTAGAGCGCCGGACACCCAGGTTTGAGGCCCGCACAGAGCAGGGTGAGTAGGACCCGGGTGGAGAGGGGTTACACCTGCAATATTGCACATCTTATCAGTCAGAACGCATTACCTAAAATGAGTAATCAGATTACAGTATTAACTACAATTTGTGTCATGAAATTTGGAATCAGTAACTGACTACAATTTGTAAGTAATCTACCCAGCATTGCTTGTTACTTATAGTTAGTAGAGTGTCTAAAGTGGACTATCAGAATAAAGTGTTACCCAACAGGGCTCTCTGGCACAGAAACAGAGAGCCAGAGGGTTGGGATGTGGCAGTAAATTAATTATAAGGTGGAGAAAAGAAGAAAGAAAGCAGAGGATGGGAGGGGAACGCAGTGAGTAAAGGAATTCACTTTAAAGGATTAAAAGAATGAATGGTTCGATTTTACCTACTAGCCTACATCTAATAAGTTTGAACTTAAACGTTTGAAACTAAAATACACTAATCGAGGAAAACCTTGCAACACAATAAGCTAAAAGTATAAATTTGGCATGCGGAGATTTGAAACATCAGTTTGCATTGTATTCAATGAATTACAGTAATATCATCATAGTAGAGGGACTGGCCTGTCTGTGTCATTTTGTATAACAACCTTGTTTAACTTGACACAAACAATTCTATCGTTTTTACCGGTTCAGGATAAATTTCACAGTTTATTTCAATTTAGTGAGTACTAAATGGTAACACATTATTGAAATGCACTTGAGAGCATTTACATATTAAAAGCAATGCAAAAGTAATTGCACATGGAGGTGAATATATCATGCAAAGCTGTGGAAGAGCGCGTGAGATCTGCTTCTTGTCAGGCAGGTTATGTCACAGGCTTATGTCCTCTGGGCCTGTGCGTTTCTGTCAGTAACATTGGTGGGATAACTGATTCATGTCAGGACTTAACTTGACAGGCTAATAATGTTATTAGACAAGAATTTAGGTTGTTCATTATAAGTTATTTTGCGGTATTATTTATGTGTGCAGTACCTATAACATCAGTTTCACATTTATGCAGACACTTTTATTCAAAGTGACATAAATTGCATTCAAGATATACATTTTTCCAATTCATGCATTCCTTGTGAAAAGAACCTTGGCAATTGCTAGTTTTAAGGCCCGTTCAAACCAATAACGATAACTAAAAAAATAAACAGTGGTGGGGAAAGATACTTTTAAAGTAATGGATTACAATATTGCTAACTGCATTACTTAGTTAATTTTATGGAAAGTAATGCGTCACATTACTTTTGTGTTACTTTTTCTCACCTGAATGGGCTTGTGCAAATTCATGTCTTTACAGTAGAGGGTGCAGCTCAAATAAATATCAAAGGCAGCGAAGGATACATCTGCTGCCTTCAAAAATCGATCAGATGAAGGTATCTCAGGAGACAGGAAGTAAAGCTAACATTGTTCCTTGATGCCTTCCAAGTGAGATGAGTAAATACGTGCTCATGCTCTGCAAATACATGCTCTGTTAGTATTGACTACAATAAACATCATGTTTACACGGCACACACAACACCTCTGCACTTACTCACGCTTTCTCTCAACATGGGGGCAGGAGAGCTGTCAGTCAATAAATGGAAAAACAAAGTAACAAAGTAATGCGTTACTTGAAAAAAAGTAATCTGATTACTAACTTGCGTTACTTGTAACTCCAACACTGACAATAACTATGTAAGAGTCCACAACAAGTTCTGTTTATTATAAGCATACTGTTTTGTCATCTGCCGCTTTAAATGCTGAAGCTCTTTAAAGCAGGAAGGATTCTGATTGGCTGTCAGTGTCCTAATCGTTTTTTTTTTCAGATGGAAAAAATTACTGTGAAAGTGATTCCAACAATATCGTTCCTCAGTGTCATTAGTTGTGGTGTGGACTCAGATTTTTTTTTTTTTTTTTTTTTTTACAATTAGAAAGATTTTTACATCTTTATCATATAGTTTTCATCCTTCACTGAAAAAAATGATTCGTTGAAATGAATCAATTTTTTTATCGTATAAGTGGTTGCATTCAATTGATTTTATCTACATTTAAACAAATGCATTAAGTTCAACTAAAATTGATTAAGTTCAACTTAATGCATTTGTTTAAATGTAGATAAAATCAATTGAATGCAACCACTTACGATAAAAAAAATTGTTGGTGTGAACAGGCCTTATTGCTCCACTGTTTGAGCTACAGGAACAGTTTTGCAGTGCAATAAAACAAAATAGCTCCCATTATTTTTGGTGTTGCTAAGCTTGCAGTGTATTATTGTGTTTAATGGGAGCTACAGTAGTTTTGTTGTTTTGCACTGCTTGGGTGTGATGTAGTCAGACCTTCTGCATTCCATCATCTATAACAAGAGTCACTTTGTTCACAGCACACCTTTCAAACCATTTTCACATGCTCTGTTGCTGCACCATATGCACACAAACACAGGCCAGATGACTCCACTAACCTGTAAAGACAGATCACATACTACAAAACAACTATTTTTTATTTTATTTCATTTTTAGTTTAATATTTACTTTAAATACTTTATTAATCAATAAATGTTTAAATATATATATATATATATATTAATAATTCAACAACTTAATTTGGCAATTTTGTCTCACTCAAGGATACAGACACTAATTCATTCATTCATTCTACTGTTAAAAATAAGTTCTAGTTTGCCTGAAAATCTTTCTAGTGGGAGAAAAACACTAACAGAATAATAAAAACACCTAGTCACAACCCACATTTTTAAACATTAACCTTTTAACACATCCATCAAATGCTTTTAACACCTTTACAATACAAAGCATGTATTAATTTACTTAGATTATAAAACTGCCATTATTATAAATATATTAGACTGGGGCATTCAACATTTTTTTTTTTTTTTTGTGGTAGAAATATAGACACACCTTTCTTTCACTCCCAAGCCACTTCTATTCATTAACTCACTATAAATCACTTGTCAAATGTCATCAAATGTCAAACGAAATGCAAGTGTATTGCACCAAACAAAATAATTTTACTAAACAAGAATGTGCCTCAAGTGAAATTTCACACTTTAAGTGATATTTCCCCCTCCTCCAACTGAAAATAACACTTTCTGCACACCGTCTACATATTTCACACATAGGTTTGAGAACAAACACGAGGCACAAATGGCCTTTACACCAGCAAAAATAATTTGTCATTTCTCTAAGTGATGTCTTCAAGGTTCAAACATCCAGAACATCCTGGTTCAAAAGAAAATAAACGTTTTTGCTTAGCTTTGCATGACTGATTCTTCAGTTACACCCGATTATGCATTGTGGTGACCAGAATATTAACCAGATGCATAAACAAAGCAAAAATATTATTTTCATAATTTAAGGTGATTTCACAATAACCTGAGCTAGTTTGACATAGCAAAGTATGTGGTCCTTCGTGTCAGCTTGTATGCACAACTGTGCATCTTAAAAATGCCTTGAAATAGGAAATGTGTAACCTTTTAGACTAGAGCTCATTGTAGCCTCAGTGCCACAGGCTTTTCATTATATACTGATAGTGACATTATATTTCAGAAAAATGCTTTAAATAATTTCATTTTCCATTAATTTACTCTTTTCTATATGCTCTTGCCTGATCTCATTTGAAATGTATTTGTAGGTGTTCATTCAAAGTATTTACACATGCATTTGGATATATACTGAAACAATATGAACATATTAACAGCGTATAAAAAATATTTGTACACTTACATTTTATACAAGTTATAAAGTTACATTTTGTAGAGTTACCATTTTATAGTGTGTTTGCAATTTCCTTGTAGAGTCTTGTAGAGTTCAGGCGTCTTATGGCATTTTACATTTTAAAGTGATGGATACATTCTTTTTTTTACAATAAATACAATAAAATGTGATATACAATCAGATAAACTCTAAAACACAACAACATCTGAGGTCGGGAAGTTCAGTCTGGACTTGATCAGTTGTGGAGCAACTATGCTCGAACCAGAGCTGTTCGGACCAATCAAATTGTCAGGGCGGGCTTTATACGATGATGGACAGATGATCAACAGTAACGTAATTATCCACGTCACCAAAGAGCGCTTGGGTTAAATTCGTTTAGAACAAAGATGACTGCTGGAGAATTGAGATGTGTAGATTGTTATAGAAGATATCGACAGCTCATTCATTTTAAAAGAGGAACAGAGAACCGCGATCAAGGCATTTGTCAATCGAAAAGATTAATGAACATACGTCACTTACTCCGTTGCTCTGATTGGTTGTAGGTCTGTCCAATTGAGTGCAGAGGCATTTTCTTTCCTGGTTCGGTTGAAACACGCCCTTTAATCACAGCCAGATGGAGCAGTTTCAGACTCATATTCTGACTAGAATCTGAGTATGACGACGTCAGGCTATAAAATTAGCCTATTGAAGTCAATATTCCGATAAAGTCAATATTCTGTGAAGCAAAAAGGAATCTGTAAACATTTATACCAAGTTCAGTCATGAAACTCTTTAGTGTTGCTGATTGGCTGTCATTTCTCCAGTTCTTCAGCCAATAGATCGCTTCTTCCTATCTACGCTTGCCTTTATTTTTTCCGGTCCGACTAGATAGTGCTCAGTCTGCACACTGTGTCTATACCCTTCCTCCTCCCCAGCACCACCTGTCTATATCTGCTATGATGATCTGCTTCTTAGTCTTCAACACAGCACGTTTTACTATCATAGATGTTTACTATCACAGTTGTTCATATGTCAAATGCCGGTGTTTTAGATGCTGTTGTTAATAATGTACATTTCGGTATCTATGCAAAAGCACGAAAAGGTGCATGTGTACCACATTTTGTGTACAAATGCCTCCAATCACCAATGAAATCATGTTGCTTTCTCACTTGCACCCTCATATACTGAAAAGTCTAGTTCAGCATCAGCACTCTTGTCACTGCAGTTATTAAAAAGATGCAGTGCATCGCAGAAGCATGTAGGAAAAGTAGCTCTTATGTAATGATCCAGCAGCTGCACAGGCTCAGTCATGCAAACCAAGCTCATAACCAGAAGATGAAACTCAAAAAATATTTGACTATATTGACTGACGAGTCTTCAACAGAGTAAATATGACTAATGTGAGATGCACAAAGAACACAAATATACCAGATGTTAGTTTTAGATTTGTGGTGTATTACTGCAGTGTATGTGGTATTTTGAGTTCATACATGTATGTTGGATATCTTCCTGTTACCCTTCTTTTCTCTTTGTAGAAAATGTGCCTGTCGAGACCATCAAGAGTTACAGGTTTGAATGCTTTCTGAGTCCTGAAACCAACACAAAACAGACATGGGCCACCACGCCTTCATGGTCAATATGACCCAAGGGTTTAGATGTCCATTCACAGCCTAGCCCAGAGGACATAATAATGAAGAATCAGAACAATGTGACAGATCCTCCTGAACACGCCTCCGGGTTTAAAACAGGCCCATCTACACCACTTTATGCTAATTGATTCACACATTCTCTGCTTTTGTTTAAATCTAAGAGGCTACTTTACTGCACACAATACATGTTTTAGAAACTTATGCCTCGATACGTGTAGTCAACAACCCCGAAACTCTATTGGACCAGAGGGTGATCAAGAATGGCCTGTTGAGACATTGTCAAGATCCACAAGATGGTCTACTGTAGCATTAGCACAAACATCATTTCTAATGGACTAAAACTCTTTCTGTGAATTAAATATTCTAGTATTCTCTTACACTTACAGTAAAAGAGGCAACATGTTCACACAGCGCACCAACAGCAAATACCATAGTGGTAGAGGTGTGTCCAACATGTCATCCTAATCAAATCATTGTAGTACTATGAGCCTTCTGCTTAAAGCACTGCAGGGTAGAAAGTGTTTCACAGTCAAATGTGCAAAAGACAGCAGTTTTAAGACATGCTACTGTGACTGAAGAACTCAAACTAAATTAAACGGTAGTACTTTATAATAAAGTTGAATGTCAACGTTAGTTATAACACAATTGCTCACATGCACTAACAAAACATGTTAATGCTAAAAGTGTAGGATTTACTTCGTAACGAGTTTCACTCATAAACTGAAGTATAGCGAAGTAGAAATTTTCAAGTAGAACCCCATTTTACCTTTTAGATCCCTCCATTCATCAATTTTCCAAACTGCTTAGGTTGTTGGGATGCTGAATTGCAACAATTAACAAGATGAATAAAGTAAAAAATATTAGTTAATAAATAGACATTAATAAATGTTGTAAAAATATATTGTTCTGTTTGTTCATGATACCTGTCAGTTTACTAAGTAAATAAATAAACTAGGCAATTAAACAGTGAATTCAACAAACTAAACAGAATTTGTTTAATTTTAACAATTATTTTATGTAAATGCTACGTGCATTTTGTGAATTCGGTCATGACATCAGGGGCACTCGGTACACCAATAGCTAGAAGCAACAACAGGTTTTACAATCAAAATAGATAGTAAAAAAAACAATTCATTTATGACTCGGTGAGGGCAAGTCTCAACTGTGAGCTAATAGACACTCTCTCTCTGCGGATGCTTTGTGAGTCTTATGGTGCTCTGGCCAAATGTGTGATTCAGGAAAGTGAAAAGAGCCCTCCCATTGTCAGTTTTGCATTTTTCACTACAAGCTGGATCATGCCTGTTCGATCTGGTCTCAAGAGGTAAAAAAGCATTGTTGGGTCCTTGCCCCTCAAAAAAATGGTAATGGCAATTATCAAAGGCAAGTTTGATCCGTGTCAGGAACTCTAAATAACATGAGTTATCTTTGATGCCTCATTATAATGTTGGACGATGTTGTAGTGCTACATTTTGAAACTTTTGTTTTATTAGTCTAATATAATGAAGACCTACGGGGCCCCTAAAGGGACATGGTGGTGGAAAAAAAATGAGATGGGAGTTTCTCCCCCAAGAAACTTTAGGTTAGTTTGCAAAACCTTTGCATTCCATTGCAAAAACTTTTGTGTTCTTTGCAAGCAAAGGCAAAGTTTCTTGGGGAATGCAAATCATTTGTGAGAGAATGCAAAAGCATTCTTAAAGGCATATTTTTTTTCCTTTACCATGTCCCTTTAGGGTCTTCGTAAAGACATAAATAATATGAAAAATGTATAAATAAAAAATATATAAATAATAAACATATCTATTCATAACAATACTTTTGTTACAAGTGTTATTTTAGTATTATTTATATACCATTATAGTTTTTATTAATATTTTGAATAAGCTTTAATGTTATATTCACAGTTTATTTTTTTGTAATTTTGGTGTGCTTTTATCATTTTTTATTTTACTGTTTAGGCTTAATTACATTTTCTTTATTTCAGGTTTAAACTGTCTTTTCATTTTTTAAGTAGGCCAAATAATTTTGAGATCACCCATTTTATCTATTGAGAAACCCCATGCAGGACTTTGTTCAAGAACAGACAGACAACATGTTTTGCCTCCAACAAACAAGGAAATGGCAAAGATGGCTTTAAAGTCCTGTGGGTCAATGTTTGGGTATATGATGTGTTAGCTCAGGCTGTAAGAACACAGACTGTTGTATACAGAGGTTGTGGGTTCAAGTCCCAGCAGTTGGTGTGTTCAGAGCTGCTGTTCCTAAGACCATGGACAGGTGGTTTATATCACACCATAGACAATGAAGGGGTCTAGATAATTGAAGGCAGAGAAAGATGTGTCCTTCATCAGATGACTCCTGACATGTTTCCCATTACTTTTTTTTTTAAATGCCATATTGTACTATTTTGAAGGCTATTTTTCCATAATATACATTGCACATCACCTCATTTCTCAAAAACAGTTTGAAAACAGTTTGAAGATTCAGTTTCTCTATACCCCTCCTTTTCGCAAGCCAACTCTGCTCTGATTGGTCAGATGGACAGTCTGTTGTGATTGGTCTACTCTGCTCTGATTGGTCAGATGGTCAGTATGTTGTGATTGGTCTGCTCTGCTCTGATTGGTCAGATGGTCCAGTCTGCTGTGATTGGTCTACTCTTCTCTGATTGGTCAGATGGCCCAGTCTGCTGTGATTGGTCTACTCTTCTCTGATTGGTCAGACGGCCCAGTCTGTTGTGATTGGTCTACTCGGCTCTGATTGGTCAGATGGCCCAGTCTGTTGTGATGGTCAGTGGGCAGCCATTTTTGCTGAGGTGCACTCAGTTGTGGTTAATGAGAGAGAAAGAAAGGTGAATTGTTTGCATTTAACGTTCATTTGCATTGGTGAATACGGTCAAATTTGACAAGTAATTGTTTAACATTGTTCAACTATTCAGTCTAGAGAAGCACCAAGGTGAAGTTTAGAAGATATGTGTGAATGACGTGGAGTATGTCATTGAAGAGACACCACAGAGAGGGATAACTGGTAGGCCTAATCATACTGACAGATCTGTCAGTACACTAAACCAATCATGCACAATAAGTGACAAAATAACGCCAACATTTTCCTATTTACATGTTGTGATTTGTATAGTCACAGCGTGTACGAATAACAAGGTCACATGAGACGCAGCCGTCTTCTAACCGTATACTGTACATACTGGGAACTATATTCTCAGAAGGCGAAGCACTGCGACTTCTGTGGAGTGATTTACTCCAACTCTGAGCGAACTCTCTGCTCCTCACCACGGGGCTTCTCAGGCGCTGCGAGCAAATCCCTCCGCCCAAGTAGCAGTGCTTCGCCTTCTGAGTATATAGTTCCCAGTATGTATACGGTTTGAAGATGGCTGTGTCTCATGTGACCTTGTTATTTGTAAATGCTGTGACTATACAAATCAGAACATGTAAATAGGAAAATGTTGGCGTTATTTTGTCACTTATTGGGAGCAGTATGCTAGCTGGAGCCATTTACCTCCAGTCTTTGTGCTAAGCTAGGCTAGCGGTGGGTGCGTCAGACAGAGTTACGGCACGCACGGAGATGAAAAGGGTATGTATGGACTTATCTAACTCTGGGGGATACGGTGAATAAGCTAAAGTCCCAAAAAGTCGGCGTGTTCCTTTAACAGCAAGATATGTCAAAATTTTTAGGTAGTAATTAAGAGTATTTCACAATATCTTGAAACTGGTGTTTAGAAATGCAGTGCCTATTTCAAAGAAAAAATTAAAAGTTCAAAGCAGAATGTATATTGGTGTACATGTATAGAATGTATATGTAAATCGTATTCCGATTTATATACAGATAACCTAAATGATTGCTAGGCACATGAAAGTGTGAGTTTAAGTGGAATTAGCGCTTCCTGCATGTTATTAACTGTGGGCTTTTGAAATGGATAAATCTATGGATATCACTTAACACGATACAAAAGTCAAGTGAAACCCAAGCAACGGTAGACTTTGACAAATCATTTACTTCATATAAACCAATTCCCATGTGATATCACATTTATTGTAGACGCCCATCGCCACACCTGGTCCAGGTTAAGTCGGGCTTATGAGTGAAAAGGGGCCTCAATCTCACACCTTTTCTCAGAGCTTGTCGGCCCAGCCCTTTGACTCAGCCAGGAGACTCTGAGACAGAACAGGACGTTTCAGTTTTCATCTGAATAATTAAAGGCACTCCCATGGGAAAAGTCTTTGCAAAGAGTTGCACTTGGGGGCTCTTTCTTTCCAAAGATGAGCCGCATGCTTCACCACATGCAAACTTATGCTAAAGCACACTTAGTTTGGTTTTCTTACATAGGGAAATATAAAAAATGTTTCTCACTATACAGAAATGTAAAAGAATGGTGTTACGATGAACCATGTGCTTTGCAAGGATTTTAGGAGACACCTAAAGCATTCCTCAGCCTGTGCTGACAGGCATCAGAATGTTTCTGCAAAGTTTCTGTATGAGAAGCTGGAAGGCAAAGCCAGCAACAATTAAAAGTCAGGGAGAAGATTAATGTTTCAAATGTTAAGCTTAACTGTCATTTTCATTTTTTCAATATTAAAATACTCTTGTATATAATTGCAGAGAGAACTATATATATATATATATATATATATATATATATATATATAAACCATTAATATTGATTTTTAACTCAACATCAAGATTCATAAATAAATGAATAAGAAAAGTCATGTATTTTTTTCACCATTTTCAACCCCTTTGTGCCTTCACTTGTTCAATGTAACACAATATATCTTTAGCATATCTGTTACAGGTCAAGTGGTTCTTTAATTGTTCATGCTTTCACCCCTAATCTACACCTTTTTTAAATGGTGCATCCATATTTGAACATAATTTAAAGCACATATTACAATCATTATTATTTTTTTAATTTTAGTGCAGAAATGACGTGCCTTTAATCTAGATTTAAACTGGGAGAGTGTGTCTGAGCCTCGAACATTATCAGGAAGGCTGTTCCAGAGTTTAGGAGCCATTTGCAAGGATTTCTTAGGTACAACCTAAAGTCCAGACTTTTGTGACATTAGAGGAGCATGATAGATTGTAGGGTGATAGAAGATTGGTTAAATACAGGAGCTGAACCACTTAGGGCCTTAGGTCAGTAGTAATACTTTGTAATTGATGTGTAATTTGTAATTGACAGCTGCATTTTGGACTAATTGTAGCTTGTTTATTGAGATTCCAGGACAACCACCTGGTAATGCATTATAGTTATCCAATCTAGAGATATGAATTAATGAACTAATTTTTCTGCATCAGAAACAGATCGTTCCGGAGCTTAAAGGGATACTTCACCATTTTTTCATATTAAACTATGCAGTTACACGAGTAGTTACACGACCAAGTATGGTGACACAAAATAAAACGTGGCGCTTTTCTAAGTGGATAAAAAGGATTACTATAATGTATGGCGGAATAGCACTTGGGACTCGGGAGCACTTCGACTCGGCGCAGTAAAAAGTTACGTTGGTTCTAATGACAGAAGTGAAAGGGAGAGGGGGAGAGGGTTTTTCAGGAGTGACTTTTTACTGCGCCGAGTCGAAGTGCTCCCAAGTGCTATTCCGCCATACATTATAGTTATCCTTTTTACCCGCTTAGAAAAGCGCCACGTTTTATTTTGTGTCACCATACTTGGTCGTGTAACTACTGTTTGTTCGCTTCTGACTTCATCTCTGTTTGGTTCCTAATGAATGAACTGGGCTAAGCTAAGTGCTATCAAAGTGTTGCCGCGCGCCAGAGCGATTGAGTGCACGCACTGAGAGAGGTGTATCAACTCGTCTTAGTTAAGGGAATAACATAGTTTAATATGAAAAAACGGTGAAGTATCCTATAACAATGCTTCTGAGGTGGAAGAAGGCTGTTTTTGTAACATGAAATATGATTATCGAAAAACTAGTTGCTGTCTAATATAACACCCAGGTCTTTAACTGTGGAGGATAAAGTAACACTTCTTTTTGACGTTTAAAGTATTCCCTCCCTCCTCCTCATCCGCGCACTAACCCCCCAAACCCCACACCCAAATCCTTCTTGTCGGTTATTGGCTGGAACAGTTTGTTATGTTTCGTGGTGCAGGTTTGCCCAGTTTGTTTTTCTTGCTGTTTGTGGAGCCTGTGGTGTCTATAGAAACCGCATTATTTTACAGTGTGTTCAGGGGACAGGCAGCTAGCGAATGGTGAGGAGATGTTTGCTATATGTGACAAAAACTGTTTTGGCCTAAAAAACGTGTGACATTGCTTAGAGCACCTTTAAGTAATACCTCAGTCTTATCTGAATTTAATAGGTCATCCAATATTTTATATCCTTAACAGTCTGTCAACTTGGATAATTTAAAGAATTCATGGTCGTGATGAAATATATAACTGAGTATCATCGGCATAACAGTGGAAACTAATTTCTAGTTTTCTAATAATATTACCAAATGGCAGGATATTGAAAATAGCAGAGGGCCTAAAACAGACCCTTGTGGCACTCCATAATTTACTGACGTTATCTTAGATTTGCACAAAGTTTTGTTTTCTGGTGCCTTCTGACAGAACAAATAGTTCTTGCAGCTAATTCATGTATACGCTTCTCAAAGCAATGAAACTCGAATAAGCGCATAAGAATTTCTTCTTCCTTTCATTCTTAGTTCTTTTAAAATGCATCTGAATAATTGAAGGCACGCCTATAGAAAAGTGATTATTTAGCAAAGTCCACAAGGTGTATGGTGTTATTTTTGTATACACAGGCCATTTTCTTCTCTTCATTTACTCCCTTTATGTAATACAAACTGGGAGATTTCGGTCTGCAGAAATCATTTTACGTACACAAATCTGACTCCACCTAGTAGTAAATGTTATTTTATTTCATGAAGACAGTTATTCCATGAGCTCATAAGGCCATGATTTTATGACTGGTTGTAACCATATTTGGAAATTAATCTCAAAGGCTTGGGTGTGGACAAGAAAAGGGTGTGGATTAAGGGGCGTGGTCTGGAGGGGTGGGAACTTCTTACTCTCTAGTGATTGGTGGGCTTTCATGAAAAGGAAGCCATCCCTTGTTTCAACATGACAAATATGTCTAAGCACGCATGCAACTCTCAGATTTCAACTTAGGAGCTGCTCTGACTTTCAATGCCATCATAAATGATAGAAGACAATGAAAATGATAGTAAACTAGGTAAAAATGTGGTTTCCTGCAAATGTGGCAGCCCAATTTCACTCATTCTTTTGTAAGATGCACACATAGTAATATCACTGTATACTGTAGCAATGGTGTAAGCAAGCAGGTTGCAGCAATGTTCACATAGCTCAGGAAATACAACAAAAACCGTCTTTAATCAATAAATCCAACTGACAGGAAATCTCAGGAGATTTCACAACCAATGAGACTAACTAGGAAAACAGACGGGCAGGCAAACAGGAAAACCAAACACAATGACAATAAAACTGAACATTACAAATGGGGGAAATTACCCTTTTTTTACTAGCTATCTGATCACGAAAAGATCAAGTGCAAATGCTCTTCAATATCAAGACATCACTGTACACCTTTCTGAAATTTCTCAATAAAACTGAATCTAAAGAAAACAAGAGTCTTTTGCTGTAATCCTTTTTAAGATTTTACCAAAGTTTGTTGCCATAACTTGATCTTTTTATCATTGCAAACAGATAAATTTGCTACAGTCATGGAAGCTATGTAATAAATTATCATGTAAAAGTATGAAGTTATCAAGTTCAACAGTGAAAGTTACAAGCCACTGTACAAGACAGTGAATAATTTGTGAATATCTGGACAAATTCCAAGCATTGCGTTATTGGCACTTTTGGGCCCCACCTAATGTGTACAAAAAAAATTACAGCTTTCATGTCCAGACAATGCAAAACACACTCGGTATGACTAACCGATCAACGATTCACTTTTCTTTGTTGCTCTGTCTGGTGATGCCACACAAACCTTATTCAAGTGAGATCTTAGGTAAAACCAAAGGCACATGAATTTGTGGCTTTAACACAAAAACGTTTTAGTGAAGGCAAAGCATTGAGTTTTTTAGAGAATGCTCTTTAGAGAAATGTCTTGAGATAAATATGTGCATAAAACAATGTCTGTTGAAGGAAAGGTATCCACAGACATCAGAGGAAGGAAGACAGAAGACAAGGAATTGGACTGGTCTGATTTTATTAAGGTCTTATTAAGGCTATGTTCACACTATCAGTCCAAATCCAATTTTTGTGTATATCTGATTGAAATCTGATTAGAAGTGTAAATGGAAGTCTATAGAGTGTTTTTTTTATTCTGTAAAAAATACAGACTGAAATGTTCTTCAAATGTGCCTCCTGCAATCATAATTTAGAGTCAGTTTTATAATATTACTTGTCCTTTTACACAATGTCCTGCCTGAGACGTTGTTGCTGCACCATTTACATTTTTTGGCCTTTTTTTAATCCTCTTGTGACTGATATTCTATTTTGTCTAAATAAATAACAAATAAAACAGTAAAAACTAAAACGAATAATTTCCAATTCTATCAAGTGAATTTAGGCATCATCAAATTTCAATGTTCAGTATGAAAAATGGATATTTATTCTGATATTTACTACTTAACAGTGTTTTTTTTATTTGTAGCATTTTTGAAATATTAACTGTATTTCCGAAAATAGAGGAAATGAGCATTCACAATTAAATATCTGATATATGATATTTAATATTATACATATCTGATATATTATATTTTTTAAGTGAAATTACTGAACTATACAAGCTTGATAAAAAATGATGGCACTTGAGTTCAGATGGAACTCTTCATATATTAATTCTGATCTTTTTTTTTAAAGGGAAGGTAACACTTTATTTAGATGGTCCATTTTAGACATTCTACTGACTTTAATTAACTTTGCAACTACATGTCAACTAACTCTTATTAGAGATTAGTAGACTGTCTACTTAATATCTGCAAACACTTTAGTTTGTGCTTGTATCACCTGATAGATTGCATTGTATACATTCAAAGAAGAATCTGGGGTGAAACTCCACTAAAACTAACTCAACATCTGACAAAGACTTGACAGTATCACTGTTCAGATCAATGGATTAACTATGGGCTGTGCCATTTAAAAAATGCACTGGGGGCCAAAATGCCATGTAAAAAAATGTTTATTAGAGTGACTCCTCCTGAATTTTTACAAAGAAATATACCTGTTTTTCCCCTCGGTAACAACAAGTGGCTATGCTTATAGAGGCCCCTGCTAATGTATTAGCACTCTCATGTCATGACATTCTCTCTTCCTGCTCTACTTTGTCTGATAAATATTTACATGGTTTCTATGCTAATCTCTCAGACCTGTGCACTTCAGCAGCAAGTCTGCAGTTCTAAACCATTTAAACATGATAAGGGTGATACTGACATGCTAACAAAAGCAGCACACGTTGCTAAATAATGCCACCTAAGGACAGCTACAAAAATAACCACACACTGCTCTTGCAGGCACCATGTACTGATGCGAGTTCTGACACTTACTTGTAACTATCAATATGAAAACAGTGCTGTATACATTCCCGTTAAAGTTTGCGCCATGTGTTTTATTACGAGATAACATAAAAATCTACTTTGCATGCAACTGCATCAGCCCTCTGGCAACCACAGAACAAGGTGGTGAAGTAGTGTTCGTGACAGAGCCATTGAGGTGAGAGAACAGTAGCTTGATTGTTTCACTGGAAAGAGGACCCTGCAGGTCACAATGGCTTTCAGGACGAGCGCCAAGCTTCAACATTCAAGCTCTTCATCAAATATTCCCCTATTTCATACTCCTGCACGCTGCTTAAAGCAAACAGAGAGCCCTGTCCCTCCCAAATTCATGAAATATGCATGGAGTTGTTTAGTTTGCCATGCGTTAATTTATAGAATGCCATCTGGCCAATAACTATGGTGTTTTAGATTACAGAGCACTAGTAAAATACAAAAGTTTTGTAGTAGATGCAAAAAGAGAATGTGTAGAATTTCAGGAAGTTTTGAGCTTGTTTTTCTACTCCCTGTTTCTTCTTAATCTCTTCACTTTATGTGAGTGTGTGTGTGCATGTAAGGTAGGGTGTGGCCCTCTCTGCTGAAAGTACTCCCATACCAGCCTAGCAAGATGGGTGTATGTATCACTTGGAGAGGAGCGAAAGGACAGGAGCCTGAGGCTGAAAGAGGAGTGGCCAGATGAGCCCCTCCCGTGGCACAAGAGGTATAAAAGCTCCTGCACTCATTGAAGAAGACACTTAGAGGGATTTAACTTTCCTCTTAGTGAGCTCACCTGCTCTGGATCTCTCTGTCTCCTCCTGCTCTTTTTCTGTCCGATCCTCACCCCCTAATAGACAACAGCAGTCATGACTTCGATCAAAACTTCCTACACTTCCAGTGGTGGAAGCATGAGCGGCGGCGGCGGCTTTGGTGGAAGTGTTAGGAAGAGCTTCTCTAGCATGTCTGCCAGTGCAGCACCCATGGGCGGCAGGATGAGCTCTGTGTCAATCCGTCGCTCCGGCGGTGGTGGCGGTGGCTTTGGAGGAGGATCTGGACAAAGCTACAGCTACAGCATTGGCGGCGGCGGTGGAGGTCTAGGAGGTGGCTACGGCGGTGGTTCTGGATTCGGCGGTGGTTCTGGATTCGGCGGAGGTGGATTCGGCGGTGGTGGATTCGGCGGTGGTGGATTCGGCGGTGGTGGTGCAGGATTCGGCGGTGGTGCAGGATTCGGCGGTGGTGGTGGTGGATTTGGTGGAGGATTCGGTCATGGCGGTATGGCACCCATCACAGCTGTCACAGTCAACCAGAGCCTCCTAGCTCCATTGAACCTAGACATCGACCCCAACATCCAAGCTGTCCGCACCCAGGAGAAAGAGCAGATCAAGAACCTCAACAACCGCTTTGCTTCCTTCATTGACAAGGTTAGTCTTCTCTTTGCAAACATACACAGCTGCACAACACAACAATCTGATCTTGCACATCTGACATTTTGACTATTCAAATGAATGTTTGGTATACATGCGCACATTTCAAGGGCCTTCATATGATCTGGGTTCTGCTCATTAAATATTTCACAGCCAGTCACTTGCACCCAGAAATCCTGCTAGTGTCAGATTCAGTGTAACAGTAAGCACACACAGTAGGAGACTGGGTGCCATTGCATATGCCACCTCTGCATCATTATCACTCAACTTCAGTCAAGCAGTCAAAGTCTATATCTTAGCACAGGTTTGAGTTGTTTTCCTTGTATACACTTGTTCTTGTTCTTTGAGGGTGAGTTTGGAAACCCAAGCCAGATGAGATCCAATGACTGATCCAATCCAAATAAGGGCATGGATCAAGTTTTTCTTCTATCCCTTATGGCAGCAATGCAGATGTTTGTGTGTGTGTGACAAACGAGTATCATCTTTAACTCTTACTCAAAGTAATTCCTGGCATAAAAAGGTCCTAAAAGTCTCATTGCTGTAACTTCATGTAGGTCTTAATAATCAGTTTAGTTTTTTCTTAAACAAACCTAGTTTCCTATTTTGATTCTCTGAGACCTTTGTGTAGTTCACTATGTAAACACACCGTGTAAATTTCACCCCCACTGTAGGTACTACGCCCATTTGTATGATTCTGACAAGATATGATCAGCAATCATGTAGCTCAAATAACTACTGATGTCATCACTGCTTTGTTCTTTTCATGTGAATCCTGCAAGTTTAAAGTAATTGTAATTTTGTAAATTATAATTGTGATGTTGTACACATTGGTAATTATATTCCATGAATATGCAGAAGGGTGGGTACAGTTAGCACCTGAGGGCAAAGGCGTGCCATATCATCTCTGTTAAGGCTTGCCATTTGGCACAGGTCTCCTAGGAGCCTCGCCTTTATGCCAGGAGGGAAACATTGTTTTAATAGCACAGAGAGTCTAAACATGTTGTGGTGTCATATTTATGATCTCAAAGGGGAGTGTTCATATTAACAGGACAGTTACTCCAAGAAGTTGTGCTGGCTAACACGCCATGTCACATATGCTATTTTTTTTTTTTTTTTTTTTAAGTTGCCAAAGGTGTGTCAATACAAGTCTAGATATGCAATAAGAGGTGTGCTTGATAATTACTATAGAAGACACATCCTGTGGCATAAGTAATGGCATATCAAAAGGTCCTGATGCCTTCTTCATAAAAAAGCCATATATTCAAATCCTTTATTGGTTTATTTCAAATACAGGTGCGCTTCCTAGAGCAGCAGAACAAAGTGCTTGAGACAAAATGGAGTTTACTGCAGGACCAGACTACCACCCGCTCCAACATCGACGCCATGTTCGAGGCCTACATCTCCAACCTGCGCAGACAGCTTGATGGACTTGGTAATGAGAAGATGAAGCTAGAGGGAGAGATGAAGAACATGCAGAATTTGGTGGAAGACTTCAAGAACAAGTAAGTACAGTAGTTGTGCAAGAACATGTTCAGGGTTCTATGAACCACACTTTGTGTGAATGGTATAATTTCACAATGAATTTGCTAAAATGGAAAACTTATATTTGCAGATATGAAGATGAAATCAACAAGCGTGCTGCAGTGGAAAACGAATTTGTCCTGCTCAAGAAGGTAATACCTTTGGCTGCTTTCTTGGCCCCCTGGTTATATATATATTTTTTGATTGTAGAGTCCACCCATTATATTGAGATTTGTACATTTCTTCATAGGATGTTGACGCTGCTTACATGAACAAGGTTGAGCTTGAGGCCAAGGTTGATTCCCTTCAAGATGAAATCAACTTCCTTAGAGCCATCTTTGAGGAGGTGAGCGTTTGATGGAACTATATGATGACTGCAATGCTAGTTTTCAATGTAGATTTATCTCAATGCCTTATACCTTATCCTTGCAATTTTAGGAGCTGCGCGAACTCCAGGGACAGATCAAAGACACATCAGTCATTGTGGAAATGGACAATAGCCGCAACCTGGACATGGATTCCATCGTTGCCGAGGTCCGTGCTCAGTATGAGGATATTGCCAACCGCAGCCGCGCTGAGGCCGAGTCGTGGTACAAACAGAAGGTGAGAAAAAGACTTTCAAGCATCAAACAAACACTATTTTTAAGCAACCAACTGACAGATCCTAATGACAATGTCTCTATTTTCACCTTCTAGTTCGAGGAGATGCAGTCATCTGCCGGCAAATATGGAGATGACCTTCGCAACACCAAGGCTGAAATTGCTGAGCTGAACCGCATGATCAGCAGACTTCAGAATGAAATTGAAGCTGTCAAGGGACAAGTAAGTAGTCTTTTAGTCTTTAGTGTTAGTCTTTGGATGAGGTTTTGGCCTGAATTAGATTGCCAACCAAATCCTTAGTGTGTACTAAGTGTACTTTCAAATAAAGGTTTATCAAAACATGCATGTTATGTTGGGAATAATGTAAAGGAGTTCCTACAGAAGAGGACAGGGATAATGTAAAAGTGCTGCTGAAAACTAAAGTTGTAATGTCTTCTTTGAATTGATCAGCGTGCCAACCTGGAATCTCAAATCGCTGAAGCTGAGGAACGTGGAGAACTGGCAGTGAAGGATGCCAAGCTCCGCATTAAGGAACTGGAGGAGGCCCTGCAAAGAGCAAAGCAGGATATGGCACGCCAGGTGCGTGAGTACCAGGAGCTCATGAATGTCAAACTGGCCTTGGACATTGAGATCGCAACCTACAGGAAGCTTCTGGAAGGAGAGGAGACCAGGTCAGTCACTTTTCTCATTTGAAAGCTTAAGTATGTTTTTTTTTCTCTCTTGAAATTCGTCTTTATATAGACATTGACATTTCTTTTCTTTTCTTTTTGGCAGGATTGCTTCTGGTGGCAGTTCCGCAACCATCCACATTCAGGAGTCATCCAGCAGTAAGCTTACTAAATTTTTTATCTTTACCTTAGATAGAAATACATTATCAGCACATAATTTGCAGTAATAAATTGCATTGCTGTTTGGTATAACTAATGTCTTGTTTGTTGTTTTACAGGTGGTGGTGGCGGTGGCGGCGGCGGCTACGGATTCGGTGGTGGCAGCAGCTTCGGTGGTGGCGGCGGCGGCTTCGGTGGCGGCAGTGGCTTCGGTGGTGGCAGCGGCTTCGGTGGTGGCAGCGGCGGCGGCAGCGGCTTTGGATATGGTGGTGGCTCCAGCATGAGCATGAGTGGCGGTGGCGGCGGCGGCAGTCAAATCTCAATGTCCCGCTCCTCTGTAGTGCAGTCCAGCCAGAAGCGCCGCTTCTAAACTCGTCCACCCAGTTCCCCCTCCCTAAAATCATCTACCACCTGGGCAACAATATCTTTTCACTCCACATTTCAATGTTCATACATTCTTTTATGTGTTTAACCCCCAAAATCCACAGTGACCCAAAGAGACTCTAATGTCAAAGTGTTATATACTGTACCTGCAGAACGGCTTGTCACATTCACCGTGATGTTTTTGATTCTAGTTGTTTCCTCTTGGCATCACTCCTCATCCAGAGTACAAATTGTCCTTTAGGGGATGCACAATCGGAAAAGAGCTAATCAGAGAGACAAAGCAATGGAGCTCAAGTATTTTTTCGGGCTGAATAGCTTTTGTTGCTCTGTCACAGAATGTAAGCATTAAATGCACATAAAATAAATGGCTTTTCAACTGTCTTAAAATTCCTTGTCACTACAACCAGGATTTATAATGCTTCTGCTTCATTATAGTGCAACAAAAGCTACTCATTTGAGATTTTACTTCCCACAGAGAGGAGTAAGTTTTACTTTTTTCTTTCCCTGATTTTGGATGATGAGCTGATGAGCTGTTCTGTCAAAATTGTTGTATTCATCCAACCATGTACCACATGGAAACATCAATAAATCAGGGTTACATACAATCACTTGTCTTCAGTTTTTATTTCATCGACCTTTCTCTTTTACACAACATAGGAAAACACAAATGCAACTTAAATTGATCATTTAATCATAACTCCTATAGAGGTATATGAGTCAATGACATACAGTATTGACCTCAGTCAAGAAAAGGAATATAAAAAACAAAGTAGTCTATGGTTTCAAACACCTTTTATACCATTTTCACTAAAAGTTTAAATCTAAAAATATTAGGTAAAAAGTGATGACAGATTTAACCTAAATATTAAATGCATGTGAGTGTACACATATCAATCATTACTTTAAAAAAATATTTAATTTTTCAAATATTACAAATTAATTAATAATTGTCCTTAAGTTTTTGGTGAGCTGCAACACAAACATTTAAATACATTCTACTTAATACCATTTTTTCTTCAAAAATGTCATCCTTTTAATTAGCTGTTTTGTCTTCATTATTATAACAGGACAGTTGTATCACCCTGAAATTTTTGACCCATATTTAGAATTCATCCTTGCAAACATAATATTCGGATTATAGACAAACAGCATCAGACAAAAAAAACAAAAAAAAAAAAACATTTGTTTGTTTTTGATGGCTGCAACACACTCCAAAAAAGTTGGGACAGAGGCTAAATAAAAGTGAAAAGTTTAATATCTTGTGAAAAGCTTAAAAAGCTTAATATGAATATCCAAATTAAACACTTATGAAACAGTCCAATAAGTATAAGTAGGTGAATTGGTAATAGGTGAGGGTATTATTTATAATCATAATCACTTGTTAACAAACAAGTATTCTTTACTTCAATGAGCTCATTGTTTCTGCATTAAATTATTACATTGTTTAAATTAATAAATTTTTAGCTACCTGTGATTTGTATGTACATTTCTGAAATACATAACTTAGACAGTTACCTCTGATAACAGAATACTCTAAATTGTAATATGGACTCTGTAAAGCTGCTTTGAAATGATGTGCATTGTGAAAAGCGCTATACAAATAAACGTGAATTGAATATTATGATTGAGTGTAAAAGGAGCATGCATCTCAGTCTTTGCAAACAAAGATGGTCATGGCTCATCACTTTGTGCCAAATATCATGAGAGAATTGTCAAACAATTCAAAAATCACATTTCTAAATGCAAGATTGCAAAGAATTTAGGTCTCTCACCTTCTACCATACATAAATTTGTGAAAAGATTCAGGGAATCCACAATCCAGAGAAATCTCAGTTCATGTAAGGAAAGGCAGGAAACCTGAATGTGCATGACCTTTGAGCCCTCAGATGGCACTGCATGAGAAACCATCATGCTACTCTGTTAAATACAGCCACATGGGCTCAGGAGTACTTTGGAAAACCATTGTCGCTTAACTGAATCCAGAAATGCCACATGAGTCTCTGTTACACAAAGAAAGCTATACATCTGTTCAATGCAGAAATGCTGGCGAGTTCTCTGGGCCCGAGCTCATCTCAGATGATCCAAAACACAGTGGAAATATGAGCTGCGGTCAGATGAGTCCACATGGACCATCCAGACTTTCATCAGCGACAGGTGCAAAACCAAACATCTGTCATAGTATGGGGGCGCATCAGTGCAAACGGCATGGGTGACTTATGTGTGAAGGTACAATATGTGGAGACATATTGGGATTATAGAGACATTTAATGTCATCAAGATGACATCATTCCTGGGAACCAAGACAATGCTAGGTCTCATTCTGCACATGCTAAAATAGAGTGGTTTCTAGACACTCTACACCATAGGGATGTGCTTGAGTGCCTGCCTGCAGTCCAGATCTGTCTCTTATTGAAAATGTATGGCCCATCATGAAAAGGAGAATGAGAACCACAGACTGCTGAGCAGCTGACTTGTATAAGGCGAAATTGGGCCAAAAAATCCATTTGCAAAACTTCAACAATTATTACCCTCAGTTCCCAAACATTTAATTAAAAGGAAAGGTGATGTGAGACGTTGGTAAACATACCTCTGTCCCAACTTTTTTTCAAGAGTGTTGCAACCATCAAAATACTCTACACGAAATACTCTACGTTAGTCAGTGAAAATCTTTTCTTTGTAGGCTACTTTTGTCAGTTAAATAAATGTTAAAGAGAATTAACATGTCACAGATTCTTGATTTTCTTGCATTTTACAATACGTCCCAACTTTTCTGGATTTAGGGATGTACAAACAAGATCATTTCTTATTCTAGATCCATAAATGTGGCCTGTTACAGACTGTGGGGAACAAATGTAAAAGGTTTCAAACAGAAAATGTAAAAACTCATATTGATCCATCACTGTTCTGAATATTGACTATGGTTAGGACATGACGCTGGTGCAATAGGGGAAAATGACACTTCTGGTGGTGATCGTCGTCACCTCAAGAGTTGAAAGGGCAACAGACGCAATACACTCTGATAACATGCGGGTTACAAAAGTACACTTCAGGGAGTTAAATATCGCCGTTAAATGTACACTACACATTAAACATGTGTTGGCTAAACAGATAAACACTACCCAAACACAATTCCAAACACGTTCCCATAGGACCTAAAACCACACCTGACCGAGCAGAGCCAACATATCTGGTTACAACAGGCAAACTAAGCTTCCATTCAATGAGGGTTTAGCTAGCAGGTCAGTTAGTATTACTCGTACTCCTTTAAAGGACAATTCTGTTGTTGTTTAAGTGGATAAACCTGATAAAATTGTCCTTTGAGAGATAACTACCCTCTGTTGAAAGCCGTTGATTGGTTTATCAGAGTGAAGACCTCGCGAGCAGGTCAAAATCAAATAATACCAATATAAACAAACCTGATACAGCTTCTTGACACACTATCATCCCGCAGATCCAAAATCAAATATACATCTTTAACGGTGCAGGAAATATCAAAGCAGTTCGGAATTGTTCAATGGAAACTTGCAACTTAAAATAAACTTTACTACTTACTAAGTTACCTAATAGCGTCCCCTAACGGATATTTGTCAATTTTACTACGTCTAACTAACGCACGATTGTATATTAAAGAAAGTATAAAATTTAATTAAATTAAAATTAGGTAAGGAGTAGAAAAGGAAACACAGCTAAAAATGTAATTAAAAGAAACTACATATTTTCCTAATAATATTTTAGATATATTTATAATATTAATACCACATTATAAATTGAGTCTTAATAGCTACAAGAAACTATGGATCAATGCCTTTTAAATTTAATTTTAGGATGATGATCCTCACATGAGAATAAGCAGTTAATATTCAATGTTGATATAGTTTATAGGCTACTTTATTTTAAGGTGCCAGTATTACAGTGTAATTATACATAAGTACTGAGTAATAAAAATTAAAAATACATACTTACTATAGGGCCAGGATATGGGTTAATTGCATGTAATTATGCATAATTTATAGTTATTACTACATGTAAAATCTATAACTGACACTGTAAAATAAAGTGTTACCTCAATATAATATTAATATTAAAAGTCAATATAATTTTATATAATATAATATAAAGACAGCACAAAGACATTCACAAAAAAAAAATCATTTATTCGTTCCACTTTTATCTTTCCTCATTTCATTATTTAAAAATACTTGAGTACATTCTTTAAAAGTTTGTTTACACACTTGATGTAGTCAGTATCTATGTTTGAAGATAGCCAGTTAAGTGTTTGATAAAAAAAAGGATTTATATCTAGATATCGAGTAAACTGTGCTTGATAACAACAGGTGTTAAAGATATCTAATGGTGTTTGTTAAAGAAGCGAACAATAGTTCATCAGTGTCTGTAATTCTTTACAGTGCTGTCCTGGTGATGTAAAGGTGAGGTATTATGTTGCAGTCACTCTGGGGTTGTCTGGGTCAAATGTCATGATCTCCATGTGGATAAGACCTGTGAGACATAAAAAAGGCAGAGTAGCTTTGCATATAAATATAGGCTACCTCAATTTAGAAATATATTTAAAGCAGGTTCAACAGAGTGCCAGAGCACAGAAGACATTTTAAATGTTAAATAAGACAAGAGTTTTGTGTGTGTATGTATATGCTCTCACTCTTCCATTCGCTGACGGCCAGATCCAGACTCTCAAAAGAATCATCGTATGCAGGAGACACAGGCTCGTTTTCAGGGTCGTGGAACTCAGACAGATATGGATGTGAAAGACCGTTTATTGCTGTAAGTCTGACCTCCGGGTCCAAAACCAGCATGCCTTCCAACAGATCGATGGCTGTAGATGGAACACGCATTAAATCAAAGCTGAATTACAGTTAAAGATGCAACAGATGGGACGAAGCCAAAATTATAACAGCTATCATAGCAATATAGTAGCTAATGTAGTAGTCTACCACTAGAGGGCGACTTTTACCCATTCAAAACAATGCAATATCACACACATTAAGCTGTTAGTTAATAATTACTGGGTGCTATAGGTTACTTTTAGGTTTAAAATGTTTATAAAAGTGAAATCAATATGGGAGTTGTGAACATACCAGTAGGATCCATACAAGAAAAGACCTCTTTGAAAGCCTTTTTCTTTTGGACTGGAAGAGAGCGGACATATGACTGAGCCTGTCAACACATCAATACAATAACGACAAACAGACTCGAAAAATATTCCTAAAATGGACAATAACAGATGTCTGACGGTATATGCCTACATCTTTGCTTTGCATTTTCATAACAAGCGTTGAGTTTGGTGTGCCTGTCAGGCTGAGGATCTTCTGCAGCTGGTCAATACCTAAACAATAACGTTAAGGAATAGGCACTCTTTTGCGTGACAGACATATTTAAAAAGCGAGGAAAGAGAAAGGATACTGTCACTGCCTGGGAAAAGCACCTCTCCCGTTATCATCTCGGCCAGGATGCAGCCAGCAGACCAAACATCAACTGAACAAAGAACAGTAAAATTGTGACAAAAGACTAGTGACTTAAAACTCTTTAAATCGCCTTTTACACAATGTGTTGGGCGGGTCAATAATTAAAGGGTCAAAGGTCACCTGTTTGAGTATAATGCATCCAGTTGAAAATGACTTCGGGGGCTCTGTACCAGCGTGTCACCACATAGCCCGTCATCTCACTTTCCGCGTGTCTAGCCAGTCCAAAGTCCAGAATCTATCAAATAGTGTAAGAAACAGGCCACATAAGCCACTTTTCCACCATCGGACAAAACCTTTCTTATTGCTTAAAGGAACACTCCGACTTTTTGGAACTTTAGCTTATTCACAGTATCCCCCAGAGATAGATAAGTCCATACATACCTTTTTCATTTCTGTGCGTTCTGTAAGTGTTATTTGACGCACCCACCGCTAGCCTAGCTTAGCACAAAGACTGGATGTAAATGGATAATGGTAGCATACTAATCCCGATAAGTGACAAAATAATACAAACATTTTCCTATTTACATGTTGTGATCTGTATAGTCACAGCGTGTACAAATAACAAGGCTATATGAGACAGAGACCATTTTTAATCATATAAATACTGGGAACTATATTCTCACTAGGCGTAGGAGCACAGCTACTTGGGCGGAGTGGCTACTTGGGCGGAGTGGCTACTTGGGCGGAGTGATTAGCGCAGCACACAGACGCCCTGTTATTGATTTAGCTGTGCTCCTACGCCTAGTGAGAATATAGTTCCCAGTATTTATACGATTAAAAATGGTCTCTGTCTCATATAGCCTTGTTATTTGTACACGCTGTGACTATACAGATCACAACATGTAAATAGGAAAATGTTTGCATTATTTTGTCACTTATCGGGATTAGTATGCTACCATTATCCATTTACATCCAGTCTTTGTGCTAAGCTAGGCTAGCGGTGGGTGCGTCAAATAACACTTACAGAACGCACAGAAATAAAAAAGGTATGTATGGACTTATCTAACTCTGGGGGATACTGTGAATAAGCTAAAGTCCCAAAAAGTCGGAGTTTTCCTTTAAAGGGATACACAGAGAAGGAGACAAGAGGCCGTTTTTTGAATGGATGTCAATGGAGGAGAGGTGCTAAAAAAAAACACTTTTGTGAGGAAATAGCTTATAATTTAATGAATCGACAGCTTGTCCGCCACTCTTCAGCATGTTTGCTGAAGTGATAGACTGTTGCACAACTCTGAATCCAAATTCAATGGCATGAGGGCTGTACTGTGATTGGTTGTCAAGAAACACCTGATCCAAGTTAGCGGTTACGCTTTTTCCAATGGTAGAGCCACGTATCTCCCAATAACAATATCATCTCTGCCGTTACTGACAGACTGGGAAGAGAGGTGCTGCAACAATGTCAAATATGAGAAAAATAATGTTTTAAACATTCAAGCATGAAAACCTATTCTAGTAGAGTACAAAAACAAAATCAATACTTTGAAAAAGGGCATAATATGGCCTCTTTAAATAAATAAAAAAAATGGTCAAGGAATGAGGAAAGGTTTTATGAGGGGGAAAAAGCAGTAGTGAAACAAATGATCATTTTTGTAATATTATTTGTAATATATTTACTGTTATTTTGCTGATCATTTATTTTCTGATCATTATGTTTACCTTTAATTCACAGTTTTCATCCACTGCGAGGTTACTAGGCTTAAGATCCTGAAACAAGATACTAGTGTCATTTCATCATGTTTTATCAGGGACTGCATTTACTTGCACAAAAATATTCCAAAGTTAATCAAAATTTGGTCATATTCTGAATATTTAAGTGTTATGGATATAAATGAACCTAATATATTATTTACAATTTTACAAACATTAAAAGAAACAATGAGCTACAGTGCATTTGTAATAATCTCATGACTACATTTTGCATTTAATCATCTTTTATATATATATATATATATATATATATATATATATATATATATATATATATATATATATACACACACACACACACACACACACACACACACACACACACACACACACACACACACACACTACAGTTAAATAGTTTAGGCTAAGTAAGATTTTTCAAAAGAAACTAGTACTTTTATTCAGCAAGGATGCATTAAATTGATCAAAAGTGACAGAAAAGACATTTATAATGTTAAAAAGGATTACAATTTCAAATAAATGTTGTTCTTTTGAACTTTATATTCATCAAATAATCTCGTAATTTAAAAAAACAAACAGTTTACACCAAAATATTAGGCAGCACAACTGATTTCAACATATACAATATCAGAAATGTTTCTTGAGCATCCAATTATCATATTAGAATGATTTCTGAAGGATCATGTGACACTGAAGACTGGAGTAATGATGCTGAAAATTCAGCTTTAACATCACAGGAATAAATTACATTTCAAAATATATTAAAATAGAAAACAGTTATTTTAATTTGTATTAATATTTCACAATATTACTGTTTTTACTGTATCAAAAAACAGCAAAAATATATTTTTTACAAAAACATAAAAACAATCTTACCAACCCCAAACTTTTGAATGGTAGTGTATATTTATGACTCTATGAATAAACAGGCAATATTTACTCTACATAGTACATACCCGATGAATAATCCCAGCAGAATGGATATACTAAGGAAAAACATAATATTAGCAGCAATATCATTCAATATTCCTGTTTCAATGCCATAAATAAGTGGTATACAAGGAAGTTAGTGTATGACATTTATCGAAGGCATCAAAAACGGAGATACAGAAGAATGAAAGAGTTTCAGTGAATAGAAATAATAAAGACCTTGAGTCCTCGCAGTATCTGATAGAACAGGTATATGATGACTTTGCTGGTTAATTGTTTCTTCTTCATTATGTGGCTAAGATCCTGAGCTACAAATGGCATCACCATATAGCTGGGGAAAAAAAAAACATTAGAAAATGTAAGCATTTAAGTATCACTGAAGTTTGTAAATTAGTGAAGCTGGAGTTAAAAAAAAAATTGAAATTGAAATTGAAATAAAATCACACAAACCAACTTTAAATGGCCATAAAACCTCTGTATGGAGCACATCCTCTCACTCACACACAAACACATCCACACATATGCATGCATGCACTGCATCCCTCAGCCTGTCATGACAAGCGCAAGATTTCTGCACAGGAATGCATTCTGTTCATCCCCACACTCACAAAGTATCAAATTTCTCCAGCGAGGAATGAGGGGTGAAGACATTAAGGAGGCAGATAACCTACAGGAAGAAAAATACATTCAGAAATAGTCTGTGCATTACCAATTAATGAATTGTTAAACATCATTCATTATGATTCGAAGGACAATATAATATATCCCAAGAATGGAAGAATGGCACATACAGTATTTGTTAGTTTTCTTTTTGCTTCTCGCATAATAGAAGTATATGACAGACCATAGAAGTTTTTAAAGTTGTGAATAATATGATCAGGCGACAAATTGCAGAAATGTACTGAAATATATCAGCTCAAATCATACATCTTCACCCAGTGAATGTCTTAAGGGGACATATTAAATATGAGATGGGAGGAAAAACTATATTTTTTAATGTTTTTGAATTCACTAGCACAACTTTTCGTTCCCTCGAGGAATGTTGTGTTCGCTAGAGAAACTTTGTTTTGTCTGTACCCGCTAAACGTTTACCTTCCCTTGAGAAACTCTGTGGGAGAACGCAAAAGTTTTGCATTCGCTAACAAAGTGCAATATGATATGAGGTAGGATAAATAACTATATTCATTGTGTTATATCATTATATCATTGCTTTTCCAAGCAAATGCAAAATTCCTCAGGGGAATGAAAAATCATTGAAATAATAGAGTTTTCCCCATTACCATGATTAAACTTTTTTCAAGGTCAACAATTTGACCAGATTAGTGTTCTGTTTATACTCCTCCTATAAAGTGTGTCCAATCTTTAGATCATCTTCAGACCAAGCCTCACTAACAGATTTGGATTTAAAGGGATAGTTCACCGAAAAATTCTTTCTCAAATTCTTCCTACTGTCGAACATAAAGGAAGATATTTAGTAGAATGTTGGTAACTAAACAGCTGCTGTTCCCCATTGACTTCCATAGTATAAAATACATTACTGTTTATATACTATTTATGCAGACCTGAATGTACTTTTGTGCTTGATCCCATAGTTGCTGCTTGCAGATAAATGTTTATTTACTGTTGTTTAAAGTCCAACTGAAATCAAAATTGACCCTATTTAGTTTGTTAGCGCATATTACTAGTCTTGTGGTGAAAAATTCATCCGTGCAAGCTAATACACAGAAAAAAATTGTTTGCCGTCGTAATCTTTAATCAAAGTCTGAAAAGTTACTTCCGGTCTGGAATGGCGTTCCTTCTCCGATGATGTAGGTTTGACGGCTTGGTTTGGGAAACGCTTAACCACTCCCCTCAAACCGTTAGTCTGCTATGAGTGAGAGATGGAGAGGAGGAGCGCTAGAGTAAAACCCTGCCCTCTGTTCAATATTCCTTTTCACTGGGAAATACGTCACAACACTGGAGAAAAGTCGTTTGCAGCTTCCGGTTCACATGGACTTAAAAAAAAATCATTAACTTTGCCCTTTAAATATTTTTTATGTGACTTAACTGGAATTGCATAAATTATTCTTAAAACTCTTGCTTGAAACCTGCATCAGTGTGAGGTCAGGCGTACTGTTTACTAAGCACAGAAACTGGTTTGAGAAGATAAAGGGGGGCTTTCACAACAGTAGTATCATGAAATCTTTTCATTCTCTTTCAACTGACAGAAGGATTATGAAGCTATAACAAACTACATGCATACAAAACAAATGTTAAAGCTCTGGTCTAAATGATGGATGAAAGTTAATCAATTATGAGGCTGCCATAAGGAAGCACACTATGTAAATAGTCCAGAAACATACAATATTTAATCCTATCCTAGATTTATTGTCCTCCTCTTGGGAATTTGAGACTTACATTGTCGTGTTGGATGTGACGGAGCAGCCGGAGCTCTCTGTAGGCGCGTTTAGCATGGGTCAGAGACTGGAATGGTCTGTAAAGCTTTTTAATGGCGACCCTTTCCTTTGTCTTCTGGTCGACTGCAGAACTGCACAGAAGTTATCATTAGGAACCATCACATCACACATTCATTTGACAAATCATCATATCATACATTTATCATACAGCTAAAAATAATAATAAAAAAAAATAAATAAAAAAAAATAAATAAATACAAATATATTTTCACTATGTTCAATCACGGTATAAATAAATGTTATAGAACTTAGAGCTTAAGATGTCGCTTTTCCTTGTTCACTTTCCTGTTATTATTACATATTTTATAAGAAATTATGTATAATTTTATGTTTGATAATGTGCATTTGATTGTTACATTTTTAGTTCATGCGTATATTTAAATAATAATAATAATAATAATAAAAAGTTGCTGCCTTACATTTTTTAAGTACAGTCAACTTGGATGTTTAAGTCATTTCAACTTAAATTACATGAAACTGACTTTAAAAAATGAGTTGAATCTTATATAATTTATAAAAAAAGTTGCTATATACTATATTGTGTATCCAGTTAATATACAGTTAAAATATACAGCTAAAGGCCATGACTTAAAAATTGTGTTTTATATATATTTTTTAAATAGCTTTTATTTTATTTGTTTGGACATTTTTATATTATCACAAGGTCTGATTCCAATATCAAAACAAATTAAAAACAAAGTATTTAAAGCATATTCTTTACAAAAAAAAAAATTACTGTAAATTTGAATGTTTTATGGTTGTTTTAACATCTGGCAAAAGGACAGTTGGAGATTAATACTGGCACATAATTAATGTGTATTGTCCTTATAAATTAATAAAAGTATACAGGCTCATAACTGACGAGAGCTATATTGATCGAGACAGTGTCAGTATTTCGGTGGAATTTCTGTTATCAGCAAACGTGATGAAACCTGTCCCTCAGGTATGCGAGTCCACAGCTGTTTATTTTACCTAAGGCTCACTCTCAAGTCATAGATGCACATAGCATATTACTATATGCATTACATTTTTACATATTACTAAATATGACATATTATCATATTACTGAATCTCTACATCTGCATAATGAACATAACAGTAGTTTGTGGTGCTCGACAGTACTGTTTGTAAAAACAATGATGCATTATGCAAACTCAAGACATAGAATCTACAACATTACTTTGCTGTTAATTTACTGTTTCCTATTATAATAGTCAAAACTGAATAGGGCTTTGTTCATATGCTTCATATTCCAAATCAGTTCCAGAATTTCTCTTTATATCTAGGCTATGTATAAAACACTTTAATAGGCTATAGCTATATAAATCTTTTAATATCTCTTATTTGCCCAACACCATAATACAAATTCTGCTTATCATGTGGAGTATAACCCCCCCTTAGCATATATAAGCTAAGCTCCCTTTTCACATATATAAATCTGACCTACAGTAGCATAAGCCCCCTTTCTTACCATACAGTCCCATAGGCTCCAGAGCCAACGGGCTTGAGTGAGGTGTATCGGTCAGGAACATCCCATGTAGTTTTCTGGATCTCCAGGCTGTGGAATCCCGCTTTCAGAGGTGAAGCCATGGAGACGTGCACCTTATTCTTCGTGTCCACTTCCGTCGAAGCGCACTGTTCGACCACTCGGATTGATCACAGTGACCCAGGTGAGCGCCAGTCAGAGTCGCGAGGACACGCCCACCTCCACGCACCTTCACCGTCACGTGATGAAGGTGAGGGTCCTTGAGCAACCAAAATAACAACAAAAATGATTATGACAGTTATTTGTCTTTTGCGTCGAATAAACCTGACTGTCGTCTGTCTTTATTCCTCAACAACAACGTGTTGAACTTCCAGGAAGTTGAGGGTTTTATTGACCTCTAGGCTACCATAAAAATGTAAATGTAATAGACTGAACAAAATATCAGGAAGAATTTGAAAGCTCTTTGAGGGAGATTCCATTTAGAGCCATAATAACTGTATAACTATTGTGTTTGGTAGAAACTATGACAGCTTTTTGTACTGGAAAATATTAAAACATTTGTGGTAGCCTAGGCCTAATATTTTCTGCACTTTCTGATAAGACTATGTAGGTTTTAAAACATATAATATCGTATAAAAACATACGGTGGGCTATGTTTACACGACAACGATGTAGGCTAGATAAAAACGGAAACGTTTTACGTACACACGACGTTGTCAAGACGATCCCCGTTCACACATCCGTGAAATCAACTAAAAAATCTGTAGCCTATTGTAATTTTAAAATAATTATAATAATAATAATACAATGATACTCATTCAAAGTAAAAAATAAAATAAAATACAAAGTAAATAAAGTACAATAAATAAAACAATGCCAGGACAATAAAAAAATATATAACAAACAACAGAAAAAGGGTGCTACTTCATACAACATCATATATCTGCTTACAATGCTATAAGCTCTGATTGCCTTTTTACTTGTGCAATTATACACAAAACAGAACAATAAAGCTTGAAATCATTTTTAAAGCCAGAAAAGTGAGGTTTGGAGCCATTTCATTTTATGAATGTAAAACTTTCCATTACTATTAACAATTGTATGAAGTATGCCTTATCTTTCTCAATCCCATGATCAATGAAGTGTATATGTCAAATTCACTCAGCTGCAAATCCGCTGTATTGTATTACTCATGCCAGGCCAGTAGTTGGCGACGTCACTTTGTGAACATAGCCTAATACGAATGCGCATGACAACACAGTTTCGCGCAAATTCGCATTTTTGTAGTTTACAAAGAGAAAAACTTGCAACTTTGAAACCCTTTTTCAAAAATTTGGTCCCCTAAACGCAGTTGTTGTGTAAATGAACGGCCAAAACGCATAAAAAGTTTTCCATTTTTAGTTGAAATCGGGCCCCTCAGTTGTCATACTTTTTACTTTAGGCTAATGTGTATCTCTGGGTATAGCTTTATGTTAAAAGTGCAGCAGGGCAATATTTGTCACACTATTTGGGGTAAGTTGTCACAATGGAACATTTTAAACCATCTGTTATAGACTTCTGAACAAAATGCATAGTTATATAGCCTATAGACTACAGTTCAATTTTTTTGCAAGATTTCTTTTTAAGGAAATGAATGCTTAATTCATCAAGGGTGCTTTAAATTGAACAAAAGTGACAGTAAAGACGTTTACATTGAAAATTCTGTTTCATATAAATGCTGTTCTTCTGAATGTTCTATTCATTAAAGATTCTTGAAATTTAAAAAAACATTAAGCAGCACAACTGTATTCATCATTGAAAATAAGAAATGTTTCTTGAACACCAAATCAGCATATTAGAATGATTTCTGAAGGATCATGTGACACTGAAGACCAGGGGACCCTGATCCGACTTGGTGAGCATAAGAGACTTCTTTAAAAAACATCTTACGGACCCCAAACTTTTCAACAGTATTGTCTCTTGTGTAGCCTGATCTTTGACCTGACGTTATAAGTTCTGGTCAAGAACCTCCCACTTAGACAGCAAGAGACTATCATACATGCTGTTTATTCCTTAGCACTGTGGGAAAAACTATAACGTAATAATGTTGCGGCGGTCTCAAATAAAACGCTGATTATCATTTAGAGATTTGATGTACTAACCTTGCAAACTTTAATCTTCAAAAGCAATTATTTCATCTTCAAAAGCACCTGCTGTATTACTCCGACTTTGTAACTCAACTTTGTTTCCAGACAGAGTGATAAAAAGGAAATCAGATCGAAACTTATTACATCAAAAAAGTGTTTTCCAGATTTGTGTGCAATATGGATCAGACTGTGGGCGGACTGTGTGACGTTTGAGGCTGAGACTAATGTATGACATCCAGCATGACCATAGAGCAAATGAGCAAAGGACAAGACATGAAGAGATGACATTCACTGCTGGCATAGGGTATCATCATCATCATCATCATCATCATCATGATGATCATCATCAGTCCCACACAGGCCTACGTTGGCATTGCTTCAGATAATATGACTCATTGTTATTTGTCAGAGAGTCATGAGGTTCTGGGAAACATTAGTTCAAGCTGCACAAAAATTGGCTCATTGGTCATTTGAAAACTGAAAATTGTTTCATTTACTCGTGCTCATGTCATTCACAACAGAACACAAAGGAAGACACATTTGACAAGATCCATTGTTGTCAGACAGCATTTGCCAAGGTAGGGTTTGTCAGAAAGGATTTACAGTATAAGGCGGGGTTTGGCAATGGGTCAGTTCTGAGGTGATTCAGCTTACATGTGTTTTCCACATACAGGTGTTACATCAAACAGAGGTAGTGTTTGCAGATTCCTCTTCTTCTGGCTTCAGTGTGTAAGAAAACACTGGATTTCAGGGGAATAAATAGACTCTCACAGAAGGTCAAAGGTCAGTTCTTCAAGGCAGAGAACTTACACAAGCATTCAAACACGCAAAAACATGTTCATAATATCACCACTATCAATGTCATATAAAACAAATACGCACACTCATTCACTTTTCTGCATTTCTCCTCTTTTCTAGCTTGCTTCCTTATCTGGTTAACTAAAAACCTGGCATTTCTATGTTATGAATATCGTTGGCTCTTTTGAAAGTCGCTTTGGATAAAAGTGTCTGCTAAATGCAGTAAATGTAAATATGAATGTTTATGGATATAAAATCATATTTAATGCATTTAGCAGACACTTTTATCCAAAGCGACTTTGGATAAATGGACTCTTATTCATGTAAAATTATAAAAGCATTTTTTTTTGTGTGAATTAAAAAAAAAAATCTTATTTTTGTAGTACCTCAATGACAATGAAGGTTTTTGGGGCAGGTTGTTTAAGAAGATTAAAGAAAATTGTAAAAAAAAATATATATATATATATATATATATATATATATATATATATATATATATATATATATATATATATATATATATATATATATACACACTACTGGTCAAAAGTTTTGGATCGGTACGATTTTTTATGTTTTTAAAAGAAGTCTCTTCTGCTCACCAAGGCTGCATTTATTTGATAAAAGAACAATAAAAAAAAAACAGTAATATTGTGAAATATTATGACAATTTAAAATGACTGTTTTCTATTTTAATATATTTTAAAATGTAATTTATTCCTCAGATGAAAGCTGAATTTTCAACATCATTACTCCAGTCTTCAGTGTCACATGATCCTTCAGAAATCATTCTAATATGCTGATTTTATGCTCAAAAAACATTCATTATTATTTTCAAAGTTGAAAACAGTTGTGTAATTTTTTTTTTCCAAAATTCTTTGAGGAATAGAAAGTTCAAAAGAACAGCATTTATTTAAAATAGAATATTTTCTAACATTATAAATGTCTTTACTGTAACTTTTGATCAGTTTAACTCATCCTTGATGAATAAAAGTATTGATTTATTTTATTTCTTTCCCCCAAAAATAAAATTAAAATTCCTACTGACCCCAAACTTTTGAACGGTAGTGTTTAATGTTACAAAAGCTTTCCATTTCAGATGGAAAATCAAATGCTGTTCTTTTGAACTTTCTATTCATCATAGCATCATGAAATAAAAATGTAAAAAACCTAATGAAAAAACATTGATAATAATCATAAATGTTTCTTGAGCATCAAATCATCATATTAGAATGATTTCTGAAGGATCATGTGACACTGAAGACTGGAGTAATGATGTTGAAAATTCAGCTTTGATCACAGGAATAAATTACAATTTAAAATATATTCAAATAGAAAACAGTCATTTTAAATTGTCATAATATTTCACAATATGACTCTTTTTTGTTTGTATTTTTAATCAAATAAATGCAGCCTTGCTGAGCAGAAGATACTTCTTTTAAAAACATTAAAAATCTTACCGATCTAAAACTTTTATATATATATTAATTACATAATTACAATTGTTTAAATGAGCAAAATTTTGCAAAAGAATGGTTTGATATTTGTGTTTTTTTCCTGTTATGAACTTCATGAACTGTTTTGTTTCACACAGGTGTTTTTTTTTTCTCAAGTCAATGTCAATATATCAATGTCAAATTCCATTATAATAACTTATATAGGTCGCAAGTTATCAAAAATGGAAACCATTGTGAAACCAGCATTCCCCATTAATGTAGGCATAATTTTCTGAGGCAAAATTGAGAAATGTCAACTTATTTGGGCTTAAAAAAATCATAATCATAATATTCAATGTAGTAAATAGTGATACTACAATATATAGGTAGTCTTTTTAGACAAAGAATTGAATAGTGTCTAAAGGTCGGCTGTGTTTAATTAGGGTTTATGCTATAATAAATTGAATATTTGACCAACAGTGGCCTCTTCTGGTTTTAGGCAGCATTACAAGTTTTAGGTGAGATTCATTTCTTTCTTTTCTTTTTTATCTTTAGGCGTTTGAACAGAGTGTTTGTCCTTCTAATTCAGCTCAGTCAGGCAACGCTTAGTAAATGCCATTTTAGGGAGGATTGTAAATATATAATATATAAGTAGAAATCAGTCTTGGCTTTAAAGTGTCCATAACTGCAACACACGTATTCAAACACACACCATTACACAGTTATTTTCAAAGCAATTAAACCAGTGTGATATGGTCAAATAAACATGATGTGTTTGTGGAAAAGAGTGAGGCCTTGATGTCGGTTTACTTTGAAGGTGTGGGGGAGACGACTGCCCATGAGGCACAGAGGTGACAAGAGATTGGTTGTGTTTTTGTGATGCCCACTGTGAGGTGAATAGGGATTGGTCGCATGACTGTGATGCTGGGCGAGAGGTGTGGCACGATTGGGTGTGTTTTCATGAATGTGTTTGTGTGTTCTTTCTTTGGCACACTGTGAACTCCCACCGCACAGACACACCCACTCAAACAAACACCTACTCAACACACCCACCATCTGTGTGACCATGAGCCCATACACTCAACATGGCTCTTCTTCTCTCTGGCTGTTCCACACATACAAATACAGGCAAAGGTATAATATTTAAAATAATAGATAATTAAATCAGAGGTTGACTTATAACATTTCCCAAATAAATCAACTGATTTAAAATATTCAGCAGTTTTGTTTCCTACACTTTTTATTTGGCATTTACACTCAGTTTCATTGTTTGGATTGATAGTCAGGCCAAACATGACCTTGTCCCTGTCAGCCCCTCTATAAAGCTGAATGAGGTTTCCATTTCACATTGTAAGTGTTAAGAAGACCTAAATTGGCAATGATATAAGCTGATATAAGTGAATGTGAAATAAACAAGTAGACAGACAGATGTTAGATAGATAGATAGATAGATAGATAGATAGATAGATAGATAGATAGATAGATAGATAGATAGATAGATAGATAGATAGATAGATAGATAGATAGATAGATATTAACAAACAAACAAACATGTTTTTGTTTAAATGTTATATTAAAAAAGAAACAAACATAGGCCTACATGTTTTTGTTTAAAAGTTATATTAATAAACAAACATGTTTTGTTTAAATGCTTTATTAACAAACAAACACATGTTTTGGTTTAAATGTTATCTTAACAAAGAAAAAATATAGGCCTACATGTTTTTGTTTAAATGTTATATTAAAAACAAACAAACAAACATGTTTCTGTTTAAATTATATATTAACCAAGAAAAATATAGGCCTATGTTTTTGTTTAAATGTTATATTAACAAACAAACATGTTTTTGTTTAAATGTTATATTTACAAAGAAACAAATATAGGCCTACATGCTTTTGTTTAAATGTTATACTAACAAACAAACATGTTTTGTTTAAATGTTATACTAACAAACAAACATGTTTTGTTTAAATGTTATACTAACAAACAAACAAACATGTTTTGTTTAAATGTTATCTTAACAAATAAACATGTTTTGTTTAAATGTTATACTAACAAACAAACATATTTTGTATAAATGTTATATTAACAAACACACGTTTTGGTTTAAATGTTATATTAACTAACAAACAAACAAACATGTTTTTGTTTAAATGTTATTTACAAAGAAACAAATATAAGCCTACATGTTTTTGTTTAAATGTTATATAAACAAACAAACATGTTTTGTTTAAATGTTATATTAACAAACAAACAAACACACGTTTTGTTTGAATGTTATATTAACAAACAAACACACGTTTTTGTTTAAATGTTATATTAACAAAGAAACAATATAGGCCTATATGTTTTTGTTTAAATATTATATTAAAAAACAAACAAAGATGTTTTGTTAAGAATGTTATATTAACAAACAAACAAACAAACAAACATGTTTCTGTTTAAATGTTAGGCTATATTAATAAACACACAAGTCTTTGTTTGATCGTTATTGCATAACAAACAACCAGCACTTTTAAAAGTGTAGACTCTCAGAGAACATTTAGATGAATAATCACGGCTGTTTTTGTGTCTCTCGTGTATGGACTTGGACTAGGCGATGTCTGAAGCCCAGCCCTCTTCCATCAGCGGCCGCCGGGTCGCACTAGCGGACAATAACTCCACTGTGAACTGACGCTCACCTCCCGTTATTCCTCACCGAATTCACACAGAGCACAGCCGCGAATGATAGACAAGAGACGGGCTTCCCGGAGTTTGAGCGTCTGAAATACACTGGGACTCATTTCACTCATTAGGTTTTAGGAAATCATTCATTGCGTGGAGACAGACAGCGAGGGACACACACACACACACACACACACACACACACACACACACACGTGTGTGTAACGTTACAGGGTCGGGCACAAGCGCTCCCGGTGAAGTTATAGACTGAAAGTCTCCTCGCTCGAGCGGATTAATCGGGATTCAAATCACTGCGAGTCTGTTGGAGGCGAAGCGTCGCGTTTTTTTCTTCCAAAGAAGATTTCATCGCTTTAAATGCAGGTAAGAAGATAATAACACTCTGTTGTTTTCAAACCTGCTGTGCATTTTACACTTTCTGTTGTTGCGTGTTACATTTGATCTGTTATTATTGCACTTTAACTTCTGTGTTTTGCTGCTGATGAAATGTTTAGACGCAGATTATATCAGAGGCACAGAAGTTGCCAACACCTTTTACACCTGAATATGTCTGTCTTTTGCCATATAAGAACACTTAATATATGAGCGTTTAAGTGAAAACGGCGCTTAAAAGGATATATATATATATGCAGGCCTACTGAACATTTTTACATGAATTAGCAAGAATTGTCAGTATTCTAAGTCTGTAGGCTATTGTCATGTTGATGTGTAGTTGCTTTATTTAGATGGAGGAGCTCCTTCAGTCTGAGGTTGCAGTTGGAAAGAGGTTGTTTTGTTTCAAAATTGTTGTTTTAATATTTATGTTTACTCGGGTGTGTACCAGATTAGCCTACAGTATATTTATGATAAGGTGGTCAGGTTTTGTGAAACCTGTAGATCATCATCCCAATGAACTTGCTGTCATGAACAGCTGCACTTAAAGGTGCACTCACTCCTTTTTTCTAAATTAAAAATAGTAATGAATGGTGCGCATGTTAAATATCATTAAAATGATGTAAACTAACATAATATGAAGATTCTAGACATATCGGCCTTCTAGATAAAGATTCGACATGGATAAGGCCATCCCATCCTACCATGTCTGAGTTAATCTGACCAGCATGCATTTGACTAAATTGCAAGTACTTCTACTACTGTTTCTAATAATATGTTTACTTTATACAGAGCTTTCAGCCAGTAGCCTACTTTACAAAGCTGTAAGGGAAGGGAACAAGACAAGACAAACAAGTTTCAATGTAAAGCAGTTAGTACTTCTACTTGCTCTGGGGATTCCAGAGGTAAAAGCGCATTATTACTACGTTTTATGGCTTTCAATTTATTAAGACAATGAATCATGTTCTCTGCGATAACATGAATTATCTTGAATCTGCTGAAATGTTCCTATAAATATATTTTCTTTCTGTACATTTTGAATAATAAATTCATATATTTCCCCACTAACCTGCAGCAGTCCAGCGCACGTCTTTCCATAAACGGTGTTTTTCTCTTACTGATCATATTTCATACCTGTTGAGTTTACAGTTTAAATGAATTTGACTGATAATAAGGATTACTTGTTTGTGCGGGTGATCTTATTATAGTCTTTTAAAATAGATTGAATGTGCCTTAAATTAATTTAAAAATGTCCAGATTTTTAAATCCTCTTGCGGACAATCATTTTAGGTGGCGTTTAGTCAACAAGGTGACTACAGCACATTGGAAAATATAGCCAGAGCCCGTCTACGGAGAGCCTGCCCACTCCCTATTAAGTCCTATTGTACCGAATTTTGGTTTTAGTTCCACCAGAGTTCCACTGGGGGCGATCGCCATGAGTGCAAAATGAATGGGAGTCTATGGGGCTAGACGGCTAAATGTGTCTCTTTCACCCGATTGCCGTTGAGAAATCTCAGATTTGATTGTAGGTTTTGCAAGTTCAACATGGGTTATAGGTCGAAAGTTGAATGAACGAGTTCTTATGTCCTTTCGATTTATTACAGGTTGAGTTGTTGTTGCCCATAACACGCTAGCATTCTGCTAATGAACGCTGATTGGTCAGTGAAGGACTGATTACGACCAGAGATACCGCTTGATGGCATCGTGGTATCCGAAGCGGGACCAGAAACAAACAAAACAAAAACTCTTCTAGCACGTGTGTTTACCTGTGTCAGCTGTGTGGTCGATGCCTCGAGTGAAAAGAAAGTGCCGAGCGCGAAAGCACCAAAGTGACTGAAGGATTGCCGTAAAACAGTATCTCTGGTCGAACGATGTGTATGACGTCATTGACACTTTAAAAGACTTTTTAAAGCAAATAAGTGACTCTAAAAAATCTAACACCCAGCAATGTGTAATTTCTTTGCATCTCCTTTCGAATACAACATTCAAATTACTAGACAGAAAATTATATTCTGAGAAAAGTGGATTTTGATGGGTATAGAGCCATTGACCTCCATTCATTCTGCACTCGTCCTGTGAGCGCCCTCATATGGAATCAGAGTGGAACTGCAACAAGTTTAGAAGCCGGAAGTGTACTGAGAGTGAAACTTCTCGCCTTATTAGACATTCTCTGATATAGCCTACATAACCGGTCCGGAAATAAATGAGTTAAAACGGAAGTGCGTCACAAAGCTCAGTGCAAGTAGTCTATTCACTAATACTAACAGATCACATTTGAAAATGGATCCACTGCATCCCGGTGCTCAGCTGGACTAGTTGTCAAAATGTGTTTGCATGCACTTTCAAAATTCGATTTCAGTCAGACTAAAGCAGTGATCAGTCTTCTTAAAATATCATGTGAAAGCTTTATTCTGACTGAAATCGTACCGATCTGGGCTGCATTTCAAAAAAGCATTGTAAGCCGTTGCCACCAATGGTCTCTATGATCAACTTAACTCACAGTGCTTTTGGGAAAGGCAGCCCTTGTTTTTGTGAAGTCGGTGAATGCGATTCAAGCTGGGATTCATCCATATCCAGAAAGATGGAAACTGTTTATGCTTAACTACACAAAAACCCGCTGTAGGAAGGTGTGAAGTACAAGAGTTTTTAATGAGCATGTATTTTAGAAGGTCATCAATCTGCCTCCCAGCATCTGTTGCCTTGTGGTGCATTCTTCATCTGTGTGTTTCGTTGTGGCAGGAGGGCTATAGATGCCTTTTAACCATAAGGCACTGAACTTGACATTTCAGTGATCTGGTACATTTGCACCATTCATGCTTCAGCCAAGAAACACAAAGCAGCCTCATATTTATTTTAAAGTGTTGTGAATATTGTCATATTGGAATGAGTTTACATTATACTGGGGAATTTTAAATAAGTCACAAGAGACTTATTTATTATAATTCCTTCTGTACAGGTTAATGGTTGCATCAATTCGATAACGACAATAAATCCGTTGGAACTAGACGACGTTTAGGCCTGTTTGTCTGACTGAAATTGTACCAGTCTGGGGCCTGTTGAATAAACTGCTTAGACTAATCTTAAAAATGTGTCATTAAGACTGGTCCTAACTTTTTTTTAAGTAAGTTGTATAAAAAGATAAATCGGTCTAATTTGAATCGGAAAAGTAAGACTGATTAACTGCTAGTTGGATGAACTAGTTTTTAAGACACAGTCTTAACATAGTGACTAAGCAACTGGCCCAAGTCTGGTTATGTGAAGTCAGACTAACAGATCTACATTTAAATGTATATATCAACTTTAAAATAACACCACCTGAAATTACTAGGAATTCACAGTAAAAAATATTGTGTAATACGGACAGTGTTTCAGATATTACGGGATGGCATATTGGTGCCTCTATATTTTACAACAAACTTACAACTGTATATTTAGTGATGCAATTTAATTTAAGGTTAATGAATGTTAATTTACTGAGTTACCAAAATCTACTTTTTAACTTAAAATGTAGTGATAATCACCATTATTATACAAGTGGTACAATAAAAATCTAAAGCAGTCTGTCCATAAAACATGACCAATATATAGACGGCGTTCACTCAGGGTCACAAAGACAACACATAACACTAAAACATTTTATTTTATTATTGATAGCATAGCCTATATATATATATATATATATATATATATATATATATATATATATATATATATATATATATATATATATATATATATATATATATATATATATATATATATATATGTGTGTAATCCTTTTACTGTTTTTTTTACCGTAAATTATACAGTAATTTAAAGCTGTTACATAGAAAAATGTGCATTTGACAGTATTTTACAGTAAAATTACATATAGTAAAATGTTTTTCATATGGTTAGGTAACTTACAGTTAACCAATTTACAGGTTTTTACTGTAGCATTTTACTGTAAAAACCGTTTAGATGTGATTGTAGCTTGGTTGTAATCTAGGCTATAGCTTGACTTCATAAAAACCTGCTGTAGCAAGAGTCCAACTGTCCATGTACATATTTAATGTGTGGCTGGTGCCATACCCCCCCACCCCAAACCACCCACTCTTAGGAAAAAATGAGGAAGTTCAAAAACTCCCACAGTTGCCGGATCTCACAGAGGCATACGTGGTGGGAACGACTGTGATGTGATGGACTTTCGCTGGTTGTTCATTGCACTTTTCTTACTCTGTAAAAACTTAATCTTGATCTGTGTTTGGCCAACAAAGAAAACTTAAGTGCAATTTTTTTTTTCAGGTCCAAATGATACAAGTTAGCATATTATTCAATAATATCTCATTCATTTGACCCATCCCTTATTGGTTTTTCCACACCCACCCATAGAGGAACACTGTTTTATCTGTTTTATCTCTTCATTATCTGCACAAAGATGTGAACGTCAAGCCAAAAATGTTGCAGTTTAAGTAAAAAAAAAATGCTTCTCCTGTTTCCATCTCTGGCTTTCGTGATTTAGCAGAAACCTTGTTCAAAGATGGCCATCTGCTCGCTGCTTTGTAGTTTCCTTCAGCACAATATCAGATTAACCCCTCACCTCATGTTCTATGGGAGTGTGGTGTGGAGCAGAACGGGATGGTTGTAGCGTGAAACCACTGGTCTGGAGGGTGTTGGCCAGGGTTAACAGGTGGTAGCAGACATAGATCCTGAAGGGTTGGCCCTCTCGTGCAAATGCTTCGCCTAAAACACTGGTCTCGTAATTTAAACTTGTGGTCTGTGATATTGATTCTGTCAGCCGATTCGATCAGTACTGTGTCATCAACTTATATGTGTCACTGAAAGATCGTATAGTGCACTGCATTCTAGTTTTTGGTCTGTTGCTTTAGCTTTTTTAATGCTTGGTTAAATGGTGCTCAGAGAGGAAGGTGTGAGGTACAAGAGTTTTTAATGAGCATGTATTTTAGGAGCTCATGAATCTGTTTCGTTGTGGCAGGAGGGCTCAGATGACTTTTAACCATAAGGCACTGAACCAGACATTTTCTGGTACATCGACACCGTTTCATGCTTCAGCCAAGAAACACAAAGCAACCTCATATTTGTTGTACAATGTTGTGATAATATAATATTTTCAACTAGAATGAGTTTAGATTATACAATGGAATTTGAAATGCATCACAAGACATTTTTATTCTAATTCAGTTTGTACATGTTAATGGTTAGGTCAGTTTTGTTTGTGAAAGTCAATCTATTTGAACTAGATGATGTTACACACATAAGCTTGTGTTTCCATACAAATAACAGGGATCATAAAACATTGACATAGGGAATTTAAAATTGTGGTTTCCAGGCAAGGAAAAGTAATAGAAATTAATGAAATCTACAAGTCAGTGAATATGAATTTTACTAGTTATGTTCACTTTACAATAAGGTTTCATTTTTTTAACATTAGTTGTTAACATGAACTAACAATGAACAACTAATTTGAACAAATTAGACCTTTTTGTAAATATTTTTTCATCTCAAATATAGAAATTATGGAAATTCATCGGTAATTGATGTGTAAAACCTAGGCCTAAATGATCAGACATTCTCATTTTCTAATATTCTTGTTTATTTCATTACATTTTTAAAAAATTTGGTCCCTGGTTTTTCTGTCATTGTTTTCTTAACCCGAGTAATGCTTTCCAAGCCCACACATAGAAGGTTATGCATAACTGGAAAATGGGAAGTAGAAAAATCATATTTACTAGTGTTTGTTTACAAAGGATGTGTGGGAATGTGGAAAAAGCCTCGAGGTAAAAAAAAAAAAAAATGAAAGAACATGATAAATCTTTCTGGATTTTAATGTTATGGCCGTGCTGCCACGGCGAGGTCAGTTTTCTCAAAGCTGTTAGACATACAGCGAGTAACATGAGGATTGGTTAGAAGATCAGATGCTCACTAATAATAAGTCTGGCAAACAGATGAAAGCTTGCAAAGAGATTTGAAATTGGCCTGCTCTTTTGATTGTTGTAGTTCAGGTCAGTTCGACCCACTGTATACCAGGACGGAGCACCTCCTGAACCCTTTAACTCACTACCATTTGCATGTTATTGAAATGAATGCAAGTGGGATAAACGTTAATAAGTTGTGTATTACTATTGCTCATACTTATGGTTAGATCAGGATTAGAGACAGAAAATCGTGCAAGTCATCATATTGAACACCCCAGTACACTCAAAACACGCTAGTAATCACATAGCAACTCGAAACAAAATACCCAAGCGTTTTGCATAGGAAAATGTAGAATTAGCTAATTCACTACCTATCCCAGATTTCCCACGATAGGATTGTATATTAAAATCATGTTGTTGCCTTTAGAAACCATGACAGCAGTGTGTGTGTGTGTGTGTGTGTGTGTGTGTGTGTGTGTGTGTGTGTGTGTGTGTGTGTGTGTGTGTGTGTGTGTGTGTGTGTGTGTGTGTGTGTGTGTGTGTGTGTGTGTGTGTGTGTGTGTGTGTGTGTGTGTGTGTGTGTGTGTGTGTGTGTGTGTGTGTGTGTGTGTGTGTTTTAAAAGAAAGCCCACCCGGGACTTCTCATTAGTTCTGGTCACGTGTAAAGGCCTTACATACCTCTCCTTTCTTCCTGTTGGGTAAACTTTTACACAAACGACCCTCAGATTAGCTTATACACACCAGCTTTCTAGCATTTCCACTACTTTACATCCCACACTTTTAGATTACTGTACTTGTAACTTTTTAATTCTTTCTTTAAGAGAGATGATCTTTGAGAATAAATGACTTCATACACCTCTTTTCTCAATGCCCTGCTGAGAAACTAAACCTCAAATGCTAGGCTAGTGTGCCAACATCCATCCTAGCTGTGCCCTGTCCATAAATAACCCTTTTCATTAGCACACGGTTTAAGTGTTTACTTTGCCAGAGTGAGCTTTTCCTGTATTTTTAATCTAGACTGTGGTTTGACAGAGGCCCTTACAGGGCCAGATATTAGGAAGCATGTGGAGGTGTTGCCTGTGCTAAGAGGCGAGGACAGTTGTGGCTATGATCTCTTCAGGGTGGATGATTGCTTATTCTCAGTTTATTTGAGTGGGTGTCGAATGTGTGAAAACACTTTTACTGTCTCCCACTCACACTTGTCAGTTTCTCCCCCACTGACCCCCGCACACACACACACACTGAGGTTCCTCTCCATGATATATTATGCAAGTGTGGCAAGTTGTTGAGCTAAAAATATTCAGTGTTGCATATGTGCTGTGACATAAGTGTGTTTTCCTGTGGAGGCCATGTATGGAGTTTTTACGTGAGGTTTTGGTGAATCTGGAGAACGTAGCTCATAAAATATGAAATGTCTTCTCTGATCTGACACTAGACTAAACTAAAATTTTGTTTATACTCTTTTTCTCGTGTCCGCTCTTGTGTTTTCCAGTTTCTTCGCCTGTAATGTTGGCTACAGTTCATTTCTTGATTTATTTATTTTCCTGTGACATTGAACTGTAAAGGAATAGTTCATCCAACAGCCATTATTTGCTCTTCCTCATGCTGTTCCAACCCCCCCTTTTTTTTTTCTTCTTGTAAAAATAATTTGACGTTTTGAAGAATCCTTTGAGTTGGAGAGTTTTGCAATGTCTTGTACAATGTGAGCAAATCAGAGTGATTCATTAATGAATTGCCAGATCATTCTGTTCATTAAAAAGAACTTTCAAAGAATCAAAAGAACAATTCAGTTCTCTGGTTTAACTCACTGACTCATTCACAGCTCACTTTCATGTTAGTTTTGGGTGTCGTATTTGGAGCCGAACTGTCATTGAATGGATAAGAGCTGCATGCAGATTTTCACAGAAAAAAAAAATTACATTGTGTAGGTTCGAACAAGATAAGCGTAAGCAAAATAATGACAGAATTCTAATTTTTGGATGAACTATAAAGGAGGTGATTTGACATACGCAACTTGCCTTTGTCCCCTGCAGAGCTATGCCAGCCATATGAAATATGGCTCCATGTAAGTACAGTAAGCCGGGTCCGTGTCACAGACAGGCAGCCTGGCATGACAGCTGCATCTGCTCTCATTTTGCCTAATCCATTAGCTGAAATGTTACAAGTCACTGGAGGGGGTTTGACCTGGGGTCCTTTTGACAATATATTGGCTTTATCTGTGGACATCCGCACAGTGACTCACATATTTGTTTGGGTGAGAGGATATTAACTTTGACTACTGAAGCAAAGCAATTGTACCAGAGTTGGCCAGCGACCTTTTGGTGGGCAGCTGCGTAAAGGGGGAGATTGCGTAAAAGATTTTAGTCACATTATAATCTTACTTGCATTATTTTTTTTTATATATATGAATATTATATTATTATTATTATTATTATTATGTACTGTACATTTTATCTACATCTCTTGTTGAAATATAATGTAATGTGTTGTTAGAGTATAGTTTATACATTTGTGTATGTGAGTTAAAATGCCTTGAGAAATGCCTATGACTAAGATTTCACTGGGTGTCATGGATCAGTGGTATAGTTCATTATCTGTTTACCTCAGCTAGTTAGTTAATTGCTCACAGACCTCAGTGCAGATGGGAACAGCTAGTCCATCTGTGCAGCTAGCTTCACCCCATTATTGTAATTGCATGTCTTACTGAAAGTAAAGCATCTAAATTGTTGTGTGGAAGTGTGACAGGAATAAAGCAAGACAAATGACTTTATTTTATTTTCAGCTGTCAAAAATTTGGTTGAATATAATGCATACACACACACACACACACACACACACACACACACACACACACACACACACACACACACACACACACACACACACACACACACACACACACACACACACACACACACACACACACACACATATACATATATATATATATATATATATATATATAATATATATAATTATTTTTTGTAAATAGGCCTCTTCATTGAAAAAATAAGAAAGCTATCATATTTTATAAGTCGGTGGGTTTCCCAAACCCTTACTTCTCTGTCATTGTTCAGCCAAACATATGCCATTGGTTGAGCCATTAGCTGACATGTCAGACTGCTCAAATATACAGCAACGTTGAAAGTAGGGATGCACCAATATGAAAATTTTGGCCGATACCAATAACCGATAAATCTTTAGCCTATATTTGAAAGCCGACAACCGATATATTGGCCGATAAATCTAAATCCAAGTTTTTATATAATTTTTGTGAGCCTGATTACAAAAACAAAAGTCTCACTATTAAAAGCCATGTCCCAAGTGCACAATTATAATAATGCTCTTATTATAATTTTATGTAACCTATAAAACAGAATTGCGCTGCACATGTTGCACTTTACTGTATTTTCCTTTTCGAAGTGATTCCAATCATATTTCAAGCAATTCGAAACCATCATGGCGAACATGCGCAATTGCGCATCTGAAGTGTCTCAGATGAAGGGATCATCTGCTTGAAAAATGATCAGCTTTAAATGTGACACATTATGCCCCTTTTCACAAGATGTAATATAAATCTATTTGGGTGTGTGAGCAAAAACGTCCAGTTTTTGTGTGTGTCCCTTTAAATGCAAATGAGCTGCTGCTCCCGCCCCCGTTCAGAAGACGGCCGATCCTTTAAACGAGCTTTGGATACTATATATAACAATAACAAAACATGCAAATAATCTCTCACTCATCCAAAATAATATAAGCAGTAGCGGAGAGCAGTCTTACAGAGAGACTGTGACTCCTGAACCAGGACGTTTCTGAATGGTTAGTGGACACTGGATACATTTATTTAGTTGTTGTGGAGTTACATTGATTCATCTCATCGTCTTGCATGTACCGTCATGTTTAACCTTTTTTACACAAGTTGACAGTTCCCTGATAGTGTTCTGTGCTCGTCTGTGCAGCCAAAGACAGAACCGTTTGCATGCCTAAACCTAAACCAAAAAAAAGGGCTTCATGTAATTGATCCTTAAACACTTTTTTATGTAATTGATCCTTAAACACTGTTTGTTCATCCAACTGGCTTTGGGAAACCTAATGGTGCACACTTAATCTTGCCGTGCATAAACCATAGCCCTGGAAATGCATGCAAAAGTGCAAATTGTCATTATTCTGCATGCATGAGTGAATTACTCATAAGGCAATAGTGGTAATATTTAACAGTCTTCCACGTGTATAATGGCTTTAAATGTGGTTAGTTTGCACTCAGTTCCACTTGCAGGCACCGCTGTACAGTAATACAAGCTGGCTGAGTTAACCTTATTTGGCAGGAAGCTGTAAAAGATCTATGCCATGGCTAAAATCAATGAGGCCAAACCATTGCACGGGTAACAAGCCCCTTTCAAGTGTCGATCCCAAGCATCTGCCTCTCACTTCAATCACACCCTCAGAGAGAAAGGAGGATTACAACTCTCAATGCAGAATCACCCCCTTCCTTCCCCAAATCTCAAATGATTGGGATAATGAAGAGAGTGGGGGGAAGAGAGAGAGAGAGATGGTGGGATGCTGGACTGACTCAACACACCCTCCTCTCCAGTTATGCCTGCTCCATAATCCCTTAATCCCATTGGCTCTGGCAATAATTCTGCTTGATCAACTGATCAATTTATAACTACCACTTCAGCCGTGCTTCACATAGCTGAGTACAGAGTATTAAAGGCATGCGGAGACTGCTTTAGCTCAAGAATAGTGACGGACACAGTTGAATAGTTATTAAAAAGCTAAGTGTGTACTTTTTCACGTTGTCTAAATGCTTTTATCCAGGTTTAATGTGCAGAGACTGATATCTACTATGAATGGATAGTTAAAAAATATGTTTTCCATTTAGAAAATTTAGAACCTTTTTCAAAATAATGTGTAACATTTGACTTTTTTAGAGTCATCATTACATTGAAACAAAGATTGTTACTCTTAATTTAAACTAGTAATGTATTCTGCTAAACAAGATTTTTCTTTATTATGGACACTCTTTATTTGTTAATGACGCTTTCACTTTTCTGAGTCTCTGCACATTGAATGGATAAAAGATCAAATATTACATATACATATTACAAAAACTTTAAATTAGCATCATATAAATCATATTACCATATAAATGATCACATATAAAAATAAATGCACACTGGACTTGATCATGGCAATGGGTTGCGTTTATGTAACAACTTAGTTAGCATACATCTGAATTTACTGCTGAATGAAGGGAATGTTTTCTTTGGATTTGAAGTTGGTTCAAAGACATTCTTGCTGTGAGGATGTTCCAGCGCTTGTCTTATCTCTAATGCTGTGCTCAAAGTCAAATCAGGGCTAAAATACTTTTAAAAAGCTCACAGCATATATCTGATTTGATTCTGTTGTCGTTGAAAGATTCTTAGGCTAAATTCTGCCTTCTGAGGCTCAGCCAAAGTAACAATTCGGCTGCTTGTAAATCAAAACATTTGTTTCATGTTTGTTCATGACCCTCAAACATTCATAAAAGAAAGATAAAAGAACATAAAATGAGGATGTAGATAAATGAATGTCTTGCTACTATCATGTTGGCTTGTGTCAGCCTTGGCTAAAGATTCGTTCCCTGTCTTGAGGGTGTTCCAATTTCTATTTTATTGCAGAATTAGTTGTATTCCACACAGACGTGTGAAAAAGTTAATGGATTTCCTGATAAGAAATTAAACTAAACATACTCATAAATGAAGAAATGATGCGTTCCTATGCCAGGCCTGTGCCTTCAGGGCAAGAGACATAAAGCGGTTTTGAAACCCTTTCCCTTGGTCTCCATGAATCTGCTGCGTGTCTTTATTATGGGATCGTGACAGCAGTGTTCTGCTGATAGAATTAGAGTGATTTTCTGCGGTCTGTCATCATGGCTATATACTCTTTCATTTCATTTAGTCGCAGTCACATTTTCTAGAATGTCTGCTCATGAAAATGGTTGGGTGATTGTCTCTTCTAAATAAACCTCATAAAATTTTGTAATCTAATTCAACTTCTGTGTTCCGTGTCCTACTAACCATAACAGTAGTGCAAGGCCATGTACACACTGCTTGTTGTTTATCTTCGCAGCTTATCTTGTTATACTAAGTTTGTTTTTAGGGGACTTTTACTGCCTAAATAATGATAAACATGATCAAATTCATGAAAAAAGTTTGAATGATTATCGAGCACGTCCTGCATTCGCTGATTTGAGCGTTAAGTTTGGGCTTTTAGGGAGGAACGAAAGCGCACCGCTGTGAAGGAAAGAAATGTACTAAAATCAAAAGCCAGTTTCTTGCTGTCATTGCAAAGTCTACACACTGTAAAAAGTGATCAGTTGACTTAACTTAAAAAAGTAAGTAAACAAACCCCTTGCCTTAAAATTAAGTAAATATACTTCATATAGTTGAAAAAATTGTACAAAAAAAAGTGTACATTTCCACATTTTTTCAATTGCGCATAAAGTTTAATGTAACAAGTGATGTAACCGGTGTTGCGGCTTAACACTGGAAACACTATCGCAGCAAGCCTATTGTACAAATAGCTAATTCATTAGCTATTAATGAGTAATCAACCCAGTGTGTTACTACCAGAGTTAATTAAATTGCATGAGCCCTTCATATTGGCTTGCTGAATGTCATTTGGTAACACTTTTTAAAGGGCCCCTATTATGGATTTTTAAAAATTACCTTTCATGTAGTGTGTAACATAGCTCTAAGTGAATGAAAACATCCTGCAAAATTTTAAATCTGAAAGTGCACCGTATATAAAGTTATTGTCTTTCAAAAGTAAGAGTCGACTCTGAGTCAATTAAATGAATTGTTTTTCAAAAGGAGTCATAAGCCGTTTCGTTGTGACGTCAAGACGAAACATTAGCATATTGCCTGTCCACTTATTGCGCACGTATAGGTCTGTGCTAACTGGCTAACTCACGTTATCACTGTCTTACTGAAATACTTCTGCTAATCAGTTGCGGGCCACTATTACCTATAACTGTGTCTATTAATGCAGAAGATTGTCTATCGTTCTCGCTACTTTGAGTAAAGATTAAGCATGGAGCAAGATTTGTTTTACCAACGTTTATGTTGCATCAGATCATTCACGCTAGAACTCGGCTAATGTATACAAACATGCACTGTTATTGATACAGTTTCCACGTTCACCGCAATATATTACTAAAATACTTTATATATATATACTAAAAGTACTAAAATACTTTTATATTTTACTAAATAAATTAGTAAAATAATCAGTTTGTTGATGGACATGCACTTGTTAATGCTGATGGTGAGGAATTACAGTTGCAACATCTCATAATGTACCTCAAACTGAGTAGTGTATCACTGAGAAACACTGAGTCCTGCTCGAGTCGTCCTTGCGATGGAGGTTCGGGATGAATAACTAGTTCTTCCAGTGTTTCATCGTAGGACTCGCGCTCGCATTGATATAGTAAAATCGGCGTCATTGTTCGTTACTGTGTTTAGTTTACAGTGTAGGAAGCCTCAGGACAGCGTTGTTATGGCAATGGGCGTTTTTGTTTTTGATGCGCGCTGTACACCGGTAAACCAATCACAACAGACTGAGCTGTCTGGCCAATCAGAGCAGAGTAGCTCGCGGAAAGGCGGGATTTAGAGAGATTGATTCATTTGACGAGTCGTTTGAGAATCATTGAAAAATGTGGTGATGTGCAAATGTATATTATGAGGAAATTAAACCGTTTTTTGACCTTTGGTGCATGTAAACCTGTTGCAGGAGACTCCAAAACAACATTAGGAAACTTTAAAATAGCATAATAGGGGCACTTTAAGGTGACCTAGTTACACATTACTACATGTAGGCTACTATTTATTAACAGTGAATTTTGCATGGCAAGCAACTAACCCTAAACTCTAACCGTAACTTTATAGTACATGTAGTTAATTAATATCACTTGGTACTTATTTGAGTAAGTACAGTGTAACTACGTCACCTTAAAATAAAGTGTAACCTGTCATTTTGTGGATGCAAAGAGTTGTTGTTTTCCTCCTACACATATTTGGAGTTGTCCAAGCTGAGGCCTCCTCAGCAATACTGATGATTACACTGAACCAGGAGAGTGGATTTAAATTACTGTGTTTACTGGCTGAGTTTTGTTCTGTGGACCATGAGATGTGAACCCTCCTATGAAAGATCCACTCACTGAGTTTAGTGTTATGGTGGAAGAGGGAAAAATAAAGATGGTGGAATGGGGAAAAAAGAGGAGGGAGAGAGATTTTCATGGCCTAACTGCTGAGCCTTGTAATTAAGTGGAGAAGTTGGCTGAGGACTCGGGATGTTGTTTGTTCCAGCTTTGGTCAGTAAAGAGGAAATCGCTGCGAGCCATGTTATAACCACTGAGGAGCATGTTATCTTCAGCCACTTCTTGGCCAGCACTGTTGCATGCAGGGATATCTCTTCACTGTTTACATGGTACAGTTAAATTTGAGTAAAACTGTCTTCTCCTTGTTGATTTTCTTATAATATGTTTAAAAAAGTATGTCAACCTAATCGGAGACTTATGGCATCGCTAGACTTTGAAACCATGCAGAGACAGATTCTTGATGATCGCTGGCATCTGTTTTGCTTCATGTGCACAACCTCACAGGATATTCATGTTCCCTATCCATATGTCTTTTTGCATTGACATATCAGTATATTTTTTTTAAAGAATGCACACATTAAAATATGTGCACACATGACCTACATATTGCTTACATGGCCAAGGGAGTGTAGCATTATGATTGGACGACCTCTTTCTTCTGCAATGCAGTGATATGCTATATTTATTTAATTAGTTCGTACATGTGAGCTACATATACTTAGAAGTACTTCTGTTTATATACTACCGGAAGCATCAGTAAAGACATTGTTACAAAAACATGAAGCAGCACAACAGTTTTAGACATTGATAATAATGAGAAATATTTCTTGAGCATCAAATCAACATATTAGAATGATTTCTGAAGGATCATGTGACTCTGAAGAAGGGAGTAATGATGCTAAAAATTGTAGTTTTGATATTACAGGAATAAATTACATTTTAAAATATATTATACAGAAAATGGTTATTTTAAATTGTCATACTGTTTCACATCATTACTGTTTTTACTGTATTTTTGATGAAGTTTAAAAAGTTTGCATATAAACTTTAGCGTAGAGCTAAACTCATTAAATTAAAGTTCATTAAGCATACACTTTATTTTTAAACACTGACAAAAAAGGTCAAAAGGGAACAGTCACAAACTCCTTATCCCTGTGGGCTTGTGGCTGATATTAGCTAATAAAAACGAAAGCATAGTTTGAAATTCCCACAGGAATTGTGTGCGACACTTACAACCTTTGACTTACTGTTTTCAACATACTATCAGTTGGGACATAGAACTATCATTCAGAATGAAGGCACTAGTTAGTGCATCACTGAAGCAATACTAACTAGGTCATAATTCTCCACATATACTTCATAAAGTGACAGCCACAGGAAGTCTTAATGGACTTCATTGTGTCCATATGTCATAAACTGAAGCATATACACAGCATTTTTCACTGTCAGGTGTTCAAGCACAAAAACGCTGTTTAAAGGCATGCGTAATTGCCTATGTTTGTGTTAAGTGCGTGAGCCAATGGCAAAGTGCTTGTCTAAGGTGCTGGTACAGCCGGTTGTGACTGCATTAGTGATGGGTGGAACCACTGCGCTGACACCATGCAAAACAGCTAGACCTCCTCAGAAGGACCATTCACGTCAGCCCAAGGTAAACTTTCACTCCCAACATCACAAATCTCTCTTTATTTCACTGTAGTGAGACCCAATGATGGAAAAAGACCGCAGTGTCCCAGCCAGAGCTTGTTAAACATTACACACTGACCGAGGCTCTGAAGGAACAAACAGGCCTTCTGGAGGGTTGCTGGAAAACTGCTATGAATCTTATCCATTTATTTTTAGCTCTGTTTCCAGCATGCTTGAATGCTGTCATTACAGCATCAGGGTCCACATGTGGTGAAATGTGGGGCTTATCTTTTCTCTTAGTCTTAATGGAATAGTTCACCAAATAAGTAAAATTCTAAAAAATCACTTATTGTGTCATTGCAAACTTGTATATAGGGTTGTACCAATACCAGTAAAATTTCATGGTTCTCTGACTCTACCAATTTCGGTACCAGAGCAATTGAATTAGTTATATTAAAGGGATAGTTCACTTTGAAATTAATTTTTGATATGTTTTAGCTTACCTCAAGGGCATCCAAGATGTAGGTGTCTTTGTTTCCGCAGTAGTTTCAATTTTGATATTTTTAGGTCAAACCGTTCTTGTCTGTCAGTCATATAATGCAGGTCGATGGTCACTGTCTCAAAACACAAGCACAGAGTCCAAATCAAAACAATTCCCCATCGTCCAAATTAAACAATTCCCCATCGTAAGTACACATTGATGGCCTAAGACACGAAACGAGCGGTTTGTGTGAGAAAACGAACAGTATTTATATCGTTGTTATCTCTTGAAAACAGCACACGTCCAAATGATCTGACAGTGCGGGCGGGTATAGATATATTCATAGATGTCGCCTTGGCTACTGCAGTTCATTGGAACGAAACCGTAGCCAAGGCGACATCTATGTATATATCTATACCCGTCCGCGCCGTCAGATCACTTGGACGTGTGCTGTTTTCAAGAGATAACAACGATATAAATACTGTTCGTTTTCTCACACAAACCGCTCGTTTCGTGTCTTAGGCCATCAATGTGTACTTACGATGGGGAATTGTTTAATTTGGACAATGGGGAATTGTTTTAATTTGGACTTTGTGCATGCTCTTTGAGACAGTGACCGTAGACCTGCATGAAATGACTGACAGACAAGAACGGTTTGACCTAAAAATATCAAAATTGAAACTACTGCGGAAAAAAAGACACCTACATCTTGGATGCCCTTGAGGTAAACATACCAAAATTTATTTTCAAAGTGAACTATCCCTTTAAGTACTTGAAAAGCATTGTCCCGTTTTCTCTCGTCCATTGGTTATCACTGTCAATCATCACCGTTTCCGATTCAATTGCACATTTAAATACAGTTGTCAATCCTCAAACTCTGCAGTGTTCTCAGCAGCATGAAAAACTAAACTTGTATTCTTGTGAACGGGTAATAAATAGAAAGAAAGAAAAGAGCCTCCCTTTAAAATCACTAAGGCTGTTATAATAAAAAAGCTGTCTTAATTGTACAATGAATAATTGTTGGTCACAGCGAAAGGATTCGCAAGCGTGCGTCTCGTGTTGAACAAAACAAAATCTTGTGATTTTTCAGAAGTTTCTGAATCTGAAAGACATACTGACTAGCACCTCTGATAGGCCATTGCGTTCACGCGCTCAACAGATATGATTGGAATTGGCTACAGTTCTCAACGCTTGTGAAAACACACTGTAAATAGAAACCTTTGACGCTCAGAGAGAGCTCAAACAAACGCGAGTTCAGTCTAAATGATTCTTTCACAAACCAAACTGTATTGAATCAAACTGGTTTTATTCACTGACTCAATGATTCAGTTTTTAACTGTCCATTAGAAGGAAAGATTATCAATAAATTATGACTGGTCGGCATTTTTTTTAAACTTCCTCATTCCCCCAGTCCCCAAGAGAGCCCCACTTAAGACGGAAAATCATACATTTTTATTTGTGGGTGAACTATCCTTTCAAAGTTTTGGCGTGTTATAGAGTTTATAAGGTCATCCCTCTCAAGTTCTTTAATTGGCCGTCGCCCAGTTTATTTCCTGACAAAGGTCTGTGGTGTGCTGAAATATGTTGATATCCCCACATCACTTCATCATTTTTCTCTTCATGCTTCCGAACATGTCAGCTGGATTTATAGCATTCTCTCTTAAAACCACAGTACTTCTGTAAGAGCTAAAGCAGCACTTAGGCTTCACACTGTTCAACTATCTCTCCAGGGACATACAGTTATACAGGACATACAGAGCTAGATGAGCACAGGTAGGTTTTACTTATGGTCCGTATGGATCATGGATCAACTATGATCCGTTTAACGCCTAGTTGTTTTACACTTTTACATTTAAGTTTGTGGTTCTTTGCTAGAATAAACAGAGTAAACAAAGTTTTGTTTAAAAGCTGTTATAATGAGCACTTTTAAAAATGAAATAATCCCTGAATTTTCCAACCATTGCAGGGTTAGTAGCTTTTAACACATTCGAAGTTTGGTTAGAGGAACATGTGAGCTAGATATACACAAGCAGAACAGAACTATATTTTGCGCTTAATACCTACACCATTTTTCTTATACATTTTTCCCACGCCACTCTATTATTATAATAAAATCCCAGAGAAATTTCAGATAACCCACCCTTAAATGGCTGATTAAAACAAAACAGACTGTGGCTGATCACTTTAGATGTTGTCCAAGTAGGCATTTCTTGGCCAGTATAAGCTGCAATATGGACCAGACTGTATGCCATTTAATTAAAGCTTTTGCTTAACAAGACTACTAAATATGTGACTTACTTCTAACTGCTTACAACTCCTATTCAAAACTATTCATATTTCATGCAATTCTCTTGTGAGCATTAGCAGCCGTTCTTCGCTAAATCCCCTCTGAAATCCATTTAAAGCATGGATCTCCTCCATTTGCTCTGCTCTGCAGGAGTCTGCTACTAGATTGGGCTGTTGTTGATTTTGCTGTTGCTTTTGGCTCCCGGTGCAGTTACACTGTTTTGCCAGCTGTGCGCCGTCTTTTGTTTTTACCCCCAGCGTCACGTGCTGGATATTCAAGGAGGTGTTTTCTCAACGTGCCAACAGTTGCAATCTGGCTCGCATCGAGGAAATGAGCAGTATTTCAGAAGAAAGACTTTTGATTAGCATCCATTTGCTGCATGCGAAATTGAGTCTTAATGCGTGAAACTGTAAAATGATATGCTCGTTTTACAGTTACTGTTGCAATCTAAACCAGCTCTGACTCAGAAACTGGCTTAATGTAAGGGAAATCTGCAACTGAAGCATCATAAAAAGAGGCATATATCCATAAAGACATCAAGAGTAGAAGGTTGTTTGCAATTGTATGGCAAATGTTTTAGTAAGGAGTTTTTGGACTTTGAACTTGCCTGTGATTTGTGTATGGCTGTAGTCTTCATAGAGAGTATTGAACACATACATTAGCAGACACCACACTGCCTGTGTAGCCTCAGCTGTTTACACTGAGTCACCGTGTGTACATTTAAGGGAACCACAACATTACACTGTTACACACTCTGATGTTTGTCCTGCTCATGTTAGAGGTACAGAAGAGCACATGTGAAAATGCATGTGGATGAATGACAAGTTCACTCTGAATTAATTTGAAGAATTCCTTCCTTCCTTCCTTCCTTCCTTCCTTCCTTCCTTCCTTCCTTCCTTCCTTCCTTCCTTCCTTCCTTCCTTCCTTCCTTCCTTCCTTCCTTCCTTCCTTCCTTCCTTCCTTCCTTCCTTCCTCCTTCCTTCCTTCCTTCCTTCCCCCCTTCCTTCCCCCTTCCTTCCTTCCTTCCTTCCTTCCTTCCTCCTCCCCTTCCTTCCTTCCTTCCTTCCTTCCTTCCTCTTCCTCCTTCTTCCTTCCTTCCTTCCTTCCTTTCTTCCTTCCTTCCTCCCTCCCTCCCTCCCTTCCTTCCTCCTCTCTCCCTCCCTCTCTCCCTTCCTTCCTTCCTTCCTTCCTTCCTTCCTTCCTTCCTTCCTTCCTTCCTTCCTTCCTTCCTTCCTTCCTTCCTTCCTTCCTTCCTTCCTTCCTTCCTTTATTTGTATTTCCTTCTTTCCATGTTTCTTTCTTTCCTCCCATTATCCTTTCCTCATTTCATCCTTTTGTTCCTTTCCTCTTTTTGTCCTTTCCTTCTTTCCTTTCTTTCCATTCATTTCTTTTTTTTTTTTCCTTTTTTTCATTTATTTCTTTTACTTATTTGTTTGATCACACTTCCTTCCTTCCTTCCTTCCTTCCTTCCTTCCTTCCTTCCTTCCTTCCTTCCTTCCTTCCTTCCTTCCTTCCTTCCTTCCTTCCTTCCTTCCTTCCTTTAATCTTTCCTTTTCTTTCATCCTTTGTTTCCTTTCTCACTTTCTCATTTCCTACTTTTAATTTTTTGGGGCCATTATTTTAATTTGCTTAAATTATTTCCTTTCTATCTGTACTTTCTTTCTTTCTATCTGTACTTTCTTTCTTTCTATCTGTACTTTCTTTCTTTCTTTCTTTCTTTCTTTCTTTCTTTCTTTCTTTCTTTCTTTCTTTCTTTCTTTCTTCACATTATCATTTTCTTTCCTTTTTTCCTTTTTTCCTTTTTCTTTCCCTATTTTGTTTGATCTTTCTTTCTTCTTTCCTTCCTTCCTTCCTCCTTACATGTAGGCCTACTTTCCCGCAGTGCTGTGTTTGCAGAACAGAGTCATTCAGGTTAATGTTCTTTGGAGCGTTCAACTTAAAGGCTAAACCAAATGGCTCATGTCGGTTCGACTGAGGAGGAGTGAGGAATTAAAACCTGACAGGCCGCCTCCCTCGTTTAGGCATCCGGTCGTTTCCATGCAGAGCACATCCAAAACTCCACTTCCTCTCTGTCTTTCACTGCGGTCTCAGTCGGGGATGGGAGGGAAGGAGGGGGATTGTGGGATGACCGGCGGCTGAAGCGAGTGTGGGAGCGTCCGTTCTCTGTCTCCGACCTCACAGGGTGCTGTGCACTGAATATTAAACTTCTCCCTCCATTGTACCGTTGGCTGTTTAGACTACTGTCTGTTCAGGTCTTTATATTTGTGTTATACATTTCATTTTAAGTTTTCAAGTTATATTTTTCCTTGTTGACTGTTAATTGTCAGATTTTTTTTAAAGCACTTGGCTAGAAGACATTGTTCAAGGTCAATGCCAAGAAAGTCTTCTTATGGAGCAGAGCATTGAATAATGGTCTGTTAATTCAGTGTCCGTCTTAATCAAAGCTCCGATAGATAAGCGGAGAATCTGCACTGCGATGGCGTTCTTTATCAGGCTGTCTGGATCGGGCTCTCGCGATTGATTCCGGGGAGAACAGAGCATCCCTGTGTCTGTGGCCCAGCAGAGCTTGTCCTGCGAGTGACTCCGCTCATATTAATCATTTATGTGGTTCCCAGGTGTCTGGCCTGTTAACTGACTTGCAGTGACCACAGGGGAAAATCCCACTGCTTCTCTTCTCTGCACACTTCTCATCCTTCCAAACCTCTCTGCTTCTCTTCTCACCTAATCTCAAGAGGCCACTCATGCCAGCTGAGGATTTACAGCCTCGTCCTCCCACCCTCTGTCACGCTCTATCTCTTTCCATCCCTGATTTTGGAAAGATTGCTTCAATTAAGCTAACGGCAGGGTTCCTTAAGCCATTAGCCATGTTGCTGGAAGCCGTGTGCTGTCTAGCTCCGCTTTGCTCCCTGTAGATTGAGGAAGCCACATGCTGCTGTCTGGTTATTCATGTCACAAGCTCTCTTAGTAATTCACATGAAAACACCAATGTTGCTTTTTCAAATTAGGCTGGGTGAGTGTCCATTCAGAATTTATTTTTATCAGCTGTGGTTTGTTTCGGTTTGACCATCTTTGCATAGTTCTTTCTTAGAAAAACCATAATGTGGCGATGATCCCATGGTAGAATGATGGTATCAGATGCTAATACCACAGAAGTTCCACTTATGCTATCAAACACTCTCTGGAAAATAAGGTTTAAAAGATATCACAGGGGAGGGACCCTTTCAAAAGGTACACCTTTATACCTTATTTACCCCTAAAGGGTGCATATTCAGGGTTCCCACGCATCCTGGAAAACCTGGAAAATGAAAGACCAATTTTCCAGTCCTGGAAAACACATGGAAAATGGGAAATAAAGTAAAATGTCCTGGAAACATTTGTGTTGTCCTGGAAAATAATTTTCCCTCCTTGTGGATGAATGCAAACGGGTTAAATATTTTACGCATGAATGTCTGTTTTCAGCTGCCTTCAATAATATCAGAGAATGTCTAATAGGAAGAGAATTGGCCTATGACTAAGCCACGCCCCCAAACGCGATGAGCCAATCATAGTGCGCATAGCTAACCCAATACACTCGGACATTCTCTGCTTCCACGTCCATTGAAATGCATTGCAGTTAGTCAGTTTTCATTCGTTTTTATATGTTTTTTCTTGTCATTTTAAGTTTAAAATGGTCAAACGGTGTGCATGGGGTACATGCAACTCCGAAACTAGGTATCCTGAGAGGCTGGGCGACGGTGTGTATTTTTTCCCAAACCACATCTCAACCGAGAAAAGTGTCTGCTCTGGATTGAGTTATGCGGTAGACCACAACACCAATTAAACGTGGATAAATTAAACAAGGATGTCTACATCTGTTCCAAGGCAAGTCAACAACGTATTTGAACGTTATCTTTAACATGTCTAATGTAACGTTAGGCTAACTTTAGCCTAGCTTCTAGCTGCGTTGTAACGTTACATGTCACTTAGCTTCATTCACGTATCTAACACAATGTTGTGTTTTACACAAATATAAGTAGGCTAAACACTTTGCAGTTTTAACGATGTCCTGTATGAACGTTCGATCGCGCCTACGCCTCTCTCTCTCTGACACACACACACACGCATTCCAGCATTGCAATCTTGACATCGCAGCCTGTTCATTATGCTGCGTTCCAGTGGCGTAGGTTTGATTTTGAAATTGGTGGGGACGGGGACATATATTTTAAGTTTTGATCGAAACTATTGCTAGGGATATATCAGTGTCACTGGATATTGGTAGGGACACGTCCCTAGCGTCCCTACTAAATTCTACGCCCCTGCTGCGTTCACACCAAACGTGAATAGAGCGTCAAATTCACGCGTATCGCGTCTAGTTCGAAGCTTGAACCTTTTGAATCCATTCGCGCGTCTAAAGCGAATAAGACGCGAGTTTAAAGCAAGCGTTTGAAGCGAAATAGCACCAAACTATAACGTTTACACTGTCACCTGTACATCTTTGTATGGAGCTGAAGCTTATTGACCTTCTCAACAATAAAATTATTAATATAACCCTCCAATGCATAGTTAAGGCCCTTCTGGTGACTTCGAGATGATATATAATATTTCTGTCTTCAAAAATCATCAATTGCCTCCTGTGAAATGTGTCCTACTGTGACAACTGCCATAGCGCCTGTTACCGAATGTTGACTGTTTGTCCGAGTGAGTGGCGGGGCCGTGGCTTAGCCATAGGTCAATTGGCACTCTCTGGTTACTTCCGGTTTCTGGACTGGCTGCAGTAACACATCTCTGTCCATGCGGGGGAGCTCGTAGGCGAGTGCAGAATGAATGGAGGTCTATGGAGCTATACCCATCAAAATCCACTTTTCTCAGGATATAATTTTTTGTCTAGTAATTTGAATGTTGTATTCGAAAGGAGATGCAAAGAAATTACACATTGCTGGGTGTTAGATTTTTTAGAGTCACTTATTTGCTTTAAAAAGTCTTAAAATGTCAATGACGTCATACACATCGTACGACCAGAGATACTGCTTTACGGCAATCCTTCAGTCACTCTGGTGCTTTCAGCTCTGCGCTTTGTTTTCTCTGGAGGCATCGACAACACAGCTGACACAGGTAAACACACGTGCTAGAAGAGTTTTTGTTTTGTTTGTTTCTGGTCCCGCTTCGGATGCCACGATGCCATCAAGCGGTATCTCTGGTCGTAATCAGACCTTCACTGACCAATCAGCGTTCATAAGCAGAATGCTAGCGTGTTATGGGCAACAACAACTCAACCTGTAAGAAATCAGAAGGACAGAAGTACTCGTTCATTCAACTTTCAACCTATAACCCATGTTGACCTCGCAAAACCTACAATTAAATCTGAGATTTCTCAACAGCAATCGGGTGAAAGAGACGAATTTAGCCGTCTAGCCCATAGATATCATATAAAGGCTAGATGTCTCGTCAAGATTTCAGCGAGATAAGAGGATTTGTGTGCGTGCTGATCACTCACCTTAATTCACAGAGCCCTGTGGTAAGATGGCCGCCGGTGATACCGGAAGTGACTCCGCCTTAAGACATCTAGCCTTTATATCAGGGAACGGCAACTGGCGGCCCGCGGGCCAAAACTGGCCCGTCAGCAATATTTTCTGGCCCGCCGGATTATTTTGGCAGTCCTAAATGCTGTACAAAACTCTTCCACTACTTGAGAAAAGCCGTAGTCGCGCGGCGATTTCACCGCCGCATACTGTGTGAAACGCCCATAGGGAATCATGCGGTGCAGGATTACCGCGTCAAATTCGCGCCTGCCGCGTCTAGTTATACGCTTGACCACTTTGTGTCCATTCGCGCGTCAAAAGACGGTAGCGGTCAGAACTCTGGTGTACTTTGGACGGAGCGTGCGGTCTGACTGACAATAGCCAACTCCCGACATCTTTTGACAGCGTATCCGCACTTAATTCTGACCGCCTGTACACCTATCTCTGAGGAGCTGTTTGGTACTGAAACCATTGTCAGTCAACAACATTCTTTTTTTTGCAAGGATGTTTGAAATAGTTCGACAGAAAATAGCCTACTTCATTTCGTCAGTAGGGCAATATGTTTTTCGTTTATGTTGCTTAGAAACTTGAGTGATAGGCTTTGTCCTATTTAATTCATGTTATTTATATTTCATATTTTTTTTCTGTGACATTTTTTTTCTCTGCTGACAGTACAATGTTAAAATAGCCTAATATTTATACTGACACGAACACAATTTTTGTATAGCATTTATAATTATTATAGGCTACTCCAATCTCCTTCTTTCCATTAGAGACATTTGAATGTGAGATTATGGAAACGAGATCTAAATTTTGTGGACCCGTCAGGTCGGGAAATAAAGCGGGTGAACACCGAGTGTATTTTAAGCGGTTGCTGAATAGAACCTTGTGGGAGCGGGACGAAAAAAAAACAGTCCCACGCAGACCTCCTTAAACCTTAGGTGTGTATGTGTGTGTCCCCGAATAAATAATAATAATAAAAAAGGAATAAAGTTCAAAAGTCGGACTGTACGGAATGAGGCATGATTGCTATTCACACCTTTATTAAAATGGCTGTAATATGTTACCACAATAGTAGCCTACTTGATCTGTTTAAAATGGTTTCCTTGATATATGCATAAGGTGTTAAATTAAAACTTAAAAATCAAAATTTAAATTTGTCTAATCCAGTAATTCATTTTTTCTATTTTTGATCTGAGCACAATCAGAAAATCAGAAAACCCGTCCTTATTTTTTTTTTTTTCATTTCAGTTTAGGAAATAAATAATGGAAAAACAAGTCGTTTTTCATCTTTTTATTTTTGGTTTTAATTTGAAAAAAAAAAAAAAAAAACGATTGAATGAATGATCCACGGACGGTGACGGACCCATCATATTCCGCAATTATAGGCCTATATAAGAGTATTTAATTTGTATCCATAGGCCTACTCTGTGTAGCTGGCCCGCCATCTACTGGCTAAAAAAAATATTGGCCCGCGGCCAAAGTTACTTGCCGACCCCTGCTTTATATGATATCTATGGTCTAGCCCAATAGACTCCCATTCAGTCTGCACTCGTCCGCGATCACCTCCAGTGGAATTCTAATGGAACTGCAACCAAGATTGATACAATGGGGCTAATAGGAAGTGCCAAGGCTCTCCGTAGACGGGCTCTGGTAATATTGGGCTGGAGCTGTCTGCTTTCATTTCTGCATGTAGCCAGCACAACGCCCCACGTGACACAAACCTGCCAATATGTACGCATTTTGCGTAGCAAGTACGCAATTTGACATCTCAGTACGCTGGTAGTAGCCTGGCAAGCCAGACCTACATCAAGATGTTAGGTCTGGCAACTCACCATAGACACGGCTCAATCCGAGGGGCGGGATAAACGGCTGTCTTTCAAATTCCCTCTGCACGCAATAGGACAGCGCTTCAACCAACCAACCAGAGCGTTTTCCCAACAGCGGAGCTAGTCGATAGATTCAACTTTTGCCATATCTGGCCGGCAAAACTACGAACACATCTTCCTTTTTTTAAGAATGACTTAAGTGCCGTTCTTTGCTCTTTCCTCAAAGAAAAGCTTAACTCCAAGTCCTCCAGAGTCGCGACCAAAGCCGATTCGAAAGGCTGTTCTCCAGCAGCAGCCGTCATTCTTTGTTTTTTTTAAGTAGCAGGCAGGGAACCGTCGCAACTCTGTCGTCATTATGTTAAGCCTGCCCCGCCTACTCTATACACGATGTGATTGGCCTGACCCAATTTAGGTTTTTGCAGCTCAAAAGTCAATGGAGAGTTGCTAGACTACCCTGGCTGCAAAACACATTTTTCTGCCGCTAGGCTGTGTCCAGATTTCTAGGCTATGCTGGTAGGACTTGCCCCTCTAAACTACGGACATGTGACATGTGCAAATGTGGCAAATGTGCACTGATATCAGCAAGTAAAATAGCAGTGTATGAACTAAAGTAGAGAATAACTTCTGTTTTAGTAGTGTGACATTGCAAGTAGAGGAAAGCAGGTGGCATTGTGAAAGACAACAATCTTTGCACAACTTTAATACAGATACGGTATAGGTACAATATCACATCTGTTTCAAAATATATCTCGATATGATAATATCGGTATATCGCCCAGCCTTAGTTGTGATAACTTGACTCGCACTGTAGCAGCTGAAAAAGTCTTGAAAATGTCCTGGAAAAGTCCTGGAAAATCATTTCAAGAAAAGAGTGGGAACCCTGATATTAGTACCTTTAGAGGTACATTTTAGTACCGAAATTGTAAATATTAGTGCCTTTTGAAAGGTGCTTTTGTAACTTTTTTTGTTTTGGAGTGAGCTGAATGGTTTATTGGGTACCATGCAGAGAACACTTTGGAATATGTGCATATGATATTATTTTCATTGCTATTATTGATCATACTTGGGGTTAGAGATTTAAACAGATCCATGGAGGTGTGCTATTACTTTTCAAAGCAATCTTGATTTGTCATCTAGCGGACAATAAAACAGACACTAAATGTCATGAAGACGTTTGTTATGGTGGGTTCTTTTGACAAAGGCTGGAATACACTGCCTGACTTTTAAAATCTGAGCAGTTATTCTTTGAAAATGGTTACAGAGGAAAAACTGGGCATCATACTTTAAATGACTGTGGATCGCACACTACCAGACTTTGAAGTCGTTCCGAACACAAACGTGTCGAAACTTGTGCCTCATTGCTAGCAGAAAATCACACAAAAAACACTTTCAGTGAATCAGCAAGTTATGATCGGTGTAGATTAACTCCTTCCCTGCCAGCTGTTTAAAAAAAATTTGCAAGCATTTTAATTGTCATGGCCCCCAGGTTTTTATTTTTTTTATTTTTTATATCTGAACATTCAAAATATAAAAAAGAACAGAGCCTCTGCTTTTGAACCAAAAACCCAGTTTTATTCTAGCTTGATGCATTTTTTTTATAAACACTTGAATGTGGGTAAGTTTCATAAAAAAGCATTTTGAGCAAAAAGCTGAGAAAATCATGTTTTTGGCAAAGACTAAATCCAGATCGCATTCAGAACAATGATCAAAACACAGACAGAGTAGATTGAGTCCATCAACACCCTTAATGCTTGCACAGTCCTATACCTCGGCCTGGGTCGACATTTCATTCAGTAACATTAGGCACTTTTGATTTATAATGTTGGTGATAGCATTATTTTACATAAGCATCTGCTTACATATGACATCGCTCCTGCTGAACATGTGTCACAGCACCCCCTACGGTATAACAGTGAAAACACTGAAAGCCGGAAATTTCCGTCAATGGCGTGGGAAGCGTTTTCTCACAAATGTCTCAAATTTCCGTCAATGGTGGGGAATGAGGTAATTACCTTTTGGATGTAAAATAAATGTAATGATGTTCAAGTATGTACTAATTATCATATGGCCAACTATGCTATTAAAGGAAATACTCAATGTAGTAGCCCAGAAATCAGAGCTGCTGATACACTGCCTTCCTCTTTCATTCTGCTCATTTGTGTGATGTGAAACGGGTCTAAGAGTGAGGTTAAAGGGTAACTAGCGCGCGTGGGCTGATAAATTTACGATTTTCTTGAATGACAGCCAGATGCAGATGCCCAAACGTGTGTCCTTTGTCCTGGATTTGAGGGCAGATGCGAGCGTCCTGCTGGACAGTGCTGTGGAGAGCTCTCGCTGAGAGAGGAGGCATCTGCTGTGCTTTTCAGAGACCACCTCTTGTTCCTCAGCTCCAGTCTCCCTCTCCTTTTCAGCCCAGGCGGAACTCGTCACCTCTTCACATCCTCGCTTTCTGCCCATTTCTCACCATGTCATCCCTCACACTGAGGAAACAAACAGACAGATGTCTTATTTTCTACCACCTGCAGAGCTCCACCCACCCACAGGGGTCGATCTTCTTGCCGACCCTCGTTCATGCCCACGGTTTGTGACACCGGGGCTTTTCAACTTGGCAAGTGAACATCGATCGGCAACGATTTCCTGTCTGCGATGACTGAGAGGGCTGGAGATTGATCACTCGCAATTGTCTAATTGTGTGGCGTGGGATTGCGCGCATGCTTATTTGTGTGTTTCCATCCAAGTGAGTGAATGAAACCAAAGAGAAGGGATTTTATAAAGTGCTTGACAACTGTAGACCTCCCACTCCAAACGCTATGGCTTAGAATCTTCTCATTTGCAATCTGCCAGCAAGGACAATGTGTGTGTCCGGGGGTAGTCCATTGTCTTTCAAATGAAGCTGTCCCCCTTCCAAAACTGGAACAGAGGGTCATGAAAGCTCCCTCCGTCCTAAGCTTGAAAAGCTCATTTGTGGGTGGACCTCTTTGTTGACGCAGATTCTGCTGATTGTGATGCAGGTCCAAAATTCGCCGTCCCTCTACTCTGACCTTGTCCTAGACCGACGGTCGTCCTGTATTTAGAGTAATTCATCAACGACGCCTACTCACTCGCTCATTAATATTAAAAGCGATGAACTCATGCGGAGTACGCAAGTGTCGTATCTGAACTAATAACTAGTATTGATTGGGATTCATATGTCATCAGCTCTCAGTAATTCCCTTGTTTAAAATGATCCATATGCGATAACAGCTGCATGCCTGTGTTGGCAATGTACGCTTATTTTCCCCCAGGTTTTGCCCACTCAAAAATCAATCAGGAAAAAAATAGATTGTTATTTTCACAGTGAGCGGCGGTGTCTGGTTGTTTTGTTTGGCTCCTTGCTTAACAACTGACTTCAAATTGACTTCCCAGCCGTTACTCTGGAGTCAATTTGAGTTGATTTGATCTTAATTCATTTAGGATGTATGCTGGTGCAGCCCCTAGGCTGTTTTGGGGGTTAGTATTGATTTTTATTGCTAAAACTGTTTTTAATGTTACAGTGTTTGGTGTAAATGTATAGCTAGATTGGATTGGCAAAAATAGGATAAAGGGTATTAGAACCAAAGGCTGGTTGTGGTGAGCTGCATGGAAGACTGAAGCTTCTTTATGATTACTTCAGCATGGGTTCTCTGGCACTGGATCAAACTACACACTGGACAAATGGGTGAGAAACTATTGTCCACACTGGTGAGAACAGGGCAGTCACACCAGACCTGCTGCTGTAATTCAGCCAAAAAGATCTTTACGCTGCTCAATAAATATGGAGTGGGTTTAAGGTTGACTGATAATGCATTTGGTCTATTAAATAATATTGACAGATCCAACTTTTGATTTTAATAATATATTAATAAATGCTGAAATTGACATTTAACTGAGGTTAAGTCCATTTTTCATTGTCATTTCATGTTAATTGATAAAGTTAACTTATGTTAACAGATGGAACCTTATTGTAAAGTGTGACCATTTTAATTTTAATTCCCACTTTTGAATGTGTTATCAAAGCAAGCCAATCAAACAGAATCTAAACATAAGCTAAATGTGAACAAAATAGTATGTTTGGTGCGTACTGTACGTCGTTTTTTTTATATGCAATTGAACTTGCCATTGTGCATTGACCTATTGTAACCAAGAAGGACATTGCAACCGGATCTATGGTGGTGGACTGGAATGTGTATTGCATTTTTGGTCTATAAAATCTTGGTAGTAAAATTTGCTTGATTACACAGTATGTTTTGGAAGTTTGTTTAATGGTGTGGAAAGTATTTTTAGTATTCTAACTTGAAAGAATATAAGTTAGTTACAAACACTATTTGTTTGTATTAAGTTATAAACACTTTTTCCCACACATTGTAACTTTTAAGTCTTTATTATATAGTGATGTTTTAACTTAAACCTTAAAGAGATAGTTCACCTAAAAATGAAAATCATTGACTCACCTTCATGTTGTTCCAAACCTATTGAACCCCATTGACTTTAACTATGTGGACAAAAAGAGTTGAATTTATTTTCAAAATACCTTCTTTTGTGTTCAGCAGAAGAAAGTAAGCCAAGTTTGGTACGACATGAGGGAGAGTAAATCATAACAGAATAAAAAATAAATAAATTGGTGAACTACTCCTTTAACCTTAAACCTTTTTCCAAATACACCACAGAGTGGAAAGAAAAATTGTGATATGTTATTGGCAATTCACATTAGGGGCTTTCGCACCGGAGGAACCGGAGAACTATTGGCGAAAGTACCTGCTTTTTGGCGTGTTCGAATCGCAGGAACTGGTACTGAATTTAGTTATAGGAACGCCTTTTGGGGAAGAGAAGAGAAGAGTCTAACCCATCACATTAGGATCTACCAGTGACATGAGTGTGCGTTGATTGGCCGAACCCATGCGAAACACGGCACATGTCATTTTTTACAAAAGCCGTCTACCCAGATTATAGCCTATATACTTCCAGGAACTAACTCTACAAACATGGGGAAAAGTGATAGATGGACCTCTCAACCTTTTACGCTAAGGAGAAAATCCAATACAACTTTGAGGGGACCAAGAGAAACGAATGCATTTCTGCTCAGCTAGCAACATTGGGCATCAACTACACGGAATACGCTAATACCTTTTCATATACTGTCTACTTTGTATGAAAGTTCTATCTAATAACGCATTAGACAGGACTGTTAAACAGATCAAAAAAGAAATAAGATGAAGAATGGGAGTGCTGTGTGCTCAGGCTATGGCGTGCACGGCTTGCGTCACTTCAGAATTCCTACTGCCGGTGCGAATCCAACGAGGGGAATGGCCCTAGGGGAACATTAGTTTTGCGGGAAACCACTCTGGTGGCTAGTCCCGAGAACTGTGTTTCTAGAACCACCCGGTGCGAAAGGGGCTAATCCGTAAATCAGAATTTCTTATTTCCAAACGCTGAAAAATTAGGCTTGCACATTTGTCCCACAGTGTCCATATAGTTAAACTGTTGAGTTCTCCATTACTGTCGCAGTTGGGGTTCAAGACTCTTGTGTATTTCACAAGTCCTTGTTATCAGCAATCCTCTCTTAAAATAACGCAGCCTCAGGCACCTGTGAATGAATTAACATCCATTACATCAGCTCCTCACAGTGCCTGTTGACTTTACTGCCGGCATCACCTGCAATCTCCACCACAGTGTATAAATCATGCTCACTTTTGCTGTTTTCAGTGTGACTATCCTTGATGTGACTTCTCACGTCTATTTATAGTGTAGGGGGTGGGGCCTCCGATTCTAGAAGGCATTTGATTGGATAGAATATCTGATGAGAAGCTGAAGTGTAGAGATGTCATCAAATGATTCATATTGGCGGAAGTGAGAGACTAACTTTTGAATGCTTATATCTATGTTTTGGAGCACATAGCTTATAGATAACAGTAAGGCTAACATATTCATACTAAAAGCCATAACACTTCAATTTGATTTCATGTGGACTTTAACATTAATGTTCTTCATTAGTTTTTAGCCTTAGCAGTTGCATTCAATGTGTATATATATATATATATATATATATATATATATATATATGTATGTATATGTGTGTGTGTGTGTGTGTGTGTGTATATAGTTGCCATTATACATTGCCAATTATATAAGTTGCCATTCATTCTCAGTTGGGTGTAAACTTTAGCTAATAATATTAGGTCGTTTTGGGGGCCCTGTTTTGATGTGAGCTAATGGACTCCCCGACCGGAGCATGTATCCGTGTTGACTCCTCTCATCACTGGACCATGGGGTGTCGTCAAGACAACCTCAAGCTACAAAGAGCCTTCTCAGGCCCATTCAGAGGCACGAGAGAGAGGGGCTTTTGTGCTGGAGTTGTGGGTGGGAAGTAATATATTCATTTAGTGTGCAAACAGACCAATAAGCATGCTAACTCTGCTCTGTTCACTAGCGCATTTCATATCTGAGCCGCAAACAGAGGTTCGCATTCAACATGCTTTCCATTTGTCAGCACGATTAATTGGTTTTGGAGATGGTCATACAGATTACATATGGACACAGACACACACTCACACACCCGTACATGAACTCATGTCACAATGAAGCCGACAGCTGAGAGATTAATGACTCCATCACTGAATTTAATACAGAGAGACTATAAGCCATTAAACAAATGCTGAGACTTTTCAAGCATCCCGACGGGTAACACTAGCTCAACCAATGGTGCGAGTTTGTAGCGGTTGTTTCTCTGGCCAATGGCTGACGGGGAAGCTTTCTGGAAAGTTCATCATTATTTTTGGGCGCTAGTGGAAGCAGAATACACTTTAATTTTGAGGGACCATGTTGAAACTTCATGAAGACTTGTGAATCCTGTGAGATCTGATTATAAAACAAAAAAACTTGATAACTTGCTTCAATCCTCCATGAAAAATGGTAGGCCCTACTTACTTGTTTGCATTGTTTACACATTTACTCAACCTTGTGTTGTTCCAAACCTGTAGGCATTTTTCAAGATATCTTCTTTAGTATTCCACAGAAGAACGAAATCTACAGTTATGTTTAAAGAATTATACGTAATCATACAGATTTGAGATGATTTGAGGGAGAGTCATTTTTACTCTGTTCACTTTTGGGTAAACAGTGGCTTATATACTTTTGTTTGAGGTCTCAGAAACACCAGGAATAATTCATAAAGAAATGTAATAAATTGGGATGCATAATGTCAATAGGGTGATTTTAGAGATTTTTTTATTTATTGTCATGTGGCTATATTGAATATTTACATATAGATTACCTTTGCCATACATTATAATGTTTTAATGCTTAATTTGAATTAGCGTTTAAAATTATTTTATTTTATTTTATTTTATTTTATTTTATTTTATTTTATTTTATTTTATTTTATTTTATTTTATTTTATTTTGAAAAGTCGAAATAACATATTAATTAATATCCAAAAAACATGTATTGGTAATTTTTGTTTCATTGTTTCAAAATATAAAAAATGAACAGTCATGATCACCCCAAACAGAAATGACAAACTTTAGTTTTATATCTGTCTGGATAAACTGGAATTTAATTCAGTCAGATGAACGCATAAAAAGATTTTGAATGGAAAATAATAGGTTCATTTCTAAATGTTGTTATTATTGTTATTAGTATTATTGTGGTTGTTTTTGTTGTTACATGCTGTACATTACCGGTTGTGGGTTAAACACAAGGCTGAAAGGTTTCACAATGATTAGTGGTTGCCTATGAAGTGTTTATCCATGTTGATTTTAATGGCCTTAACTATATATGGATGGCCAATATTATACGGAGGCCTCTGGCTCCTGTTCAGCTGCCATAATCAGTAAACCATTGATGAAGCTGTCCAGCAGGAATGTGATTTCGTATGACCAGCCGACATAATTCAGGCCAGTGTGAATGTTATAAGCTGGCTTTTTCATTGGCTAGTGTTTCATCAGAGTGCTGCTAAACCCAGTTCCCCCAGCAGCCTGATGTGTACAGTCTCTGCCTCTGTCTGACACAGCACACGTCCCCTGACTCACAGTGGGCAGCGTTGTCTTGTCTAGACACAGGAGTCAACATGCAACCAGACTGAATGTTTAAAGGCATAGTCATGTTTAGTTTCAGATTCAAGTTTAGAGCAAATGTTTTTTTTGTTTTTTTTTGAAGAATGCTGCACCATTGCCATAACAAACAAAAATAAAAAATATTTATCATACAAATTGTTTTTGTAAGATTATCAGTGAGTAGATAATTATAGTGATTGTTTACAGTGAAATATTACAATAGTTTGTTTAATATTTAATTTAGTAACAATATGTATTATTATTAATAATAATAATAATAATAATAATACTTTGTAGTCATATTTCTATAGTAAACCTATTAATAAGAAATATTTAGTAAACTATTTATTTTACAAATAGATATTTTTGATATTAGTGAGTAGTTGTGTAATAATTATAATGATTTATTTATTTATTATAATGATCTTTTATATAATCATTTTAATAATGATCATTTTATTTAGAAATATTACAATAGTATTATTTCTTATTTTGTTTAATGTTTTTGTTTAATAGTAGTAGTAATTATTATTATTATTATTATTATTATTATTATTGTTGTTGTTGTTGTTCTTAATATTATTTTAGTCATATTGCCATAATATACAGAAATATTTATTATGAAAATGTTATACAAGTAGTTACTTTTAAGATTACCAGTGAGTAACAATGTAACTATTGCGCAAAATATTATTTAATTACATTAAATATTATTTAATTATTATTAAATATTATTTAATTATTATTAAATTAATTATTAAAATATTACTTTTTTCATTATTAAATGATTGTTTTTAATAATAAATATGAATTATTATTAAAAAGTATATTACATAATGGCATAATAATTATAGTATGTTCTTTATACTAGTGTTGTCAAAAGAACCAACTTCAAGTCGGTTCTGAAATTTGTAAAAATGTGATGACACCAGCATTTCCCTCTAGCATTTTGAGCGATGTTAAGCGGGTTCTTAAACAACTCTGATTGGCCATTGTGTTCACGTGCTCAAAATATATGTCTCTGATTGGCTACAATGATCAACGCTTTAAAAACATGTTTTCTTCACCGAGCGCTTACCCAGATACACAAAGGAGCGTTTGAAAGCAGGCTATCCATGTAAGTGCTCTTAAGAGCGCCGAAGATGTCTATTTAAGCGTTGATCATTGTAGCCAATCACAGACATATGTTGAACGTATGAACACAGTGGTCAATCAGAGGTGTTTAAGAATCTGTTCAACCGCACTCAAAATGCTAGAAGGAAATGCACATTTTTAGTCACATTTTTTACATTTCAGTACTGACTTGGAATAGAAGTCGGTACTTTTGACACACTACTTTATACAAAGCTATTAGCTGCTATGGTAAGCTATTGTAAAAGAGCATGAAGATACTTTCATATCAAATTAATTTTGACAATTTGAACAATCACTTTAATATTCAAATGTACTTGAAGGCATGTTAGGAAATGGTGACTTGATTCTCATGACCCTTCACTGACCTCAGCTTGGCACCAGCCTAAGACGCCTAATTAAGTCCCTGTCACATCGGGGGTCACTCAGACACTCTTTCCTTGTTCCATCACTGTACGATTCATCAAAGCAGCATCTGGAGTTCACTAGAAAGGCTGAGAGTGTGTTGAATAATTGAAAACGTCCCAAACCCCAAGCCCGTCTCAGGACTTCCCCCGATAAACGTGGCCACGTGAACCCTCTTTTCATCTGAACATGTGATAGGGCTCCAAAAGTGGCCGTTAACCCTCACCCGCAGGTGTGCGGGTCGTCCCCCATCTCGCAGTTTGATACCGGTTTTGTTTTTTACCGCTCAGCTGAAGCTGTGGGATTTGTTTTCTGGTCAGTCAGGCAGGACAAAGGCTAGCTTCTCAGAGGGGGACGGACATCGCCCTTCTGAAAAACGTTATGATGGGAAAAGCCATGAAAAATTCATGACACACAGTCATATTAAGAAGCTGCTGGGGGCCTTTAAATGCTCCTCAAACAAAGTGACTTGCATTGTGTTAGAGAGATGTTTAACATGTGCCTCATTAAATTTGATTTATCAGTTTTGAACTCTGACTGACATCTGATCCACAAGTCCGTAATGTCTTGCCAAATCCTGAAATGCAGTCTGTTTAATTATGATTACATATAATTTCAGTAATTAATCTTGGCAGATGTCCTCTATTCCTCACTCTCAATCACTGATTCCGCTTCCTTCCTTTCTTGATCAGCATCCAGTTGTTTTTTGGTGGTCTGTTTGGCAGCTGCTGTCAATTGCTATTGTGATGCTGCCCGGCATTCAGTACTTCACCACATAAACCAAGATTCAGATCAGCAGTTGTGCTTCTGCATTATTGATCACTTGAGAAGGACCGTTTTACATCTTCGTACCATAGGCTTTCTTCTTTCAGCCAAACCCAATCGGAGTTATATTAAAAAATATCCTGGCTCTTGCAGCTTTGTAATGGCCTTGGATAGTTTTTGAAGCTCCAAAAAGTACATCTAGCATCAGCAAAGTAATCCACAAACAACTAAAGTATGCTGTAGTCCCCACATTTCTCAGAGATAATGTGAAAATAATCTTTGTTGACAGGGACAGAACATTTCACGCACACATTTTGTACCTTTCAGTGCATAACTTTTGGGCAGCGATTGCACTTTTCCCTTTGGGTCTTCAGATGTCCTTTCCTGTGGCCTTTCTCTACAAATCCATTCAAAATCTAGAAGTAGGTACTTCATTTGATGGAAAAATGACTTTGCAACCATTAAAAAGTATGTACTATAGTATAAATATGCATGCGTGTAGTATAAACGCAAGCTAGATGTACTAGGTTAGCATTTTTATGTGACCTACAGTATCGGGGTGCTTTATGCCTACTGAATACTCTGAATTCAGATATATCAGGTCATATGGCTGGATTCACAACATATTTTTGAATAATCCATAGAGTTCCAAGCATATCAATATGTTTTTATAATATATTATTTAAAAAAAAAACAATAAATTACATAGAAAATGGGGTAGTGATACAAAAATGTTTTTTCCCCCACATCTTATGACCAAGAAGTATGAAAAAGACATTGATGGGATCAGAAACAATTTTTTTGAGGAGTTCATGGTATGTCAAATAAAATATATAAAAAAAAATCACAATTTGACCCTCTTTATGCATTCTAGGGTTAATTCAAATAAAGGTAAGTATTAGATGAAAAACACAAACTTATTTTTTGTTAAAATGAACTGAAATAAAAACAATTAAAAGTTAAAGTTGAAGTATTAATATTTCTAAAACTGAAATAGAAATAATTTAAATCTAAATAAAAATCTTAAAAATTAATATCAAAATTACAAAAGCACATAACACAATTACTAAAACTGAAACTAAATATATATATATAATAATAATAATAAAAAAAAAAACGATTAAATAATATAATAGTATATAAATAATACTAAAATAGCACTGGTTTGGGGAGCTATTTTGACACAGTCAGTTGAACTCTATCGCCCCCTTTAGTACAGTACCACACACGCTTGCAATGTGTTGGCTAAGCATTTGTGTCTCCATTTGCATACTCAGGCCAGAATAATACTCTATATAACCTGAATCAAATTGCATCTTGAACAATGGGGTTGTCGGAAATATTAGCCCAAAATGGCATGCATGGGTGCATACTCTAAAAATCCACTCTACAACTTGGGTCACACCTCCTAATTCAGCATACTTCACATTTATCATGCTATACAACTCATGATATGAATTGTATGTTCATATTCATCTCACATGTGGTTCTGTTCTCATACTGTAGTTGCTGTCTGTGATGTGATGTGGCATTTGTAGGGTATCATGGAGTTTCTGTCAGTACACTGGTACATTGAGGCACAAATGAAGGCGCCCGCATTGGTTTCTGTGCCAAGTGTAATTGTGGGCACAGGCGAGCTTGTGAAAGAGACTTGGAGAGACCACAGCATGTCAGTGACGGCACAGGCAGATACAGTGAGACTGGTGAGAAACAGAAGACTTGGCTGTTTGAGTTTGGTTGTGTCTCCACCCGATCTGTAACCGTGACATCGGTGGTTTAGGATGGGGATATTTATAGCGCTGAGGGTCCAGCTGTCATGGGAAGGAAGTGGGACGTCGGCTTTAAGTGTAACGCTGCTATGGATAATATATTTTTTTTTTATGGCTGATCTTTGCAGACAGACTGCTGGGAAGTCCTGGGCCCGGTTGCATGAAAGCCCTTAAGTTAAGAAAACCCTAGGTTCTAAGGTTAAGGGTACCCTTAGTGAAACGGGTTGCAAGATAAAAACTTAAGGTCCACTTAAAGAACCTTAAGGCTGTCGTGAAGTATTTTCCCTCATTTTAAACCCGCAAGACTTTCGTTCATCTTCGGAACTCACATGAAGATTTTTTTTATGGAATCTGAGAGATTTCTGTCCCTCTATTGACAGAAACGCAACTACCACTTTGACGCTTCAAAAAGTTCATAAAAAGATTGTAAAACGAATCCATATTAATTGAGTAGTTTAGTCCTAATTTCAGACTCGATCGCTTTGTATGATGAACAGATTGAATTTAGGCTTTTTTCAGACTCGATCGCTTTGTATGATGAACAGATTGAATTTAGGCTTTTATTCACATATAAACATTGATCAGCGAACATAAACGGAAGCTCAAATGTGCTTTGTAACACAAGAATGAACCTCATTGGTTCTTGCAGAAGCTCAAACGTGCTGCGTAACACAAGAATGAACCTCATTGGTTCTTGCTGAAGCTCAAACGTGCTGCGTAACACAAGAATGAACCTCATTGGTTCTTGCTGAAGCTCAAACGTGCTGCGTAACACAAGAATGAACCTCATTGGTTCTTGCTGAAGCTCAAACGTGCTGCGTAACAAGAATGAACCTCATTGGTTCCTGCAGAAGCTCAAACGTGCTGCGTAACACATGAGAATGAACCTCATTGGTTCTTGTGTAAGCTCAAACACGAAACATGCTTTGTAAAACTTTGAAACCTTTGCGAATCATTTGTTTCAAACCAGTGATTCGGAGTGCATATCAAACTACCAGTGTCACGTGATTTCAGTAAACAAGGCTTTATGTCATAATTGTTTAGAAATTCTAATGGTTCGCTGCTAGGGGGCAATGATCTCTGTGAACATGGATGGACACTGCTGTGCACTTAATTGAATAAGTTTTTCCCACGCTGCCTTCTAAACGCCACTTAAATAATAACACAATATGGTTGGTCATTTTAGATCAGATGCGCTTTCCCTGTCTAGGTGGGCAGTTCTCGGCTAGTATAAACTGCAAAGTTGGACAGACATTATGCTGATAGTGAAAAGTCCAGCTACGCAAGAAGGACTATGGAAAGGTCAACAATAGTGTCTGGAATGCAGGGTATGCTGCGATGCCCCTCTATGTTCAAGAGCTCTATTAATACACACTCTCTGTCATAAGCATGCTACTGTTTCACCCTCTTACTCTCCCTCATTTCTCTTTCAATTCTCACGCCTTCTTGGAAAAATCCGAAATACAGCCGGGGATTGTTCGCAACACCCATTGACCATATTTTACAGACAAATCTTCTTTAGCGGAGAGGCTAACGACATCGGTTTGATATCTGAAAAGACGTCTCATACGCTGTGAATTATGTTTCAGTCCTCTTTCTACGTGCTGAATGGCCGCATTGTCCCACGAGATGGATAAATAGCTTTCTTAATCATCCAGAGTGGCAACTTTTCATGTTCATTGTCATGCCCAATGAGGCGTGACAGCGTAACATTCTGTTAGGGGCCATAAAAATGTGGGGTCACTGCCAACCCCTCCCAGAGAGACAGAGGGGTCAGTCTCCTCTTGGTGCTGCTGTGTGAGGCATGCCTCACAAGCCTGACGTTGCCCTGCCGGTCCCAGCATCTATCTATGCCCCTGGGAACGCTTCCAAACAATACACTCCCTTCAGCCCAGGGACGATTCGGAGGGGCCGGCTCAGAGTTTTATCCTTTAATACAGGGTGAAGTGCTTGTCATTCTTGTGTGGAATCCTTGCTCGCTCTCTCTCTCTCTCTCTCTCTCTCTCTCTCTCTCTCTCTCTCTCTCTCTCTCTCTCTCTCTCTCTCTCTCTCTCTCTCTCTCGCTTCCTCCTTCCCCCCTCTTTTTCTATGACTGGTCTGTGAAGAGGAGATTCTGCATTGTGTCGGCCTTAACTGTCATTGGTGTTAAATCAACACCACCTGCATGTCTATTCTAGTGAAGATTTAAAAGCAGTCGGCCTAACGAGCCTCTATTATTCGGTTTGCTGTTCGCTAACTGTGGAGGTTGAGCTCTATTTGAGACCTTTTGTCTGTGCTGCTTTTCAGGGTACAACCTAATGTTGAGGGGGGTTTCTAAATGCTCAACAGGACCTCTTGGAACACTCCTCCAAAACCTGGTAATAGGTTAGCTTGGGGCACTTTTATTTGTTTTGTTTGGTTAATAGTAAGTAACTATATTGGGGTCAAGTTATTCTCTTGTAACTAGGGTGAAATTCAGTGAATTAATTGGACGTATGTCTTATTATATGGCTTGGCAGAGGCACTCACTTGGGTTAGCTTTAGCATGCTTTGTCTAACAAGTCTGTCATTGGTTAGTTACCAACTTATATAAATGTTAGGTTGTAGGTTTGACTGTTTTGGTACTTAGGTTTACACAAAGAAATAAACAGTACTTTTACAAATGATGTACTATTATGCACTAGAATGTACATATTATGAGTATTAAATGATGTACTTTTATATAAGATGACTAGCCTAGATGGTGGTCTCCTCTCATGGTGGCTGCCATGTTGAAGTCATATGACCAGCTGAATACTCATTTCTTACTGAGCCCTTATTTTTAGTGAATCAAAAACATACAGCGTAACCAGTGAAGTCTGATTATTGAGCTAATGTCTCTTATGAGCCGATTCTTGGTGAAAAGAACCAAGCACACAGTGTGGTGTGTGTGTTCACACAACTGTGGTGAAACACACAGGTCAATCAATAAAAATAACCTGCTCAGGAATCAGACTTACCAAACAAATGATTCTAATGAGCTGCTACTTTTTAGTGAATCACAACTTTATGAATCTGTTGGAGCAGAATCATTCCCTAAACTGCAAGTCCTTGATTTAGTCTTTCCCAACGCCAAGAACTCTTACTGTTTTATATTGTACTTCATTTTTTTAAATTAGTGTAGTTACTGACTGGTTGTTCATATGATAATGTGTAGTTAAAGATATGGTATGCATTATGAGTTCTGATAGTTGTATTTTATAAAAATAATTCATTTGACCTCATGTTTTGTTCTTTGTTGTTTTACATTTATCATTGAAATGATCCAAGCATTTCTGCTTTCCAAATACTTCCTTAAATTCAAAAGAATCGTTAATGAAACCACGATAATCTTTAAAATTGTTTAATTCTTTGATTCCCTTTCCTCGTTTTATCTTTTAGTCTTTTAATAGAGAAAATACACTTTTAAAGTTGGTATACTCCGAAGTTTCTGCATAGTTATTGCCAGGTTAATAATCTATCACACTAATAATTTGTTAGCAGGAAATAGCCAAACTATAGATATTTAACTAGCCAAGATGTCTACATGTCATGCATACTAAGACCCTAAAATCATCTTATTCACTGACCTGCAGTCAGTTTTGTAAGTGTCACTCTACTCTACTGTGCATTTAAACCAAGATCAGTGAATGTGGGTAATGGAAGGTTCAGAGGTTTCCCTCCATTTAGGGAAATGGTGAATCGGGTGATGCTGAACGACAACACAAGTCATCAAATCACATTTTCACTTTTTATCTTATTGATTGTTTAGGTCAGCTTGAATTGCCTCAAGAAAGCTGAGACTACTACCCTATAATGGCCTCTTATTAATCACATCTGATTCATATAAAACATCATCGACAGTTTGCGTCCTCAGAGTACAAGATCTCTGCCAATCTGCTACTGCAGCGCAATGCATTAGGGCCTCGGTGATGACTTAGGGCCCATATCATCCAATTTCCTGTCAGGGAAGCATTGTTCAGCTCAACAGCTGTGTCTCCCATGAGCCACTGTGGCATTAAGCCTCCTCTCTTCAGATTGCTCAATGCCGGTCTGTGTAAGAGCTAATCGGCATGTTTTTCTACCCTCACAGACTGTCTCCACAGGCATGTGCTATGCCACTGGATAACCAAGAGGACAGCAGCCTCCCGAACATTATATGTCTGACAAATGGTATGTCTGTTTTTTTCCCCATCATACTTAAACATGGCTGTTTAACAGGCCTTGTCCGAAGATTGTTGTCTTCATAAATCATAATTCATTGATATGTTTGACCACATCATTCTATAGTATATATGTAAACACATTTACACTTTTTTTGTTCATATGGCTTGTAATACTCTTTTGAGTACCTTTACAATGTATGTATGCACTTATAGAAACAGGAAACACATTTGTGACCCTGGACCACAAAACCAGTCTTATGGGTTAATTTTCTGAAATTGAGACTTATACATCATCTGAACGCTTTCCATTGATGTATGGTTTGTCAGCATAGGACAATATTTGGCCGAGATACAACTATTACAAAATCTGGAATCTGTGGGTGCAAAAAAATCAAAACATTGAGAAAATCTCCTTTAAAGTTGTTCATTTATGTTCATGATAGTGCTGCATTCACTCACAAAAATAAATGTTTTATATATTTACAGTAGGAAATTTACAAAATATCTTCATGGAACATGATCTTTACTTAATATCCTAATGATTTTTGGCATAAAAGAAAAATCGATAATTTTGACCCGTACAATGTATTGTTGGTTATTGCCACAAATATACCCGTGCGACATGTGACTGGTTTTGTGATCCAGGGTCACATTTTACCTAGTATGATTGTTTTTGAGGTGGTATTATACCATGGAAATACCTTGTTTTTTTTATTTATTTGTTTATTTTGATTGATTGATTGATTTTACGTATATCACGGTAATGCCTTTTGTTGTACATGTAGCATGGTTTATTCAAATAAAAAAACATGGTACTTTTTTATTTATTTATTTATTTATACACTTACAAAAACATGTTAAAACGTGTATGAACATGGTTATTTTACCATGAGATCTTGTCCAAAAAAGCATAACAAAACAATAATACTATAATCCTTTGGTTATATAGTTAATACTATAACCTATGGTTAATATGACATGGTACCATGTCCACAAAACAAAACAAAAATACTGTAATGGTTTTGTACATTTAACATGGTAATACCATGCTCATTGGACATTGTAATTAGGCTATACAGTATGTACTGTTTGTATGTGTGTGTAAGTATGTGTGTATATACTGTACCATGGTACCACCACAGTACTTTTTTACTTATTTTAATTTTACTATTAATATTCATTTCAAAAGGACAGTCCCATTGGAACTTGTCTTAATCTTAAAAACTCCTGATAATTATTGGTAATTAGTGTAAAGTTATCCCTAACATGCCTTTGATGAACTGTACTATGTTTGGCACTGTGCTGTGAGCTAATACTGCTGTAATACTGACTCATGTCATATGCGATCAGTGTGTTTGCAGTGCAGTGTGGGATGGCCCTCATCTTGACCCTGCTTCAGTCCCTCATCCTGGGTGTTCTGGGGGTCCACAGCAGTTACCCTCGCTTCTTCTCCAACAACACAGTCTTCCAGCACCTGGCATTGCACCCTGACCCCAGCGTAGGAACGGTCTACGTGGGGGCTCGGGACCATCTGTTCCAGCTGGCTGGGCTCGATGGGCTCCGTCTTGAACTGGATGAGAGAACCGGCCCAGTGAGAGACAGCAAGGACTGTCTGCCTCCGGTAACCCTGGAGAACTGCCCTCAGGCTGGGCTCGTTAGCAATCACAACAAGCTCCTGTTGGTGGATCCATACTCCCTCCAGCTCATCACCTGTGGCAGCGTACACCAGGGCACCTGCCAGAAACGCAGCCTAGCCAATGTGAACCAAGTCCTCTTCTCTGCCGAGAGACCTGTTGATACACAGTATGTGGCAGCTAACGACCCTACGGTGTCAACGGTCGGGCTTGTGGTGCGACCGCAAGACAAGGATCCCGTCCTGTATGTGGGCCGAGGCTACACCAGCAGTCACCCGCCGGTCTCCACTCGCCAACTTTCGGCAGAGCCAGTGTTTTCCTACGAGGAAACTGCCAAGCTCGCCGTTGCCGGACGCCTCTCGGAGTACGATCACAATTTTGTCGCAACCTTTGCTCGACGCAACCACGTCTACTTTTTATTCTATAGGCGCGACCTGAAAGCTTCCTCACGGGAATATCGTACGTATGTGGCACGGGTCTGTCTGGACGATCAGGCGTATTACTCTTACGTTGAGGTACCGCTACTGTGTCACTCTGGCTCGCCAGGAAGGAACTACAGTTTACTCCAGGGGGCTCAGGTGGGTGGTGAGGAATCTAGAGACTCGCAAGTTTTGATGGGAGTTTTTTCGACGGCTGTTAGTGCCGCTAATGGACCCAGTGAGGAGTCGGCATTGTGCGTGTACTCTCTGGATGTAGTGGACCGCGCTATTGATGCTACACGAGACCTGTGCTACACACAGAATGGCAATAAGGTGGCATACATTGAGTACGACGTTAAATCCAACTGTGCCAACCTGCCCACAGTGAGTAAAGAGTTTCAAGTATACCCTTAAACTGTAGTTTAATTATGACACAATATTATTGTAAAAAAGGAAAATGTACCCTATTTATTTTCTTATTGTGAACGATTTATCCATGCATTTGTTTCATAGAAAAAAACATTTTTTTGACCTCAATCACAATGTCATAACTGGATGTCTTGAGACTTCTCTCTGGTGATGTACTATATGGACTGGTGAGAGTGTGAAAAGTGTGTGTTTTAGTAGGCTATAATCACAAAAGTGTGTTTTAGTATATCACACCACATTTTTTCACACTGTATACCTATGGCTTAGCAATATGATGTTAGCACCCCAAATGCTACATGACCCAGTGTTAAAAGTGGCCTTGACCTGCTGGGCTTAAATAAGAGGGTTAAAAAAGCCTTGAAGAAGCCAGAAAATGTAATTGATGCTAAATATGTATTTCATCACACTTGATTCTGATACAGTCTTACGGTGTTTGTTTTACAGGAACATTTGACAGATTCATTTCACATTGAAACATTATACATATAAATTATCCTTAGAAATAGGTTTTGAGGTCAACCGTTTCCACATAATCATCATAGTAGTTTAACTTTGATTGAAAAGCATGGGAAAAATGGGAAAAGAATGCCCACAATGTATCTCTAGGGAACTGGGCCGCATCGTTTTCCTCTAACGGTGTGTTCAAACTAACATTTATCCTAATTTAGAAGCATTGCTCCTCATTAATTCTCAGGCAAACTGCTTTAGCTCATACTATTCTGCCTGCCATGATCTGAGTGAATTATGATTTACTCTTTGATGAGCATAAGACAGGCCTACCTAGCATTAGTCCTAACAAGATCTTTAGACAAATCAAAGACCTCAAAGATGTGGGCTCACAGGCAAACAACCTCTTCATGACATCCATGTATGTGCTTATTCAGCATCCAGAACCCGGCCTGCTCGCTCCTGAACAGGGTTATTCGGATCAATAAACCCCACAAGCTTAATCTACTAATGATGTCTGCTAGAAGAGAGGGTAGGAAGGAGAAATACATGTCTGAGGAGGGTTAGATATCTTGAAGACTTCTAGAAAGAAGAGAATTGCCTGTTAAAATATAAATTCTGTAATAATTCATTCAGCCTCATGTCGTTATAAACCTGTATGACCTAGGCCCGAAGTATACTTTGGCAGTCTGCGTTCCACACTTTTTGTCGCACACTCTCCGCATGCAGCCCAATTTTTGTGTCCGCGAGTGACATGAGGGCTTAAAAGAAAGTCCTCTAGATAGTGTGCACATGCCGATCACGTCTTTCCGTGCTCATAGCCAAAGCAGTATACTTTGAAAGGCTTGCGCACTCAACAGGAGTGGAACGTGGAAAATTAAGTATACCCGGGCCTTTACTTTCCTCTGTAAAACACTAACGGACATACTCAGTAGAATGGTCATGCTGCTCTCTTTCATACAATGAAAGTGAATAGGGATGGATGCGTTCATTCTCCAAAAATGACAAAAAAAGGATGTACATAGGTTAGGATGGGTTTGGGTTAGGGTACAATAGATTAGATAAACCAGTGACCAATGTACCATAGATGGGATCTTATTGGCCATATTCTTGAAGCCGCACTATATATATTTTATTATTCTGCTAACTTTTTTGTTGCTTTTCTAAAATAGTGACTTAAATGTTGGTCCGTTTATAACACAAAGCTATCATATGACTTCAGATGACTTGCACAGGTTATATAAACTACGTTTATAATTGCATAATGCTTCAAGGTGCTTTTTTGTTCGTTTCTGGAGCTTGACAGACGCTGGTCCCCATCCAGTTTCATTGACTGGAAAAGAGCAGCTGTGACATTCTATAAAATCTCACATTTTATGTTGCACAGAAGAAAGTCATATAGTTTTTTTTAGAACATAAGGGTGAAAAAATAACACGTTTCATTACACATTGTGTAATGTTACGGATCCAGAGACAAACACCACCACCCAAATACGTGATTCTTTTTTGCAAATCCTCAAACATTCAAACACATTTTCCTGATCCCCATATGTTCTTTAGTCTGGTACACAAACAGAATCACAGTTCACTTTTAATAAAGAGGGAACATGGCATGACATTCAGGCTAGATTTTATCAAAGACCGCTGGAGCAGATTTGATAGCGTTAGTCACAAAGAAAGGAGCAGTCTTGCCATCCTAGTGTGAGACCAAGATAATCTTCATCTAATCTGGCTTTCTGAACTAAGAGGATTTGACAGCCTTGAGGCAATAGTCTTGAGAACTAAACCCTTATGGTACAAAAAAACCCTGAGATTTGCAGAGTTTATTATTACACAACATGAAACTGGATTATGTCACAATGGTTTTGCCAAAACCAAAGTCACGAAAACTTGTTATTGTGTCCTGCAGAACACCCTGAACGCTTATCCCTGTGGCTCGGACCACACCCCGAGCCCAATGGCCAGCCGGGAGCCAGTTGAAGCCAAAGCCGTATGGGACAGCCCATCCGCCCGTCTCACTGCTGTCGCCGTTAGTGTAAAGGAGGGGCACACTATTGTGTTCTTGGGTGACTCCAAGGGCAATTTGCATAAGGTATGTGACATGAAAATTAGCTCTTTTAACTGGTCATTTCTAAAACAATATTTATGATTTATAGTATGCCTTTTAAACCGCTAGGGAAATATTAGTCCACTTAATATGGTAATATTATCTGTCTGCTTAAACAGGAAAGATATTTTGCCTTCTGGGCAAATGTGTCATAGCCAAGATAGTGCTGAAACAGCATACCTAAAGGTTTTTTGTGTTTTCTCAGTCGGACTGCTCAGCAGCCTTCACCACAAACCACATTATATAAAACAGTGTATTTGCAGGGTTTGCGATTACTCAGAGACCACTAATCATTTTGACTCATTTTGACAATGCTTGTAAACTCAAAGGGCTCGTGAGCTGAAATTTAAACACAGACCAAGTTACGTCTAGGCCTCAATGGTCAAAGGTCAAACCGTAGTGTTTGGTTAATTCTAGACAACATTACATGACCCACACCTCCCTATGACAGTGAAACACTGTTCTCTGCTATTTTGACACATTTTGACAAGTCAATGTCATTGTTCACAAGCGTGCGTGACATTTTTGCAGTGAAAGGCAAGTGACGCATTTAGACGACAACGTTTTTGAATAGCCGTCAACACTGTATGCATAAGGTTTTAAAGTTTGGCTTATAAAGTGCCCCATTATGCTTTTCATATAGCTTGTAATAAAGCTGTTTGTGAATGTAAAAGGTCTGCAAAGTTTTAAAGATCAAAGTGCATGATAAATAAAATTATTGGCTCTTAAAAGAAGGAATCAATTCTGAACTACCGAAACAAGTCGTCAGCAATTTCAGTCTCACTTCCGTAACATATTTATGTAGGTTTGTAACAAATTTGCATAATACCAGCCCTATGGTCTTAATTGGCTGTCCTTAAACGACGTCTATTTTGAAACACCCTCAAACACAGTTGTAGCTGAGGCCTGGAAGGGTTTGGTTTGTGTTGTCGACATGCCAAGAAGATATTGTTTTCAGCGCTGCAAATCCACTTTGCAAGGACTCGCACTGGAATTGATATGGTAAAACTGGCGCCATTGTTACTGTTCGTATCACTATGTATCAAGTGCTGAGGAAGCTGAGGAAGATGTTTAATTTCTACGCTGCAAGCAGTAGACCAATCACAACAGACTGGCCATCTGACCAATCAGTGCAGAGAAGACCAATCAAAACAGACTGGGCCGACTGGGCCGTCTGACCAATCAGAGCGGAGTAGACCAATCACAACAGACTGGGCCATCTGACCAATCAGAGAAGAGTAGACCAATCACAACAGACTGGGCCATCTGAACAATTAGAGCAGAGTAGACCAATCACAACAGACTGGGCCATCTGACCAATCAGAGCAGAGTAGACCAATCACAACAGACTGGGCCATCTGACCAATCAGAGAAGAGTAGACCAATCACAACAGACTGGGCCATCTGAACAATTAGAGCAGAGTAGACCAATCACAACAGACTGGGCCATCTGAACAATTAGAGCAGAGTAGACCAATCACAACAGACTGGACCATCTGACCAATCAGAGCAGAGCAGACCAATCACAACAGACTGAACTGTCTGACCAATCAGAGGAAGCTCTTGGAAAGGACGAGTTTAGAGATGCTGAATCCTTTATCGAATCGTTTCAGACACTGTGAGAAAAGAGGTGATGCTGCAATGTATATTATGAGAAAAATAATGTGTTTTTTGACCTTGGATGTATGTAAACATAGGAGTAGGAGACATTGAAAACAAAAACCAGGAACGTTTAAAATAGCATAATAGGCGCAATATATATATATATATTAGGCTTGTGACGAGATCTCGTGCCATGAGATCTCGCGATACTAAAATGTGAGATTTCTCGTCGAGTGAAAAGCTGTCTCGCGATATTGCCAAGACGGAGCGTGAGGGTGAAATTAGCATAAAATATGCCACGCTACATTCACATTACATGTCGTTTTGCTGTTTTTATTTAAAAACCATTGTAAACGTCTGCTCATCCAGCACGAGTTGCAGTTACATACAGTGCAGCAGGAATCACAGTTCACTGATCGCGTGACGATGGCGGATGATTCGTTACGCAGCAGAGCCTAAACGTCGGATAAATGCCTTATCTTGTAGAATGCGCGCTCAGCACCGCTGCTCCCTGTACACGGAGTACGTGCGATCGCAAATTTAATGGTGAAAGTAAAACACAAGCTCCCTGATATGCACAAATTATGCTGCATTCAATAGCCTGTCTCCCAAAATCAAACCTTATCTCTGGACTGTGTAGTTGTGGTTTTGGTCTCAGTTTGCACATTGAATATTGAGAGAGTACTGTAACGTCTGAAGAACGACAGAAAGGGAGGCTCCGTTTCTGAACTTTTAATCAGAACGCAAAACAACTGTACACAAACACACCAGCGTAACTCGCTCGTTTCTCTCTAACCGGCCATTTCCCAAACTCACCGCCTTTACCCTACAACTGCCGGTGCAAAATAAAACAGCAATTTCACAACAATTATAAAGAGTCTACAGTACTTTGATTATGGTTGCACTTGCACTTATTGTTTGCACTTAATAAGACTAAGAAAAAACTTATATTTTTTATTTATTTACTGTTTTTATTTCTTTATTCAATTTGTGGTCAGTCAGTTGAGTTTGTGGCAAAACCTTTTACAGTGCTTGTATATTGTTGTCTTTCAATGCATTTGATAATTCATATTCGTAAAGTAGAACTGAAATGACATTCATTACATGATTATTAGTTAAAACATTTCAAAATGCACCTGCAGACTATTTTCCTGTCATGAATTTTGTCATTGAGGATTTCTATAAAATATTGTGCAAAAATCTCGTCTCGTGTCTCGTCTCGTGAGATAAGTGTCTCGTCACACCCCTAATATATATACATTTACATTTAATCATTTAGCAGACGCTTTTATCCAACACAAACACACATGCAGTTATATCTCATCTACGTACACTTACATACACACAACTATTCAGTCTTGCATAATACAATAATGTTGCAATGCATGATTCCTCCTGCAGTAGAATGTGGCCGACAGTTTGTCAATGCTAATCCCGTTAAAACGCAAACCTGAATGGGTGGAGTGCGTGAGCAGCTCTTGGTATAAGGTGTCTGAGACTCTTAAGCAGGATACCTGCTCTTCTGATGGAATTCTCACTATTCTAATCTGGTTTGCTGAAATCGACCCCAGTTGTGATAGAATTCAAGAGGCATTAGGCACCTCGCTCAGATCCTTGTACGTCCTTTTCCTTTAATAGCGCTAAATCTTTTCAGCAGACACTTTCAGCACTTTTAGTTAGACCTGTCCGCATCCAGTTCTACTCGTGTCTCTAAGGTGTCCTGTTGCAATTGATGTAGTTTCATAAGCCTAAATATGCAATTAAACCTTGAGGAAGTTCTTAGGAGCCATTGTCAGGTTACTTATTTAAAATCACTTTTTTTCGTGGTTTGTTCATTGTGCTTTTTATCTCATGATAGTTGTTCCTGGGTAACTCGGGAAAGCCGGAGAATTACTCCACCCTTCTCATCCAACCTGGTTTGGCCATCAACAGTGACTTACTTCTGGATTCCACCCATAGACACGTTTACATCATGACCAGCCATTCTGTGAGTTCAAAAAATCATGCCATAAATACACTACCGCTCAAAAGTTTGGAATAATTTAGGTTTTTAAGCATTAAGTCTCAGCAAGGTCTTAAGTCTTATGCTCAGCAAGGCTGCATTCATTTGATTTGTAAAATACAATAAAAACAGTAATACTGTGAAATATTATTACAGTTTGAAATAACTATTTTATATTTGAATATATTTTAAAATGTAATTTTTTGAATTAATTTAATGTAATTTAAAAGCTGACAAAGAAGACATTTAAAATGTTTAAATATTAAAATATATATTTTTATATATTTCTATTTCAAATAAATGCTGTTCTTTTAAACATTCTGTTCATCAAAGAATCCTGAAATAAACGTATCACGTTTTCCACAAAAATATTAATCAGAAAAAACTGATAAAAAAAAAGTCAGCAATATTGTTTTCAATATTGATAATAATAAGAATCATTATAAATAATGGAACACCAATAATAATTTATCGTAAAAACAAACAATATTACTGTTTTTACTGAAATTTTTATCAAATAATTGCAGCCTTGGTGAGCATAAGAAATGTCTTAAAAAAAAAAACCTAATTGTTCCAAAATTTTTATGTAATTTATGTCTTTGATCAGTTTTTTTTAATGTTTGCTAACCTCAGATTTTTGAACGGTAGTTGGTATATAACATGCATATAGCAAATGTCAGACATACTTGATACTTGATTGTCTATCATTAGAACAGCCGCATCTGAGGCAGTATGTGCATCGCATTATGTTTTGACCAACTTACAGGTTGTAAAGTTTACTGTAGCTAGTATGTGGGCATATATATATATTTAATTTAAATAAATATTTATTTATTTATTTATTTATTTTTGTAATTTGGACAAAATCTCATGTTATAAAAGTCAAAGTGTAGGGAGGCAATGTATTGGCTATGACTCAACGACAAATGCTAGACTTTTATTCACTCTCGACAAATACACCTCCTCAAATACATAAAACATTAGCCTTTATATATAGTGTTACTTGAGTAAAGAAAACGCTGTACTTATTCAAAGAACCAGTTCTTTATTTACCTTTGCGCTGCAAACAAGCAGAGACGGTCCAAAATGTGTGCACTTCATTCGCGATAGAGGTGGGCGGAGCTATGAGGTTTGACTGACAGTTTGACGATCCAATGAAATTATGAGGATCAGTCACAAGCTCTTTTTAATACTTTTCATTTGTTAAGACAGACATAAATGGTGTCCAATATAAATATAAATATAAATCAATATAAATCACCAAAAATGTGTTAACGTGGGTCATGAGCACACTCACTCACCCGTATGCCTGGAGTGAAAACTCTGGGTCATCCCAGTGTGATGTGTGAATAAGTGATTTGTCCTGCTGTGTCGTGTGGTCAGGTGGAGAAGAGGCCAGTGGCAGAGTGTGATAAGCACACAGATTGCACCTCCTGTCTGGCAGTGAAGGACCCTTACTGTGGTTGGTGTGTTCTTGACGGCTGGTGAGTTTCATCTTGTAGTTTTTTCAGTTTATTTTAGGAGTATTTCTCTCTATCTGTCAGTTATCGTACGTGTTTCTTTTTTCTCCTCCAGGTGTGGGATGCGTTCAGACTGTAGGCTGGGCTCAGTTGAAGGTCATTGGCTGTGGAGTTTTGATGAGCGGCAGCAGCAGCAGTGCTTGAAAGTGGAGTCGCTGAGCCAATATAACGCCAGCCTTGGAGAACAGAAAATGGTATAAAATCATTCAATCAGAAATGATGATGTTGTGAGAATTTCACCATCAAAATTCAGTCCCCCTTCAGTCCTAAAGCAATTCCATTGGCTGATTAGAAATCCTACAATGTCAATTATGTTTTCATGGTTTTGAAAGAAATGTCCTATGCTCACCAAGGCTGCATTTATTTCATTCAAAAATACAGTAAAAACACTAATATTGTGATATTTTATTACAAATTAAAATAACTGTTTTCATTTCTAATATATTTAAAAATGTAATCTATTGCTGTGATGGCAAAGCTGAATTTTCAGTCTTCAATGTCACATGATCCTTCAGAAATCATTCTAATATGCTGATTTGATGCTCAAGAAACATGTCTGATTATTATCACTGTTAAAAACAGTTGAGCTGCTTCATATTTTTGTGCAAATCATGATTAAGAAAAAAATTCTGGATTCTTTGATGAACAGAAAGTAAAAAAAATTAAATAATACACATTTATTTGAAATTTATTTGAAAAAACGTTATAAATGCCTTTACTGTCACTTTCAATATATTGCATCCTTGCTGAATAAAAGTATTCATTTCTTTCAAAAAGACCCCAAACTTTGAACAATAGTGTATATGACATAATAAACCCAAAGCTATATATATGCATGGTTTTGTCTTACTGGGCAATGATTTTGAGACTACAACCATGACTAATGTTTCTTTCTTTAGATCGCTGTGGATGTCCTGGGTTTGCCCAGTCTGTCAGAGGGTGACATGTACTCGTGTTTCTTTGAAGACGCTGAAACAGCTGCTTCAGTCCTGGGCTCCACGGTCACCTGTGCCACTCCTGAGGCCCACAGACTTCCACCTGTACAACAGGGAGAGGGTAAGACAACCCTCATGCAAATGATGTTTGGCTTCCTTGAGTCATTCCCTATGAAAACTGTCCTTAAGGAACTGGTTTACATGTGTGAACCGTTTTATGAGTTGGGAAAACTTTGTTTTTTCTGTGATTGACGTTCAAGCACCAATCGATTTAATATTAAATATAATATTAAATATAATTTCAGTCCAAGATTGACTTGCCTACCACAGTTTGGGGATTTTTTACAAATAAATGAATACATTTATTCAGCAAGGACTCATTAAATTGATGAAAAGTGACAGTAAATATATTTATAATGTTATGTTAAGATTTCTATTTCAAATAAATGCTGTTCTTTGAACTTTCTATTCATCAAAGAATCCTGGGGAAAATTATTATGGTTTCCTCAAAAATATTAAGCAGCACAAGTGTTTTAAGCATTGATAATAAAAATAAATGTTTCTTGAGCAATCAAACAATCAAACCAACATATCAGAATGAATTCTGAAGGATCATGTGACATTGAAGACTGGAGTAATGATGCTGAAAACTCAGCTTTGATCACAGGAATAAATTACATTTTAAAATATAGAAAAAGAGTCATTTTAAATTGTAATAATATTTCACAATATTACTGTTTATGCTGTATTTGTCAAATAAATGGCAACTTGGTGAGCATAAGAGATGTCTTTTAAAAACATTAAAAAAAAATTCTGACCAACTCCAAACTTTTGAACAGTAGTGTACATCCCTGTACGATCACGAATTCTGGTCATGTTCTGGTTTCACTTACTTCCTCTGTTGGTGTGTGGAAACATTCCACTAGAATGTTAATGATATTAAGTGAATGGGAAATTAGCTGTGGATGGTGTCTCTAACTTAAAGTCAGCATGAAACAAAAGTTGCAATAGTCTTTTCTTTCGTTATGACGTATATTAGTGAAACGGCTTCTCGAGCAAGAACAAAATGTAGGCTGTTGTTATTGGTGGATCTCATGTGAGTGACAAATTGTCATCAGAAAAGAGAAGAGAAGAGATGAGCTGCAAGAGGAAAGGGAGTTACTTACTTTAAAAAAGAAAATAATTATGGGCACAGATATAAAATAATTTGATAGATTCGGCAATATCCATAAAAAACTATGAATTGATCATTTTGATTTCATGCTGACTTGTTTTTGTGCCATGAAGTTCCAGTGCCATGATATCCATTTAGCCATTTGAGCTAGACTTCTCTCATGTTTGTCCTCTGTAACAGATTCTGTGTCCGTCACACTGTCCCTGCGCTTCCGGACTGTCACCGTAGCGAGCGCAGACTTCACCTTCTACGACTGCTCTGTGGTGCAGCAGCTCTCGGGCAGCATGCCGTAAGTCACATCAACTCTCTGTGTTTTAACTCCACACAGGTAAAGCAATCACAGAAATACAGTCCTTTTTTTTCATTCTTAAAGAGATAGTTCTCCAAAAAAAAAAGACAATTCTGTCATTATTTACTTACCCTCATGTCATTCCAAACTTTTTGTCCAGTGAAAGTCAGTGGGGTATGGAAGCTTGTTTCCAGCACCAAATAAAAATAAATAAAAAAACATAATTGTGAATGTAAGTTATAAAGTCAGAATTGTGGAAAAATCCATTATATTTTTTCCCATAGGGATTTAAAAAAAGTCTTTGATAAAGCGTTATAAGCCATGAACCAAAACAACCAGCTATGAGGTGAATCATTACAAACTCTGAAATCTGAAAATCTGACACAAATAAAAAGGTACAAGACTGTGTACTTAACGTCTTTAGCGAGGGAAAGAACTACAATCCCATGAAGCATTGCAAACAGCATAATGGAATTAAAAATGATTGAGAAACTGCTCTATATATACACACAAATATTGAAGTATTTTGAGAACTTGGAGAGATCAACTTGAATATGTAATTTGCGGTGCTTCATGTGAGTGGGCAGAGCTAAAGAGCTGTGTAGGCCTGTTTCGCTTTTTTTCGACTCTCTGATTGGTGGAATCTTCTGTTCAGCATCATAACTAATGTAGTTTTTCATCACGAATTCCGCTGTTCAACAATTATTTTAAAAATAAGTTGAAATAATGTGGGCTGACGGCCTCAACAGAAGCAAATATCGGCCATTAACAACCTTGTAGCTCACAGTAGGTCTGTTTTTAAAGGTTTATAAGCTATCGTTAAAAATCCCTATGGAGAAAATTGAGTTTTTACTTCCGGAACCCGACTGTTACACTCAATTGTAAGATGAACACTCGCAATAGTGAGAAAAAAAATCATAATTGCGACTTCATATCTCACAATTTGGACTTTATAGCTCTCAATTCTGAGAAATAAAGTCAGAATTGTGAGATGAAAAGTCACAATTACCTTTTTAATTTTTTTTATTCCATGGTGGAAACAAACTGCCATAGTGGGGTCCACTGTTTTTTTGGATTCCATTGGCTTTAATTGTATGTAAAAACATTGGGGACAAAAAAAACAAAATATATTTTTTACTATACTTTAGTGGGCAAAATTGTACCATAGCATAAATACATGTAAGAATGTTTTTAACCATTTAGTGTCATGCCATCATCATCATCATCATCATCATCATCAGCCCAGAGCAATATTAAAACATCCATTGGTAAGCGACTGTCATGTGTTGAAGAATGTCCCAGAGGCGTGAGAGGGGCAGGGCAGCTGTCTCTCTCTCTCAGGACCTCAGTAACACGTCCCTGATGATTTAACAGCTGTTTCCCACATTCCACCATTCCACAGCCCTGCCATATCCTCTGCCCTGACCATCCTCCCTTACCCATACACCCCTGCAGACAGCCGCTGATGGGACGGCTCTCCCTGATGCTGTTTTGATTTGCGATGTGGGAACGCTGTGAACTCGGCTCTATGTTGTTTGATGAGTTTAGGGGAGTCATGTGTAATTCTAGAGCTCAGCTATTTTGGATGCAGGGCAGCTTTACTGTCTTCATCTTAATGCTCTGAGGGGTGTAGATGGGTTTAATTAATGCAGTCACTCCTAACTTTCGGCCCATTCTTTTCTGTCTTGTTGTGTTTTTAGGTGTAGTGGTTGTGTGAACAGCCGTTGGAAATGTAACTGGTGCATCCACCAGCATGTGTGCACTCACCGGTCCACGTGTGACCGCGGTGCGATCATCTACAACCAGAATGTAAGTTTTTGGTAGTATGTGAAGTCATATCAGTGAGTTTGATATGCTGTGTGCAATTGTGGTACAGTCCAAAAGTCTAAGACCAACAGTACATATTTTGCATAGGTCTAATTGAAAATAATTTCTTAGCAAATGTGTAAGTATTTATATCTACACTACCATTCAAAGGTTTGGGTTTGGTACAATATTTTTTTAAAGAAGTCTCTTATGCTCACCAAGGCTGCATTTATTTGATCACAAATACAGTGAAAACCGTAATCTTGTGAAATATGACTATTTGAATTAACCGTTTAAATTAACCAGCATCATTACCTTCAGAACTCATTCTAATATGATGATTTGATTCAAAATTATCAAGGTTGAAAACAGTTGGTGAATATAAAGATTAAAAGAACGGCATTTATTTGAAATAGATTTTTTTTTTTTTACATTATAAATGTCTTTACAGTCACTTTTGATCAATTTAATGCATCTATTAATGCTGAATAAAAGTATCCATTTCTTTTACAAAAAATCTTACTGTCCCCAAACTTGAACTGTAGTGTGTGTGTGTGTGTGTGTGTGTGTATATATATATATATATATATATATATATATATATATATATATAATGGAAAATATTTCTTATTCAATTTGTCATTCATTTTCTTTTGTTAAAACAAACACGTATTTCTAGATTTACTTGACGTTTTAAATTGGCTATATTCAATATGGTCTCAGACTTTCGGACCCCACTGTATGTGTTTCCAGTTCCTTTTTGCTTTGAATAACCTTTTTGTGGTTCCTATATGTAACACTTGCTTGTTTGTTTTATGATTTTTGATTTAGTTTAATTCCGTTCATTGTTTATTGTTTGAGTTTATTTCAGTTGCCATTTATTTAATTTTCCCCTCATTCTCTCTGTTGTCCTATGTTCGTCTAAAGTTCATGCTCCCCACATCTGCTCCTCAAACAATAAAAGACTTTGACGCATACACGTATACCACCTCAACACCCACGACAACAACCCTCTCGACCACTGAGGTTGCCATTACAAATGAAGCCATTGTCTCGACCACCCCTTCAGTGACCCCTCCCACTACACCAGAGCCCACTGCCGCCCCCACCACACCTCTGGAAACCACAACCCCACTCACCGATGCACCCACTACACCCAACCACGTCACAACGTCCTCCATGCGCCTATCCAGCGCCACTACAGAGTCAACCGATTCGTTCACAGAGGCAACGACCCTCTCACAAAATGGCTCTTGGGTGGAGGAGCGCATCCAGGTAGGTTTGCTGTCGACACCGACCCCGCAATCATACGAAGAACTTGTGGGACATTCATCGCGTGAAGAGGCCGCTGAAGTGACGCTGCCCGCATTGAGAGCTGGGGAAGTGGTGACAATGGGGCCGTTGAGTGAAGCGCTGCCCTCATCTTCCACTGAAGTGGTCACCCTCTCGCAGGCGGAGATGGATATAGATGCCCTCATAGACACGGGCGTCCCGGTGTCGTCAGCCAGCGCCCCCTCTGGCGACGGTGAGGCAGGGCCTGATTCATCCGATTTCCCCCTCGCTCCAGACACAGACTACCAGTCAGACTCGGATGACCTTTTCCTCCTGGTGAGTGTGGTTCCTCGGGGGAACTCTGCTCGCATGTTGCGCTGCAGAGGCTGGAGGTTGAACGTTCCTAAAGCGGAAATTATATGCGTGAATGATGGGATGTATAATTAAATAGATGAAAGCAGTTCTGCTCTATTACTAATTTAACCATAATTATATATTAAAGGCATTTAATGTCTCAACATTAAAGGGATGTTCTGGGTTCATGATGATAATTTTGACTCATCCATCTTACAGTTTACATGGATAGTTCACCACAGAAAATGAAAATTTTATGATCATTTATTCACCCTCATGTCATTCCAAACCTGACTTTTGTTCTTCTGTTGAACATGGAAAAATATATTTTTAGAAATGTCTCTGTGTTTTTTGTCCATACGGTGAAAGTCACTGGGGTCCAAACATGTTGTTTTTGACCCCATTGACTTTCATTGTATGGACAAAAAGATTTTTTATTATGTTTCACAGAAGAAAGTAAGTCACACAGAACGAAAATGAAACGAGTAATTGATGACAGAGTGTATATTTTATTTTTATTATTTTTTTTTTTTTTGGATTAACTATCCTTTAAAATTTTATTGAATGCAACGGTCTGGTTCCAGAAGTAAAAAAATCGTGTTAATTTTCTCCATAAGGGAATTTATTTTTAACGAAAACATGAAAACCTTTGAAGACAGATCACCTGTGAGCTGCAAGGTTGTTAATCAGTGGTATATGCTTTTGTTAAAGCCATCAGCCCATATTATTTCATCTTAGTTTTAATCCAATTAACAGTGGACTGAATTTCTAGTAAAAAATAAAAATAAAAAAATAAAATAAACCAAAAGCAAAGCAAATTGTGTCATAAGAACACCTTAGTGGCAGCCCAATCCCATGAAGCACTGCAAATTATGTTATCTAGTAAGTTTCCCTATGCTATCAAACTACTTAAATATTTGTATGAATATTATTTATAAATATATTTAAATCAATGGTTTTAAATGTAACCATAGTTAGCTAGATAGCTACATGGTATTGTAGTTCTTTTCCCCATTTAATGACCTTAAGTACACTGTTTTGTACCCTTTTGTCCCAATTTTCCAATACCTTTTTGTGTCATATCAATTTTTGTAATGCGATTCACCTTGTACCTGGTAGTTTGTTCATGGCTTTTCATTCTTTAACAAAAAAAAAAAAAATCCCTATGGCAAAAAAAGAATGAATATTTGAATGAACAATGAGTGAACCCAGAACATTTATTTAATCGTTTAATTTGTGTCTGGTGGCTGTTCCCCATTTGTCTTTATTTGTCCATTTTGTTTTGTGTCTAGTCTGTGTCTAACACACTCACTTTTGTTGTTCTGTCAGTCTGTTTTGCTAAATATAGTAGAAGCTAATATGTATTCCATGTCTGCTACTTTAAAGGCAGTGGTGTGTGTAATGAAGTGTATTGTCCATCTGTGTGTGATCAGGATGAAGAGAGTTTACTGATGAGCAGAGGGTCTCACGCCTGTCCGTGTGTGGAGAGCATCCAGGGAAGCTCTCTTCTACCTGTCAATGTTGCGAGGAAGATCACTCTGGTGGGACGCAACTTACAACTCTATCAGGTGATGCAACGTCTTGAGGCTTGTTGGAGCTTGATAGTCTAGCACGGCCAGACTGTGACTGACTATGATCATAATGTCTGGTTATGCTCACTTAGCAGCATTTATTTGAAATTTAAATATTTTGTCTGTGTGTTTTTTAAAGGATAAAGATCTTGATTACCAGTGTGTGTTGGTGATTGAGGGCCGGTCGGTGGTGGTGGACGCTTATGTGGAAGTGGACGACACTCAGCCATCTCAGTTCTTCATTACATGCCAGCTACACCAGGTCCGGGAGCACAACCTAAATGCGACTTTAAAGTGGTCATCAATAACTGCTAGCAAATTCAAGCTATCAATATGCTAAATCATGCTAGCAACATGGTAAAACATGTTAGCAGTGTGTTAAAACATGCTAGCAACATGTTAAAACACACTAGCAACATGTTAAAACATACTAGCAACATGCTAATCATGCTTGCTAAATGTTAAAACATGCTAACATGTTAGATCAGGTTAGCCATGTGTTAATGCTAGTAGCAATAGCAATAACTGCTAGCAATAACAGTTACATGCCTGTGAAAAGCTTTGTTATGGTATTTCAAATGATTGTGATTGTTTCTTGGTTTCAAAGTACTCCTACTCTGCTGTCGTGGAGGAATACAGCAGCATGATCTCAGTCAGGAGGAGGGACTCCTTCCACATGGATTACCCAGCGGACCTGCATGGTACGTTATCCATTGTTTGTGTAGGCCGGCTCTTAGCTGTTTTGAATGTGCTGTTTTCTGTTTGGCCATGTACACAATGTTACGTTTTAGGAGTGACAACTGCATTTAAATACAGAAGTGAGTCCCCTAAATTATTGTTCTGTGTATAGAACCCGACTATCTCCCGAAACTAGTAGTAACCATAGCTATGTCCTGGCATATTTATGGAAGTAAAATAATCTCAAATGTTTTTGAAACAAAAAGCCTGTTGAATTGCACTACTTGAAAAATAATAGGCATTGCATTAACCATGCTTGCATTTTAATGCATTGTATTTTTAGGGCTTGCATTTTTATGGGCTGAAATTCAACATGGTTGAATATTTAAGCTGTGAATATTTCAATTAAAAACATTTCAAACACATTTTCATTATTAAAAATTCCATAATCCATATTCACCTTTCATATTTCACTTCCAAAATATTCAAACTGTTTAAAAATACAACCTATAATATTCAACAGGCAATTTTCGGTCCATTTTATTTCGCTTCCACAAATTCGCTTCCACAAATTCAGTGGTTCAAATTCGACAGTAAATTCAACGGAACTGCAGGAAAAACAATAGATTATCGAGCATACTATCCATCTGCTGTTAGTCAACCTCACCAGCAGGTGGTGCAAAAGCGCGTGTTGTTGACGAAGACCAGCAACTGTTAGAGCAAGCCATTCATTCATAAAATGAAAATGATTAGTATATGCGGAAAAGATGATAACGACACAAAAGCTGTGTTTATCTTTCATTCAATAACTTCATTGTTACATTTTGTAGCCTACATGTTATCAGCTTTCTCTATCTACATGAACAGGATTATAATCAGTTTCCCTCAATACCTCACACTCAAGGATTCCCCTTCTGTCGGGGCAAAACGCTATGGACTAATACAGTGATATGAAAGACCAAACTCGCACCTTTATGGGGATGTAGGCTACTATGGACTAAGAATATGAACGTAACGCGCAAAGTTTCATGCAGAGCGTTTCGTGATATACTGGCATAAAATCAACACTTGATCATTAACACTTTCTTTTCTCTTCTCTCTCTCTCTCTCTCCACACACACACACACACACACACACACACGTGTGTGTGTGTGGGTGTGTGTGTGTGTGTGGAGAGAGAGAGAGAGAGAGAGAGAGAGAGAGAGAGAGTAGTACGTTGCATTAGCTTAAACTGTGAAGAGTCATAGTACTTGCATATTGTTGTCCTCCTATTGTTAGTTTAACTGTAAATCGCTTTGGATAAAAGCGTCTGCTAAATAAATGACTAAATGTAGCCTAATAAATGTAAAATTGGCTTGACATTTGGACATTCGCACAATTAGGGACCGTCTCAAAAGTTGCATAAAACATTGGCATACACGTTTTTAACTTCAATAGCAAACTTTAATTTATTTGAATAAATATCAAAAATCCAAAGGGTGCGCATTATGGCTGGCACCACATGAACACTTTACAGTTGGTTTTATGACTGTAAGTCGTTCTATTCAAATGATATTGAAGTTTGAAACGTGTATACCAAAGACGTATACACTTTAGAGACGGTCCCTAAATGTGCGAATGTCAAACGTCAAGCCAACTTTATGCCAGTCTATCACTGGGAAACGCTCAGCATTAAACTTTGTGCGTTATTCTGAGTCAATCTGCTTGCCTGCGAGTTTGGTCTTTTATATCACTGTAATTAGTCCATTAAGCTACGTTAAGCGTTTTATATGTCCAGCAGGGGAATCCTGACGTTTTGAGGGAAACCCTAATAGCTTGCATGCAGCACATCGCCACAATATAAAGTTAAGGCAACTAAACAACCAAGAGAAATATACGTCAACCTCAAAAATGTAACATTGGATCTGCGTATCCGCATCGGGGAATAACATTATCTTGTTCACGGTAGAGAAAGATGATTGTAGGCTACACAGGGAAAGTAACCGTGAAGACACTGAATTTAACATACAACCGCCGTCATAATAATCACAAATACACTTACATTGCTGTTAAATGAGTTTAATGAATGAATGGCTTGCTCTAACTGTTGCTGGTCTTCGTCAACAACACGCGCTTTTGCACCCCCTGCTGGGGAGGTTGACTAACAGCAGATGGATAGTTTGCTCGATAATCTATTGGTTTTCCTGCAGTTCCGTTGAATTTACTGTCGAATTTGAACCACTGAATTTGTGGAAGCGAATTTGTGGAAGCGAAATAAAATGGACCGAAAATTGCCTGTTGAATATTATAGGTTGTATTTTTAAACAGTTTGAATATTTTGGAAGTGAAATATGAAAGGTGAATATGGATTATTGAATTTTTAATAATGAAAATGTGTTTGAAATGTTTTTAATTGAAATATTCACAGCTTAAATATTCAACCATGTTGAATTTCAGCCCATAAAAATGCAAGCATGGTTAATGCAATGCCTATTATTTTTCAAGTTGTGCAATTCAACAGGCTTTTTGTTTCAAAAACATTTGAGATTATTTTACTTCCATACATATTATGTGTTTGGTATCCGCTAGAGCTGTGGAATATAATAGTTTTTATGATGCAGCAACGATGCCGATGGTGAATGATTCTAAATCAGTGCATAAAAACAAAACAATCAATTTTTATTAAATGTAATTAAATAGGTATATCATACATATTAATGTACTTATTGTAATAAAATAAAGTACTCCTATTCATAAATTGCATATGTCCTTCGGAAGAAAAGCACTTGCGTCTGACGTTCATAAATAATGTATAATAAAGCAGATATTTTGGCACTTTTTTGAGAAAAGAACAATAGAGTGCAGGACGTGCTTGATTTTAAAAAGAGTTATGTGCTGACTGACAAAACACCTTTGCTCTTGACTGAATAACTTTTGTAAAATAAGACGTATAGAGTATTTAAGCTGTCTATCACTAGCAAAGCTTGACAACTATCCTAAGACAACGTGTTAATTCATGCTAGCAATGTGCTAATCATGCTAGCAACATGCTAAAACAAGTTAGCAATGTGCTAATTCAAGTTATCAATGTTAAAATCATGCTAGCAGCGTGTTAAATCATGCTAGAAACCTGTTAATTCATGTTAATAACATGATAAAACATGCTAGCAGTGTGTTGAAACATGTTAGCAGTGTGGTAAATCATGCTAGCAACATGTTAATTATGCTAGCAACGTGTTAAATCATATTAGAAACATGCTAATTCATGTTAGCAATATGCTTTTAAGTTATTTAAACTTTCAGAAAAGGCTTTGTCAAGCAAACATCACATTTTGTTTTTAAATTGTACTCATCTAGTTCTTATTTAATACACTAAAGACGATTTTTTAATTTGATTACATTTTTGTAATATTTCTTAATCGGATGCAGTAATATTACTGAAGTGTGTGTGTACAGAACAGGATAAAGCACTAAAAGGTGAATTGACAGCCCAATTTAACTGCAGTGTGTGTACGTGGCTGTTGTTTCACATGTTTTTGTCTTTGCAGTACGGCTGTATAACTGCTCCGTGGGCCGCTCCGACTGCAGTCGCTGTCACACGGCCGATCGCGAGTACGGGTGCGTGTGGTGCGAGGGCTCTCGCTCCAGCTGCGTCTTCAAGAGCTCCTGCACCGGCCGCGTCCAGCAGACCTGCCCTGCACCTCACATACACACGGTGAGGGACGGTTTCGCTGTGAGCCCTTCACAGTGTGCTTAGTCAGTTAAAGTGATAGTTCACCCAAAAATGAAAAGTCTGTCACCATTTACTCACACTCATTCTGTATTCTTTTCCCTCCATATCATACAAAAAAGATTTTTAACTCTTTCATTTTTGTATGAACTGTCCCTTTAAGAAATTGAAATAAAACTGCCAGGCTAAACGGCATTGTAAGATCTTTAATCTGAAATATACATGATCATCCTTGAAGGAGTGACCCTTGTCCTTTAAATGTAGATGTGGTTCTGTTTCTCACCCTGAGGGGCCGGCCTTTCCGTGCTGACCTGTTTGTACAATAATTGTTTTGTCTACTGGATTTATAAATCAGGGCATATCAGTTCACAATGAGGTTGCATTTGTAGGCCGCATACGTCATTGAGGCTGCTTCATTTCAGTAAATTGACCACTACATTCCAAAGTCATTTAGAAATTACAAGAAGCTATGCTTCACTAAGAATAACGGTCAAGTTAATAATGGTTTCTGTTATGAAATAAGACATCCTTTATGAAGTATGCGACCTCTGGAGGAGGATGCAGCCTTCGAAATGAGACACAGCAAATATTTCACCTGACATGGTGAACTAGATGACATTTGCGTGCAGTGACGTAAGCTTCTTACTGAAGAAAACGTGATTGTGGTTGTTTGTTTTTCAAGAGTTTTAAAGCACTGTTTTAAAGAGTGTGCATGTGCGTACGTGCTCTAGTACGTAGGGTTAGGGTCATTCTTACGTCTAGTACATAAGAATGACCCTATGATAGCCCTAAACGAATCTGGAAATAAAGCAAAATAACAGAGGAAAAAATTAAATGAGAATTAGTCCTCAGATATGTATGTAATTTGCCTGTAGAATGCCTGTAATTTATAGCAGAAATCTGTCATTAATTCGATCTCATACAGATTCATTAGAATAAATTATTACTCCACTACCTGCGTGACATCCTTAACCAACGTGGTTGAATTACAAATTTGCGACAATACGGTTTCGGGAAACAGTCGTGACGAGCTAGTTGATTTCTTCAACGATGCATCATACTATTAGCCTGACGTCGTCATACTCAGATTCTAGTCAGAATGTGAGTCTGATACTGCTCCATTGACCTTTGATTATGGGGCGTGTTTCAACCGAACCAGTAAGGAAAATGCCTCTGCACTCAATTGGACAGACCTACAACCAATCAGAGCAACAGAGTAAGTGACGTATGTTTTTCATTCATGTTTCCGATCGACAAATGCCTTGATCGCGGTTCTCTGTTCCTCTTTTAAAATTAATGCGCTGTCGATATCTTCTATAACAGACGCGATGGCGGAATCTACACATGATGTTTTATAAACAAAGTTCGAGAGGAGCACGTTCAAATAATCAATCCAATCAACTTGTCATCAAACAATTACCGTCTACGGTCTACACTATCAGCATGAGAGGAAGCATATATATTTATTCACTCTGTCAACTCACCTAACATTCCTTGACAGTTTTCAGCATCCCTCCACTCACTCTCGGCTTGTTCTTCCACAGCCTGGAATGGGGGGGAGTACTTTGGGTTCGGGCCGAATACCGAGCCCGAGCCCTCTCCTCGGACAGCAAGCCAAATATGCATTTATTCTATCTGACTTATTTGTAAGTGTGAACTCGCGAAATAACAATTCTCCAGCGGCAGTCATCTCTATTGTAAACGAATTCAACCCAAGCGCTCGTTGGTGACGTGGATGATTACATTGCTCATCTGTCCATCATCGTATAAAGCCCGCCCTGACAATTTGATTGGTCCGAACAATTTTTGTTCGGGCATAATAGCTCCTCAACGGATCAAGTCCAGACTGAACTTCCCAACCTAAAAATTTTGTGGGCGGGGCTAAGTTCGGCTGGCATCCAGGCTATCATACTATGGTAGTTAAAGCAGCACTCAGTAGCTTCGGGATTTCTTCGCTGTATTCTCGCTTTTTGCTCGCAGGTTTCTCTCTAGAGCTCCCCCCACAGCTTCGGAATAGATATTTGACAACACTGTTGTAAAAACTCGTTGGTGATTCTCAGACACCAGAGGCTATAGATCAACGACATCAAAGCAGATGGGACATTCTTTAAAACGTCTTCTTCATTCGGGTTCGGACAGCGTGAGGGAGCGCAATAATGACAGCATTTTAGCAGATTTCTTTTGGCCGTAAAGCAATTGTTTACATCGCAAGACCTGATATCACGCGAGACTTCTTGACGCGGCGGCCGGCGGCCCGCCGGCTCAAAGTTGCAAGTGCGTATTTTCCGCTCACGGGCACCAGGGGGGTGCTGATTACATTGATTACTCATTTGTGTTTTATGGCAGATTGAGCCTCTTTCTGGTCCAGTGGAGGGCGGCACAGTGTTGACGGTGTCTGGCTCTAATCTGGGTCAGAGAGCTGAAGACATCCAGCAGTCTGTGACTGTAGCAGGCGTCCCCTGCACCGTCATCCCGGACCGATACGAGGTGTCCTCCAGGTAAATCCAACAGCAGTGGATCTGAGTGTTTCTGGTCTTGTGTGAGGGCTTGCTGTATATTACTAGCCTTCGTTAATGACATTGTATTAATGGCTTCAGGCGATTGAGTTCCACAGTGTGATGAAGAGTATTGACCCACTGCACTGATTAATGGGAGGTCTCTTTTGTGCCTGTTAGCATTGTTTGTGAGACCACAGCGAGCGCAAGGGAACTGAGCGGGCATGTCTCGGTGCAGGTTAAAGGCGGAGGAATCGGGCAGTCTGCCCAGCGCTTCCGTTACCAGGTAACCATTAATCCATCATGCCACTAAAGGGATAACAGTGGTTTAGCAAGACTGAATGATATGCAAGGAATTCATTCAGTGTTTATTAAAGGCAGGGAGGTATTTGACTGTTTTTAAACACTGCAAAAATGGATTTTCTTAGACTGTGTTTCTGTCTTGTCCTCCTTAAAACCTTATTTTATTTTTCTGTGGTGAATTAAAGGAGGAAATATATTTAGATTTGCGCTTCAAACAAGGGGAAAAAAAAACATTTTGCCATTTAGTTAAGATATAAACTTTGTCTATGGTAGCAATACATTTAAAAAAAAAAATCAATTTTTGAAATTATCATTACATTATTACACCAGTAGGTGGCGACAAGACAGTTAAAAAATTGATTTGTCATTGAATAGTTCATTCAAGAGATTTGTTCAAAAACACTGATTCATCCTGTAATGAAACAAGTTACATTTGAAGTTGTTGAATCGTTAATTAAAACTGACTATTTTTTAAGAAACTGCTGCAAAATTAACATTTTGTCTGAACCTCTATCGTGATTCTCAATTTATCCAGAATTGTGCTCTACTTAAAATGTCTTATATGTGTTATTCAGGTGCTTTAATAGGATGAGATCCTTGTAACAGCACCACATGTATAAGGCAGTGTTTTCTGACGCGTGTGCGTGTTCTGTTCTCCTAAACTCAAGGACCCTGTGTTATTGGGAGTGTATCCTCTGAAAGGCCCAATGTCAGGCGGCACATCACTCACTATCACGGGACAGAACCTTCTGACTGGCCGTGCCAGTGAGATCAGCATCCTGATTGGTGGAGTCCCATGTCACATGTAAGTGACTGTGTAGAGCATCGTCCTCTACAGCAGTCCAATCCAACAGAAGTCATCAGTAAATCTCATTATGATATCATCTCGACCACACACACACACACACACACACACACACACACACACTCTATCTGATATCATCACAACTGATATCATGTCAGCTGATTGTGTCTTATATAATTAATCATCCGTCTGTTAAAGATGGTACTTGATGTGGTCTGGTGGTAGATCCCAAACAATGAGTTATGTCCTAAATATATGTTTGTGAGTGATTTATTCCTGTTTAAACTTGGTAACAATACATTAGGTTGATCAGAGTTTTAATACAGTCTGTGGTCCTAACAGTTCTCCCGAGCAGTACAACAACGAACATGTTGAATGTGTGACTGGAGGGAGTAACAGAACCGGAGAGAGTGAGGTTAAAGTGCGGTTTGGTAGAGCTCAGCGCCATCTACAGGAAAAGATGTATCATTACACTCCAGACCCCAATGTGACCCATGCTGCTCCCTCCAAAAGCTTCCTCAGGTAAGGAATTTGATATTTTTACAACTTTCTTAATTATTTTTTTATTTATTTTTTCATTTTTAATCAAATTTGCAAAAGTTATTTAGACTCGTTTTTGAGAAAATATATTGTCTATTTTTCATTAATGAATTAAAGAAAATGTAGTCAAATTTACTATAACATGCTATTTTGCCAATGGAGAAAAACATTTTCAAGTCTTTTACAATTCAATAAAGTAAATATATCTTGTTTTAAGGATTTTATTTACAATTTTATTGTTTTCCATTTTCCAATCTGCTTGTCCTACACTCTTAAAAATAAAGGTTCCAGAAGGGTGTTTTCGCAACAATGACATAGAACTACTTTTAGTTCCTTAAAGAACTTTTCAGTGAACAGTTCTTAAAAGAACCATGTTTTTCTTAGTGTGAAGGACATATTAATATTCCAAAGAACCCCTTTTCCACTGTGAAGAACCGCTTGTGCGACTAAAAGTTTCCATGCATGTTAAAGGTTCTTCATGGAATCATAAATGCGAATAAATGTTATTTTTAAGACGGTATGAGAGCTGGAGCATATTTTATTTGATTTAAATAAAAACGTTTCAAAAGCTTCCCATTTAAAGAGTGATATATTTACTACTCTAAAATACTTGTGCTTTTTTATTTAGATTTTTATTTTTTATGTTTATAAAGTTAAATAAGAAATTAAGACTTTATTTATAATTAAGTATTTATGTCATTTATGTAAATGTATGCTGTAATGTAATCATATATTTATTTATCTGTCAAATGTCAGATGGACTGGGCTGTTCTCAAAATTAAAGTTTTTTTTTTTTTTAAAGCTCATATTAAAAACCCTCTATTGTAATTTACAGAAAGGTTGTAGGTGGATATTATGGTTATTTTAGACATGCACACCAATTAACAAGTGAATGTTATTTTTTTCCATCAGTGATTTTGAAATAAAAAAAAGTGTTGCTATTATTATTATTATTATTATTATTATTATTAGTCTGCATACATGATACCCAAGTCATTTATCATCTGTGTTTTTGTAAGCGGGGGCCGTATCATTCGAGTGTCTGGCCAGCATCTGGACGTGGTTCAGGAGCCACGTATCCTCGTGACCCTGACCCCTCTGGAGAAGAAGAGGAAGAGGAGGAGGAGTGCGGATCCTCTCAGAAGGGAGCGTCGAATCGTCCCAGAGCCGAACTGTCCTGAAGATAGCCTCTGTGTCGTCAAACAGGTAGAGTTCACACAAGTGAGTCTGCGCTTGTGCCTTCTATCACCAATCCGACCAGCATTCACCGGTCAGTTGTTAAAATACAGTCTTGTTTCTTCATGTCCTGTTCTGATCAGGTGGAGGAGCGGTGCACAGTGAACAGCTCGACTCTGATCCTGTGTCTCACTCCGGAGGTGGGACCCGAGGCCCTGCAAGCTTCCGTCAGTGTGCGTTTCCTCCTGGATAACCTCCACTTTGAGTTCGAGGCGGTCAGCGGCATCCCCTTCAGTTATGAGCCGAATCCGGTCCTTCACACCCTCAATCAACACGACCCCAGCAAACCCTTCCGCCACAAACCCGGCAGCATCATCTCTGTGGAGGTCAGCCTCTTCTCATCTGTGTGTGAATGTTATTGGTATTTACACACTTGAATGGCCCATGGAGTGCACACAAATGCCACAAATGTCTGAATTTGGATTCTAGGGGGATAATCTGGACCTGGCTATGTCTAAGGAGGAGGTGGCCGCTCTGATTGGTGATGGAGAATGTGCTGTGAAGACTTTAACCAGAAACCACCTGTACTGTGAGCCCCCGACACAGCAGCCGACGGTGGCAGCGTCCAAGAAACGAGAGGCCGCCGAAACGCTTCCAGAGTTCACCGTACGCCAGCTTACATCTGAACCGGTTTGGGTTTTGTGGTTTTTCCCCAGTGATACAGTATGAGAATCTGTTTTTGTGTGTGTTTGTGTAGGTGAGGATGGGGAATCTGAACTTTTCTCTGGGACGGGTGCAGTATGATTCTCAGAGCCCCGCTGCCTTCCCTCTAGAGGCCCAGGTGGGAGTTGGGGTGGGAGCTTCCATCGTGGCACTTATTGTGCTGGTCATCGTGCTCATATACAGGTATCATGCAACACTTACTAATGTTAGACATACAGTAGTGACCAAAACGTGATGCCTGGACTAGGAAAAGTGGCATCTTCACCCTTTGTTCAAAAATTGTAAATAAATGTCTGAAAGATTTTGTTGTGCTTGGAGTCAATTGTTTTATTTGTGATAATGCAATGAAGTTGTGCATACATCATTTTTGACCTGGCTGTCATACAAATAAATTATGAACACATGCAAAAATCAGAGAACCGATTAAAAATTAATGTTTTTTTTTTTTTTTTTGCATAGTAGAATAAAAATCTGTTGCTGTAGTTTGCCTTTTTTATATAATATAATATAATATAATAATATAAAATAATATTAATATTTTGTCAGATAAATACCTTAACCAAGTTTATTGTTTTGTTCTTCCCTCATTTTTAAAATAAAATATTTTCCTCGTATTTTGATGGTTTTATTTAGGGTCATTAAAGACATCAATTTTGGCCTCTACTGTGCAGTGAGATCAAAAAGTGAAAGCTAGCAATATATTATATTATATTATATTATATTATATTATATTATATTATATTATATTATATTATATTATATTATATTATATTATATTATATGAAAACCTACATATATATAATACCTACCTAGATTTCTATCATTACAATAAAGAATATAATATAATTAATAAATATAATTGGAATATAATGAATTAATGGTTTTATATATAATTATAGATTTTATATAATTATGTTCTAGCTGCATGAACTTTGTTTAAATTCTGATGATCATGTTATCCAGCATTATTGTATGGTGTTTTTTTATGTTTGTACTTAATATGTGTCTGTGTGTGTTTAACAGGAGGAAAAGCAAGCAAGCACTAAGAGACTATAAAAAAGTCCAGATCCAACTGGAGAATTTGGAGACGAGTGTCCGAGACCGCTGTAAAAAGGAATTCACAGGTTAGACGCTCCCACACAAACATCAGACTTTGCCTGCATGCTTGAACTCCCTTTTAATCATAACCTCTCTGTGTGTGTGTGTGTGTGTGTGTGTGTGTGTGTGTGTGTGTGTGTGTGTGTGTGTGTGTGTGTGTGTGTGTGTGTGTGTTATGTGCAGATCTGATGACTGAGATGATGGATGTGTCCAGTGATCTCATGGGCTCTGGGATTCCATTCCTGGATTATCGTAAATACTCAGAGAGGATTTTCTTCCCGGGTCACCGGGATTCTCCACTGAGGCGGGATCTTGACGTACCCGCCTGTCGCCGGGCCACGGTGGAGCAGGGCCTGGTTCAGCTCTCTAACCTGCTCAACAGCAAACTGTTCCTCACCAAGGTAGGCTTTCCTTAAACCTGTGAGAGAGAGGGTTATTCAAACAACCCAACTAGATTATATGGACCATTAAGGTTGGCTGTGTCCTCATCTCGTATACGTCACATTACATTTCCCCACAGTTCATTCACACTCTGGAAGCCCAGCGAACCTTCTCTCCGAGGGACAGGGCGTATGTGGCCTCCCTCCTCACGGTGGCACTGCACGGCAAGCTGGAGTATTTCACAGACATCCTAAAAACTCTGCTTAGTCACCTGGTGGAGCAGTACACCACTAAAAACCCCAAACTCATGCTGCGCAGGTCAGTAGTGATGAGGACATTATCATTGAGTCCCTATTACTCTACATTGTGATCACAGAATCCTTGTTAAATCACATGAACAGGATGTAGGTCTTTTAAATGGATGATTATGGCACCTTTAATTCTCAGTGGAAATCTCTCATCTGTTGTAGGACTGAGTCTGTGGTGGAGAAGCTGTTGACAAACTGGATGTCCATTTGCCTTTACACCTTCCTCAGGGTGAGTGATGTTTGGTTTGCTTTGGGTTTGGCTCATAAGAGAAAGAAAGAAATACAAAAAGCTGGAAGAGAGAAGATAAAATAGAGGTAAACATGCCAATGATTGTAATTAAATATGTGCGGATGGACTCGTGGGCAGTGCGCCGACATATAGCGACAGTGCACTTCAGGCGACCCGAGTTCGAGGTTCACTCTGTCTCCCACTTCGCTTCCTGTCTGCTTACTGTACCTGTCATAATAAAGGCAAAAATGACAAAAATAAATCTTTAACAAATTGAACTAGTGCATAGATAAAGTAACTTGGATTGAATAATAATAAAATGAATAACAATGTATGTTTTTTTTAACTGTTGTTACAGACTAGGTAGTTTTGAACAGAAGGTCATCTTTAAGCAAGATAAAATAACTAAAAATGAATATTTCATGTTTCACATCCATGTATTGATGCATTTAGTAAGTATCCATGTTTCTTTGTCCTATGGCAGGATACAGCAGGTGAGGCGTTCTACATGCTGTTCAGAGCCATAAAGCACCAGGTGGATAAAGGCCCAGTGGACGCGGTTTCAGGCAAAGCCAAATACACACTCAACGACAACCGACTGCTGCGGGAAGACGTGGAGTACCGCACTCTGGTGAGACACACACGCTCTCTACACAGAGTTTGAGACAGAAATCAACTGTATATGAAAGTGTCATGCATTATCTAGACTTTTATTCATGTTTTTTCTCAATGGTATACATTCACATATGATGTACAGAATCCCAAAAGAGATTATCCTTTTCCATGAGCAGTAAAACATCTTTCCATGTTGTTCCATAGACTCTGAATGTCCTGGTGACCAACGGAGGTGCTGGTGAGTCTCAGACGGTCCCCACCAAAGTGCTGGATTGTGACACCATCACACAAGTGAAGGAGAAGATTGTGGAGCAGACTTGTAAAGGCATGTCATACACCCAAAGACCCTCCGCAGACTCTGTGCATCTGGGTAAGAGAAATTACTGTATTTATTACTTAAAATACTTAAATTTACTACAAAAATACAATTAAATGAAACAATTTGTATTAAAATATTTATTTAATAATGAATATGTATTTAATATTAATATTAATAAACTCCTGTAATCCTGTGTTTTATAGAGTGGAGGGCGGGAACGGCTGGTCATCTGATCCTGTCAGATCAGGACTTGACGTCAGTGGTTCAGGGGTCCTGGAAACGCCTCAACACTTTACAGCACTACAAGGTCTCTCAAGTTCTTCCTCAATCTAAAGACTTCAATTTGTGGAGTGGTATCTCACATGCTGATTTTTTTTTTTTTTTGAGCCATCCTTGATTTGTAAGTGTTTTCTGCAGGTCCCAGATGGTGCCACAGTAACACTGGTGTCACGACAATCCAAGCAAATCCACCACGACAGCCAAGACTACATACCAGGGGAGAGTGAGTTTCCTTGTTTTTCAGCACAACGTGGAGTTTAGTTTTTTTCACGACTTCCGAAACAACAACACAATTTACCACAAGTTTCGTAAAGGGTAGCAAATAACAAGCGAGCTTTGAAAGAAGAAAATGAGATAAGACGTTCCAAAGCCACGCCTCCTCCAAAACACATGAACATGCACACAGAGTCTTGAGTCGGAGGTATGCAAATACATATGTTGATGGGCAGGTAGGACATCCTATCATTACATTCGGACCGAATGCAATGATTGGATGAAAAGTTTTTGGTCCAGAGACTTCCACAGAAGATATATGTTAAGAAATATATATATTTAAACCATTTTAATTATTGATTGATATTAGGATGTGAAGAGATTTTCAACTAGTATAACAAAAAATGTTTATGAAAAAGTTATTATTAAAAAGTTTGGGGTCAGTGAGAAGAAGAGTAATGTTTGTAGGATGCTAAATTGACCAAAATAACAGTAAGACATCTATGATTTCACAATGTAACATGCTGTTCTTTCGAGCTTTCTATTCATCAAAGAATCCTGAAAAAAAGCAGATTACGGTTTCTGCAAAAATATGAAGCAGGTCAACTGTTTTCAACATTGATAATAATAAGAAATGTTTCTTGAGCAGCAAATCAGCATATTATAATGATTTCTGAAGTAATGGCTGCTGAAATAATTCCATTAAAAAAATATTAAAATAGAAAATAATTGTAATAATATTTCACAATATTACAGTTTCTACTCTATTTTTGATCAAATAAATGCAGCGTTGGTGAGCATTAGAGACTTTTCAAAAACATTGAAAAATCTTACTCTAAATTTTCTGAATGTAACACATAAACCAAACCAAAGTAATTCTAAGAAAAGCATTTGGTCATAGCGCTATTACAGATGTTCTCACATGCTTTCTTTCCTCTCCCAGAGACCCCGATGTTGGATGATGGAGACGAAGGAGGAGTGAAGCAGTGGCACCTGGTGAAGGCGAACGAAGAGGCGGAGCTACCCAAGCACAGACGGGGCAGTCTGAGAGACAAAGAGCGTGAGAGAGCCAAGGCGATCCCAGAGATCTACCTCACACGCCTGCTGTCTGTGAAGGTACCGCACACACACGCCACACAGTCACACTCCACTGGCGATAGGGGCAGACGGAGCACTGCATCACTTCTGCTTACTGTGTGTTTTAGGGGACACTGCAGAAGTTCGTAGACGATCTGTTCACTGTGATTCTGAGCACCAGTCGGCCGGTCCCCATGGCCGTGAAATATTTCTTCGATCTTTTGGATGACCAGGCCACACAGCACAACATTACAGACCCAGAGACAATCCACATATGGAAAACAAACAGGTTGGTAAAAAAAATAATCTTTTTTTAGGATGAGCAAAGAATTATGTGTAATTTGGTCACATCTTGTATTTTGGCTTTCTGTAGCTTGCCGCTAAGATTCTGGATCAATATCCTGAAGAACCCTCAGTTCATCTTCGATGTTCAGGCCTCTGACAATGTAGACGCAGTGCTTTCAGTCATCGCTCAGACCTTCATGGACTCCTGCACTATTGCCGATCACAAACTGGGCAGGGTAAGTGTGAATGAAGCTGGACAAGATGGATTGTGGGAAGACGACGCCAGATAGAAAGACCAGCTTCTAATGAGTTTGGTTTTATGTCTTGTACATACAGGATTCCCCAATCAACAAGCTCCTGTACGCTCGAGACATCCCACGATACAAACAAATGGTGGAGAGGTGATTTTGATGCAATTTAATGCTTAATTCATGTATAATGACATTATTTTGCATAAATGTACTTACACTACTTTGATGATTGTGTTTCATTAGATATTATTCAGATATAAGACAGACCATCCCTGTCAGTGATCAGGAGATGAACTCTTCTCTTGCTGAACTCTCTAGGGTAAGTTTTAAGGGATTTTTTCCTCCGCTGTGATTCTCGGGTTACCATATTTGCCTTTTGTGAGTGTTGTGATCCTCTGTAAAGCTGGGAATGTTTTAAAGGGGATCTATTATGTTTTTGGGCTCTACTAGAATAGGTTTTAATGCTTGAATGGTCAAAAAAGATTTGACATGTTGCAGCACCTCTCTTCCCAGTCTGTCAGTAACGCTCTGTTTAGTTCCTGTCTCTATGAAGTTGCAAAGCACAATGTGCTCTGATTGGTCGGCTGGATCAGTGTGTTGTGATTGGTTAACCGCTTCAAGCGTGTTTAGAAAATGTCATGCCCCTTACCATAACAGCGAGTTTCACCGCACTACTAACTTAAGGCATCCAGGCCTCGCCCTGTTTATTTTGCGTATGCCTTGGGTGGGAATTATTTAAATGCGGATTACTGTGACGTGTACGTTCATGGAAGAAAACTCAGGACTACAATGGACACTAAACAATGTTGAAAATGTAAAAAAGCTACAAATAAGTTTACGTATGAATCCTTAAGTCAGGCACTCCGATTTTATTTCTGTGTAAACATTTTCTGCCATTTTTGAATTCTAAAAAAAAAAACACTATTTTGACTAGTGTATTGATATCTGCTTGAATGCAACGTTCAAACGAAATTTGATAAACATAGAAAAGAATACATTTAAAATGTAAAATCTTGACAGGACTAATCGATGATCATCTGCTATGCTTCCCTTGCAGAACTACTCTAATGAAGTCAATCATCTAGTGGCATTGCATGAATTGTACAAGTATATCAACAAATACTATGATCAGGTGAGACTTTGTCTATTCCTCTCTCTCTCTCTCTCTCTCTCTCTCTCTCTCTCTCTCTCTCTCTCTCTCTCTCTCTCTCTCTCTCTCTCTCTCTCTCTCTCTCTCTCTCTCTCTCTCTCTCTCTCACACACTCTATCTATCTATCTTACTATATATATATATATATATATATATATATATGTAAGGGTTAATGCCCGACGAGGTGTCCATTGTCAGGTATTAATGGACGACGGCGAGGCGTGAACCGTCCGATGCGCAGCGGAGTCCATTAATACCTGACAATGGACACCTCGAAGGGCATTAACCCGCTTATACCATGGTCACTTGCCAAATAACACATTTTTAAAACATTAGTTTATATTTTAATTAGTTTTACAATCGAAATCTAAAGTTTTTACAAACAATAACTTGGTTTCCCTGGTTACGCCTGACGGTTTATTTAGCAACCGGAGATATTTATAGTCCGCTCGATTTATAGTCCGTATAGATACCTTGACTGCCTGTTGCTATGGTTACTCACAGCTGATGTAGCCAGCGCATTTATTTATTCATTTCGAACGGTAAACAGTCAGTTTCACCAGAACTCCTTTACTAGGTGTCCTCTATCACTTTTTAATGGACAACCCTGCAGCCAATCAGAATCGAGTATTCACCCAGACCATGGTATAAAAAAATATATATATATATATACACACACACACACACACACACACACACACACACACATATACATACTATACATATACATACTATATATATATATATATATATATATATATATATATATATATATATATATATATATATATATATATATATATATAGTCGCACTTTAGACCCAATTCTCACTAACAAACTATTAACAATGACTTTTCCCTTAATAAACTCGTAATTACTGCTTATTAATAGTTAGTAAGGTAGTTGTTAAGTTTAGGTATTGGGTAGGATTAAGGGAAGTAGAATTTGGTCATGCAGAATAAGGCATTAATATGTGCTTTATTAGTCACTAGTTAATAGTGAGAATTGGATATATACACATTTTATTTTATATAAAAACAATTTTGCATTAAGTTTTGTGTATGATTGAAAATGTTTGATTATTAAACTGAAATCAGTGTCGCACCCACCGCTCTGCAGATCCTTATGAAAGGATCTCAACATTATGCTTAATTAACATTAGAAATGGACGTTGGTGGGAAAACAATATTACTCTTTTTTTTATACATTGTCTGAAACTACACAGCCAACTTAGAGCTAGCGTAATGATTCAGACGTCAGGAAATAAAAAGATAGCCCATCCTCTTCATGTCTAAAATAATCTTTTTGTCTCTTCAGATCATCACAGCTTTAGAGGAGGACTCCACAGCTCAAAAGATGCAGCTGGGATACAGACTCCAACAGATCGCTGCAGCTGTGGAGAATAAAGTCACTGACCTTTGACCTGTAACCTCGGACAGACACTTGAAAAGACTGTAAAAGAGACAAAGCCAATGACAGAGAGAGACCAGAGACCTTGCCAAAAGGCATGAACTCTTACTTCCTGAAGACTCCAGAGCACTAAGGAGAACAGAGGATATTTGAGATGGATCGTCATGATTAAAGACAGCATTCCCAGATTCAGAGGCGTGAATCTCTCCTCGAGAGTTACACACGTTCACTGTTACTGGTCTGAGTCTTTGTTTCATCCGCGCAGCCGTCACTCGCCAACATGCTCCAGTGCCTGTGAAACTACTGTTTTCAGCGCCGCCTTGCCTGTATTTAAAAAAGAAGAAGTCTTACGTAGACCGACTTACTGTTTGGCGAGTTCTTGAGAAACTGCTAACTCGTGCATTTGGTGTGATGTGCTTAATGTGTCTTAATAAGAGCTCAAAAGGAAAAAAAAAAACGAAGCATGGCTTCTAAGGACAACTAAATAAATTTTTTTTTTACTCCCATAGACCTTTTATTTGTTCCGAATTATTTTTATTTTTTTATGAAAAACACTGGTTTAAGGGACCTCACCCTAACAGGGCCATTTGAGATGTTTTCCTACAGTATTATATACATTAACATGCATGGATACTCACGTGAATTCAGAGATTTTAGGTTGGCACATGCATGTCGCGTGTGCATTTTATTGTCGATTACGTTTGTGTAAATGGAAGGTTAACCCGATTAACACTCTTGATTTAGGTAAAGAGGTTTCATGTAACGTTCACAGTGCTCAGTTGTACATTTGTTCATAGTCATTAAGGTTTGTTTCTTCAGTGTTGATGTGTGCTTTTCGATGTTTTAGGTTGGCTTTCAGTAAAAAAAAAAATGGCGTGCCTGTCCAAAATGTGTATATCTGCGCTGCGGTACATCCCTGCACACTTGGCCGAGATAGTTACTACAGAAGTATTTAATTTATGCTTTTTTTTGTGCAATTATGACCATCCTTTCAAACTTTTGAACAACTATTTTATGGAAGCTTGTTTCTGTCATGGTTTAAAAATTAAAAAAGGTAGGCCTAATTGGGACTTTATTTCTCAGAATTGCGACTCAATATCCCACAATTCTGACTTTATAATTTGCAGTTGGGAGTTTATCTAAAACTTTGAGAAAAAAAAAAGCCGGAACTGTGATAAAACGTACAATTTCAAGATATAAAGTCAGAATTGTGAGAAATAAAGGTGCAATCCTGAGAAATAGATTCGCAGTTGTGAGATATAAACTCGCAGTTCTGTGAAATAGTCGCAATTCTGAGAAAAAAGTCAAAATTGAGACATATAAACTCGCAATCGGATATAATGTTAGAATTTGTGATATAAACTTGCAATTCAGATTTTTTTTTTCTTGCAATTTCAAATTTATATCTCACAATTCTGGCTTTATAACTCCAATTGCAATTTATATTACAATTCTGAGAGAAAAAAAAAAATTAATTACGAGATAAAAAGTCGCAATGACCTTGTTGAAAATGAGCTTCCATAATTTTCAGCTTATTTTTATTGCTTTTGTTACGAATTAATTTCCCAACTGGTGTCTCACTCTCAACGCTTGATTTGTTTTGTCGATCAGATCATGACTAACATTAATTAGCTTTTTTTTACTTTACATTTTCCGAACACTGAATGCACATTTTAAGGTGAACTAAATCCAGCTGCTGCGATAACTGTCGTACAGTGCATTGCGCGCACGTTTTACTTTCTTATTGATTTTAATGTATTTATTTATTTATTTTGTGTTTCGATTGATGTACAGACCAAGTTTGGTGATTATGATCCACCCCCAAATTAAAAATTAACTTTTTTTTTTATATCTCGTAATCTACAGCGATCTGACTGCAATTGTCAAAAAATTGTGTTTGTTCAGATCTCTTCATAAGCATTCATGCAGATATACTGGTCTTACTTTTGCTGTAGTTCACTGTTGTGCTTGGTGTTTTATACGTATGTGTGGCTGTGATACACTATAGATTATCTTGTGAGTCTTGCACAGGATGCGTTGGCCTGTTTGAAGCGACTGTAAATTCTTTCTACCATCTGATGTTCTTTTACCTGTGCATTTGTATTGTAAATAAAATGTTGCTATAACTCATAAAATGTTTCAGAAGTTGTCAGCTGTTTCTGTAACCAACTGTTCAGAAAGTTAAATTTTAAGACAGATTTGTACGTCATTCTAGTTATAAACCCTGTTAATGTCTTTAAGGATATGAATTACAATTTTTAACTGATTCAAAAATGGTGCCATTCAGTAATTATAAATAAGTAATGCTTGAATGAAATTCTTAGACTTCTGGAAAACCGATTTCGACATCACATCCTTCAGTACAGACAGTAAAGGAGGTTTACCTTATAAGGGCTTTCTATGTGTGCTGCTGTCAGCCAGGAAATGTGCATCTGTCTGTTCTAAAACCAGCCTCTGCAGGACCGCAACAGAGAGACTGTGTATATTTATCCTCATACAGTATCTTCAGTCTGTCAGAGAAAAGACCTCGAGAGTGTCTCTTGGTGACAAACATCAAGATTTCTGCTGCCTGTGTGAAAGTGAATAGCTGTAATCTAAATGATTTCTCATTATAATCCATCCATTTATTGACAAATTGTTTTAATCGTGTTGTTAACCTGGAAAAACCTGACATAATGGTCAGGAAAAAATCCTATTGAACCTTTACACAAAATGTTTTTGTTGTTTTTTGAGTATCATTTAATACATCAGACTGTTATGGCTCAGATATGTCAGCTCACACTCGAGGAGGGGAAAAACATTCAAACAATTTTTATTCAGCCCAAATTGAACAAAAATATGCAGTTTGGTGCAAGTTGATATCTGGTAATGTGTATGTATATATATATCAATATAAAAAGTTTTAATCATGTAAATAATTTATAGAAATTTTGTATAGGCTACATGATAAAATATACCCCATGTATAATACCCTATAGCCCACATGATAAAATCACATATATAAAAATGCTGCAACCGATTGTAATGTTTGAAAAAAAACAAAAACTTGATTCTTTTGACAACCCAGCTAACGGAAATATGTTTTTGGAATGTTTTACTAATGTTCCCATTAAGTCAAGTCAAGTCAAGTTTATTTATATAGCGCTTTTCACAACATAGGTTGTATCAAAGCAGCTTCACAGTAATAAATTAAAACAATACATCAATGTTTGTTTCTAGTGGAACGTCCACGTTTGGTAATGCTGATCAATAGTATCGTTGATTGATTAATTAAATTAAATATCCCCAAATATCCCAACTGAGCAAGCCAAAGGCAACAGGAAATAATGGGAACATTAAGTTCCCATTTTTTCTTAATTTTTTTTCTTCACTTTCTTCACGTCTTTTAAAAATATATAAAAACATTCTTGGATATATCATATATGCAAACATTAAAGAAACATTCCATTTTATCATTCCGCAAATATTATTGGAACGTTACTTTTGAGTGTTCTCTGAAGTGATAATATTTAAATGTAAGACGTACTAAAACATTTCAGGAAAAAAAAAAGTTTCATGAACGATGTGTAAGAAAAGGTTTTTGTGCTAACGTTTTGAGAACATTATTAAAAAACTATTCTTTTAATGTTATTTTAAGAATGTTTTTTAATAACTTTGAGAGAACCTTGCCAGATGGTTCCCTGTTAGCTGAAAGGACTATAGATCATTAGCCTTTTAACTAAGCTTGTTAATCAGTGAAGCAGCTTGGTGGATTAATATAGAAGTCAATGTTTAATGGCTGTTTTACAGCTATTTTAGAGTCAGAACCTTTCATTTTATAAATTGAGTTTAAAGACATTTGTAGACACATTACTCTAAGTACAATGGTTTGCTGGTTAAAATTTTAGCCGAGAACAGAAGCAAAGCATCAACAGCTGATGTTATTGAGGCCAAGGTAAAGCTCAATACACCTTTAATGGAAGATAAACACCCTCAACTCGAGCCCATATAAGCTCATTCACTCAAAGCTTCTCAAGGCCTATTGAACCCTCCTCATTGCTAATGAACTCCTCATTCATTTATCATGTGCCCTGTGAGAAATGCCTCAGCTGCTTTCTCCACCACATAATTGCTTTTGATTTGTTACAGTCAAACTGCATTATCAGTTTGGCAGTTGGCATTATGAGAATAGCAGGATCTATTAATGACCCATGATGCCATTTTGAGGCATGTCCCATTTAGAGTACAAAGCCCAGGGGAGAATACTTGAGGAAAGGAGGAAGAGAATCCATGTAGACAAGGATGACCTCCATTCATTAAAGCTCTAGAGATGTATTTTATTCATCATCAGGGTTTATTAATCATCAGATTGAAAGAGTGTAGTAGCTTCTGTAAATGCATTTAATAAGGCTGACTTAGACTGCAATTCAAATTAACATAAAACAGTATTCACAACACATTTTGCTTCCATAATGGGGTGCATTTCCAAATGAAACAGGGTATTTAACAGAAAAAAAAGTAGGGTTGGACTTGAACGGCATTAAATGTCACTTAATGCCAAAATACAGACCTGAATTTTGTTTGTAACGATAGTCCACTGAGTTGAACCCATGTGCTAGGCATGAGACAATGGAAACATGAGGGCTTTACACACAAGGACTAATGACATAATTAGACACCTGAAAGTAATCAACACAATGAACCAATGAGAAGACAGAACTGATAGTCACATGAAAAGATTGATGTATGACATCAAAGTACCACAAGCGATTCGAAAGTATATGGAGCCGTCTGGTCTGTAATCGCTCTCGCAGTACTTTGATGTCATACACCGATTCGTTTGAGTAGCAACCACTTCAAGTAGAACACACCTAATAAACTGAAACACGAAAAGTCCAGGAGGGTGGTGGAGTGGAGGAGGCCCAGGGAGCGGGATGGAGGGCCAGGCCCATGAAGAGGAAGTGGGCTTGGATCATGGCATAATGGCGGACCTAGACCATGGAGTGGAAGCGGGCCTGAAGCATGACATGGTGGTGGACCAGGACTGCTGAGCAGAGATGGACCTGGACCGTGGCAGAGGACTGCGGAGCTGAGGACTGTGGAGCAGAGGACCGTGGAGCAGAGGGCCGTGGAGCAGAGGACCGTGGAGCAGAGGACCGTGGAGCAGAGGACCGTGGATAAGAGGACTGTGGAGCAGAGGACCGTGGAGCAGAGGACCGTGGATAAGAGGACCGTGGAGCAGAGGGCCGTGGAGCAGAGGACCGTGGAGCAGATGGCCGTGGAGCAGAGGACCGTGGAGCAGAGGGCCGTGGAGCAGAGGACCGTGGAGCAGAGGGCCGTGGAGCAGAGGACCGTGGAGCAAAGGGCCGTGGAGCAGAGGACCATGAAGCAGAGGACCGTGGATAAGAGGACTGTGGAGCAGAGGACCGTTAAGCAGAGGACCGTGGAGCAGAGGACCGTTGAGCAGAGGACCGTGGATAAGAGGACCGTGGAGCAGAGGACCGTTAAGCAGAGGACTGTGGAGCAGAGGACCATTGAGCAGAGGACCGTGGATAAGAGGACTGTGGAGCAGAGGACCGTGGATAAGAGGACCGTGGAGCAGAGGACCGTTGAGCAGAGGACCGTGGAGCAGAGGGCCGTGGAGCAGAGGACCGTTGAGCAGAGGGCCGTGGAGCAGAGGACCGTGGAGCAGAGGGCCGTGGAGCAGAGGACCGTGGAGCAGAGGGCCGTGGAGCAGAGGGCCGTGGAGCAGAGGGCCGTGGAGCAGAGGACTGTGGAGCAGAGGGCCGTGGAGCAGAGGACCGTGAAGCAGAGGACCGTGGATAAGAGGACCGTGGAGCAGAGGACCGTTAAGCAGAGGACTGTGGAGCAGAGGACCATTGAGCAGAGGGCCGTGGATAAGAGGACTGTGGAGCAGAGGACCGTTAAGCAGAGGACCGTGGATAAGAGGACTGTGGAGCAGAGGACCGTTGAGCAGAGGACCGTGGATAAGAGGACCGTGGATAAGAGGACCGTTAAGCAGAGGACCGTGGATAAGAGGACTGTGGAGCAGAGGACCGTTAAGCAGAGGACCGTGGATAAGAGGACTGTGGAGCAGAGGACCGTTGAGCAGAGGACCGTGGAGCAGAGGACTGTGGAGCAGAGGACCATTGAGCAGAGGACCGTGGATAAGAGGACTGTGGAGCAGAGGACCGTTAAGCAGAGGACCGTGGATAAGAGGACTGTGGAGCAGAGGACCGTTAAGCAGAGGACCGTGGATAAGAGGACTGTGGAGCAGAGGACCGTTGAGCAGAGGACCGTGGAGCAGAGGACCGTGGAGCAGAGGGCCGTGGAGCAGAGGACCGTGGAGCAGAGGGCCGTGGAGCAGAGGACCGTGGAGCAGAGGGCCGTGGAGCAGAGGACCGTGAAGCAGAGGACCGTGGATAAGAGGACTGTGGAGCAGAGGACCGTGGAGCAGAGGGCCGTGGAGCAGAGGACCGTAGAGCAGAGGGCCGTTGAGCAGAGGACCGTGGAGCAGAGGACCGTGGAGCAGAGGGCCGTGGAGCAGAGGACTGTGGAGCAGATGACCGTGGAGCAGAGGACCGTGGAGCAGAGGACCGTGGAGCAGAGGGCCGTGGAGCAGAGGACCGTGGAGCAGAGGACCGTGGAGCAGAGGGCCGTGGAGCAGAGGACTGTGGAGCAGAGGACCGTGGAGCAGAGGACCGTGGAGCAGAGGACCGTGGAGCAGAGGGCCGTGGAGCAGAGGACCGTGGAGCAGAGGACCGTGGAGCAGAGGGCCGTGGAGCAGAGGGCCGTGGAGCAGAGGGCCGTGGAGCAGAGGACCGTGGAGCAGAGGGCCGTGGAGCAGAGGACTGTGGAGCAGAGGACCGTGGAGCAGAGGACCGTGGATAAGAGGACTGTGGAGCAGAGGACCGTTGAGCAGAGGACCGTGGAGCAGAGGACCGTGGAGCAGAGGGCCGTGGAGCAGAGGACCGTGGAGCAGAGGGCCGTGGAGCAGAGGACCGTGGAGCAGAGGGCCGTGGAGCAGAGGACCGTGAAGCAGAGGACCGTGGATAAGAGGACTGTGGAGCAGAGGACCGTGGAGCAGAGGGCCGTGGAGCAGAGGACCGTAGAGCAGAGGGCCGTTGAGCAGAGGACCGTGGAGCAGAGGACCGTGGAGCAGAGGGCCGTGGAGCAGAGGACTGTGGAGCAGATGACCGTGGAGCAGAGGACCGTGGAGCAGAGGACCGTGGAGCAGAGGGCCGTGGAGCAGAGGACCGTGGAGCAGAGGACCGTGGAGCAGAGGGCCGTGGAGCAGAGGACTGTGGAGCAGAGGACCGTGGAGCAGAGGACCGTGGAGCAGAGGACCGTGGAGCAGAGGGCCGTGGAGCAGAGGACCGTGGAGCAGAGGACCGTGGAGCAGAGGGCCGTGGAGCAGAGGGCCGTGGAGCAGAGGGCCGTGGAGCAGAGGACCGTGGAGCAGAGGGCCGTGGAGCAGAGGACTGTGGAGCAGAGGACCGTGGAGCAGAGGACCGTGGATAAGAGGACCGTGGAGTAGAGGACCGTTGAGCAGAGGACCGTGGCTAAGAGGACTGTGGAGCAGAGGACCGTTGAGCAGAGGACCGTGGATAAGAGGACCGTGGAGCAGAGGACTGTGGATAAGAGGACTGTGGAGCAGAGGACCGTGGAGCAGAGGGCCGTGGAGCAGAGGACCGTGGAGCAGAGGGCCGTGGAGCAGAGGGCCGTGGAGCAGAGGACCGTGGAGCAGAGGGCCGTGGAGCAGAGGACTGTGGAGCAGAGGACCGTGGAGCAGAGGACCGTGGAGTAGAGGACCGTTGAGCAGAGGACCGTGGATAAGAGGACTGTGGAGCAGAGGACCGTTGAGCAGAGGACCGTGGATAAGAGGACCGTGGAGCAGAGGACTGTGGAGCAGAGGACTGTGGAGCAGAGGACCGTGGATAAGAGGACTGTGGAGCAGAGGACCGTTGAGCAGAGGACCGTGGAGCAGAGGACTGTGGAGCAGAGGACTGTGGAGCAGAGGACCGTGGATAAGAGGACTGTGGAGCAGAGGACCGTGGAGCAGAGGACCGTGGAGCAGAGGACCGTGGAGCAGAGGACCGTTGAGCAGAGGACCGTGGAGCAGAGGACCGTTGAGCAGAGGACCGTGGATAAGAGGACCGTTGAGCAGAGGACCGTGGATAAGAGGACTGTGGAGCAGAGGACCGTTGAGCAGAGGACCGTGGATAAGAGGACCGTGGAGCAGAGGACCGTTAAGCAGAGGACCGTGGATAAGAGGGCTGTGGAGCAGAGGACCGTTGAGCAGAGGACCGTGGAGCAGAGGACCGTGGATAAGAGGACTGTGGAGCAGAGGACCGTTGAGCAGAGGACCGTTGAGCAGAGGACCGTGGAGCAGAGGACCGTGAAGCAGAGGACCGTGGATAAGAGGACCGTGGATAAGAGGACCGTGGAGTAGAGGACCGTTGAGCAGAGGACCGTGGATAAGAGGACTGTGGAGCAGAGGACCGTTGAGCAGAGGACCGTGGAGCAGAGGACTGTGGAGCAGAGGACTGTGGAGCAGAGGACTGTGGAGCAGAGGACCGTGGAGCAGAGGACTGTGGAGCAGAGGACCGTTGAGCAGAGGACTGTGGAGCAGAGGACTGTGGAGCAGAGGACCGTTGAGCAGAGGACCGTGGATAAGAGGACTGTGGAGCAGAGGACCGTTGAGCAGAGGACCGTGGAGCAGAGGACCGTGGAGTAGAGGACCGTGGAGCAGAGGACCGTGGAGCAGAGGACCGTGAAGCAGAGGACCGTGGATAAGAGGACTATGGAGCAGAGGACCGTTGAGCAGAGGACCGTAGAGCAGAGGACCGTTGAGCAGAGGACCGTGGAGCAGAGGACCGTTGAGCAGAGGACCGTGGAGCAGAGGACCGTTGAGCAGAGGACCGTGGATAAGAGGACCGTTGAGCAGAGGACCGTGGAGCAGAGGACCGTGGAGCTGAGGACCGTGGAGCTGAGGACCGTAGTGGGCTAGGCCACGAAACGTAAACCAGAGGACGAGAACATAGGGTGTGGAACAGTGGACAAGACCATTGAGGATCAGGTGGACGTGAACCTTATTTTTACACTAGGCTACTTGTCATGTCAGTGGTAAGTGTTAACAGGCTCATATTAACCGCAAACAGCTACTGTCTCTCTCTCTCTCTGTGTTCTCCAGCTGACTGGTGGGTATTTTCAGCACTACATGAAAGACAATGCACAGAAACCACAGCAACTTGTGCTCCAGACTGCTCCAACTTTGTGCAGCTTATTTTAGTTGGATGATGAAAAAGTTTGTTTTGCTTATGCTATAGTTAAAATGAGCAGCACAGACACCTGTCTCCTAAGAATATATCTCAACTCTGAGAGAGAGAGGGGTGGGGGGAGTGTAGGTGTAGAAAATGAGAGGGTTGTAACTTGTGGAGGGTAAAGCCAGAGGAGCATCTATGAGCAGCTTCAGACCTCTGATGAAATCATGCAAACAAACACAACCAATGTGATCGGCAGCAAATCGTGAGTACTCAGCATGCTTCTGGATATATTTCAGTGTAAAGGCATTCAGAAAAATATTTCAAATCTGAGCTGCTGCTGTTGGGTTATTGTTTTTGGATCAGAGATTCACTCTGTGGCCTGTGGTATAAAGTAAATCTCCTTCAATTCTTATAAAAAAATAAGAAAATAAATGAGAGAGTTCGCCTGGAATTGTAGGACTGTGAAGCCTGGTCTTTAGGACATGGATAGTGTACTGGCCAATTGGTGCTGGCAGAAATGTATCCTTATATAACGAAAATGTCTGCTTTATATTTAGATGAGAGTTATGTAGTTTTTTTATATAGTATGTGCTTTATATTAGCTGAGAGTTTCACATTATCTTATCTATGGTTTCGATCTTATTTGGTCTTTAGCATTAATTCTCAAACTACAAATCATGTACGACCTTTGATCATTTGAGAACATCCACCTAATTTACTTTTTTTTTTTTTAGTTCCGTTTTAAGAACTTGACATAGTAACATATTTAGATTAATAACAATATTTCTATAATTTAGGTAAATTATGCTGCTGTCCCCTAAACACATACATCACAATAATTATATTAGGACTGTTGTTGTATGTGATAAATGCATATTTTGCAAATATTTTGTAAATAATCTATAATTATGTAATAAATATTATCTTATATAAAAAACAATATACTATATGTTATAAAAAAATAAAAAGGCCTATATATTAAATTATATTATAAAAATTAGTTTAGAGCTTAGAGTTCTGCTATCAGGCTGGTTGCATTATTTATTCTGCTTAAAATCAGAAGTTCTAAATAAAATATGGAGCAATAAATATACCATTTGAAATTAAATGTTTTTTTTTTGTAGTCTACACTTGAGTGCACCATCTGTTGTACAAACTTGTAAAATATTTTTATGGACTTAATATTTTGAATGGGGAAAAAGTACTGTAGTAGTACCATATTCATGCAGTGATATTACCATGGTGCTTCTTTGCATGTGTCAGTAAAGTTTCTTTCACTATCAGTCAAGATATAATTGAACAGTTTGTTTTACTGTGGGAATGTGTCCCTCACGTTGCCCTCGGAAATCTTGTGTGACATGAGTGACAGACAGAAAGTGGCATGATATTTTTTCAGGTCACGGTTCAGAGATCCGGCTGTAAACTCCCCCAGCAGCGGGTGTTGAGATCTAAATGCGGTGCTGGCTTATCTGACCCTTCGTGAGCCAAATGTGTCAGGATAGAAGAGCTATACTGGACGTTTATGGTTGTCTAAGAATACACCACAGATTTAGTATTTTGTATTATGCTCCATTACATCAGCAACACTAAGTTATTTATACTCACAGGAAACTATATTTTCAAACACATTTGCAAAGATTAATGACTCTCACTTCTTCTTTTGGCATCATATGTGATTATGCATGTATGAATAGTCAGATGTAACTTTAAGATGATAATATATGTGTTTTTGGGTTCTAATGCAGGTCTCATGTAGTTATGGACTATAAACTGAAAAAAGTAAGAAATTACGAACATCTTGAACCGGATTACACAGAGGAGCATGAAGATCCAAAAGATTACTGCTACGGTATTTTATTTTATTTTAATTTTATATATATATATATATATATATATATATATATATATATATATATATATATATATATATATATATATAATTTTTTTATTATTTTTTTTGACATAATTAGCAGTAATGATAACAGTTCATTGACGTCTCTCTATAGGTGGGTATCACCCGGTCGAGGTGGGAGATGTGTTTAATAAGAGATACAAGGTTCTGTCAAAGCTGGGTTGGGGTTATTTCTCTACTGTGTGGCTCTGCATTGACCTCAGGTACTGAAACTTTGTGTTTGCACCACATATCTATGCATTTCCGTGTACTAAGGCGTATAAGTGTTTATATGTAAAAGTCCTTGGGCCCTATCTAGCACCCAGTGCAATTGACTTTGTACAGCGACACATGTATCATTCCTATTTTGCACCCGCGCACAGCGGACTTTTCCCTCCACAGACGCACGTCGTTTAACTAAGAAATACACTTGCGTTTCCCGGGGCGGTTCAGCACAAAGAGGAGGCGTGTTCCGGCGCAAACGTTCCTTCATGCTATTTTGCAGGTTTAGAAAACAATTCCGCCATTGACCGAAAAAACCTAGTTTAAAGTCAGTGGCGCGGTGTACATGTTATTCATATGCAATTTTAAGGGCGCATGCTTGGCCATAATCAATGTAGCGTGTGCACAACGCATACACTTTGATTCTCTCATCTACACAGAAGCAGCAGTTCTCATTTTTGCAAATCATACATTATTACGATAGATAGATAGATAGATAGATAGATAGATAGATAGATAGATAGATAGATAGATAGATAGATAGATAGATAGATAGATAGATAGATAGATAGATAGATAGATAGATAGATAGATAGATAGATAGATAGATTATTATAAAAGCATACATCTAGCTTACACATTAACCCAAATTATCATACGCCTGTTTAACCGAAGTTAATTTGGGTGTGTTTCTCCATTTCCAAACGTCCCTGACGATGACGTCGGTATCCTCGGCTGTGAACCGCTGCTGGCACGTGTCTGGCAAATCCGCCGTTATAATAGGAATCCGCTATAGAACAAGCGCGCCTACTCTTAAAGGGAATGTGAGATGACGCTCTGATTGGTTTATTTCACGTTACGCCCAAACCACACCTATGAATAATGAAGCTACTTCAGACCAACCCATTTTAGATTTGCGTCGGGCGCAAGAGTCATTTATCCCGCCAGTATAATAGCAACAGCGCCCAAGACCCGCCCACAAAGTTACTTGCGTTTTGCGCTTGATACTTGCGTTTTAAATCGTTAAAATAGGGCCCCTTAAGTGTTCATGTTCATGGTTTTGCAGGTCAGGCAGGCATGTGGCAGTGAAGGTGTTAAAGAGCGGACCTGGATTTACTCAGGCTGGCCAGGATGAACTGACATTACTGCGATGTGTGAGTGTCTCTCGCTCTTTCTCTCTCTGGTTGTCTGTTTCTATTTCACTGTGTTCCCTCTCTACAGGCCAGTGGTCCCACCGCCCGTAACCCTCATAAAAGACATATAGTGCAATTACTGGATGAGTTTAAGATAGCAGGTGTGAACGGGATCCGTATCCTTTCTTAAAATCATGTATGTGAAACCATACCATCTAACAAAAAATGTTCTAAGAACTTTTTGATAACGTTCTAAGTTATGAAACATTACTTCTGAATGTTCTCTGTATGTTCAAAATGAACGAAGTTATAACCGATTAAAGTTTCGGTTCTATTCTGACTCGGAAAAAGGTCCAAAACCCAGCAAACACATTTACGTTGTGGCAACGTCTCTGGCACGTTGCATTTCTGCTATGGCAACGTCGCTGTATACGTGCTCGCAACATTGTAACAACGTAGAATTGTAAGACGTGACAGGGCTGTAGCAACGTTGTTGCGCGACATTCAGCAACTGAGAGACGACGTTCTGACAATATATTTATATGGTGTATTTTGTTAGATAATTATGTACTTTTTATCATTTAATGGGGCTATCAACACCTGCAAGTGTAGCCTACACTTTAAAGAGTAAAAATGACAGAAGGTTTCGTTAATTCAACTTTATTAAAATTGCATATAATCAAATTGCACTTCCAAAAGTCATACATTTGTGAAAAAAAAGAAAAGAAAAGAAATAAACGAATACACATTTATTTTAAGTATAATAAATAAAACATGAAAAGCAAAGGCAGATCAGAACATTTAATGAACAAAACCGGGTCTGTATGGCAGACAGTAGCCGAGCAGGTGTCACCGGGGAAACATATCCACAAATCCAGAGGAGCAAAGAAACGAATGAGACTAAATAGCGGAAAAATCAAACGAAAAACTAAACAGTGCGAGCGATGCTTCATTAATCACATTAGAAATTAAAGCTGTAGGTTGTGTTTGATAGCTGAGGTAACTGTTAGGCTAAACGCAATACTCACGTATCCTTGCTCGATGATGAATGAGAACACAATGAGCCCAACAACAGGTAGTTGGAATTTAAAAGGCTGATTTTCCCGCTTCAGGGCAGTGACGAGTACATTATGTAGTCCAGTGGTTGTAAAGACACCCTAGGCACAACCTTAAGCAATGGCCCTGAACGATGGTTTAATGTCAACATTGTGACAACGCTGTAACAACTTCACCACACAACGTAGTTATAGCAACCTTTTGGCCATGTTGTTAAAACGTTGTTAGAAGGTTGGCTACGTTGTGCCAACGTTCTGTGTTTGCTGGGAACTGACTTCCACCCCCTCTGAGGCTCGCAGCCTGTCTGAACGAGGCCAGCACAGATTTTGGCCAATACCTCTGCTGCCCAGCTGTCTATGGATTCTGGGCTGTTTTGGTACGAAAGGACCCCTCGAGATCTATTATCGACCTGAATTTGAAGGTCCTAGAGGAATGTTTTTTTTTGGTGGTTATGCAAACTTTAACGGAACATTTCAGTTGATGATTTTGCAAACATTATGAGAACGTCACTTTTAAATGTTCTCTGAATGTTCTGAAAATAAACACTGGACATTAAATGCTATTCATCACATTTTCCTACGGACTGTAATATTAATGTCCCTTTATGATCAGACTGAACAGTTTAGAAACAGTTTTGACACTTTGTAAATATCAACTTCAAGGAAACCACTGGGCTTCTCCGAGCAACACAGTGTTGTTTCATTCGTAAATGAATCAGTGTGTTTGAACAAATCGGTTGATTGACTGATTCAAATGACTCATTGAAACATTAAATCTTGTCGCCATTTACTGGCGTATTGGTGTACCTGAAAGTGTCACTAAAAATCTCTAACATGCACTAACATATAGGTTCGGTCACACTCGTGACATTTCAGCTAAATTTCAAGGGCAAAAAAGGTACATTGTCAATAGTGTAGCAATGTATGAAGCACATCTCACACAAAAGTCACTTTCAAACCAAGCAGATTAATGTTGGTCAATGTGGCGAATTCTTGTGACAAACATGAACATGAGCGAAATATACATGGGGAACTTTTCGCCCTCAAATAAAACTCCCGATCACACATATTCCTGTTGAAATGATGGGGTTTCGGCCGGGGAAATTTGCAGAGAAAATGCGACTGCATGTGGAACAATACAGTGAAAAGTTGCATAGCCTTATGAGCACTCTTGGAACACCACTCACCCAATCAAATTCAACAACCAGAAGAAGGGCTGTATAAATTATGTACTGTGGAAAAGTTGGGGTGTCTACTTCGTCTTTATATAATACATCAACACAGTTAGTTGGTTCTTGACCACTATGTAGATATTTGTTTGGTGTTGGAGCTGCTGGGGCCGGACTTGCGCTGTTGGCAGATGTGTTTTGGTAGTCCAGGTCTCTCTCTCACCTGTGTCAGACACATCATCACTCAGGTGAGACACTATTTATATTTAAATTTTAAATAGCATAAGACCTAAACACTGTATCTGTCGCAGGTGCTTGAAGGTCTGGAGTATCTTCACCGCCACTGTAAGATCATACACACAGACATCAAGCCTGAGAACATACTGCTGTGTCTCACACCGCAGTCCCCATCTCATCCTCCAGGGGGCGCACTACAAATGCACACTTCATCTATTAAAACCACAATACTCCAGGATCCTGGTAAGAATATCAGTAAACATAAATGTAAAGTAAATCAAACGTAGCATTTATGTTAAACCACATGGATTTAGAGAGAAGGCTGACATCATCTACTTCTTCCGTGTAGGAGCAGCTGGAAAACCTGGAAACTTGGATAAAATAACGGTGAAGATTGCAGACCTCGGCAGCTCATGTTGGGTGGTGCGACACATTCAGTGAATGCATATAATGATTTTCTAAAGCTAAAGAATATGCAGCCTGGTCTTGTGAAAGGACATTCTTGATTCACTGAATCAATGAATTAGAGCAAATCACTTGATGTTTAAATCTGATTAGATTTCCTAACCTCTTTTCTTGTTGTTATAGTACAAACACTTCTGTCAAGAGATCCAGACCAGACAGTATCGCTCTCTGGAGGTTCTTCTAGGCTCTGAATATGGACCTCCAGCTGACATCTGGAGTGTGGCCTGCTTGGTGAGTCTACAGCTGGAGTGTTTAACGAAATAGAGCCTTCTAGAAGAAGATTTGGCCACGGTCACACTGAAAGCCTTGGTGCTCAATTCTTTGATTTTTTTACATTATTACACATTCATGCTATCAGAATAATGTTGCCTTCACGTGCTATCGGAATTATCGTAAATATGAGTTTACTAGTTAAAAATTGGACATAAACGCCATTCCAAGTCGTATTTACCACTGGGAAGCTCAGGGATAATTTTGATACCCAAGTTCTCGAGATGGGTGGGCCAACATGGCAGAGGGGAGAACGATTACCTCTGTTACTGCAATTCTTTATTAGATTTTTCCACAACAGCTCAATCACCTTGTCTTGTCATTAAAGGAGTGCATATTTATATATATGAATAAACATTTGAAGCATATTGTATCTTTCATACACAACGAAAATAGCCTATATTTGACCGAAATTCCAGAATTGTCAGCAAACTGACATTCTAGATAGCGCAATGAATGTCTGGTTGTCAATGAATGGGACGCTAAATATAATTTTGGCTTTAATAAGATTTTCGCAATAAATAGGCAAGAATAAACCTGGTGTCCTCCATGATTGTTCTTTCCGCCAGCAAAGCACTAGAATGCGACGAGCTCATAACCATGACTTTAAAAGTGGGAAGTAGGAAACATTCCGATAACACGTGAAGGCGGCATAACTGTGCTGCGACTTCCATATTCACTGAGTAACCAAACAACTATCGGTATGTAAAATGTTTGGAGTGACTCCCATCAGTGCAGAATTGTGATGAATGTTGATCTAGAGTGACGTAAAAGTCGCATGAATTCATGACTGCTCAGACTGTGGTCACATTGCAAAACATATGATCTCTACTGGATATAGGCCCTGTCCCAAATGGCACACTTCTTACGCACTTTCGGTCTTGTGGACTTGCAATGGCTGCCGCATGCGTGTGTCCATTAAGTCCACAAGACCGTAGGGTGTCCCAGGGTGCTCGCAGGCGCTCCCTTTGCGGTTGATATGCACAATTTTGCTGAGCTAGCTCTGCAGCAGACTTCTACCCAACAGACAAAGAGGCGTTGCGTCACTAAAGTGCGGACTCGTAGGAAGAACGCAAGTGTTTAGAGTGCCATTGGGACAGGGCCTCAGTATCACATATGGAAGTGGCCTGAATCAGAATTTAAAAAAGTCTGATTCCATGTGGTTTTATATTATGAATCATTTATTTTTATCAATATTATTTTGCACCAGGCATTCGAGCTTGTTACCGCTGATTCCTTATTTGAACCCAAAGGAGGGCAGAATTTCTCCTTAGAGGAAGGTAAACCATTTAAAAGCCACCCTCAATATTTTTATTAGAAAAGTGTACCAGATTTGTGGTGTTGATGGTTTCTATTATTTTTAGACCACCTGGCTCATATTATTGAGCTCCTGGGTAAAATCCCATTGTCAGTTGCTCTATCTGGGAAATATTCCTCTGAGTTTTTCAACCGCAAGGGTGAGTAGAACACTAGATTCGTCTTTCGCAATTTATCTTGGTGTGGCAACTGGTTAAATGAATCAATTTAATGCAAGAGTGATTTGTATCTTTATTAACAAACTGTATACTTATGTTCGTCGTTGCATAGGTGACCTGCGGCGAATTGCTGTCCTCCGTCCATGGGGGCTGTATGAAGTGCTGGTGGAGAAATATCACCTTCTCCTCAGAGAAGCGGCGCTTTTCTCTGATTTCCTTTTGCAAATGTTGGACTTCCTGCCAGAGCGGAGGGCCACAGCAACTCAGTGTCTCAAACATCCCTGGCTAAAACTGTGAGCCTTTCTGGCTTCTTGTACTTGAAATTGTATTGTGCACTAGGTCTCCATAAGATTTCCTGTCCATGTCCATGCATGTTTTGTTCATGGTGAATGAAAAGGTCATGCTTTAATTTTTCCAAATAGGGCTTAAATGAATAGTTCACCCAAAAATATTAATTCAGTCATCATTTATTCATTCTTATGTTGTTCCAAATCTGTATGACTTTCTTTCCTCTGTGAAACACAAAGTAAATGATGACAGAACGTTAATTTTTGTGTGAACTCTCTCTTTAAATAATGATGGCTGGTTCTGTAACATACGTGAACAGCATAGCAAATGCTTTTAAATCTGTGAAATATGTTTAAATGTTTGGTACATACATTCCACTCTTAAATAAGCCCTGTAGTGCTTCTGTGCATATATCACAGACTAAAAACCACGATGACCATAACTGATCAGTTCGGTTTCTTAAATAATATTGGTGCACTGAGATGTAAGTGGTGTGTTCTGACTTTAGAGATGCTAAACAAGCCACTTGTTTTGGTAATCAACATGTAAAAAAAATGTGTTTGATGCCATAGATAAATAATTTTTTTATTGGACATTTAACTATGTAAATTTGTCAAGGTGAATGTCTGTTATTGTACAATCATCTGTTTGTCCATCTCCATATTTTCAGACTAAAATTAAGGTCTTGAGTTTCAGAGTTGTAATTGTTAAAGGTGAACTAAGTAACTTTTTTTACCTTAACTGAACAGCTTCGGAGTCATTGGAATAGTTATATTACTTATTTCGGGTTGAATGGTGGTCAATCAATTTATTTTTTTAAAAAACTTTAGAGTTTTTTAAAAAAATAAAAAACTCCCCCCAATTTATTTTTTTGTCTAGTAATTTGAATGTTGTATTCGAAAGGAGATGCAAAGAAATTACACATTGCTGGGTGTTAGATTTTTCTCTATAAGAAGTCACTTATTTGGTTTAAAAAGTCTTTTAAAATGTCAATGACGTCAGAATGCTGACGTCATTAGCAGAATGCTAGCGTGTTATGGGCAACAACAACTCAACCTGTAAGAAATCGAAAAGAAATAAGTACTCGATTATTCAACTTTCGACCTATAACCCATGTTGAACTTGCAAAATCTACAATAAAATCTGAGATTTCTCAACGGCAATCGGGTGAAAGAGACACATTTAGCCGTCTAGCCCCATAGACTCCCATTCAGTCTGCACTCGCCCGCGATCACCTCCAGTGGAATTCTAATGGAACTGCAACCAACCATCTATACAATGGGGCTAATAGGAAGTGCCAAGGCTCTCCGTAGACGGGCTCTGGGGACGGGCTTTAAAGATAGGGGAAGGTAATTTTCAGAGAGGCTAGCAATAGCGAGCTAGTTTTGAAAGCATAAGATCCCACCCTCCTTCAAAACACATGAAGGCATACAGCAGGGAGCAAACAAAAGCGTCATGAGATGGTGTTAAACTACCTCATGTCTCAAAGCACATAACATTATAATAACAATGAACATAAACAACTTGAAAGTGCACAGCACTGCTACCTGACTGCTGCATATTAATTTTGTAATTGATAGTGTTGACATAGAACTGCATAAATCCGAGTCTGAAGACGCAAACAGCTCCGGGTAGAACGTCACGGGTTGCCATCTCGTAATTATGGTAATTACGACATGCCATGAACGCAGCATAAGCTTATTGTTTTGTTGTCAAAATAAAACAATACATAATTTCTACACACGTCTGTCTAACACTGCATAGCATGAAACGCGCTGATGATGTGCGCGGAGGTATGGAAATACATATGTTGACAGACAGGTAGGACATCTGACACAAAAAGTACACAAAAGATTTCAACTAAAATTTAAATTAGAACTTAAAATACAAAAGTTAATAAAAAATTTATAAATACTATATCTATATAAATAATACTAAATTAACACTTGAGCTATGCAATAACACAATATATGAGCAGAAACAGGCTTAGGCACAGCCCTACCTGTTTTATAATTTATTGAAGTAATAATATAGAAAAAAACTAGACATCTAAACATCTAAAATGCTAAGAAAAACTAGTTTATAAAAAATGCAACTTTGAGGAATGCTTGATTGCGACATTTAGCAGGCGATAGATGCTTCCTCTTCTGTGCTGAGTTTGACCTCCTCCATGGCAGCAAGCTCTTTAGCTGAGCCAATCTGCAGCTCTTCTACCTTTCTCTGTTTCTTTTCCTCTTCCAACCATCTGTAGTTGTAATAGTTCATGATGAAGAGGAAGACACCTCCGGCCAGCATCATCACACCACAAGCAAAGTACATGTATTTATAGTCCATGAAGATGTCAACCAGTAAACCTGAAGAGGAAACCTGTTAATAGACTTCCTGAACAATTTAACACAGAGATATATAACAGTGAGGACTTACCAGAGATTGGTGGTCCCAGCAGGACAGGCCCACACTCTATAATGGTAGCGAGCCCAACCGCACTGGAGAACCGCTGTGCTCCCACCAAATCCATGAGTACCTCGAAAAGAAGAGCACACACCATGCCAAAAGCCAGGCCAAAAAGCACAGCGTACACCACCAAGCCTGTGTAACCTGGTAAGAGCGGACACATCATATGGCACAGGCCATTATATATCACAGCGAAGCTGAAGAAATACTGGATTTTGGGCCTGATCCATCTGGTGTTGGCGACCAGACCCGTTCCTGGACGTGCGAACATGTCCACTAGAGCAAATATGGAGAGCAGGAATGCTGCTGAGTATTCGTCTATCCCCTGATGCTTGGCATATGGTGCCAGGAAGACCACTGGGGCAAAAAAGCCAAAAAACATGAGCACATTTCCCACCAGATAGATGAGGAAGCCTCTGTGCTTGAAGAGGGTTACATCAATAAACTGGTTGACCTTTGCGGCACAGCCTGACTGCTTGGACTTGTCCTGCCCAGCTGTCTGAGGGGTGACGTCCAGATCCCCTCTGTCATTTTCTTCAGAGGTTTGGCTCACTGCCGGTTTTATTTTTATCTTGATGGGCCGCATAAGGGCTCCAGCTACGCAGCAGTTGAGCACCACTCCTCCGAGGATGAGGAAGCTTCCTCGCCATCCAAAATGGTCAAAAAGAAACTGGTTGAGGGGAGCCAGGGTGGACAGGAAGACTGGGCTCCCCGCCATTGCCAAGCCATTTGCTAATGGCCTTTTCACAAGGAAGTATTTGCCAATTATCGTAAGAGATGGTTGCAGGTTAAAAGCTAAGCCAAAGCCTATAAAACAAAAGCATTTTATGTGCATTGCTCAATGAGTTAACATTTAACTAAGTACATACCCTGATGACATATTACTCCAATAAAAGTACTTGAGTAAAAGTATTTACTTCTGAATTTAAGTATCAAAAGTAAATTTTACATACTGCATAATGCTCAAAAAATATATAGTTTTATATAGCAAGGCTGCATTAAATTGATAAAAAGTGGCAGTAAAGACATATACAATGTTACAAAAGATTTAAAATACTGTATATGCTGAACTTCTAAACTTTCTATTCATCAAAGAATCCTAAAAAATAAATACATCATGGTTTCCACAAAAACATTAAGCAGCACAAGTGTTTTCAACATCGATAATAATCAGAAATGTTTCTTGAGCATCAAATTAGAATGATTTCTGAAGGATCATGTGACACTGAAGTGATCCTGAAAAAAAGTTCACAATATTACTGTCTTTACAATCAAATAAATGCAGCCTTGGTGTGCATTAGAGACTTCTTTTAAAAACATTAAAAATATCGTCCCGACCACAAACCTTTGAATTTGAATGTCCAATCTAACATTATTATGAATTATCATCATTAGGAGTCAGCAGCTATGAGAATCATATTACACCTGGTTTTTGGCTCATTTTGAGTCAGACAAATTCAGTGATTCGTTAACTTGAGACTCACTTTGAATGAATCATTGAAACAGTGAGTTTATAACTGCTGCAAATCCGAATAGTCGAATTCACAAATGAATAATAGAATGTGATTCGTAAACCAGTTGAGTACAGTTGATTCCTAAGAATGATTCGCTCACAAATCAGACATTGCTGTTGTTGGGTCTCAGGTCAGGTTTCAGTTTCTCCATGTCAAAATAACAAGGAATGGCATGTTTTTTTCTGAATTGTAGTGAATTAAAAAGTCAGAGCTTCTATTTAGTGCTTGAATATAACCCAGAATATTCATTTAAACAGACAGCTTTGACCTTGAGTTTGTAATCTTTGATCATTCACATGCAGGGGAGGAACCCCAGTGCACTGACACTGACCAATCAGAATGAAGCATGCTTTTTACTAGCAGAAGAACAATGTCACAAGAAGGGAACAGAGTTACAATCTATAAACTATGTCTATATGTGTTGTGGTCCTCTATGTCCTAATTTCTAAGGCTACTGCTGTGATTAACATTAAAATATGTACCTCCAATGACTCCCACGCATAAATACAAATGCAAAATGGTAGTGCCAAAAGACGCCGTTACCATAGCAAACCCAACCATTAGCCCACCAACAATCACCACTGGGCGGCTACCATAGCGGTTGACCAAAATGCTGCTCACAGGTCCTGCAAGGTGAGAGAAAAAGATGATGCAATGCTCATATTAGGTGTCATGAACCCAAAAGTAATACTAAAACCTTGACCTCTAAATTTGTTATACAAAATAAGATTAAAAAATGGAGCACAGCTCTGGCTTATTGTGCAAGCATGGAGACAAAGTAATCTTTGATTTGGGTTATTTGGTTACTTTTAGCACACATTGAACTGTTCTGCTCTGTTTGTGGGAGTATGGAATGCCAAGCAATGTCATGAAAATGCTCACACGCACATCATTGTGTCATCAAATCATTATGCAAAGTTGAGTAATATGCTTTCTAACCTCCTGCATACATGGTAGCCAGCATGATGGAGGAGACCCAGGCTATCTCACTGTAGGAGATGGAGAAATACTCCTGGATTTCTTTGAAGTAGATGGTGAGAGACTTGGGGAAGGCGTAAGAGAAGCCGATGGAGATGAAGGATCCCAACACCACGGCCCACCCCCAGCCGCCATCGGGAGGGGTATAGCCCAGGTTTGTGCTAGCTGATGGGGGCATGTTTTCTTTTTAATTCCTCTCTAAAAAAAAACCATATAAACATTTCATTAGTATTAAATGAATTCATTAAAAGAACAGAACATTGCTCTGAATTAAATACAGAAATCATGCAAGAACTTTCCTGTTGACTGATAAGTCTTTGTACACATTTAATTCCCAATGCACTTGATTTATTTATTGATAGCTACATTTCCACTAACTAAAAAAATAATAGAAAAATTCTAGGAGGAGATAAATGTCTGCGACACAAAATTAGTGACCTTACCTCTCTCTCCATGAGCTTCCAGATGGCGATGTTCAACATGTCCTGCTTTTTTTATTTTCTTATCAGTTCTCTTTCTTGTGGTTCTCCATACCACGTGAAATGCCTTGCCCCTTTTTTAAAGAGAGAGAGAGATTGATGGTGTGATTATATTTCTGAAATCTGACCAAAGAGCAACTCAGAATTCCTGTTTGCTATATTGGCATGGTTATAGGTTAATAAAATATTAAATTAAGTCGCAAGTTATATGTACACTTACACACAGATACATACAAGCAATTAAAAGTTAAATTAAACTAAAAAAATAAAAATAAAGAATAATGAATTATCAAATTAGTAGGACTTGCAGAACAGTATTGTTTTTAGCATTTTTATATACTATTATAATAGGCTATTTATTAATATTTTGAACATGCTTTTATTTTTAAATGTTCAGTTTGGTATTTTAATTTATTTTTTTGTAATTTTTTTGAAAATCTTTTAGTTTTTTTATATTTATATTAATATTACAGTTTTTTTTTTTTTTTTTTAGACACTAAGGCCTGGTTTCACAGACAGGGCTTAGAATAAAGCCCTGTCTGCTTTATAAACAATAAACCAAATAGCTTTTATAAACGTGTCTTAGAATTACTGGTGTGCACCTTGAGACCAAACAATGGCACTGACATATTTTAAGATATGTCGAGCAAGTTACTTAAGGTTAAACCAGCTCAAACATACATTTAAGTCTGGGACTAGCTTAAGCCTTGTCTGTGAAACCGGGGGTGAAAGTGGCACTTGAGGTCCACTCAGTGAAACCATTCACTCATACAGCTAATCTTCAGACAAATGGTGCATCCAAAATCACATACTGAGTAGGTAACTACATTTGAATTTACTTTGTGAGCAAGTTTCATATAGAATGAATATGGGTAGTACGAATGAAATCTGGACATACTACATGATCTGCCATATTGTTATTGCCACGTGACCTGTTGGTTCACTTCCATTCATAAATCCCCTCCCGTGGCCTCATGGGATAGTAAAGTGACCATCGAACGCGCACTACTAGTCATCAGAGGACTTTATGCCGTCAGTTTTTCGCATTCTTTAGAAAACTTATTTTCGATATTTCAACTTAAATTTAATTATATAGCACATTTAAAAACAAGTCAATAAAATAAAATTCCTTGATCTTTTGATATGTAAAGGTAGGGACACCCCAAACCAACGCCAAAGAACTAGCGCTGATGAAAGTCAACTGTGTTGTCGCCTGCATCGGGGGTAAAAATCTGCACTTGAACACACCGAGAGAACTACAGCCGACTTTCAGCTAGCATGTAGCATGCATAGTTCTGCGCCTGCGTGTGAATGAGAAAACGATCTATTTCTGCAGATATATTCGTCTATATTCCTCATTCGAAATGGGAAACCGACGCTGCAGATACACAAACTGCACAAGCAGCGCGTTCTTACCGTTTTTAATATGAATCCCCACTTCCCAGACAACAATATAGTGTCGGCCCAGATCCGGTCCATATCTAGTACGCGTGGAGTCCACATGTACCAGATGTGGCCCGGATCTGGGCCTACACTATGTTGCTGTCTGGGCTTGAACAGCCAATCAGAGTTCTCTCTCTCACCGACAGCCCGACATGCTGAATCGGCCCAAAAAACCCAACAGCGTCCAACTAGAGCCAATGGTGTGGAACACGCCGAAAAAACTACGTCGGCCCGATGGTGTATCCCGGTCTTAAGAGGTCATTGTACTATAAAAAAATCCTGTAGATTTCAGAACTCAAAATGGACTTGTTAGGCCAAAAACAGCTTTCACTGAAACCAGCTCTGTCATATTATGACGTAATAGTGCGAGAAAGACTGCCTCTGCAGAAACAGATCAGATCATCTACATCATCGTATGTTTGGCCCAGCCCACTGGATATATAATTGTCCTCTTTAGCCACATTACTAATAGACAATCGATAAAACCAAGGCTGCATCCGAAAACTTAGGCAGCTGATTTGGTTGCCTTGCTGCCCTATCAGGCAATGACTTTGCAGGCCGCATTTGCGCATGAAGGCACCTCACGAAACTGACTTTTTTCACACAGACTTCTGAGGCAGCCAAACGGTTTGGGTTTGGAATGCGGCATTTTATATATAATATATATATATATATATATATATTTATATTTATATTATATAATAGGCAGCATTTTTACGTTTTCGGATGCAGCCTGAGTCTAGGTCAAAAGTGTGACCATGGCTGTGAGTAGCTATACAGGGTTCCGGCTTAAAAAGTGTGGCACGGTCACGGTGTCAGTGTGCCTTCTCAGCAAGAAGATCCCTGGTTCTTTTTTTTTTTTTTTGAAATAATGAAAAAACGAAAAAGGAACTGTTTATGCATTTTTCTACGTTCAATATTAAATCAGAAAAAAAAAGACTGAACGCATGATACACGGATTCGGGAATAACGCTAAGAAAGAGAGAGAGATTTTTTTTTAAAACGTCTTATTTTATGAGAGGTCTTCAGATGACACTTTGACTTAGACATATCTAAATCCTTTACCAAAATAAAACTAGGCCTATATAATTAGCGTACATTTATTTTTTATTTAATTTTACAATTATTTGTATTATAAGTGGATTTGCTTTTTCACGTGACAATTCGCTATTCTCGCATTTGGCGGCATTTACGACAGCATAGCCTATCCTCTCCTGCACGCGAAAGAAAGAGAGAAGGAGAAGAAAATGGGTAAATGTTCAATTGTAAGTAGCCTACATGCTTTATGTGCGTAGGGATGTGCCATATGTATCGTCTAATGATTGTTGTTTGTTTTAATAATGTGCGACCTGACGTCGAGTTCGTCACTCACGCTTTATTTCACTGCGTTATGTACACGTGCAGAAATATGGCCTTAAAAGTCAAAATACCAGAGCATTTTTGCCCCGATGAGTTTTTTCCCCTTATATTTACATGATCATATTATAGTTATATTACAATTTCACACGAGCAAAAGTGCCATTTCCCCCAAATATCAGCACTATTGTGGTATTTATTTTATACAAGAGTTAAATGAAAAATAAGTTAACATTGTGAGTTAGGCTACATTTTAGACACAGTATTGTTTGTCAATATTGTTTGTTTTTCCTTTATTTCGCCAACGAAAATTTCAAAATGAAACCACATCAGAACGAGTCTCCAAGCAACAGACAATCAATGATTCAGTGACCTATCCAATAAAGATGGTCACTCATAGACATAATATACATAGACGCCCTATTGGCCGCTTTGGAACGTTGCTGCGATACGTCAACGCGTCCGCCATTTTGTGGAGGGCAAGACTGCGCTGTAATCAAATGCAAGTAAACTGCTGAGCTGCGGTTTTTCTGTATAAAAAACAAAAAAAATTACATTTATCAACCGATTTCAGTGGTTTGTATGTGGTGTACAAAAAAAGTTCCATCTGTAGTTAGTTAAACTCTCGATAGTTAGACTTATATATTATTATTTTTTTTTTAATAAGGAATGGCCAAAGCTCTGGCTTGTCATGTATTTAGCTTTTCATTCTTGGATAAGAATTGTGAACACCCCCATACTGAGATATAATTTAATTTTCACATTAAATTAAATAAAGTTTTCTTATTGTGGGAAAAGCATATTCTGTCATTGACCCGATTTTAGCAATAACAAAGATAACTGATGGATCCTTTATGGTAATATGATATGGTACAACTACAGTGCAATGCAAATAGTAAATATAAGATAAAGTGAGAGGTAGGCTAATAGTAAATAGTTTAGTCAATAAAATAAACAAACAGTATACAGTAAATAAAATAGTAATGAAAAGTATAATTATATAATATCATAAGTACTAATATAATAATAATAATAATAATAATAATAATATATTGATAATAGCATATAGTTTATGTATACTTTAATAATAGCAGTAGAATATGAAATATCAATTACAGAATATAGACAATAAAAAATAATAGGTTAAATAGTTACTATGAATAGTAAAATAATTTGACAGCATAACTATAATAGATTGATAATTGTAAGTGGTATATTATTATAATAACAATAATAAATAATGTAAATTTATACATTTTAAAATATTATTACATAGGCTATATCAAATAAAAAATGACGCAACCCTGTCTCTTTTTGTTAAATTTCAGTTTTTAAAAGGTATAAGAAGCTATACAAATCAAGAAATAAAGTAAACGATCCAGTCAAACATACAGCAGGCTACACTGTTATAATAGCCTAAATATATTAAGTTATGAAACTTCACTTTGCCCTCAGCCAAAACAATCTGCCAAGGAACAAATTATAGATTAATGAAACCAAAGATCGCCCTTTAGATAAACACAAGACGAATTATTCTCACTAGACTGACAGCGACTAACGTCAGAACTCAGAAGCGGTGTACGACAGGCACTATAGCCGAGGCAAGGCTGTTCTCGGCGGGGTACATGAGCGCTGAGCGCCCGCGGGGATCGCTGGATCTCACAACTCCGAAACCGTCAGATAACATTTTTAAAAAGGCGCTATCTTTATAAATAAACCACAGATTTGAGCTTTAAACAACTACATTGTCGACTGAAAAACTCTTAAAACTACATTTCGTGACACAATAACAGTAGTATTTTTAAATTTCGTGGCCTTTCTCCTCTGAAAATAATTTTTTTTCAGTTTTGCTTGAGAAAGGTAATTCCCTGAGACCTGTTTTCAATTGTGTGGCGATTTGTAAAGCCCCAAGCAGCACAAGAAATAGGCATTTTTCTCAATTCTCGTTATGAGAGGTATGGGAAAGTTGCCCTCCGCAGTATGGCGGCGCCGTTGACGTACGATCCAGCGGCCAATAGGGCGTCTATGTATATTATGTCTATGTGGTCACTTGTTTCTTTCTTGAATGAATCAGCCGTTTGAACGAATCGGTTGAATGAATGATTCGCTCATTAAGACAGTGACTTGCTGCCACCTACTGGCGGTTTTAGTTTCATATTTAAAGTACCTTTTAAAAGGTAAAATTAAAAATCATTTCATATTTAGCATCATTCATGCAATTGTAAATGCAGTGTAAATATATTAATGCCACGTCTGATGCTGCTTCTGTGCCACCACTGCACTGCGAAGATGGATTTTGTTGATGATTTAATTTGATTGGTAATAGCCCTATATCGTGTTAATATTCTTATTGAATTTAATTTGAATGTTAGAATTTGACATAAAAGGTGATGAATACATCTAATAAGTTTTAAAAAATGCCCTTATAGTTAAAAATTCCCATGGAAGTTAATTTAAGGTGGCAAATATTGACCCTTAATAAAAAAATAAAAACTCTGTCACTGTTGTAAACTGACCACCACCATAGAATATGAATAATATGAATATGTCTTTGTGAGTCAGCTGTCCACAACAGGCCTAAACCAGCCATTGTACCAGCACAGAAACAAACTCAGTAAAATAGCATCTAATTATTGCTATCAACAATTTTTTTTTGTCAAAATTGCACACCCCTAATGTACAGTATTTATTTTTATTTCTTCAGGTCTTAAAAAGCGGGCAAAAAGACTATTATACTGCCTTGCAGGTAATGAACAATAGTGCAGCTACACAGAAAAAAAATATATATATATATATCCTTAAAGGACTTTGTCATTTATGCATGCCATTTTTTGGCCTTTAAGGTATTGTTTTTACAAAATGTGCATTAAAAATGACCTAAAACTTTAGAAAGCACATTTAGATGTACAATTACATTTTTTTTAAATGGAATTTATATATATTTTCTTTATATATATTATCTTTCTTAAATGACAGCATGTGACCTAATGTGCTAATGTCACTTCACTTCCTTGCTGCCAAAAAAAGCAAACATAGCAAAAACATTTTATTGCCTGAAAGAGATAGTTCACCCAATTACTCACCGTTCCAAACCTGTAGAGTTTCTCTCTTCTGTTGAACACAAAAGAAGATATTTTGCAGAACGTTTGTAATCAAACAGCTGACGGCACCCATTGACTTCCATGGTAGGCCTAGGCCTATATATGTTTTTCTTACTATTAAAGTCAATGGGTGCCGTCAGCTGTTTGATTACAAACCTTCTGCAAAATATCTTCTTTTGTGTTCAACAGAAGAGAGAAACTCTACAGGTTTGGAACAACTTGGGGGTGAGTAAATGATGACAGAAATTAATTTTTTGGGTGAACTATCTCTTTAAGGGGATGTCATATATTACTAAACTTACTACTACTATTATTATTATTATTATTATTATTGGTTGGACATATTAATATACTTTAAATGCAATTTTCTTAGCGTCATTTATAAATGACCCATAGATGTCCCATAGAGGATTAAAGAGTGGCCAGTGCCAGTGCCCCACCTCACCTCACCTCAACCAGTGGATCCGGAGTAAGCCTATTTAAAACATTGGAGATTGCGGGGGGCATCAGTTAAGACAGAAAACACCGAGTCTCAGTTCAAATCAGAAAATCCAAATCTTGCGAAACAATAAAATCGCGAAGTATAAACGTTTTGTTTCCCACTGCCCCCACATTCAGAAGTGCCGCTGACACGCGCGCGCGTTCCTCGACGGTAACCCTCCGTCTCGTGTTTTGTTTTGTGGCTCTTCTTTATAAAAGGTGAGATAACTCTAGCGGTATATGGACATCAGGTGCTTGGGAAAGGTGAAACTATGGCCACCGGTGATTGTTTTGGCGTGCCACAAATTTAATTGAAGCTTGAATGTCCAAAAGAGTTCCCTCAACAACCAAGCACGAAAACAAAGACATTAACATAAAAACACAAACCATTGACGTTACTAAAGTGTTCGGGAATCGACGGCTGGCGCCATCGCCACTTAGTTTCCAATTGTAAAACAATTTTTTTGCAAAACGCTTAACATGACAGTTCTCTACATTAGGCACATCATTCAAAACTAATCTTGCGTTGCGTTTGATGGTTTCTGTGTAGATACACAAACACATTTTTTAATAGTTAATATAGTTTTGAATGTTTGCTTTGGCAAGAGATGTGTTGCATGTTGTGTGCGTGTTTTGTGTGTAGAGAGAAAAGGAGCCACAGTTTGAGAAATTGTGGGTAACAAGCACTTTAACTTATTTTCAATGCAACATTTCTCATTTTCACTCTTTTTTTTATCAACTAGTATTTTATTCTATTTCATCTTTATTACAATTACCGAAAACAATTTATTTTCTATTAATTTTATTTAACTATAACAACTCTTTTGCTGACAGATTTTTCTCTTGAAGAGGTTTAGCATGTCCTAAGCTTGTTGTTGTTGTGTGATCGATGGGAGTCAGTTCCCCGTCTCTCCGGTGGGTGTCAGTGTTGTGTAAGTGTCAGAGAGCAGGCGGCGCTGTTTGCGGCCTAGTGGAAGCTTTTGCTGTGAGGGCCTAAACACATTCCTACTAATTCATCGAATAGAGTCACCTTAACATGTACCAATGTCTTAATGCTGTAAAGATTCAGGGAAGTTTTGTTTTAACACTCACAATATTGTAAAGAATCTAAGGCATTTACCTAGCTAGCTCCTACGCTTTCGTGAATGTGAAAATATATTATTCATAATAGCCTATGCTACTTTGTTTTTCTAGAAAACTATCTTCATTGAATATAATGGATTGTTTTTTAAGTGCTTCAGGGTTTAGTCAATCCAATCCGTTTAGCTACATTACTCATTATGTAACATCCAAGTGTATTGCATTTGTTTTTTGCACTGATTACTGATATAATAATGGTAAAGTACTTTGCATTTCTCTTTTTGGAGTGCACACCATATCTACTTTACATATTGCTCATGAATCGGTTGCAGTTCTAGCACAGGAAGTTATGGTGGCTGCACTATTTTTTGCTCAGGGCTCATATTCACTAAAGGAGTGTCTCCTATTTCTCAACCGGCTCCGGTGGGGGGAGGGATTAAACAAAGGCCTACGGCTCCACACAGACAAACAAAAGAGCTTTAAGGCAAAATCCCACACAGTTTCCACAGCTAACGGATATTTAGCTGCCATTTCGTGGTGGGTCTTGTGCAGACAAGCGTGTGTTTTTTAGAGTGAGTGAGGCCTAGTTCTTTCTCTCCCTCTCTCAGTGCTCTTTCCCGCACTCACTGCTGATCCTGCCAGTGCCGAACAAAGATAATTTACTCAGGAAGCGCTTCGGCCAATCAGACGAGGCCTTACATCCTGCATGTGGGAGGGCAGCCAGTCACGGCCCTGCTCTGATCACACAGGCCTGAGCTCTGAGAGTGGAGAGGAGAGCCCTCCCTTGTCTAAAGGCTGAGGCTGTCCTCCATGTTTTATAAGTATTGACATTACACTGTTTCAGCCATGCATCCACAGAGGTAAGCCTGATGTTTTATTACGTTTGTCCTTTCTTGTCATTGTACTGTTTTCATCCACTGCTAACACTGTGAATTGCAGATTTGATTCTCCACTGACTGGGGAGGCCTAGCAAAGGCCTGAGTCTCAGAAAAACAGGGCAGAGGAGGAAGGAGGTGGGGGAGAGGGCCAGAGAAGGGGGGGGTCATGCGTTCTCCCTCTCTCTCTGCTGAGCTTTGGCCTGTGTGCTGCTGCTCGGTCACATGGTTGCATGGCAAACGAAGTCAGCTATCACTCATTGCTGAACTGGCAAACAGCTGAGTGACAGTCATTTCTGTAGATGTTGATCTGCTCCACGTAGGGGGAGGAGGATCAGGGGGGGTAGGGTGCTTGGGTGATGTACTTTTTTTAAGCTGATTGCCTGTCCCATTGTCTGTTTGTGTCACAAGCCACGCCACAGAAATGGAGGCATCTGTTAGGGCCCTATTAGAGAGCTGAGAGTCCCAGCTGTGGTCATTTTACACAGGGGCAGGATGGGTAATTCAGGACGTGATCTACCAATGAGGGGCGGAGAGCACAGTTTTCAGTGGCATTCGTGTTTGTTTTAGATTTTCATTTTATAGGTTTAGCTTTAGGAGGGATGTTAGATGACAATCCCATGTCGTTTTTTTTTCTTTTTTTTTTCTAGTGATTCCAGTTATTTTCTGTGCTGTTTTTTAACACGTCCTTAAGAAAATAATTGCTCAGTGTGGGCGTTTGCATGATTTTTGCTGTCATTGTTCACTGTCAGTCACATTGAGAGGGCAAGTACGAGTTTAAAAATAGCATGAGACACCATTTTGTCATAAGCATTTTTCAAGCATGGATTATTCTTGGAAAAGGAATTCATCAGCTTCATGCAAATCATGCAAAAAAGCCATTTTGTTATTTAGGCCAGTGATTATAATACATACTGTAACACATATTATGTGCAGACAGGCACAATGACAAAAAGCCATTGAGTTGTTAAGAATTATAGTCCGCTTTCATTTCCTTTGTGAGCAGACTTTTATTTTTTTGCATTGTACTATTGCACACGCATTATCATTATGTTATGTCAGCATTAGCAATGTTGAATTATTTTGAATTAATGCATAACATTTTAATTGTGTAAAAAGAAATTTTCGTCATTGAGAAGGCTATGACGTATTTTTAAGAAGATTGTTTAGATGATATTTGCATATTTCTCATCTCCTTTAAGTTTTTTTTTTTTTTTTTTTTTTTTTTTTTGATTCATGGTGACGTTATTGTTAACCATAAAATAGCACCACGGCACATACACACACAGCTGCTCCCTAAGACAAAACAAGCGAGCGCAAACCACACGGGACTAAAAGCCCCCTGCCTCATTCCCAACGGATCCTTGGCCTTTCTAATGATATTTATGGCTGCGTTTCAAAAAAGCCCTTCCAGTACATATCGTATTTCACCTGTTTATCAAACAACAAATGGTTCCCGAGTTAGTTGTTGTAATTATGAACAATTAATTTAATTGCATTCACAATATAGTAAGCTAGATCTTCATATTATTGTTAGCCTAGCTTCTCTTTATGGAAAAATGGCTGGAGTGTTTCATGTCAGTGCGGTATAGCTCAAGTTGTGTGTGTTCCCAGGAAGATTATGCCACTGTGATTGGGATTCTTGTCAAGGAAACGACGCTGTAAAGGATTGTGGTGATTGGCTTCTTGCCGTTCGGAGGAAATGACCCGCAGTGGTTTGACGAGGGTTTTTTGCCTGTGTTAAATCAGCAAAGAGCTTCAGAAAAAGTCAAATCACATCTACATGGTCATTGTGACAGGAAACAACTGTGTTCTTGTGAAGTCACTGCTTGCCCTTGAAATGATTCACAATGCAGCCATGAACCACAAAGTAGCTGCTCCCTTTAACGGCCCAAGAGCTCAATCTGCGAGCAAGGTTTGCCTTGTCTGAATAGCGAAATGTTTGTTTGCCTGTTGTTGATACTCGGGTGCATTGTTTCTTCACTTGTTTTTCTCAGCTGTGGCTCTTGAGATTGACCTATATGCGAGGGTTTCTGCCGTTCTCCCTGTTTACTGTAAGCTCCTGTGCCATGGACGTGCCAGAGCCCGCGTCTCTGGCCTAGAGGGAGGGGGGAAGGGGAGCTCGAGCAGAGCGGTGGGGGAAGGGAGGCACTCTCATTTCCTGCGAAGAGAGAAAAAAAGACCTCGGCTCACTCTCTGACCAGTTATCTCCACATTCACAGCTGCCTTTCTCTTTATTTGGTCTGTTTGCGAGGACCTCTGATTGTGTCTCTGCTCAGATCGTTCAGGAAGATCCCGTTTTGGAGGGCGGTTTGGTTGCAGAGCGGTGGTTTTCTTTCTCTTCGTTCGATCAGCTTCAGGACTTCCTGTTTCTTTGATTTCAGTGTAGAGATCTGGATTTTCAGCCTCACAGTTGGCTTGACCTTTCTGAAGCGAACAGGAAAAGAAAGGCCTGGTGGATGGGAGTTTCTGACGTGATGTGGCCCTAATGTGAAATAACATCCATGCGGCTCCTTTTAGCCTCATATTAAAGTCAAAAATGGCCCTTGGCTACCTGCTTAGATGTGCATTTCCCTCCTCAGACATCACATGTCTAATTCAAGTTTGCTGAAACGGATATACGTTCTCCAGACATATGTCATTACTCTTGTTTCTGACATACTCTGCAGATTACTTATGATTTTTCAGCACAACCGGGAATATTTTCTTGTGAGAAAGGTGAGTTTTATTCATCGCAATGGAAGGTTATTTGCCACTTTGGATTTATTTGATGAGTTTTCCTTTTTACTGTCCTGATGAAGGAAGTCTCTGAATATCTAAACACAGTGAAAGTACATGGATTTATTTTTTACGATGTCAAGCCGTGGCTCTGTCAATGAGAATTAGTGAAAGACTAAGGCCTCATCGTGGCCTGATGATCAATCTTCTCATTTGTGCTTGTTCTAAACACTGGTCCTAATCCTGACCTCATGTAATGGAGATTCGTTGCCAGCTTCTAATCTTTTCTGGTCTTTTCTTCTGAACAAAGACCAGGATCAAGGCCTCATCGTTGTAGGATTTTGTTTGTGCCGTTGATCTCGGTCCGCCTCTTCTCTTTCACCTGTCATTTACATGATTCTGTTTGGTACCCGTCATTTCCATTCTAGCCTTGTGGTTGAGAAGGTTTTTGTTGATTGATTGACCATAGTGGGTTTCCTCTTTTGTGGTCAAGATATGTGTGGTTAAGTGAAGTATTCATCTCTTTTTGTTGTTGTTGTTTAATCCTTAAGCTTATCAGTTTAATTTCATTAACTTTAGTTAATTGTTAGATGTATCTGATTAGATTCCATTATTGCTGGATGTATAACATCCATTTTGTTACCTCGGTCTGGTCTTAGATGTTACATTCCGGTCAGATAATGATATTAAATAATAGCACTGCATGATCAAATGTTAAGTTCAGTACAATAGATAATGGTTCATATTCAAGAAATTTGAGCAGAATGAATTATTTAAATATTTTTTTTTACATTGATTTTGTAAGACACACAATGATTTCCACACATTTTTTATGGGGAGTCTTGCCACCTGAATTGTCATTGGCCAAAAATCCCAGTTCACGGATCTGTTTGCTGTATTAAACGTCAAAAAGTTGCTGTTCATACTAAAGGCCTTCACGTGCCATGAGGAACGCAACAACGCAATGTGAAAATTTGCACTCAGAACAACACAAATTTTCATTTTCAAATTGTCTAATTTTCACAAATTTTCATTTTCAAATTGTCTGATGAGATTTCATTGTGGGTGGGGCAACACAACGCAACGCTTCATAAATTGAACCCACGTGACCAAGAAAATGCGCTGTCGCTCGTCGAAGTCATGGCAGGTTAAACCGTGTTTACACTGACGCCCATCAAATCAAGTGTCTGAGCTGTTGGTTTCTAGTAGACGTTCCTACTCTGCAGAAGTATTCAACTGTATCATGTGGCGAATTGCTTTCAGTGCTTCTGTTGGAAGTCGCTGCATCGCTACACTGGTTATTTCAGAGACGGGGACAGACAATTTTGCGTGTTATGTGTCCACTCAAGCACAATAAGACGAGAAAGAGAACTGAATTTGTCATTTCGAAGGCTGCGTCCTCTGGAGGTCGCATTTGTCGGCTGCATAAGTTATTGAGGCTGCTTCATTTCAGTAAACCCGACCACTACATTCCAAATTCATTAGGAAATTACAACAATTTGTACTTCACTATGAATAAAAGTCAATTTTCTGAAATAAGACTTCCTTTTTGATATATGGGGCTGATAAAAAATGCGATATCCAGAGGATGCAGCCTTCAAAATGAGACACAGCTAGTATAGCAGCCCTACCAGAACTCGCTGTTCTCGCTGAAAATAAAGCAAGAACCATCGTTTTTTTTATTGCATGTCTTTAACCATTTACTATGCGTAGTCATTTTGTCACAGCAAATTCACCTTTTATTGCTTGCCACTTTATTGCTTTGTGACTGATAAGGGCAGGCCGTGACATTAAAGATCTAATTTCTGAGAAAACAACAAATATCAGTTGACAAGAATGGGGAAAAATTGGTTTCATGGGACATCAATGTTTCATTTTAACATCTTGTTGTTAACATAGGCCTTAGTTGTATCATTTCATTAGTGTTTGCTAAATTTTATGAGGCAAACATACTGCTAAGAAAAATTTATGTCAGCTTGACATCCAGTTTACATTTTATACAACGTCTGAACATGTGAATACTGCCACATTATTGGGCACATTTTGAATGTATCAGTGTCAGTAGCTGATGGTATTTTAATACCCGATTTAACTTGGATGAAGCCAAATCCTCTCAAACAAGAAGTAGACTGAGTCTGAATTAAAGACACTCTCCGGTGCTCAGCAGACGTCTCCGCCGTAATCCCCAGTGAGTTGACCTATTCACGGTGGTATTCCCCATGAACAGGTTTGGTTCATCTGAGGGAGGTGCTGGGCACTAGACACAGAGAGAGAGAGTTTATGCCTCGCAACGTCTTGATCAGTCGTGTTTCCCTCCTACGGTTAAACCACGTAATATCCTGTTGTAAATACAGGCCGATAATAGGTTACAGCACAGCTCAGACAAAGCAATACTCATGCAAGGGTCTCCTTGCCCAAGTAAAGGTGGTTCAGATATGGAATGGAGGACGATTGCTATGAACAACAACAACATAACTCTGGAGATTAGATTACATCATCCAAGTCTTTTATCTCAGGGGTAGACCTCATGAGGTTTCAATGTCTTATTCCAGCTTTTTCTCTCTCTACTTCATTTAGTTTGGCTGTGGAGGAAGTAAAGACGGAGTCCGATGCTGTTGATGGGATGGAGGTGTCCATGCCACCCAAAGGTATTTTTGTTTTTTTGTTTTTATATTTGTAGTTATATCGTTTTTTTAATTCTAATATTTTAAATCATGCTTTAATCTTACGCAACAGACTCCAAATATAGATTGTGAGAGTTGAAATGAATAAAAAGCAAGTCACACTTTTAATCTGAACCACATCAAATATGGCATGCAACCTAATTTCCTCTTTCATAATGGCAACTGATTGTAAGTAGGTTTGTCAGATGTTAAATGCGGCACCTTTTTGTTTTATTCTTGAAGATGCGCATAAAAGACAAGTTTCTTTGTGCGTGGAGGTCGATGGTGGTTTGTGTTGTTGATGCTTTGAAAGGTCACAATCACAGGCTCTGCTGGGTGAGGTGTTGTGTTATCCATGTGGGCTTTGCATAATGAAGCAGCTGTGTTTCTCCTGCCAGCGGCCCCTGATCTAGGATCAGCAGAACAGGCGCTGACTGCGCAGAAGAGGAAAGCACCCAGTCCTCCACATTCCTCAAACGGACACTCTCCCTCTGACACGTCACCCAGTCCCATAAAGAAGAAGAAGAAACCAGGATTAATCCACAGCAGTAAAGACCAAGTATGTTCCCTCACTGGCTTCCCTTTCTTCCTGATGTCCTTTTGTCCGATTTTAATTGGTTTGAGCTGAGAATTTAAAAAACATTTAAAATCAAACTCTTGTCTCTTCCTGTGTCCTTTTATATTTCTTTCATTTGAACGGCCAAATTAAATAATCAGGGTTGATTGTGGCTTGTAAATCTGTGTGATTGATTTGATTTCTATTCAATGTGCCGTTTTTAATGATAAAGCGCTGGTCATTGAAAGGGGCCGAATGCTTTTACTGATTTGCATGAACAAAGTCGACCCCTTGTGGGGATTTCTTTCTCAAAAAGCATTTGGACACTACAGGCATACTTAAAGGGATAGTTCACCCAAAAATGAAACTTTTGTCATTTACTCACCCTCATGCTGTTCCAGATATTGCTTTCTTCTATGGAGCACAAAAGAAGATATTTTGAAGAACGTTTCTACTGTTTTTGCCTATACAATGAAAGTCAATGGGGTCCAAACATCAGTGCACAAAATATGGACACTTTTTCAAAATATCTTGTTTTGTGTTGCACAGAAGAAAGAAAGGCATACAGGTTTTCAATGACACAAGCATGAATAAATAACGAAATACATTTTTGGGTGAACAATCCCTTTGATGTATTTATGTCATTGCATTAGAGAATAAAATATTAAACTGAGTAGTGTTTACTTAAAGAACAACCTATTTTAAATGATAAAATAATAATTATACTGTTTATAATGAAGGCAAAATGTATTGACCCTTTCTGTTTATCATTTCATGTACACTATTCAAAAGTCTGGGGGTCTGTAATATTTTTTTTTTAATGATTTTTGAAAGAAATGCATTATATAAATATTGTAATACAGTAATACAATTTAAAATGGCTGTTTTTTTATTGTAATATATTTTAAAATGTAATTCATTCAGCATCATTACTCCAGTCTTCAGAGTCACATGATCCTTTTAGAAATCATTCTTATATGATGATTTGATTCTCAAGAAACATTTCTGATTATTATCAATGTTGAAAACAGTTGTGCTGCTTCATATTTTTAGGGAAACTTTTTTTCCAGGAGTCTTTGATGAATAGGATTCCTTATTTCCTTTTTTTTTTTTTATCTTAAAAAAATCTTGAACCCAAACTTTTGAACAGTAGTGTTCATATAGTTAATGTGATGAACAACACCCGTGGTTTCTACTTTCCAGTTGGTTAAATGTCATTACAAAAATAGCTCAAAGAGAAGTTAGTTCTCGCTTTCATTACCTATCATTTGTTTGCAAACTACACTTTTTTTTTAAATATTATGTAAGTGTCCGAATGCTTCTTTTTGGGGCCCACGTTAACTTTATCACAGCTAAAAATCAAACGTGAATGCTGTGCCGTCTTTGTGGTGGTGCGTCGCAGTACATATGAATGAAAAATGTTTCATGAAAGATGCCAAATGTGGATTTGCTTATGTTTTTAATGCGAAAATAACAAGCAAATTTAAATTAACTAGTAACTTACAGTTATTGAGCACTAATTAATTGTCATTTATGATGATTCCACATGAATCAAAACTTTGTCCAAAGTATCTTTTGCCACTGTCCCATGATCCTGCTAATCTGTATTTGGCATCTGATGGTATTTTAGGATTTCATTCCAATCCTGGTGAAACACACTTGATCTCAGACACCACAAGGTTCTCAGATCACACATGAGTCATGTAGTGTGTTTACGGAAATGTGAATTGAAATCCTACACAGTGTCTTCCCAATGTGCCGCTTTTGACCCAGTGGTCATGTGACTGCTTACCTGTCCATGCTTGATTTATTGCAGTGCCTTGCTACATTTCCCCTGCGAGTGTTGTGGCTTGTGATTTGACCCCTTGCCCTGTCTCTCTTGCCTGCATTTCAGTGTGAGCTTAGACATGGTCCCTTTTACTATGTCAAGCAGCCCGCACTCACCACAGACCCTGTTGATGTTGTACCGCAGGACGGGCGGAACGACTTCTACTGCTGGGTGTGTCACCGCGAGGGCCAGGTGCTCTGCTGTGAGCTCTGCCCGCGCGTCTACCACGCCAAGTGCCTCAAACTGGCCGCAGAGCCTGAGGGCGACTGGTTTTGTCCAGAGTGCGAGGTACTGAGGACTGTACTGTGTCTGGATTAGTCAAGTCATGTGACTGTCCTTCTTGCACATTCAAATATGTTCAGAGCACAAAAAGCTACTTGTGTAGCGATAAATCATGTCCATAACCGGTCATATGGAAACCTAAGATCTGTTCCAAAACCTAGTGAGCTAAGTTCACAAAGTAGGAGAAATTATGCTTCCTTAAAGGGATAGTTCACCCAAAAATGGACATTCTGTCATCATTTATTCGCCCTAATGTCGTAAAATGTATGACTTTCTTTCTTCTGTGGAACATAAAAGAAGATATTTTGATGAACTTATCTGTTTTTTTTTTTTTTTTTAACCATACAATGGAAGTCAATGGGCTGGAATGCTGTTTGGTCTTTTTCCAACATTCTTCAAAATATCTTCTTTTGTGTTCCCTTTAAGAAACCACAGTTTGGCTGAAATCTAAGGCAACATCGCGGTGTCCTTTGTGGAGATTCTCTGAATGTTTATATCTAAAATAGCGGACGAGTCACGAGAAACATATTTCTTTCAGAACTGAAAAGTGTTAAAAATCGTTTAGCAGTAAAATAACATTTTTGAGTGTGCTATGTTTATGCTTATGTTGAACATTAGTATTGTGTTATTAGTTTAACGACATGCTAACCTCAAACTGTTGCGCTTGTAGAGTATCTGTCTATGTAAGACCAACTCAGGTACTTAATTTGAGTTATACTTCATGGGAGTGGGTGGAGCTAACGAGATCTTTTGGCGCGTTTCGCTTGCTTCGAATTTTTTGTACAGCATCATGGGTAATGTAGTTTTTCACCACAAATTCTGCTGTTAAGCATGATTATTTTAAAACTAAGTTGAAATAATGCGAGCCAGCGATTTCAACAGAAACAAATACTATCGATTAACAACCTCATAGCTCACGGTAAGGCTGTATTCAAAGGTTTAATAGTTATCATGCACTCTATAGTTAGGATGCTACCCATGATAGGAGCTGCCTATGTAGACAGCAAGCTCACTAGGTTCTGGAAATCTAGATGTGACAGACTCTTCTCCTTTCCTAGAGTTCTATAATTTGCTTGGACTAGTATGAACCAGACCATTCAGAATTTATGTAGAGGTCTAGATATTTGCTCTGATGACAATCTTGTTATGCATCATGAAATCTGAAATTTGGTCACAAATCAATTTATTCTGGTATGATTTGTATGTTTACAACTTAAAATAGCTTCAGTGCATTTTTACGCTCCTAATTTGGAGCAGACAGTTCTTTCCAAGAAAGTAAAGAATATATATTTAATACATTTGATTACATCAGGCTAAATGGACAGTAACTATACTAAATGGACTGTAATCGACAGATATTCATGATATTATATGCTTGAGAACACAAATGATTATGAGCTGTTTGTGTGTGATGCATGTGTATAGTACAGTCATTTCACTCTCTACTTCAGAAAATAACGGTGGCTGAATGCATAGAGACTCAGAGTAAAGCTATGACCATGCTGAACTTGGAGCAACTGTCCTACCTGCTGAAGTTTGCTCTGCAGAAGATGAAACAGCCAGGGGTGAGTCAAATACCACATCCCTCAGAATTTATTTAATCACCTCATATTTTCATTATGATGGGTATTGGTTTTCATGTGACTAATTCAACGCTTGTGGCGTATCTTTATGAATGATTAATCTTGCAGACGGAACCGTTTCAGAAGCCAGTGTCCCTGGAGCAGCACCCAGATTATGCCGAATATATATTTCACCCAATGGACCTGTGCACTCTAGAGAAGGTACGTTAGGTTTTCTGTATTACAAGTGTTCAGATATTTTTTGTCCTTATTTTAAAGCGTATATTTATTGTTTTATCATGTAAAACCTAATAAACTTCAAAATGTTTGCTTTTTGAGCCCACTGTATGTGCCTAACGATAACATAAATGCTGTAACTGAGAAATATATGTGTCTGTAGAATATCAAGAAGAAAATGTATGGTTGCACAGAAGCATTTTTGGCTGACGTGAAGTGGATTCTACACAACTGCATCATTTATAATGGAGGTTAGTGCTGGTCTATGAAATCAATGTGCTTGTATCTTTACTCACATCAGTACATTCATGAAGTCTAAATGGCTCTATTTCAGGGAACCACAAGCTAACAGCAACTGCTAAAGTTATTGTCAAGATCTGTGAACATGAAGTGAGTAGTCTAATATTCTTACAATATATAAAACGTTTTATAAAAGCTGATTTACCTTCAAACGTTTGAGGTCTGTATTTAACTCTTATGTATAGCAAGGCTGCATTTATTTGATCAATAATACAATAAAACAGCAATTTAAATAACTGTTTTTTTTTATTTTAATATATGTTAAAATGTCATTTATTTCTGTGATGATAAAGCTGAATTTGCAGCATCATTACTCCAGTCTTCAGTGTCACATGATCCTTCAGAAATCATTCTAAAATGATGATTTGCTTCTCAAGAAACATTTATTATTATTATCAATGTTGAAAACAGTTGAGCTGATTAATATGTTTGTGGAACCTGTTCAAAAGAACAGCATTTAATTACAATCTTTTGTAACATTTTATATGTTTTTACTGTCACGTTTGATCAATTTAATGCAGCCTGGCTGAATAGAAGTATTCTTTTTTTTTATCTTACTGACCCCAAACTTTTGAAAGGTAGCATATGTGTACATATTTTAGTCCTGTAAAGTGATACAGTATCTGTAAATCATCCACAGATGAATGAAATTGAGGTTTGTCCAGAGTGCTACCTGTCCGCCTGTCAGAAGAGGGACAACTGGTTCTGTGAACCTTGTGTAAGAGGATAATTTTATTAAAAGACATTATAGCACTATCCATATGTGAGTGATCTCTCTTGGTAGTATTTGAAGTGTAACTAATGGCCATGTTTGTTATGTTTTCATGTAGTCTCAGCCTCACCCTCTGGTGTGGGCTAAATTGAAAGGTTTTCCGTTCTGGCCTGCTAAAGCCCTGAGAGACAAGGACGGCCAGGTGGACGCACGGTTTTTTGGCCAGCATGACAGGTGAGCCTATTACTCTTCTATTTACTTAAGCCGGGGACACACTTAACGACTGTAAGGCAGATTATGAATGTAATTTGATACTTACGACTGATCATGCTCAAAGACACAGTGTTCACAGTCGGTGTGTAAAATCTGCTCCAGTCATTGAAAACAGTCTGTAAGTGTGTTCAGTTTTTTCTGTTTGATCAAATAAATGCAGCCTTTGTGAGCATTTTGACAAGGTGACTTCTTTCAAAACATTAAAACATTTGATTTATTCCAAACTTTTGAGTGGTAGTTTACATCAACAAGGGTCTTATAGAGTCATACTGCTATACGCATTTTTTTTTTTAATTTGTATTCAAATATGTACTTTCCCCCATCATTTCCCTTTCAGAGCCTGGGTGCCCATAAACAACTGTTACCTCATGTCTAAGGAGATCCCCTTCTCTGTGAAGAAGACCAAAAGCATCTTCAACAGCGCCATGCAAGAAATGGAGGTCTACGTGGAAAACGTGCGCAAGAAATACAGCGTGTTCAACTACGCGCCGTTCCGGACGCCTTACACACCCAACAACCAGTTCCAAATGCTGCAGGACCCTAGTAACCCTAAAAAAGGCACGGTGAAGAATGAGAAACAGGACAAAGTCAAGTTCAACTTCGATATGACCGCATCCCCCAAGATGCTCCTGGGCAAGACAGTGATGTCAGGAGGGGCGGGACGACGGATCTCTGTGACGGACATGCCCAGATCGCCAATGAGCACCAACTCCTCGGTCCACACGGGGTCAGACCTGGAGCAGGATGAGCGAGGGGCGAGAGTGTCATCGAGTCACTATAGCGCCGGTGAAGACTCAATGGATTATACAGGTGATTAACTAGATTTCCTGCCTTCAAATGGCCAATATTTTGTTTAATAGTGGGTAATAAAGTTTTCAAATTTGGCTCCCAGCGTCCCCTGCGTCTCTGAAGACTAGCGGCAGCCCCAAGCCTCTCCTACCCACGCCGGTTAAACAGGAAAGGAGCTCCGCCACGGGAGGCATCCTCAACCTCAATCTTGGTGAGTCTAAAATCAACACAGTGACCACTGCACCACTTATTCCTCTGTGCTTGTTGAATATTTGTGTTGAATGTGTTCCCTCAGATCGCATTAAAGCTGAAATGGACCTGAAGGAGTTGAGTGAGACTGTACAACAACAACAGCAGCAGCAGCAGCAAGGGACGTCCGTTCTCCTCACCTCTCCCAAAAAACCTACTAGGAGTTTGGATAAAACTATAGAGAGCTGCAAGGCCCAGCTGGGTAATGAACACACAAACACACTGAAATGATGATAGACCTCAACAATGACCCTCCACTTTTTCAGGAGCCATGTTTCCACAAATATTTCCTCCACATTCTTCATTAAAGAGCCTTGAATCATGCTTTGAGATCAATCACAACATTGCAATATTTGCAACTAAAATATTGTTTTTACAGGGTTTGTGCCATTCAGAATTGCATTGCGAATGTCTTTTCAATTCCAATTAAATTCCTCGATTTGAACTGATGTAGCAAAAAGGAACTAGAATTGAAATTTGAATACAAAGAAGTAGAAAAAATCAAATAAATGTCTAGAACTGTAATAAGAGTAATTTTTAACAAGGAAAAAGGAAAGTTTGTTAAGATGATATTGTCAAAAAGAAACATTAAAAAAGAAAAGCCTTACAGACTGACAGACAAACAGATTTATAGACTAAGGTTTCCCTTTTCTTTCTTTGAACTGCAATTCAGTCAAATTTCTCCTTCTGTCATTACATTTCATATTCCAATTCAGCTTCCTGTGTTGGATGTGACTAATTCAGCTCAAATTCCAAAATATGAATTGATAGGGAGCTTATTCTAAATTTTCGCAACCTTAACATCTTTTTATGAGGCAATAAACTCCTCTTACAACTCCCATAAAGCATTATAACTGTTAATCTAATCAGTCTGGTTTTTTTGTGTAGTTTCATTGTCTTATCAGAATCCATAACTACTGTTTCTATGCTCAACCCTACTGTGTTCTGTATTAATTTAACATTTGGTTGGTAGCTAGCAATTTAACTAACCTGCTAATGTTAGCTAAAGTTATGTAGCTAGCCTGCAGAAACTCACAGTGGGTAATGCCTAGATTTTTGTTTATGATCGGTGGATCTTGCTTCAAGAATTGTCGGTGATATATTACTCAAAATGTTGTACTTCACTAAAAAAATTAGTGATTCAAAATGTATATTTTTTCAAATGGAGGTAAAATCAAATTATGGCTTTTACAGTATATATATATATAAAAAGAACAGCATTTATAATTAAGATTATAAATATTTTACTGTCATTTTTTATCTATTTAATGCACCCTTCCCAAAAAAAAAGTAGTTTCCCTCAAAACAAAAACGACAATTTCTTAATGATTCAAGATGATCACACACACAAACACACTCATATAATGAAAATGTCCTTTTTGTTTTGAGAAACTTTCTGTTCCTCAAAGAATCCTGAAAGGAATCATGCTTTTTCAAAAAAATATTAAACAGCACAACTGTTTTCAACATTGATAATAATCAGAAATGGTTCCTGAGCACTAACTCATCAGATTACAATGATTTCTGAAATATCATGTGACTCTGAAGACTGGAGTAATGATGCAGAAAATTGTAACTGTTTGTGATCAAATACAAATCTTACTGACCCCAAACTTTTGAACAGAAGTGTACATCTGAAGCCCTACTTTTAAGCTCCATATATATCCTCAGATATGCATGCTGTAACATTTAAAACTGAAAAAATGTCTCTTTCTCTGTCCACAGGAATCGATGAGATCTCAGACGATGTTGAGCACAGTGATTCGGACGACTCGGACAAATCTGACTCCAGTGACAGCGAATACATGTCTGACGACGAGCAGAAGCCCAAGAACACTAACCACAACAACAGTGTCCACAAAGACTCCAAAAAGAGACCCAGACCTCCATCTGCTCAAGGGCAAGACCAAGACGCTGCCCCATCAACCGCTGGAGGAACTACAGGTGGGGACAAGAAATCTTCAGATCCCCAGACCAAAGAGAAGTTAAGTGGTGGCGTGGAGAAAGACCCTCAGGAGAAGAACAAACCCCTGCAGCCGACCCAGAAGGAGCGGTCACAGCCTGGGCAGGACGTCCGGCCCGCCGGACCAGCGCCGGATGTGGACTCGGACTCTGAACGGGAGCTGGTTATAGACCTCGGTGAAGAACCAGGTGGGAGAGAAAAGAAGAGAGCCAAGCGAGAGACTCCATCAGCTCCAGTCTCCACACCTAAAGACCAGGCGTCCATTAAAACAGATGGTAGATACCTAACATTTTGGATTTTGTTTCTCTAAAAACATTTCTAGAATATCTAAACTGAAGCTTTAAATTTACATTGTGTTCTTCCCTCTGTTTAGGTAAATGTCCTGCATCTACCAGCATATCAGCTTCTCCATCCACAGATAACACTTCATCTTCCTCCAATCCTGGTCCAAAAGATGCAGCCTCATCAGCCATCAAGCCTCCAGCCACCGTCACAACAGCATCTACCACTCAAGCCAACTCCACCTCCACCTCCACCGTTCCGCCCGTGTCCACCGTCCCTGCCGCTTCCAATGTGGTGAAAAAACAGCGCCCTCTGCTGCCCAAGGAGAGCACACAGCCGGCACAAAGGCCTGCGACGTGGAACCAGGCTGGTGGTAAATTCCAGACCTCGTCTCAGAAGTGGCACATGCAGAAGGTGCAGAGACAGCAACAACAAGGAGAGACGGTTCCTCAAACAGCGGCACAGAGCCAAGCGCAGCCCCAGACCTCAGCCAACAACTCCAGCACACGCTACCAAACCAGACAATCCGTCAAAGGTAAATACATCGATTCCCAGTGACTCCAGCAAACGCTACCAAACCAGACAGTGTGTCAAAGGTAAATACATTGACTCCCAGTGCAGAAGTTTTATTCCCATATAAATATATATATATATATATTTAGATAATATATAGATAATAATAATTTTATTTAATTACTAGGATTTGTGTGAGAATTTCCCATGAACCCCTGAGCTGAAATATTCAGTTTAAATCTATGTTTAAAAAATATTTAAAAATGAAAAATATTAGATTTTTCTACTCTAGGTCATAAATATATTTTTAATGACTAGACTTTGCATAAGATCTTTTATTATTCCCTTTTATTTATTCCCCTTTGAATGTATTTTTAGATTACAATAAAAACTAAAATGTCATTTTTTATTTTTGCTATAATATGCTACCTAGAATGCTTTGCTCTACAGAACTGACATAAACAATGAGCACACCATATCAAATAAATCACATAACTTTATTTGGACATCATGATTCATCAGCTGTCCATCCGGTGTGAGGTTAATGACAATTTTAGAGCTCAAATAATGATCTTTCATGGAAAAAAAGTGAAGTAAAGTGATTTCACAAATAGATGAGCTTCAGATTTATCCCCAAACATTTTTTGGGGGATACATTTATTTTCTGTGATGATAACCTTATGGAACTTAATTTGTATGGAAGCCAGAACATTGGTTTAATTTGGCATTAATCTTTTCTCTTGTTTCACCAGCTGTTCAACAGAAAGACACTTCCCCTGTTAACACAGGGTCTGGTACGTCCACTTCCAGCCTTGCTGGAGACTTCCTCACCCCTCCTGCCTCTGCTGATGTCGCCGCTGACATCGCCAAGTACACCACTAAGGTGAGTCATACATTCACTTCAGAAGTAAACACTGTCAAAATGTTCCATTTAAATAGTTTCATTAGTACAATAACGCCTTCAAAAAGCAATACAACATTTCTTATTTGACCGTGATGGCAGGCCACATCTAATTCAAGTGGCTCTGTGCTGTACATTTTGGAAGTGCAACTTTGAAAAAAAAAAATATCATTCCAGTATGTACATACATTATATGAAATGAATTCTGATGCTTTTTGGATAATTAGTTTGAACATATAATTGATCCAACTGATTATAACTACTGCTGAACTGCTATTACTCAAATTGTCTAAATAATTTTAAAGTCAATGGTGAATTTGACTGTGATGTTGTCTGTGTTATCCATCATAATGGCAGGTGATGGACGTGATCAAGGGAACAATGACAGAGATATACAATGATCTCTCTAAGAGCACGACGGGGAACACCATTGCAGAGGTGTGTACTTTTTGTGCCTTATTTCATTTCTTCTAGTTAACTTTATTCCATCATCCACACTCTTTGTCAATGTGTATTTTATGAAAAGTTAAACTTCTCCAAGACACTTACAGGTCGCAAGCTGACAGACTGAATTCATATTATGCCAATACTTTGATACGGTTCAATGAACAAACAGCATGAAATCAGTCCCAGTGTTGGAAGAATATTTTTTTTTTTATCATTTTGTTTGGGACCAGATTATCTAGAAGATCCACCAACATGTTCTTGATTTTTTTTGTTTTGACAAACCAAATATAGCTTTCGAGTTTTTAGCTAATACAGATTTTAAAACCTGATATAGTTTACCATACATTTTTCTCACCACCAAAATAGCCACAGAAGCATTAAAGTCATCATGAAAAGGAAGTTGTGATAGTCGTTTCTTCCCTATTGAGACCTTGACTTATTGCAAAACCTCTTCTCGAACAAGAAAAAATGTAAGGTGGGATGTGATTTTGTCCATGAGGAATTGATTGGATGGTTGTGGTTTGCCATTGGAGGTTGCCCCGCCCTCACGTCAATAAACACATCATTAGAGAAGAGATGAGCTGCAAGAGGGCTGGAAGTTATTTTGATAAAAGGTTACGAGGGCGCATGAATTAAAAAAAGATGATGTGCACTGATAAATTATTTTAAAAAATATATATATTCCACAACATTTTTTTTACATTTTCTGGATTTTGTTGCAGATCCGGCGGTTGCGGATTGAGATTGAGAAACTCCAGTGGTTGCATCAGCAGGAGCTGTCAGAGATGAAGCATAACCTGGGTAACTCTCCTTGATGACTTACAATAGCACTGCAAACTGTGTTTCGGGATGCTATAGCAAACACTTTTGTTATCTAATGCAATTTAGAGAACATTTACTAAAGGCCCACTGAACTCCTACAAGTTCTAGATGACCAAGCCAGAGCTTTAACCACTAATACTAAATCACCAGTGTGTGTGTGTTTGTGTGTAGAGCTGACCATGGCTGAAATGAGGCAGAGTCTAGAGCAGGAGAGAGAGCGGCTGGTGTCAGAGGTCAAGAAACAGATGGAGGTGGAGAAACAGCAGGCGGTGGATGAGACCAAGAAGAAGCAGTGGTGTGCTAACTGCAAGAAGGAGGCCATTTTCTACTGCTGCTGGAACACAAGTTACTGCGACTACCCATGCCAGCAGGCACACTGGCCCGAACACATGAAATCCTGCACACAGTCAGGTAATAAACATTTATATACCTAGCTTTTACTTTTTAGCACTTTTACCAGAACTGTTGGGAATGGAATCGGGAAATGTTGCAGGACAGATTCGAACTTTCGTCGGCCAAATGAGCGCCAAAGCTCAATCTGTCAATGCATATGTACCAAATGCTAAGCCACTGCTCTGAATAGCTGTTTAGAATAACATACTAACATACTACTTAAAATGTATTAGTTCACCCAAAAATGAAGCTCTATGTATGTTGGATTATCAATGTTTATACATAATATAAAAGTACACACACATTTATTTATATATATATATATATATATATATATATATATATATATATATATATATATATATATATATATATATATATATATATATATATATATATATATATATACACACATATATACATACTATACACACACACACACATAGACACACACACATATATATATATATATATATATATGTGTGTGTCTATGTGTGTGTGTGTATACTATGTATATATGTGTGTGTGTATATATATATATATATATATATATATATATATATATATATATATATATATATATATATATATATATATATATATATATATATATATATATATATATATATATATATATTATATAAAAGCCTAGATTTAATGTGTTCATCATATAAAGTGATAGTGTGAATTCAGAAGACTTTAAACCACTCAGATCATATGGATTTCTTTTACGATCTCTGTGAACTTTTTGAGCCGTCAAAGTTTTGGGTTTCATTAAAAATATCTTCATTTGTGTTTTGAAGATGAACGAAAGTTTTATGGTTTTGGAACACTTGAGAGTGAATAATTTATGACAAAATTTTCATTTTGGGTGAATTATTCCTTTAAACTCTTTCTCTATTATATAGCGTCCGCCTCCCACACCGGAGTCCCCGGTTCGAATCCCGCTCGGAGTGGGTCGAGTAGGACTGGTTACACAATGCACTCAACATGAATATTCAATTTTAGTGTAATGCAATTTTTGTTGTCGGATCAAATAATGTTTTAAAAAAGTGATGTTAAGACAATTAAATAAAAAATGCTAAATAACCTATTTTAATTCCAAGACGATAACAGAATGCCACTTGCATTGTAGAATGTATAGCTTTTTATTTATTTTATTTTTTATTCAACATTTACAATCAACCCTTTTCACATTTCTGGGGTTCTCAGAAGCGCAAGTCGTCATAGTTGGGTAAATTATGACAAATTTGCTCCCGTAGCAAAAGAAAAAAAATCCACGATAGTGATTTTCCAAAAGAGGATTTTTTGCTTTTACTCCCTCATCCATTGTATTATAAATGCTCACGCAGCAGCGTTAGCCAGTTTTCTCTAATTTAATGCCAAGGTAATAAAAAACAAAAGTATACTCTAAAAATAATGGTTCTTTAAAGGTTCTTTAAGGCCCGTTCACTCCAAGGACGACAACTATAATACTATAATGATAAAGATGTAGCTCTAAAAATCATTCTAAATATAAAAGAATAGCAGAGTTCACACCACAGCTATAACGATAACGGCACAGTGAAAATATATCATTGCAATCACTTTCAGAACGATTTTATCCAGCTGATGAACGATAAAAACATTGACAGCCAATCAGAATCAATCCTGCTGTAAGGAGCTCGAGCATTTAAAGCGGCAGACAACAAAACTGCAGCACGAGCATGTTTAGAATAAACACAACTATATTGTAATGCTAATATAGTTCTCTTTTTTTTTTATAGTTCTTGGTGTAAACGGGTCTTTACACATAGTAACAGTTCTATTTAGAACCGCATCATCCTGAAGAACCCTTTAAATGCTGAAATGGTTCTTTGTGTTAGAGTTTAGGGTTCTTTATTCCCGCCTTTTTGTTTTTCAAATTTGTAACTATCAAGGCCACCTCATTACTGATTTTCTGGAGATCAGCTACACAGACTGTCAACACACTCTCAACAGGTAAATTATTTCTTTCTTAAAATGTCTATAAATTGTAACTTTCATTTTGTAACTGGTTTCTTATCCAATCATGTCTTTTCCTCTTTTTAGTTAAACAGAACAAAGTAAGTGTAAGTGTGACCAGCACTGTTCGGTTAAGGATACTTCTCTTCTCCACTAAGTAAGTAACAGAGATATTCAATTTATGATCCATATTTTTTTTTAAATGATTACTTTATATATAAACATAATCAGTCGCAAAAAACATTAAAGCTATCCCATGACTTTATATCACTTTTTTCCTTAACATTGTAAAGGTCTCACATACTGTCCATTTTTGCTCATTTTGACCTTCATAAACAAATGTTTTTACATAAACGAATGGAAGAGACACACTGTAACTCGAAACTCAATTGTGTATTTCAGATGCTGCCGTACCATAACCTCATCATCTGCAGAGAGAAACAGTCAATCAGAATACACACATAATGAAGGGATTGTGAAGAGATTTCTCTAAAACTTGGCCTATATCTATATCATGTTCAATAGCAATTGTTATTTATTAATGTATTCAGCTAATAACTCTTGTTAGAGCACTGTCATTCTTGCTACAATTTGCCATATCAATAAAAAAATAAAAGTACCTAATTGAAACAACATGCTGTTTGTTGTTGTTGTTGGTGTTGTTTTTATGTAAAACCCAAATAGAGGCTACATGATAATACAAGACCAGTCAGATCGAGGGGTAAAAAAAATCAAACAGTATTAATTAATAATATGTACAAATATTAATTATACTAATATTAATGAAAATAAACTATTATTAAGGTCCTAAATAACACTTTCAAAGCACGGTTCTTAATGGAACCTTATAAAAAGGGTTCAATTTAGCACCAAAAAGGGTTCTGCTATTGTTACAAGTCGAGTATACCAAATTTGGTACTGTTTGGAACCATTTTTCTTAAGATTGTATAGTGTTACAAACATACATTACTTTTTTTTTTTTTTTTTTTTTTTATGTCGCTGTATTTACAATGTTAAAGATTGTGGAAGAGTGTCTGTGAAAAGGGTCCGTTTTTGAACTAGTAGACACAGTATCTATCTACAGTATATACAGTGATGTATTCAGTATGTGGTAAGCTATATTCCCTTCTGAACCACATTTTTTTTACAAATGCATTTATTATTGAAAAGCAATTGTCTCAATAAATAATTCTCCATTCTTCCTCATAGCCACAGCATCTCAGCCTGAAACTGAAGCAGAAGCCAGTTCGGACGCAGCCGGAAAACCTGTAGGACAGTCCCCTAAAACCCAACCGTCATCTACCGGAGAAAGAACGTCACCCGCAAACCACGGACCCTCCCCTTCCACAGACAACACTAAAGGCAGCTCCTCCGTTGCCGTCTCGTAGCTTTTTCATCATCAGAGCGGTGCCATTCAAAGAGAGTCAGATGTGAACACCAAAGGACCTTGACTCACTTCAACCAGACTGTTTATTGTTCAGTGTGGTCATGACATGATGTCAGCACACTTCCTGTTCACTACATCAAACTCGACATTAGGACAATGCCTATAGAAGTTTGATTCATTTCTACGTACATTTCGTATTTGAATTTGTGACTTGTTTAGTACAAAGACGGAAACACCCTTTGATATAAAATATGCAACTGTAAAACTGTTGTGCTTTTTTTTTTTTATACATATCAACTTTTGTAAACTTCAACAATTGTGTTTGATCAATATAATTTTTTTCTCTTAATGTGAAAGATGCACTTAGAAGTGCCTCTGGAAGAGTAAGTTCACTTTATACAAAGGTAAAGGTAAATGAAGAGCGTGTTTGTGCAGGTCAAAAACGTACGGAATATGATTGTTAGTACTAATGGATTGTCACTACGTTTCTTGGAAAGATTCAAAGGTTTATGTCTTTCAGATCTTTCACCCATGAAAGGCTTCTTGATCAACAAAAAATTGCAAAAATCTAGAGGAGCAAAGGAAAAGATTTTACTTATTGTGGGCATGTTTCTTTTTTTCTCTTGTCTTGTGGACTCTCTTGTTTACATACTGTAAATACAAAAGATTAAGCAGAGATATCTGTAAGAAAAATAAAGTCTTCATGAGACACAACACTGGTATGTTTTACCCATTTGTATCAAGAAATACATCAATCTATCCATCCATCTATATATCTATCCATCTATATATCTATCATCTATCCTCCATCTATATATCTATCATCTATCTATCTATATATCTATCATCTATCCATCCATTTATATATCTATCTATATATCTATCCATCATCTATATATCTCATCCATCCATCTATATATCTATCATCTAACCATCCATATATATATATCTATATATCGATCATCTATATATATATCCATCCATCTATATATCTAACCATCCATCCATCCATGTATTTATCATCCATCCATCTATCTATCATCCATGTATTTATCATCTATCCTTCCATCTATATATCCATCCCTCTACTATATTTCCATCTATCATCCGTACTTATCATCTATACATCTATCCATACATCTCTTTCTATGTATGTATCATCCATCTATCCATCAATATATAATCCATCCATCCATCTATCCATCTATCCATCTATCTATCTATCTATCTATCTATCTATCTATCTATCTATCTATCTATCTATCCATCTATCCATGTATTTATCATCTATACATATTTCCATACATCTCTTTCTATGTATCTATCATCCATCCATCTAAAAAGAAAAAATCTTATTTAGTTTACATCAATAAAATGTTAGTAATATAATTGCTTCAATTTACTAAAAAATAAAAGCAGTGAGACAGAAAGACTCTTATTTTGTCAAGTATTTGCCACAGTGTTTCCGTACGTACGTGTACGTAATGACGTAACACGCCCAAAGAACAAACCGACGCATGATCTGAGAGAAAGGCGCCGGCGAACAAGAGGTAAAACTCGTCTGAGACAGCTCAAATGCCGTTAGATATTATTTATTTGATTTTATTTCATAAAATAAAGACACAGAGAGATAGGTTATGTTGTGACAGCGCAGATAAAGCGTTATATGCCCGTTGGAATTGATTTATTTTTAACGAGTGCGCTGAAATGAACGCATAGCCCCGGTCGCTAACGGAAGCTGATGCTGCTGTTTCTGATGTTTTATGGGACAAAGAATTTGCTGGGCTTGTCTTATATTTCGTCGGTCCTGCTGTCTATGAGGTCGTATTTGCAGTTTGACCAAATACGTGTATTCATTTGCGTCTACTCGTTGTAGTAAGTGTCGGTAAAACCCCTGTTGTAAGGGTTATAGAGGGATAGGCGAGGCCTGGATGTGGATGAGCAGCTGAGGCGGTGTGTGACTCAGGGCTGTGTCTCAAAACCTTGCGAGCTGCCTTGCAAGATAAAAATTTTGGGCGTCAAAGGAGCATTTGAATCAGACGTGCTTAGTTTAGACGGGGTTGGTTTACTATGTTTTAAGACACTGCCAGAGTGACTGACATTACTGCTGTCTCTTTTCTCAGCATCTGCTCAGCTGTCTTGATACTCTGTCTGGCTTATTGCCATTACGATTTATTACAGCCAGTATATCACACTGACTAGGTTTAGGCACATTAGTATCTTCATAGTGCTCATTCTGTTACATATCAATGCATTAGTTGACTGAAAATTCTATTTTTGTGTGTTTGGTTGATGGATGGAAAGAGGAAATGTTGAGGTGAAATCCGACGTTAAATATTCATGGTACACTCCCTGTGTCTCCCATGTGATAAAATGCATAACACTACATTCATTGAAGTACTTATGTTTCTTTATATTCCAGCATGGATAATGTATGATATTTCAACATCTTTTTTAGTACAATTGAGATTTTGACTGAATAAATTATCTTATATCATGATGATAATATGTTGATTGATTAGGCTATATTATAATGCCCTAGTTTCCGCACTAAGTTTACAGTCTTTGCATGGTCACTCATCATGATGTCTCATTTATCTTTAGGAAATGGCTGTGAACGTATATTCCACCTCAGTGACTAGCGACAATCTGAGTCGCCATGACATGCTCGCATGGATCAATGAGTCTCTACAGATGAACTTCACTAAGATCGAGCTTTTATGTTCAGGTGAGTTGTAAGGCCTGTATGCTCTTTTGTAGTAAGGCCTGTATGCTCTTTTGTAGTACACTATAATGGTTATGTTTTGGATTAATGGAAGTATTATATTTTTCCCTACAGGTGCAGCCTACTGCCAGTTCATGGACATGCTGTTCCCAGGCTGTATACCTCTGAAGAAAGTTAAATTTGGTGCTAAGTTAGAGCATGAATACATACACAATTTTAAGATATTACAGGCTGCCTTCAAAAGGATGGGAGTCGACAAAGTGAGTTGCTTAATTTCTTTTCCTCATGCTTGTCTGTACAACCAGTGTTTGTGTGGTCAGGTTCAGCAAAACAGACTTTTACAGACTCTTTTTTTATATTTAGCAACAAACAACTAAATGTTATTAAATTTCATCACAGGAATCATATTCACTAGAATTGGATATTTTTATTGTAGATGGGAGCCAATTATATCTTTTTGACGAGTCTCAAACATTACAACCAATTTTGATTTGTGTCTGGCAGGGGCTGGTGTTTAATTAAGGAAGTTTTACAATATTGGCCTACATCCACTGTTTTATTTCTCTGTAATTTGGAATATAGACATTGTAAACTTAAAGTTTGTGTAATTTCTGTATTACATGCAGAAGCACACAGAGGGCTTGTTTTCTGAAGCTTGTGACTTTATGGTGTTTGTGGGTTTCCATGTGTTTGGAACAGTCCTGATTTTCCCGTTCTTTTTGGTGTTTTTAGTGGCGTAACTTCCTCAAATGTAGTTGTATTCTTCCAGTTTTTTTTTTTTTTTTGTTATTTTAAATAAACACATACCTGACAAATCCATGAAATAATATCCGGATGTGTTTTTCCCATCAGATAATCCCCGTTGACAAATTGGTGAAGGGCAAATTTCAAGACAATTTTGAATTTGTTCAGTGGTTTAAGAAGTTTTTTGATGCCAACTACGATGGAAAAGAGTATGACCCAGTGGAGGCTCGACAGGGCCAGGACACCATGCCTGCACCCAACCCCTCCATGCCTGCCCTCAGCAAGCCCAAGAAGATTATGAATGCAGGTTGGTCACTTTACATCAAGTGTTTGAACCTCATGGTTTGTTTAGTATTTTAGAATTAGAAATATTTGTGCGTATTGTATACATCTGCCCAAATAGGTCAAGAGTTCAGTATAAGAACTACACTGCCAATCAAAAGATTGGGGTCAGTGAGATGACATAGTAGTAGTAGTAGTTCAAAGTAGTGCTAAGAGGTAGTAGTAATAAGTAAATTGATTATTTAAAAGTTTTAAAAAGCATTGAGCATTAAAACGTAACCGCATAGACATTTATAATGTTAAATATTAGAATGATTTCTGAATTTGGCTTTACTTACAGGAATAAATTACATTTTAAAATGTATAGAAAAAATATTTTAAATTGTGACTTCACAGTATTACTCTTTTTACTGTATTTTTGATCAAATAAATGAAGCCTTGGTGAACATAAGAAAGCGCAAATCTCACCACCCCCAAACATTTTAGTGTGTATTATCGTTAATCATTTTATTCCATCATTTTACTAATATCTTCCAGGCATAGTGTTGTGTTCATGGCTATTTACATTCATTCTTCAGTAAGATATTAATTTGGAGACCTGCTCATTTTGTTCTTTCTCCTCTGGCCAACGAACGAACACTGTGTCATTATTTAGCAGTCAGAATTTAGATTGGGATTGGTAGAATTCAAATATTCATCCAGTTCCTTCTGCTTGAAGATAGATTCATCAAGCCGGTATGGAGCCGAAGCTTGCTATAGGGTCTGTGGAGAGGACCTGTTGCGGTCTTTGCTGAGGATCTGTCATGTCGATGAGGCCTTCACAGAGGATTGTCTAGTAGACACGGTCTCTGCTGACTTTCAGGGCCGTGTTGAGGTTGTGTCTACGTGAAGTTCCAACACCTGATCTGAATATGGGCTGGATCCGGCTGACTACATCATGTGTTGTGGTCGTGTCTAGGTGCAGGTCCTCCATCTGATCTGAATATGGGCTGGATCCGGCTGACTACATCATGTGTTGTGGTCGTGTCTAGGTGCAGGTCCTCCATCTGATCTGAATATGGGCTGGATCCGGCTGACTACATCATGTGTTGTGGTCGTGTCTAGGTGCAGGTCCTCCATCTGATCTGGATATGGACTGGATCCGGCTGACTACATCATGTGTTGTGGTCGTGTCTAGGTGCAGGTCCTCCATCTGATCTGGATATGGACCGGATCCGGCTGACTACATCATGTGTTGTGGTCGTGTCTAGGTGAAGGTCCAACATCTGATCTGGAAATGGGCTGGATCCAGCTGACTACATCATGTGTTGTGGTCGTGTCTAGGTGAAGGTCCAACATCTGATCTGGAAATGGGCTGGATCCGGCTGACTACATCATGTGTTGTGGTCGTGTCTAGGTGCAGGTCCTCCATCTGATCTGAATATGGGCTGGATCCGGCTGACTACATCATGTGTTGTGGTCGTGTCTAGGTGCAGGTCCTCCATCTGATCTGGATATGGACTGGATCCGGCTGACTACATCATGTGTTGTGGTCGTGTCTAGGTGCAGGTCCTCCATCTGATCTGGATATGGACTGGATCCGGCTGACTACATCATGTGTTGTGGTCGTGTCTAGGTGCAGGTCCTCCATCTGATCTGGATATGGACCGGATCCGGCTGACTACATCATGTGTTGTGGTCGTGTCTAGGTGAAGGTCCAACATCTGATCTGGAAATGGGCTGGATCCAGCTGACTACATCATGTGTTGTGGTCGTGTCTAGGTGAAGGTCCAACATCTGATCTGGAAATGGGCTGGATCCGGCTGACTACATCATGTGTTGTGGTCGTGTCTAGGTGAAGGTCCAACATCTGATCTGGAAATGGGCTGGATCCGGCTGACTACATCATGTGTTGTGGTCGTGTCTAGGTGAAGGTCCAACATCTGATCTGGAAATGGGCTGGATCCGGCTGACTACATCATGTGTTGTGGTCGTGTCTAGGTGAAGGTCCAACATCTGATCTGGAAATGGCCCGGATCTGGCTGACTACATCATGTGTTGTGGTCGTGTCTAGGTGAAGGTCTACCATCTGATCTGGAAATGGGCTGGATCCAGCTGACTACATCATGTGTTGTGGTCGTGTCTAGGTGAAGGTCCAACATCTGATCTGGAAATGGGCTGGATCCAGCTGACTACATCATGTGTTGTGGTCGTGTCTAGGTGAAGGTCCAATATCTGATCTGGAAATGGGCTGGATCCGGCTGACTAAGTTTAACCTCGGGATAAGGATGAGAAAGGCAGACTAATATTAGTTTAGATGCCTTTCTTCTTACGATTTAACAAGTAAATCAGGTGTTCTAGCAAGTGTTCTGGTTCCTGTAGACTGATTTGAATAATAGAAATTGATAATGTGTTATGTTTATGCCAGGTTAAAGAGATGTGTTTTTAGTCAAGATTTAAACTGACAGGGTGTGTCTGGTTCCCGAACAAGGCTAGGAAGACTATTCCAGAATTTGGGTGCTAAATAGGAAAATTATTTACCGCCTGCAGTTGATTTTGATAATCTAAGTATTATCAACTTTTTGAGGTCGCAATAGATGTGAAGGACTGTAATGCGTTAAGAGCTCGCTCTTTAGGGAGCTAAACTATTTAGTGTTTTGTAAGTAATTAGCAAGGTTTTAAAATGGATGTGATGTTTAATAGGGAGCCAATTGACACAGGCTTGTGATCATGAAATGGTCATACTTTCTGGTTCTAGTAATAACCCTTGCTGCTGCATTTTGGACAAGCTAGAGTTTGATTATTAAGCTTGCAGGGCAACCACCTAGTAGAGCATTACAATGATCTAGCCTTGAGGTCATGAACACATATACTAACCTTTCTGCATTTGTCATTGAGTGCATATGTCGTAATTTAGTCTACTCCTGGTAAGACAGCCAAAGCAGCTGCTGTAATCGGTATGAAGCTGTTGAGCTTTTAAACATCTTTAGTGTCTGTAGTAGGGCTGCCCCCTAATAGTCGACTAAATGTTAGTCGATGAGAAGAGGCTTAGTCAGCCAAAATGTTATTAGTCAGTCAGTCGCAACTCGCAAAAAAAAAACTCCACAAGAAGTCACGTAGTCTGTGAGGGACAGATCGGTTTTACAGTATGTCAGCCGAGTTGGAAAACCAAACGTTTAGTAGCAACAATCTCGCTATAAAGTTATATAAGATTGTGTGCGCTATTATGAGGCACATATCCAAGGGTTCATGCGGTGTGGAAGCTGAAGTATAGCGCGCTTATGCATGGCATGGAGGCGCCGACGCGATCACTTGCATTTTTACAGGACTGGAGTCACAAAAATGAACTGAAACTCAATTGTCGGTCTCTTACTACTTTTTGTGATTGCTTGTTTCCCATAGCACCACAGAGAGCAGCCGTTGCCAAGGTAACACCCAAGATGATGCCTAGCTCTGCGCGGAGACCTGGTGCAGGTGGCGATGAAGAAAGGGCAGAGCTTATTCAAGAGGTTTGTTATACTGTGTACATTTTCACGTCATTATGTCAGTCTGATATATAACCCATCACTACTAAAATGTTTGTTTGGTTACTTTCAGTTAAATATGTTAAAGTCTACGATCCAGGACATGGAGAAGGAGCGGGACTTTTACTTTGGCAAACTGAGGAACATTGAGCTGATCTGTCAAGAGAAGGATGGTGAAGGAGACCCCACCCTGCAGAGGATTGTGGATATTCTTTATGCCACAGATGTGAGTCCAACGCAACTGCAATCTCACAAAAAAATGTTAACAAGATTCTCTGACTTGTTTCTAATAAGACCCTTAATAGAGAAAAGTGATGTTATCATACGTATTGTCATCTGCCTCATGATACAGTATTATGTCATATGCATTGGCCGATAAGACTTTTGTAGGAATGCGCTTTTAGTAGTCAGCCATGAGTGATTGTCCATTACCATGGGGGTCACTGAGATGGTGTAGGACCTCAATTCTTTAATGGATTAGTTCTCACAAAAGTGAAAAAAAAAAATTGTCATCAATTACTCACCCTTATGTCGTTCCAAACCCGTAAGACTTTTGTGATTCCTCGAAACACAAAGATATTTTAAATTAAATTTGAGAGATTTCTGTTCCACCATTGACAGCTACGCATCTACCACTTTGACACTTCAAAAAGTTCAAAAAAGACATTGTAAAACTAATGAAGTAGTTTAGTCCAAATTTTCTGAAGAGACACAATCGCTTTATATGATGAACGAATTGAATTTAGGCATTTATTCACATATAAACATTGATCGGCGAACAAACAGAAGTTTGATGCACAAGAATGAACCTCATTGGTTCTTGCTGAAGCTCAAACGTGCTGCGCAACACGAGAAATTTCTCAGATTTCAATAAAATATCTTCATTTCTATTTTGAAGATTAACAAAATGGGTTACAGGGTTGGAATGACATGAGGGTGAGTAAATGACGGAATTTATTTTTTGGTGAACTAATCCTTTAAGCCAGCGATACGTCAAGACATGCCACTATACGATTACGATTTGATTAGTTTCACGGACCTACGATCGATATTATGTGCCTATTTTACATGATCACTTTTATTTACTCACAAATGCAGCCAAAATATAACATGAATATTTAATTTGAAAATGGCAAATACTGTATTCTATACTCTTAAAAATAAAAGTTCCAAAAATGGGTTTTTGCAGTGATGCCATAGAACATCCAATCCTGCTCCTGGAGGGTCACTGTCCTGCAGAGTTTAGCTCCAACCCCAATTAAGCACACCTGAACCAGATAATCAAGGTCTTACTAGGCATTCTAGAAACTTCCAGATAGGGGTGTTGAGGAAGGCTAGAGCTAAACTCTGCAGAACAGTGGCCCTCCAGGACTGAGTTTGGACACCCCTGCCATTAGAACAACCATTTTGTGTTCCCCCAAAAAAACCTATCCTCTATAAAGAATCTTTTGTGCAATAGAAAGGTTCTATGCATGCTAAACGTTCTTCATGGAACCATCAATTCCAATAAAGAACCTTCATTTTTAAGTGTAATTGGAACACCCACAACAAATTAGACTTCAGTTTGTTTGTTTTTAATTACATGGAATTCATTATTTTTTAGTATGCGTTGCATAAACACACATCTTTTGATTGATGCATCGATCGTGTTGTTACAATATATTGGCGTGGCGTTACATGTCTCCTGTTCACTGTCTTTTCTACTGTTTGCTACATATTCGTTGAGAAAAACACTTTCTTGGAACAATCTTTAAATGGCTAGACTTTTGTTATCGGATGACTCACTCTCTCTCTCTCTTGTCTGTCTCTTTCCTCTTCTTCTCTTGCTCTCTCTCAGGAGGGATTTGTCATACCAGACGCTGAGTCAGAGGACCAGGAGGAGTTCTAATGCTCGTGACTTGTTGCAGTTTTACCCTCCTCTCACTCTCTCCATTCCCGTCCTCTCCACAGTCACTTCCCTCCCACCTTCCCATCCACCCATCCCGTTATGCATTTGGACTATTCCGAGCTAACTCCATATTGAATCCCATCGCATCTGCTAAAGCATGCATAGACACACATCATGTTGAAAGAACTGTTTTAATGCCCTCAGACCTCTGGCTGCCACAATACTCCTGTTTCGCTCCGAGGAAGAGTGTGTTTCCTGTCTGTAAAATACAATCTAATATTGTTTTCCTCTTTTAGCAACTTCAGACACCTGCAAATGTATTTATCTTATTTTAAATGTCTCTGAAACGTCTGTAGTGTTTTATTGGTGGCGTCTCCTCCCTCACTGCTGTGATACATATCTGTGACCATGTCTCATTCAGAACCGTACCTTTCTGACACAAAACCAAGGGACGGAATGACAAAACGTGCGTTAGTTCATTGCAAAAACCTTCTCACTTCCTAGGTTCCACTCATAGTTTTGGTGCTTGCTTTAGCGTAAGGCAGATAGCAGTCACCAGCGCTCCAGTCTATCCTCAGTGACTGTGCCTTATACAGACTGTCTGGAGGGAGTGGACTCAGTCTGATGTTTGTCTTTTCTTTGTTTTATGGATGTAGTGAAGCGTCGTTTTCGAGTTGACGTATGTACTAACACTCAGTCGTGCGCTTTGGTCTGCAAGTACTGTAGCGCCACAGTTGCACGAGTACAAATATTTTATTATAATTTTATTGCGTTCGTTTTAAAGAAGTATCCCAGCCACTACATTGGTGGACTCAAGGACAAATTTTGAGTTGACAAGACAAACACTGCCCGTTTTCTACCTGTTTTTACTGCCTTATATTTAATTCTTTTTTTCTATCCTTTATTCACACTCTTTTGGCAAATGTTTGTAATTCAGGCTGTTAAAGTTTAAAGTTTTCCTTTTTTTGTTTCTTTTAATTATTATTTGTAGAAATAGCAGCAGCAGAATATTGATTATTTCAGACCACACAAGATAATCCATGAAATCCTTTGAGTTATTTTAAAAGATTGCACTCTTTCAAGACCATTCCCGAAATAACCATGTCAGGCTGATGATACAAATGCAAAAAAACACTAAAAATATCAACTAAAGGAGGCTTTTTAGATGAAAAAACAAAAAAACAGCTTCCTGGATTTGATCTTTGAGTTGCTTCTTCTAAGCAACGATCTCTCACTTCATTTGTTTTTGGAGATTCATGATGATTATGATCACTGTGCGAACTGACTTTCTCTGTGTTGTTTCATTGTTTTCATGTGCACTGGTCATTCTCAGTCGATATGAATTTTTCTGTGTGTAGTTCTCAATGTTGCATTTTACATCAATAGCACACGCAAAGTTTTTATTGGTGCTATTAAATACCTTGACCCTTAAGAACTTGCCTGTTTGTGCTAGAAAAGCCTCTGCTGGTTGTTTTGGTTTATTGGATTAGAAATGTTGCTGCAGTTGGGTGGATATAACAGCATTATATCTGTTCTAATTAGGAGACAATAGGAAAACAAGTGACACTCACATTTCTGAGCTTGCGTTTCGACAAATATCTCATTGTAATTTCATAATCCGAACTGCTAAATATTGATGGATGCAAGTAAAAATGTGGAAGGAAGTTGTTTGGAAGCAGGTAATGTCTGTGAAATGCAGTGATTCACCCTTCCCTCCTTTCTTTCAATGCTCTGTGGCCTTTAAGAACAATCTGTAGCAAAGGTACATAGTGGGGCCCGCACCACGACCAAACTGTCTCTCTCCCTGTTTTTGTACTTGCAGGCTGTTAAGAGTTCCACATTTTTAACTGAAGTCCATTTCTTACAATAAAACGGTATTTACATGTCTCTCTGTTGGTGTCTTCATTTCTGGTGTTGAGGGGTTTGCAGTTGGATAGCATCTTGTTTTTGAGAATTTGTTCTTTATTTATATGATTTACCTCATTTTTGAACAATAGAAAGTCATCCAAACTTTGAAATGCTTACAATTGCCATGTAATAACTAAAAATAATGTCAAATCTCTGCCAAGGCTGTGATGTCTGAGGGATATTTTCCTGGCACACTTTGGGTAGTACTAATTGAGCATCGTTTAAATGCCACAGCCTACCTGAGAATTGATGCTGACCATATCCATCCCTATGACCACAATGCCCATCTTCTGATGGCTACTTCCATGTCACAATTCTCAAACTGTTCACTAAACTCAAATGGTCTCCAGATCTCAATCCAATAGAGCAGTTTTGGCATGTGGTGGAACAGGAGATTCACATCATGGATTTACCGCCGTCAAATCTGCAGCACCTGCGTGATACTGTCATGTCGGGCCAAAATCTCTGAGGAATGTTTCCAGGACCTTGTTGAATCTGTTCCACAAAGAATTAAAAGTTAACCAAAGTCCAAAGTTAACCCGGTTCTAGCTAATCAAGTAGCCATGCTTACCGTGCAGTCGACAGTCAGAACACCTGACCACTAGATGGCGGTAGGGATCAACGCTGTTTAAACGGTTGGACTGAAAATCCTGAACATGCTTGTGTCGTTAGAGGCTGCTTTCACTCTAGGTTCGCTACTGTGAGTACTGTGGTTGCTATAAAGCAGTCATTACATGAGGAGAATCAGGAGATGTGCTCAAGCTTTGTTAGTCCATTATTAAAGAGTATGTGTGAGATTACAGCCGTGGAGCTGAATAACAGAGTAATAACTGTGTTGGGCCAAACAGGTGTGCTGTGTTTCTCTGTCATCAGGCCTGGTGTCTGAGATGATGATGGCATTTAGAGAGACAAGTCCCGCCCCTTCGCTTCCGGCTCATGGGACCTTACTTCGGAAAAAATATGTATGGTAGTCAATGGCGAGAGACAACTTATCTTTTTATTCCGTCTGATCTGTGCCCTGAATTACACATATGATGTTTGTCAATTTAAAAGATAATTATGAAAGTCAAGAAAGTCGCAAATTGCAGTTAGCTAAGCTAACGTTACCCTCTTGTTCATCTAGTTGAGGCTCATATACTTTCTTTCTACACCAGTTCGTGGCTATTTTTTTCTCATCTGTTGGCTATACACTGCAAATGTATCTGGTGATTAAAGGAGCTGTATGTAAGAAATGAATTTCAATTAATCATAAAATGGCCCTGATATGTCACTAGACATTAAGAAATAATGTTCATTTCAAATATTTATATCACTGACACTGACAACATAAGTACGGCCAGGATATTGGCATTTAAAAAGTGAAGTTGCAGCCCACAACTGATGTTGATGTTGTCATGTTGTGTTTTGGCCTGATGCCCCACCCTCCACCTATCTACTAATCACGAAGTCAGTAGTGTTTCGGCATCCGGGTTGCCAGCTCTGCTCTAGTTACCACAGTACGTAGCAGCCTACGTTCCTGCTGGATCCTGCAGCCTATCTGGCAACCTCGAGTCAGGGGGGAGGGGGAGGGGATACACTGCTCTACAGTAATTTGAAAGTGATTGCAGTACCAGTTTTGGCCTCAATCTTACATACGGCTCCTTTAAGCAAACAAACTGTGGTGTAATAATGTTTCAAACTTTACATGTAACTTAGTAGTGTTTGTGCACATCTTCATAACTAAGTAATAGCTATTAGAAAGACACAGCTATTAAATAATTTGATTGTGGCATTGTTTAAAAAGCTTCAAGTGAAATGTACTTTAGTACGTTGCAGCAGTTGTTAATAACCATAGGCCAACGCATTTGGCTATAATATTATAGTCTATCTACTTATATCAAGACAGATAACAGATTGGACCAGGGCAAACAAAGCGCTAAGTAGCTAAACCAGGAAGTGAGATTACGCGGATGGCGTATGGGATGGCGCCACCCAGTGCTACTTCCGGAATAAGGTGAATACAGGTCGGAAGTCACATCCTGTGCTTACATGTCAGAAGATGATTGTCAGGGAAATACTTTTTACTTTTAGTATTTATAAGGCTATATGTTTTTTTTTAGGTCATCATGACAAATTGTAAACAACTGTAAAATTATCTGCTGAGGTATTGAAATTTTCAAGTAACAGTTTTTTTGATTAAACAAACAGCTTTACAGTTACTTTTCAGTAACTTTGAAAATGTCGCCTGTCTGTAGAATTGATAAATTTAGCGCTATTTCTAAAACTAAGAAAGTTTCAGTCCTTTTTTAAGAAATAACATTAGGCTAGGCCTACTTTTTGATGATTACAAAGTACAATGCAGTGTTGTTTTAGAATTTTATTTAGTTTAGCTATTTGTTTATTCATTTCTTTTTGTCTTTTATATTTTTAAGTTGTAGTAATTTTAGTAATTACATTGGTTACACTTTATTTTAAGGTGTCATTGTTAAAGTGTAATTATATATTTAAGTACTGAGTAATATTAAGCAACTACATGTCCTTACTATAGGGTTATATAGGATTTGGTTGAGATTAGTTGCATGTAATTATGCATAATTTACTGTTATTACTATAGTAAGTACATGTAACATATGTAACAAGGACACTAAAATAAAGTGTTGCCAACAAATTTGAATAGATCTAGATTTAGTTAACAATAACAGTGGTACAATTCAAAACATTTTACTTTTACTCAAGTCTGTTTTGGCTAGATACTGTGACTATAACTTGGGTATAATTTTGCCTGTAACAACTTGTAGGCCTAAGTAACATTTAAAAAAACTTTAGACGAACGACCCATGAACGTGTTGTGCTAACATTTTGATACCATTATTAAAGACCAGATAACTTTGAATGAACATTCTATTAACATTACTGGAAGAACATGTTCACAACTTTGAGAGAACCTTTCCAGAGCGTTAGCCAAAGATCTGAGAAAATTCCCCTGTACCTGGGAAAAGGGTTAGTGTTTCCCCCAATTAATGTGTTGTACTCCTGACAAAAGACTCTCATTCCTTCCTCCCAGACACCAAAGAACCGCAACCATTGTAGCCACCAGAGAAGAGCTCTTCAACATTATCATATTCTGTCTAAAAGCAACAATGCAGGCTAATGCTAACCACCTTGTCTGGTGTGCGCATGCCAGTGAAAATCCATGTCTCGTTGATCACATGTCTATTCCTTGTCTATATGCGTGCTCTTTTGTGAGAGATATACTCTTAATGTAAAGGCTAGACTGTATTCTGTTTGTCTGAAATGCTTCACCGCTCACTTAGCAAGACCTCCGGCCTTTTGTTCCTTATCTGCAGTTATATCATCTCTTTTCATGCAGACTAAACATCAAAGCATGTGAGCTTAACAAAACTGAGGGAAGAGCAAGAAGAGCACTGTTTTGTTAAAGAACAATAAAACTTGATAAGAACAATATGCCTGTAGGCTATATATATATATATATATATATATATATATATATATATATATATATATATATATATATCCTATAGGCTACCTGCATGATGAATATCATTGGTGCCAGCTATTCACTAAAAATACGTGTTTGTGAAATGGCTTAGGCTGCTGGAGAGACTTGTCCAATACCCGCCATCATGCCTGTTTGACTCAGGGATTAGGACTTAAACTCCATGTGTTTCAACTGGAACCAAGTTTGTTGTTGAAACTTTAATGCCGCACTCCTCACTCGTGTCTTTGCTCGGGGCAAGATAATCAGAGGTCCTGTCTTTTGCTATTTCTTTTAATATGAGTTTGGTTTCAAGAGGATTTTCTGCTCTTTATTGTTTGTGCAGCGCAGAAAGCTGCTGAATGTTTAGCGTGGGTTATCTGTCTCTTTCTCCTCATTAATGAGGAATTAGAGGTGCTGAGATCCTGCTGTAGTTATTAATGTGTGGATTGATGGGTCTGACACGTCGAGCAGGTGTGTTTGTGTAGGGGGAGTTTGAGGCAAACGTTGAGTGTGCTTTCGTCTCTTTCACATGATCTCAATGATCTTTATTAGTGGTGTATGGAAGCTTGTTTCCGCCACAGAATAAAACATTTTAAAAGATAATTGTGACTTTTTATCTCACAATTGCGAGTTTACATCTCGCAATTCTGACTTTATTTCTCACAATTGCGAGATATAAAGTCAGAATTGCGTGAAATAAAGTCGCAATTGCATGTTATAAAGTCAGAATTCTGACTTTTTTTCTCGCAATTGCGACTTTATATCAATTGCGACTTTATATCACACAATTCTGACTTTATACCTCCCAATTGCGACTTTATTTCTCAGAATTGCGACTTTGTCTCGCAATTGCGACTTTATTTTTCAGAATTGCGACTTTATTTCTCACAATTCTGACTTCATATCTCGCAATTCTGAGAAAAAAAGTCACAATTCTGACTTGATATATCGCAATTGTGAGAAAAAAAGTCAGAATTGTGAGATAAAAAGTCGCAATTATTATTATTTATTTATTTTTCAGTGGCGGAAACAAGCTTCCATAGTGGTGTTTGCTTAAAAATACCTAAATAATCTCATAGATTTACTAAAACAAGAAGAGCATAGAGTCTTTTTATAGAAGCCTTTTCCACTTTAATAAAAATTATAGTTATACATATATAATTATATAAATCATTGTTTGTAAAATTAAAGTTTAATAAAATTAAAATGTATTAATAATATAACAAAATATTATGTACTAATACAATCTCACAATTGTGACTATTTCTCATATTTTAGACTTAATGTCTCACATTTGTGACTAATTCTCATATTTTAGACTTAATATCTCACAATTGTGACTAATTCTCATATTTTAGACTTAATATCTCACAATTGTGACCATTTCTCAATGGTATATTTCTCAAATATACCACTTAAAGGTACGCTATGTAACTTTTCTGCACAAAACTGCATGCATTTTGTGGAAGAACATTGTTTTGGTTGTGCTTTGGCTGTGCATGCCTGTGGATTAATACGACCCTTTGCAATTGATAATGCTTTACAATGAACTTTGTTAGAGAGTAGGGTTGTTCCGATTCCGATACTAGTATCGGAAATGCCGCCGATACCAATAAAAATTCTGGCATCGGTATCGGCGAGTACATCTACCCAACGTACCGATCCGATACCATTTTATTAAACAATACCTAGTTATGCACGCTAGCTTTGCTTAACGCTGCAAATCAGAGACCAATTCTTCTTCGCTGCTCTAAACAGTGGTTGCTTGTGGCAACAGCACAACTTCCTGTGTTGCCACAAGCAACCACTGTTTAGAGCAGCGAAGAAGAAATGAAAACGCATATTTTCAAATGTAGTCGCGCGGAAAGCGCATTATGTAACGTTAAGAGACGCTGGCGCCCAACATCAAATGGCAAACGTAATGAAAACGGAACAAAACTGCGGTACTCGTTATTTTGTACTTCACGGACCATTAGACAGTTTGGAACAATGCAGCGCGAGGTGATCTAGATCAAGCTACACTGTTGCTGCACAGCGCTAAGAGATCCAGTAAAGAAAGCCACAGAAGTAAAGAAATTTGAATTCGCCACAGAAGTAATAACATCGCTGCGAGATCTAGTGAAAAGCATTCACATTCACAATCAAACAGCGCTACGTTGGTTTTATTTTGACATTATGAATAAAATTGCTGCCCTCAAATGTTAATCTGAAATAAAATAAACCTTTGCTTATAACTACTACAATATTACATTTCATTTTTTTATAAGGAGCTGTTTGTTTTATAAGTTCAAGTATAGCTCCATCATTGCTCAAAGTAAAAAATAATCATACTTTATGATGTTAGTTTTAATAAAAAATGTAAATCAAAATTATTACGAGCTGTTGCGTTCTCTTTTTGCCAGCCGACTCTCCTCTGGTCTAAAATATAACAGGCTTACCATAGTGGTTCAGGGTAAGACAAAAGCACATTTTGGAAGAAGGATTGATGTATGACTGATGTATTGATTAATTTTGAACAAAATAATTTACATAGTGTCCCCTTAAGGCTTTAAATCTCACAGTTGTGACTATTTCTCATATTTATGACTTCATATCTCAATTGCAACTTTATTTTATTCACAACTTTATTGACTATTTCTCGTAATTGTTTTCATATCTCATGATTGCAACTTTACCTCCCGGTTTCACAGACAAGTGAACGGACCCAAATGCATGTTTGAGCGGTTTTAACTGAAAGAAACTGGCTGAGTATTTTAAAACTGCATTGAACCAAAGACAGTATCAAAAACGTGGTTTGAAATCGTTGGTGTTTCTGACATTACAAAAAACCTTGTAACCAATCAGATCAACATGTGATCGTCAACCAGTGGATCTCTGAGCTAGTGTGAGTGAGTGGAGGCGGGGCTAATTTGCATATTCATATAAATGCATATTCTAAATGATGCAAGGGTGTAAAGTTACATTCAAGCTATTTTAAGGCATGAGGATTTTTTTTTTCACGGAAAAAACTTTTAAATATGTAATTTTGGTGATCAAATATGAGTTTTAAGGGATGCGAAAATTGACTACAGGTGGACTTTAAGAAAAAGTACAAATCTAGTTTTATTTTCTCACTCTCTCATGTGTACACAAACACTTGGTTTATCCTGAACCCTCCAGCTTGGACAGGTGAAAAAGTGCTAAGAACCACATCACAGTTAAGATCAGGCCTGTCTGATCACGTCTGTGGCTTACTGACTTTGAAGTGCATGAAAAAGCCACATCAGAACTGTGTTTGAGACACATTATCAAACAATCTTACAGACACACAACAGACTGTGTGAGAGGAAAAATATGTGACTGGAGTATATGCATCTTGTAAAAAATTATAATTTAAGAACAGCCCTAGTTTAGTCGCTGACCTGTGCCGAGTCTGTAAGGGTGTAACGGGGCGTTTCCACATCATTTTCACTATTTAAAAGAAATCCCTGGCAACCAGGAGGCCTAGAGACTAATACACTGACACAGCCACTTCAGACAAAGAACCTTTCTTTCATCTCTTGTACTCTGAGTTGACTCTCTTGTCCATAAAGGAAGTATGTGACAGCTGGATGGCATTTCCTTCATCCTTCAGTTGTGAGATTTGTCTCTCTCTTGTTTCGTTTTTGTCTGCCCTGTGTGGAATGTGTTCTTGTTTGGAAGTGAATGAGATTTCGGTTGCATTAGCAGGCAGACTCTAGACTTCCAAAGTCAAACACCAATTTGACCCCTGCCAGTTTGTGGCGATCCTCCTCTGAGAGCAAAGTTCAGAGGTCAACGTGTAGGACAGACAAAAATATTAGTGTGTCAGCCTTAAGCTTCATTCATTAAAAGTGACATGAGTCAGCAGGGGAAGTTGAAGTATTAGTTCATCCAAAAATAAAAAATCTTCTCATCCTGATGTCATCCAAACCTGCATGACTTTCTTTCTTCTGAACATGAAAGAGAATATTGGAAATCAAAACGTTTCGGTTGCCATTGACTTCCATTATATATTTTGTCTATACAATGGAAGTCAATGGGAACTAAAACTCTTATAATATAATATTCTTATATAGTAGTCATACAGGTTTGGAACGGCTTCCCTTGTCCCTTTAAGAACAAGGTATGCTTGTCTGTTTTTGTCAATGGAGAGACGCCAGATGTCTTCGCACATCTGGCTGCCATCTTATCTTGACTGCTTGAAATCAGCTTGGGCATCCTGTCATCTCCTTTTATGTTCCACAGAAAGAAAAAGAAAAGAAAGATGAGTTCAAATCAACATGAGTGTGAGTGAATGAATTTTCATTTTGACCAAACTATGACCCCAGACTTTTGACCTCAGCAGTTTATTGTTCTGCAGCAAATAAAGATTGCTGGACTGAATGCGTGTGTGAATAACTGTGTGTGCGTTTTATGACTAGTAGTCAGAGGGGCGCCTCTTTGCTGGCTGCATTTCAGGTGGTCAAAATGATGGGCGAAGAAAACACCTGCTCCTCTCCTCCCTCTGTCCCCTCTCTCTCGCTTTGTTCTCTGGAGCGCTGCCATTTAATTAAACCTCAGGTTCTGTAGACTGGAAAATGAAAGCCTGACGCTATATGAGGTGTGGAGGAATGTGAACGAGCTCTGGTGGGAAATCTCACAGTGTTGGAGGGGGTGTAATGCACGGTCTGATGGGTTGCTGCTCGCTATTACAAATGTTTCTTGTCTTTTGTGACAACATTTGATTTGTACTGACTGGAAACATTTTCACTCTTCAGAGCTCTTAAAATGACAAGCATGTATTGTGTTGCAGTAAAGTAACAACAGATGTGTAAAAAAACATACTTGAGCAAAAGTACCTCTCAGTGAAAATGACTCCATTACAAGTTACAAGTCACCAATTCCAAAATGACTTGAGTTAAAGACTTAGAGTATCTGATTTTACTGTACTTAAAGGAACACGCCGACTTTTTTGGGACTTTAGCTTATTCACCGTATCCCCCAGAGTTAGATAAGTCCATACATACCCTTTTCATCTCCGTGTGTGCCGTAACTCTGTCTGACGCACCCACCGCTAGCCTAGCTTAGCACAAAGACTGGAGGTAAATGGCTCCAGCTAGCATACTGCTCCCAATAAGTGACAAAATAACGCCAACATTTTCCTATTTACATGTTGTGATTTGTATAGTCACAGCGTGCACAAATAACAAGGTCACATGAGACACAGCCATCTTCAAACTGTTTACTGGGAACTATATTCTCAGAAGGCGAAGCACTGCTACTTCTGCGGAGTGATTTACTCCAACTCTGAGCGAACTCTCTGCTCCTCACCACGGGGCTTCTCAGGCGCTGCGAGCAAATCACTCCGCCCATATGTCTATTTAATGTCTGCATACAAATCTGCAAGATGCAAGAGTGTTTGCTCATCTGCAATACGTCTCTGAGACGTTTCCTGTCAGACGTCATATAGACATTTAGAAGATGTCTTTAAGATGTTTATGATTTAGAATGGATGTAAAACAGCTTTTTCTAAACTTTATTAGATGTTTTTACACTGCAAATGTTTTCCAGATCTTACCAGATGCAGACGTGATATCTGTCAATAATTATTTTTTTCTAGCTGAAGGATGCCAGAAAGACAGTTAATGATTACACTTTACACTTCTAAAAAGTAAAATATTAATACATACTTTTGGCTTTAATATAATTATGTGGTAAACCTTTTTCATTCAAAGAAATAAGGCATGCTTTATTGTGAATAAAGTCTCAGCTAGCGACAACACGGCCTCTCCCCAGCAAACACAGAAAATTCCCTAATTTGGTTCCCGTTTGGTTCTTAATATATATATATATATATATATATATATATATATATATATATATATATATATATATATATATATATATATATATATATATATATATATATATATAATAACATTATTTTTAGGTTTTATTTTGCAACCATAAAATAACGTTCCCAGAATGTTGCAGGGTGATTATTTTTAAATAACCTAACATACAGAACATTCCCTAATAGTTTTTTTTCTGCTATTATTTAATAATCATATAAAGACTGGGTCGCGGGTGTGCTGGATTATTATTACTCCGTACAGCGGGGTAGCCTAATGATATCGGAGTAGGCTAAAGAGGTTAGGGAAAACGTTAGAATAGAGTAACGTTTTACAAACCAAAAAATAACTTTCTATTTCCCTACAGAAAACTTTCCTGTCTAACCAAGAACAAACATTAAAAAAAGATCGTTCTGGGAATTGTTAGCTGGGTCGTTGCTTACCTTTTAGCTTACATAATCTGATCAGACGGGAGAACGGAATCAGTCTGATTCATGAACGAAGTTTTTTTTTGTAATATGCTCACCTGATTCACCGAAAAGATTTGACTGAGTTATTATTCACGAATCTGACATATTTTTCTCATGAACGCTCATTTGAGAGCGAGGAGGACGTGAAGATCTTTTCATCACACAAAGTTATCTATATGCTATTTAAAAGACTTATTTATCCTAAGTAGGCTAATATAGAGCACGAGTCGTAGGATATAAGCTATTTTATAGAAGCCTACTTTTATTGGGTTACTGCGTCATTTTTGTTCTCATTGCATGGAAAAGACATTAAATGTCAAAATGCTAAACAGAAGAAAGCAGCCATACGGAACAAAATGAATGGTGTGGCTATGACAGAATTTACCTTTTATATTTACCATGAGATTGATTTTAACACAAAAATATGCGATTTGATTTGGCAGGAATGGGGTCTCCAGCAATAACACATATCACCTATTCATTGGGTCTCGCAGCGTGAGAGAGAGACAGGACTACACGCGCACTGCACTGCCCTCTCTCTACTCAACAGCGCGCGCGCACACTGCACTGCCCACACAGAGGCAGAGCCCGAGAGAGAAGTTGCCCCCTGAACTGCACTTCTGCCTAGTATTATTGTATATCATACACAGAAAGAAACCGCAACGACTTTCCGTTTATTCGGTCTCTCCAAATGTCCGTCATTAACACCGCAGCAAGCTCTCAGTGGACATTTTGACCAGTTGTAACAGCGTTGAGCGCGCGGCACAGGTGAAGATGGCGAGGGGAACACCGCGCGCACCGGTGTTAGTGTTTCTATCGCTGCTGCTCATTGAACCTTTAACGGCGCAGGAATTGCCCACCGGCGGCGTGAACGGATACAGTTTACACCCACCGTATTTTAATCTAGCGGAGGGAACGAAAATCACGGCCACGGCAACCTGCGGAGTGGACGAGAACGAGCAGCCGATTCAAGACTTGTACTGCAAGCTGGTCGGGGGGCCCGTGTCAGGGGACCCTAGTCAGACTATTCAGGTAAATATGTGGAAAATGCTCACTTTTCTGCAGTTTACATCACTTAATCATGGATAAAAGCGTATTTTTATGTTAGTGTAGTAGTTATAACTTATAATGGATTGTATTTGGCTTTGTGAAATGCACTTTTAATCGTTTTTGTACCCAAATATAGGCTACAGATGGTACTGAATAATTCCCATATTAATTTATACCTACTTGGTATTCAAAGTTGGAACTGCAATGGTACACGTTACCATGTTATATTTTCCAAATTAGACTTATTACCATAAAACTACTGTATTTTTTTCTTTTTGTTAGTCTATAAACAAGTCAGGACAGTGCTTTTGGTCTTGAGGAACTGCAAAAACTTAATCTTATTATGAGAGCACCTGCTCAAGGTGAAAATGCCAAAGACCCGTATAAAGGGCTATACTGACTCCTAAGAGACCCCCACTGAGGCTTCATGAGCAGGGGGCTCTGGAGGCACGACTCAGCTTGTTGGCGAGTGAGTGAAATGTTTAAACATTGTAAGGAGCAAAACGCAACCCCCGTGTAGCACTGCTACTGGGATTTTCCCTGAGGAATGTGTGGCATTCCTGTAGGAGACCTTGAGGGAGACAAACACACACACACATTTGCACCACACTTCAAAGAATTTGTTAATAAAATGTTGCAACCTCATCGATTGTTGCAGGGACGTCCTGCGGCCTTGTCCACAACATCACACATTTGCATTTATTCATTTATCAGAAATTTTTATCCAAAGTGACTTACAAATGACGGATACAATAAGCGATTTACCTTAAAGAGCCAATAAACACGAGAATATTCAAATGTAATTCATAATAGGCCTACCATGATTTATCATACTGTAGTAACAGCAACTGGTATTTTGGCAGAAACTATGGTTGCTGTGCAATTGGCAGTAAGTCGAACCTTCTTATGAAAGATTAGTCAAAGGAAATCTTATCTAATCAATCTCAGAAACCTTCACACATGGGTGGTCTCAACATAATTTGTGAATCGCTGATTGAGTCTTCTCCTGTTTGTTTATTTATACTGTTATAAATGAATCTATTTTCCTAGCCAAGTACACAAATAGCTCTAAATATTAAGTATTAAAAGAAGTTTGAGTTGCCAGCAGTTGGAGAATAATGGGAGTGAATTCCTTGGTTTCTTCCAATGTTTGCACTGAAAATTCTGCACACTAAACCCCTACAAATCCTCAGTGTTCACAAGCAACAAGTGTCTAAAGCTATTTGCTGATCACAGTTTCAAAGGATTTCGACATCAAAAATGAAGTTTTAATTTGCTTAGTCGGTGCATCTTTTTCAGTCACAGTTTCTACAACTTAGATTATCATGGAAAATAAGTTTTCACGTTGTCCTTTAGTCTATACTATCAGAAATAAACAGATAAAAGGTGAAGAAAACAGTGGGGACATTTTCCAAGAAGGTATTGCGTCTGCAAAACAGAGTTGTTTATTTGCACGCACTCTCTGTATTCGTTAAAATAATTATGCAAATCAAGTGTTTTGCAAACACTCCCAAAAAGTTAATTTCTGTTTGTACACCACAATTCCTTTGCAGGTCACTTTGCATCTCAATCGGCTTTTAAAGGGATAGTTCACTTTGAAATTAAATTTTGGTGTGTTTTAGCTTACTTCAAGGGCATCCAACATGTAGGTGTCTTTGTTTCCGCAGGAGTTTCAATTTTGATAGTTTTAGGTCAAACCGTTCTTGTCTGTCAGTCATATAATGCAGGTCTATGGTCACTGTCTCAAAGAGCATGCACAGAGTCCAAATTAAACAATTCCCCATCGTAAGTACACATTGATGGCCTAAGACACGAAACGAGCGGTTTGTGTGAGAAAACGAACAGTATTTATTTAGTTTTTACCTCTTTTACACTTTCCGGCGCTTGCGCAGACTAAGCCCTCAGATCACTTGGACGTGGTTATGTAGAGGTAAAATCGATATAAATACTGTTCGTTTTCTCACACAGACCGCTCGTTTCGTGTTTTAGGCCATCAATGTGTACTTACGATGGGGAATTGTTTAATTTGGACTCTGTGCATGCTCTTTGAGACAGTGACCATAGACCTGCATTATACGACTGACAGACAAGAACGGTTTGACCTAAAAATATCAAAATTGAAACTACTGCGGAAAAAAAGACACCTACATCTTGGATGCCCTTGAGGTAAGCTAAAACATACCAAAATTTGATTTCAAAGTGAACTATCCTTTAAATGCTTGAATTATTGCTTCCATTGATAGAAAATGTACACATAGGCTATCTTAATTATGCCAGGAACTTAATTTATAAAACATTTGGCAGCACAGCAACAGTTAGAGCTCACTTTAACATCTGGATCAACTGGATTGTGGGTGGTTTCAGTGCTGTAATACCGTTCACAAAAAGTGGAACAACTGTAGTGAATTCACCTCAGAGGAGTTAGTTTGCTCTTTCAACGTTTCAGCCCGTCTGAATTAAACTAAAAGGAGATCGCCGTTAGAAACCTAAGACTTCCTTTACCTAGTTTTATCTAGTGGCTGAGGCGTCTTGAGGCCAGGATTAAAGGAGAAGAGTTAAGCTTACAGGTCAACTTGAATGTTTTACAGATTAGCCATTACCTGATCATGTGACTTACTACAGCGTTGTGCATTCAATCATTATTTCTGTGACAGATTGATACATTAAACTGCTCAATCAACAGTTTTGTTTTGCAAAGTGCTGAACCTAAAAGCTAAACTTTGTGTCTTCCTGTGTTATCAGGGCCAGTACTGTGACATCTGCACCTCGGAAGACACTAACAGAGCGCATCCCATCAGCAATGCCATAGATGGAACCGAAAGATGGTGGCAAAGCCCTCCTCTCTCCCGCAGTACAAAATACAACGAGGTCAACGTCACTCTGGACCTTGGACAGGTATGTTGCCGACGCATTCCTTATAATTTGTCTAACTCTTTATCACACCCCCGCCCACACGCACATATCGTGTTCAGATTATTCAGCGTACAGTAGAGTCATCCGATACTCGGCTACACCAGGCGCTTTTGTGGATTGCACATGAGTGTAGAATTTCAAGGGTGGATCCTAAGTTGAATATCATCCATTCATACTCAAGTCTAGAGTATCTAGAGGTGTTTTTTTTTGCTCTGAACGCTTCACATCTTGATCCTTTGTATCGAGGTTTGTTATTTGTGAATAGCTGAAGAGCCAAAGGGCATTTAAAGACAATTACTTTCTAAACTGTAATTGTAAATAAACATTACATACACTCTCCCACACTTGTTCTCCTCCTAAAGACCTCCAGCATTCCCAGGGGCTTCTACATAAACAGTCTTCATATAGCTTCATGAGACTTACCGTCAACAAAAGTTTCCCATTGACCTCCATTGAGTTTCAGACTCTTCAGTTGTGATTTAATGGGAACCAATCAGTGATCAGGCTGAAGGATGTTATTATGAGAAGCTTGGATCACATCTTGTGTAATGACTGTATTTAAAATGAGATTTTGGTGAGTGACTTATCACCAGGCCCACACAATCTGCACACACAGCTCTGTGAACAGAATGGCCGTCATTCACAAAAGTTCGATATTCCCACATTCCTATTCAATATTTAATGAATAACATTATGCTAATTCTTTCAGCTACCAATGAGCATGTACTCATCATTACTCCAGTCTTCAGTGTCACATGATCCTTCAGAAATCATTCTAATATGATGATTTGCTGCTCAAGAAACATTTTTTATTACCAATGTTGAAAACAGTTGTGCTGCTTAATATTTTTGAGGAAACAATGATACATTTTTTTCAGGATTATTTGATAAAACAGCAGCATTTATTTGAAATATTTGATTTATTTCATCCTTGCTGAATAAAAGTATTAATTTCTTTTTTTTTTTTTTTTTTTAAAGAGTCTTGTCCCAAACTTTTTAACGGTAGTGAATGTATTACCAATGTTTAATTAGTCCAGTTGTATCGCTTTTAGTATTGTGTTTATGTGTGATGTGGCTATCTAGTTTTGGTCTAATTCAGCTGAACATGGCTGTAATATGTGACAGACTAAGCCCTGTACAACCTACTTTCCTTTCTCTCTCAATCTCTCTCTCCCTCCCTCCCTCCCCCTCTCTGTCTGAATGGAGGCAGAGAGCAGTGATTGGCTTTGTATTGAATTCCTTTATGTGGCTGGTGTTTTTTCAGTGCCACTTAAACCAGCTTGCTAAAGCTATCATACCTACATTGCTAAGCAGAGAGAGTGAGGGAGAGATGTACTATATATAATAATGCCATTACACTACAATCTGTTTTGTTTATATAATATTTTATTACAGTATCAACTCTTGCTTTCGTTTGAGGGTGCATAGCAGGGTCTTCATGTATAATTCTCTCTTTCTCTTCTTCTGAATGAGTCTCTGGTTCAAACATTATGGTTGAGTTTAGCCAATATTTCCACTTGCCATTGTGTTTCATTTTATTTACCACAGTTGACAGAGTGGATCAGGTAGTCCGAGCTGATCTGATTGAGTGGAGGCGGGGGCTAATTTGCATATTCATGGATCTGTGTATACTAAATAAAGTGAGGGATTTTTTTTTTTTTTTAAATATGTCATTGTGATTATCAAAGATTAGTTTTAAGGGATACAATTATTGACTGCAGGGGGACTTTAATACATAGACTTGCACCGTGTCCTAACCAAACGTGAAGTCGCAACACAAAAAAAGGTGTTTTTTTGTCCTAACCAGCCGTGATTGTGATATGCTCTAAGTGACAGAGGATTCTATTTACATACAAAGTAAAAAATGGTGTAATATTTATAAATTTGATTATGTATTTGATTAGTGCCCACACGCTCTTCTGATTGGCTGTGATTTTTGATTGATTTTGTCCCGTCCTGGTGTTGATCTGGTGTGGAATTTCATTGCATCACGTCTGGTTAGGTTTGTTCAGAGCCCTAAACCTAAGTATGAGAAGCAATAATAGTGATGCAGGAATGAGGTGCATTCTGACCCCTCAGAGAAGATGAATTAGATTGGAATGTTAGTTACTCAATATCTGCCTCAACCTGTTCAGGGACAAAACGACCCTCCCCATCACAATCAAAGTTCACGTCTCTCTCCTCTCGCTCACTCTCTTTCTCTTAACATAAATGCTGACACACATTAATTCATTCTCTAGATGTAATAGATTATTAACCAGTGTTTATGCATGTTCTTTTCAACTCATCTGTCATGTTAACAAGTCACTACTTTAAAGACACCTGTAATTCCCAAACAGTGGTTCAGTGGGTTTGGTGCCAATTAATCAACATGTTGTTGATTTGAACAAATACTTGTTTTTTCTCATAATGAGCTTTGAATCGATGAGTGAGCTGCTGGTAATCGATAAATAGATATTTGTTCTACATCTGGCTTTATTGGAACATTTGAGGAATATGTCCCAGGATGTCAAGGAAAATGTTATGAGGTAATGATGTAAAATATATATTTTTTATTAACCAGTATATTCTACTGAACTGTTTGAAAGAATCAAGGTTGTCCTTGAGTCAGACTTTAGTCATTACTACCAGTCTTGAGGGCCGTTCACACCAAGAACGATAACTATAACTACCAGTATATTAGCGTCCCCAACAGCGGACAATATAGTTGTGTTTATTCTAAAAGCGCTGCAGTTTTGTTGTCTACCGCTTTAAATGCTCGAGCTCACAGCAGGGTAGATTCTGATTGGCTGTCAATGTTTTTATTTTTCATCAGCTGGATAAAATCGCTCTGAAAGTGATTCCATCGATATTGTTTCTCTGTGCCGTTATTGTTATAGCTGTGGTGTGAACTCTGCTATTCTTGTGTATTAAGAACGATTTTTAGAACTATATCTTGATCTTTATACTTATCGTCTTTGGTGTGAACGGGTCTTTAGGCTCTGTAAACGAGAAAGCTGCTTACTCTTTTTTCTGAAAACTTGGCCAATGAGTAAATTCTCTCTGCCTTTAGCGTATTCAGGTTTGATGACATAGCCAGGGCAAGGTTTGGAAAAGAGGTTTGCGGTTGAATGCATGGCGGCAGTCTAATTCAGTCTAATGGAAAAAAGCTAAAGCTAAGCTAAAATCACTTACAGCGCCTTTAAGCTGAAAATTGTTTTTCATTTTACTGTCTGACTTCTCCTAGCCAAATTCTCACAGTTAATGTAACCTCATTTGTGTGTGTGATTCCCCCAGGGCACATTAGTTTAATATCACTGAGAGTTTAGCATTAGAGACAAAGAAAAACTGTCTTGCTGCTAATATAGCACATAAGTGCTTGGGAAATAAAAACTAATGCACTTATCTAAGCTTAAACAAGATGATTCATTACTTAAGCTCTTTTCTGAAGTATTCAGTCATCAACCTGTAATCTTTTGAGGAAGATCATGGATGGATCCCGTCCCATCCGGAAACAGGTCTAAATTATACTCCACACTGCATCAAAACAATAATCAAGCCTGCCAGGGAGACTTTCATCACTCTGTTAAAGATACACGGTTGTTTATTTCTTATTTCTCCCTCTAATTTTTAAACATGCATTACTCGTGTGCAAGTTTGCACTTCTTCACGCTGAAGTATATTGTGAGTTTTCAGGACCATTTAAATACCTAAAAATACTCTTCTTCCAAACCTTCGCAGAAATCCTGTGCCCTTTTCTGGGGCCCTTTTGTTGCATATGAATAGTTAAAAATAGAAAATGTCTAATCCAGAGTTGCACCATACGCTGTGTGAGTGTGTTCGAGTGTATTTTGGCGGGGTGGGGTTGAGTAGGACTCAGTGGGGACTAAAGTGCCCCATTGTGTGCCATGCGCAGAGACGGGCATGATGCCAGTCACGAGAGCCGCACAGAACTACAGTTTCCTGTCATTTAGAAAGGACTGAGTTTATCCAATGTCAAGGCAGCCAAACTGGATGTATTGATCTCTCAATCATCTTAAAACAGCCAGATGCTCACCGTATCCTTACATGAGATTAGTTTTCCTGCCATTATGTATAGATCATGTGATCCGGAGCTAGCTTAAAGGGATAGTTCACCCAAAAAGGAAAATTCTGTCATCATTTACTCTCCCTCAAGTTGTTCCAAACCTGTATGACTTTCGTTCTTCTGGTGAACACAAAAGAAGACATTTTGAAGAAAGTCGGTAACCAAACGACTGATGGACCCCATTGACTTCCATAGTAGGAAAAAAAAATACTATGGATGTCAATGGGGGCCAGCAACTGTTTAATTACCAACCTTCTTTAAAATATCTTCTTTTGTGTTTAGCAGAAGAAAGGAAATCATACAGGTTTGGAACAACTTGAGGGAGAGTAAATGATGACAGAATTTTCATTTTTGGGTGAACTATCCCTTTAAAGCAACAGTTCACCAAAAAATAACTCGCCCTCATCCTAAAACTGTATTACTGACTTTATTTTGGAGAACAAAAAAGTAGATGTATTAAAGGATGTTGCAAATGTGTGTGTTTTAAAATATCTTCTTCTGTGCTATTGTTCCTCTCTTGGGTGTTGCTTTGGATAAAAGCATCTGCGAGATGCATAGATGTAAATGTAAATGTTCAAAGAAGAAAGAAAATCATACAGATTTGGAATGACTTGAAGATTTTTGTAATACATTTTTTTACATACAATGACTTTTTCACTGAGATTGTGTTATGCCTCAGGTACAAGATCTACCATGTCAAAATTAGTGTATGTGTCTTCCATAGTCTCAGGTATGGGACGTCCCAGTGTGTGTGGCCTGCATACCTTGGCAAACAAAGTTCCCATTGTGCAGTTCTCAGCTTGCTTTTCCCTCACTTTTTCCATTGGAAAGGATGACACTCTTTTTATCTGTCAGATATGTTGATCTATATTGCTGATATACTTAGTACATGTCTCTTCTGAGATACTCTTGCTCCGTAAACAGTTTATCATCTGCATTAATTTTTCAGTCTTCCAATATAAACACGCAAGCAATTTCAAGGCGTTAATGAAAATTAGATGCGTCAATAAATTAGATCCATGCATTAGGTCTTAAAAGTCATACTGCAAAGTTTCAGGAGCGACAACCGCATTTAAATGCGGAAGTGAGTCCCCTAAATTATTATTCCATGTGTGTACAGAACAATACTCAGTCCCAAAACTGCGCTGATTGACACCGTGGTAAGTAACCATAGAAAGGTTTGGTGTCTCGCGTGTTTGGTATCTGCTATTCTGAACAGAGTAATATTACAGTGACAAAAGGCTTGCTGTGTTCAGCAATTTTAACTAGAGCACAGTCGACAGAGGCGTTGTTTTGTTTAAAGGCTGATTCACAGAGTGCGCTCGCAGTGTTGCCATGTCCATTAATTGGCTTGGCTCATACAGCGATCAAGTTTATGGAGCTGTTAAATTGAGCAGGTGCAGGTCATGACTTATTTTCAGCATAAAGCATTTCCTTTTTTTTTTTTTTTTGGCTTGTTCTTGTTCACTAATTTTCTTGCAAGATCTGTCAACAAGAGTCAGGCTCATACCGCTTTCCCTGTGATTTCTTGAACCACACATGCATATGAGAGATACATACGAGCTCTGTCATCTCCCATATTTCTCGTCGTACGTCACTAACAACTAGTTGTTCTGTTCAGTTCCGTACACACTGAATTTTTCAAAATGTGGTTGTCACTACCTGCATTTTTCAGGAGCTAATTCGGTTGCAGGAAAAGACGTAAATTACTGAACTATATGTGTATAGAACGGGATTAAGCACTAAAAAGGTAAATTGACAGCCGAATTTATCTGCAGTGTCTATGGCCAAAGTGACAGCAGCCTAATATGCTGTCTGTGTCCCTAATGTTAATCAAAAACTTGACTGAATAACTTTTGTAGCTTTAATAAGGATTAATTTGATAATTGATCTGTATTACTTATTACCTGAATACTACTGTTAGACCTATCTGAACATCTTAAAGTTCTATTGGACTTATTTTCGTGCTATCGCTTGTTATTTGTTTATTCGTACTTATTTTATGACTGACTGCCTACTTGTCTTTAATAATGTCTGAAGTTAACATTAGTTAGATGTAGTCAATTTTGCTGTGGTATCAAACCTGGAATTGAGAATTGTAAAATATCCCTGTATCTAAAATGTTGCTGTCGTAACAATCTTTATTATTAGAATACAAAGTTACATGGGTCAAAAACAGTGAAAACAAACATTTTTTTACTGGCGGGCCACTGAAAATGTTGGTTGGGCAAGTTGAAGCACCAGGGCCAGTTGGCATCCCTTGGCATTGTGCCCTGTAAATCTTATAATTCATCTGTGTCTCTATCAGATATATGTCCAGTAATACACACACTAACAGAAGCCCAAGCTCTCTTGCTTGCACACACACCCTTTTTTTTCATGGTGTTTACCGAGCATGAAAATGGGCCTGTTAAAGAAAAAAAAAAAAAAAAACAGTTCACAATCCTTAATAGGAGGGAACCATGGATACAAGGGCACAAGGGAAATTTTGATATGATCCAATCTTTCCTGCATGACAGAGCACTGATTTGTCTTTCCCTTTAATATGAGAAGGCTTGTACATAATGGACATCCATGAGAGTGTCTCGTGCATGAGTGTGAACCATCATTCCTGCTTGAGATGGCTGTTAATGGGGTAATTCAGAAACAGCAGGGATTTGAACTCCTGGCCTAAATTCTTTAGAGTCCTCTACCCCGACTTTAGCCATCGATCATGACGGAGGTTTTGTCTGCTGCTTTTCTGCAGCCCCTTTTCCCCAGCATCCCTGTTGGCAAAAGCCCCATTTAAACCCCAGATGCATATATCTTCACTGACACCGAACACTGCTGACCTGCTCACCTCCTATTATTTATTAAAGGGGCCATATGCAACATACTCCCCCCCCCCCCCCCCTTAAAAGTCCACTTTTGAAAAGGGTTCTGGTTGCAAAAAAATTAACTTTGACCTGGATGTAAACCCTCTTGCTGAACCAAAGAATCCAGCAAAACTGCTTTTGGTACTGTACCTTTTAAGCGAAATCCTTTATATATACAGTATGTAAATTAACTCTTTTATGTTGCTGAATACTGATTAGGGGTAAATCTATAAACCATATGTCATATGTTAATGTGCATATGGTTGTGAAGACAGATTTCATTGGCCCCAAATAAAAAAAAATAATAATTAAATATATATATATATAAAATAACAATAATAAATGTTAGGTTTTCTTTACAAATAAACACTTAGCTGACAGGTTTATCTGTTCATCTGAACATTCTGGAGAACATTGCACATCTCCCTGTGTGGCAGACATGTTTGATTTTGAGGCTGTCTCTTCACTTAATTTCTCCTGAATAAGGGTTTTCTGTAAAGTACTTAAACAAAATCAACGGATTTGACACTTCCAGATTAACTGTTGTTTACGTATCCTCTCTAGGCCTAATCTCTATTGCATTGGGGGAAAGCATGTGCACAAGTGTGTGTGTGTGTGCAGAGTCTTATAGAATTTAGATGCCTGTTTTCTGGTGTTTCAACATTGTATGCTTATTTCCATCTGAGATCACAAATTATCCCGTATCAACTTTAGTATTCTTCCTTTAAAATCCCCCAAATTGTTGGTTTTGCTCTTCTTGGGATGGATGTTGTTTGAAAAGACTTTTGAGAGATCTGGAGGAGCTGGAAGGATCAGCTGATACAAGCTCCATATACATTTCTGCTTTGAAGATAATTGACCATTGTGAGTTTCTTATTGACATGTTCCGGTCACTTCTTTAGTTCAGTTCACTTTCTTCAGTCATGTGTTCCGGTTTGGCTCGCAGTGGATGTGTAGGTCACTACGGTCCACAGCCTTCATCTCACCATGCACCATGCAACTAGAAGCTTTGATTTGATTTTTCTCCCCCCCCATCTCTTCGCTTCCTGACTTCAGTTTTAAACAGGCTGCTCTTATCTCCTTTATTGAACGTCACAGGGCAGTTTCCTCCACTCCTCTCTCAAATATTAGCATTTCAGCAGCATTTTTGAGACATTGAGGGAGAAAAATTAGGATAAGGAGTAGATTGTGATGAAGCAGTAAACTTTGAGTTCAAGGAGAGGGTTTTGATAAATAATTGAGGTTAATGTGAAATAGTCAGAAATAGTGAAACTGAAGATAAGATTGGCTGAATTTTCTATTAATTTCATGGTTGAGTTTCTTTCATTTTCATTTATCTTAAAAATTGCAAGCACTGGTATACATTTTACTAGATGTGATGTTGTTGCTTAATGCTACAACTGTAAATTGATTACACATTTTAATCAGAAATTAATTAATTACAATTAAATACATATGCAATATTTACTATAAAAATTCCCAAATGAAGATATTTCAAGGACTTGATTCTGGCAGAGAAAAAAGACTAATTCATTTTAAAAACGATTAACTTTGATAATTTTTTGTCTCATTATTTTTATTATTAAGTTAATTTCATAGCTATGCCTAATACGAATGCTATGCTTCTTTACGAATTGTTGGTCATCAACTTTAACAAAAGCATGCTTGTAGATCTGCTAGACGTAAAAGCTTTTGAGCCGTGTCACATAGGAATGAATGAGAACAATTCACACCTCCTCAGGGATCCTCATGTTCCCCGACCTTATGGCCAGAAGGTAGCCTTCAAAAAAATATTTCAAATGTCCCAAATGAACAATTGACCCCCAAAATGAGGCGGGAGAATCTGAGATGGTGTGTGGGGGCTGTCTTATTGCTTTTTAAACAGAAAGGTGGCAGAGTTCAGCAACGCCCCCCGATTCCTGTCGAAACCTGTTCCGTTATGCATTTGAGAAAGAGACCCACCTCCGTGTCTCCAAGGCCTCTCTCACGGCTGAGTCTGGGACCTGAAACAATAGGGTGATCCTGCTGCCTTTCAATGGATAGGTACACGACCCTGCAGTGTGACCTTGCTTATCTGTGCCCTGCATGCAAGATAGCTGTCTTTCACAGGCGACATGTCTACAGATTAGGTGTTAAGACCTATCGCTGCTTCACTAGTCTGCTGATTAACTATCAGTGACAAACCAAAATTGGGTGAAGGAACTGAAAGGTCAACCAAGGGTGAAATAATATGTAGATCTAAAATGTGCCTGGGCTTCTTCGGATTTTGGTTTTCTAGAACCACAGTTCAAGCTCATGTTCACACATTAGGAGCAGCTTATGAATGAATGTACTGTATATATGTAGGTGTGGCTGCTCACTCTTATAGACCTTATGCGCCAGAGAAACGAGGGCGCCGCCATCTTTAGAATATTGTCTTTGAACTTACGTTTTAGCGGTCGCTCTGTATATTTCAATGGCATTGCTGTCCAGGAGTAATTCGTTTTTGAAGTGGATTTAATTAATGTAAAGTTAACGAAAGTTATCATGAGGATTGTAATGTTTAAAGCCGATGTCTCAACAAATGTCAGTCGACCGGGAAGATTTTAAAACAGCCGTTCATTCATAAATACGCAAGATCGCTGTGAAAATACAGACCGGAAGTCAAAAGACAATGAGCGCAACGCTGAAAAGGGGCGGGGCTACATAAGGTCTATACTGTAAAAATGGGCAAGTGATGTGTGTGAGGGTATGTTGGCAAGGTAAAGTTTTGTGGTTGACCCACTAAACTCTTAAAACGCTTAAATATGTCTTAATTTAATTTCATTAGATAGAAAATATAAAGTGGTATCAGCAAACAACTGATGCTAGAGCTTTTCTCTAATTTTCTGAGCCACTTTTTCAATTATTTTTAATCAAATGATCTCACGGTTATTTTTCGTGGAGGTATGAAGTCAGTTCCCCTCAGGTTCACACAGATGTCCCAGCAGAATAACCACCGGTGCAGTTCATTATATTAACAGATGAACATGTTCCACAAAGACATTTTGTCTTCATTTTGAACTATATTTGTTTCATAATTTGAAGCCTAACACACTTCAATTTGTGAAATGTTTTGGTTGAAAAGTTTGACATTTTGATATGAAAAATGTGTACAAATGCTTTTTGGGGCCGCTGTAGTTTTTTTAATGGCCAGTGCCGATATTGATATTTAGCAAGCAGGGTTGCAGATATAGTGCAGATATTAAACTTATTTTAAACACCAAGTGCAATAACAATAATAACTATAACTATAAAGTTTTAATAATTCTAGTTTTATGAGAATAGTCTAAACCAAAACTACAATGATAACGACACAGAGCAAATGTTATTGCTGGAATCAATTTCATAACGATTTTTTTTTCCAGCTGATAAATGATAAAAATGAAGACAGCCAAGCAGAATCCACCCGACTTGTTATAGTTATATTGTTATTGATATCTTTATAGTTATGTTTCTTGGTTTGTTACTGACCAACTTCAACCAACTATGTAAATCCGCCTGCCATGGTTTTCCAGTAGAATAAGAATTTTTTAGTTTTTTTGGTAAAACTGGATAACCAGGGGCGTAAACAAAACTCTTTCCCTTTTAGACTTTATATAGTGATATTACTAGCATTGCACTTAATCGGAATTTTATCAGAATTTTCCATATTTCATTTCTCAGCAGCTCTTAGTCATTTGAGTGAACTGACATTATGAAGTCAGACTATTAATAGTCTAATGCTAATGTGATCGGTCCACACACAAAAGTTTCTTTCTACATTTTGGGCACATTGGTGTAAAGTTCAGACTGTGGTTTAGGCCCCGATGTCTCATATTCTTTCCTCTAACGTGCTCTGATGAACAGATGCGAATTCACATGCAGCTGAACTGGCAGATTTACCCATCGCTGATGGCAGTAACAAGTACACAGTGATTCCTTACATATAAATATAATTATTCCGTACTCGCCTGAATGCGCTAAATACTTAGTTCCTCGTGAGCAATCTTTCCCTTTCATCTCTCTCTCATTCTTTCCCTTTTGTTCTTTAATCCTCCCTCTCCACACTGATAGATGATCGTGTTTTTTTGGGAGTTTAAAGTACTTGCTACTAAAAAGACGGGAAGGGATGGAGTGAATGTGAGGCCTTGTTAATGAGATAGTAAATGTTTGTTTTTGCCGGGTCAACAAGAGCTGTTGTTGGAGTCTTTCATCCATTCAATGGCTCATTGGTTGGGTTGGGCCTGAGAGGGGAGGGGAAGTGTGTTTGTTGCGGAGAGGGGGGTCACTTTGGTTAATAGAGGGATATAAATACCTTTCCCCCTCCCTTTGCCCTGAAGGGGGCTGTTTTCACTGGCCTTTCCCCTCCTCTAGGCCCCTCTTTTAATCAAGACACAGAGAAGGGCATTCAGGAAAATAGAAAAGGATGCACTTTAAAAGTGGATTCTAGCCTGCCATTGCCTGTGGAAGTGAATATATTCTGTATGTATTCACAGTATACAGTAGATGCATTAAAACTTGGTGCTATGGTCCTGATATACAGTAACTTTAGGGAGATTTCTAAACTTTGCCCCCAAGCATGAGAACCCAGGAGAGGAATGACAAAAACAGTGATAAATCCATCCCTCCTCTCCATCTGAGATAAACAGGGCAGATAAACAAGCCTAAAAAGACCTCCCTTTGAAGGGCCATAAAAGGTTCAATGAGCGAGGAGGACTCCAAATACAGATGACGTGAGGCAACTATTCCTGAATTTGACTTGGGGGTACATGCTTGTAAAATCCCATCACTCCTCAAACACTGCATTTTGAGTATTTTTACTTTAGTTTCCACTAAAGTTCCACTTTAGTGCTTTTTAGAAGCTACGTATCCATTTTTGAATTCATACTCTTAATTAAACTGGTCCTGTTACCGTTGTCCCATTCTAAGAGTTTAATTTCTCACCAGGCTATGCATTCACAGCAGACTATATCAAAAAGTTTTCCATAAATATCATTAGGGTCAGTGCTTTCAATGTGATGCTCAATAAGGGTGCTGATCCTTATCGGCCGATAATAGCTTTATTTAGTTTGATCTTCAGTCTCTATAATAAAAGTCTATTAGATGACGCAAAACTCATGAGACAATTTTTCTGTTTTCTATTTCTATTTTTCCTTTGTATCTTTATTCTGTTGTATTTATTTGTGCTACTGCTTTTAATTTATTTGTAATAAGTAATAATGTTGGTTAAACTTATAATACTTTGCATTTGGGCATTCAGTCACATAATGTTTTCTGCGTGAAGTAACGTCTGGCACAGTCACAGCTTGTGCTTATTATTAAAACAAATAGCAAGAAACAAATAGCATTAAAAGTCATTAATTTTATTTAAAATAGGCTAAAATTTTTAGATGACAATAAATTTAAGATTTTGTTATTAAAACAAATAGCAAGACACGGATAGCATTAATAGCCATTAATTTTAAGTTAAAATTTAAGAAAAAGATACATTTAAGATTTATTTAAGATTTGTATTCTTATTTTACATGTATACACTTCCATGGATCTTTAGGTCATGAATATTTGCCTCAAAAGTATTTTTATTCACACATACAATGACCTTAACGCTTTTCTATGATGGGCATATTTTTAATATCCAGAAGTATATATGTTATGTTATTATTTATTTAATAATAATAGAAATTGCTTCATTGCTTATCAAGTAGGCTATGTGGCCACACACACACACACACACACACACACACACACACAATAACGTATCAGTGTTGCCTTGGTACTACTGATCAAATACCAGTTTGTAGTTCTGTAGATAACTGTACGGTTCAGATGGCTCAAGGTGAACCTTTTGACGGCAAAATCGCTGAAGATGTTATTCAGCTTGACGATTTCAATTAGTTAGTTATTTTTGATTTGTGGCCACAATATGTGATTAACGTTACAATTATAGATGAGCATATCCAGAGAAATGTTGTAGAAATACGCATGCCACATCGATTCACTGTTTTCAACCCAGGTTTTTATATTAGGTTGGTTCAAAGATCTCACTTTACTTGTTCAGTGTTTCCTGACACATAGTCCTGAAAGCAATCCATTGCTCTCCATGCTGGCCTGGAATGCAGATTACTGGTCCATCACTTTTAATGCATCAGGTGAGTCCTTGGAAATTGCGTTTTTTCCAATGTATATTAATAGCCAACCGGCAGAACATGCTGAGACATCTATGAGTGAGTCCAGCACTGATGATGAACAGCCTGGACCATCTCACCAGGTCAACAACAGATCTAAGATCATATCTGGAGGATCACATATGAATGAGTTCAGCACAGATGATGAACAGCCTGGACCATCTCACCAGGTCAACAACAAATTTGAGATCAGATCCGGAGGATCCAGAACACCTGCTGACCAAAGCTCAGGCAGTCAGGTTGAGATGAGACAGGGTGTTAAAATAAAAAGAAAGACGCCTAGCAGGTCAGAAAGCAGAGAATGGAAAAATAATAGATCAGACCACAACTCTGATTCTGATTCTTCAAGTGATTCACTCAGCTCAACCTTTTCTTCTCCAGTATCACTTGGAGAAAACCCAGAGATGATGAACAGCCTGGACCTGCCTAGACCACAGAGACAACAGTGAGGTCAGAGCAGCTGCTGACCCGGGCAGACAAGATGAGTCGAGACTGGGAAGGAAAAGAAAAAGAAAGACTTCTGACCACCCAGACACTCAAAGCAAAAGGAGGAGACCTGAACACTCTGGCTTTTATTCTGCTGTCACTCGTAGAGACCTCTGTTTGACCATCTAGAGCAACCAAGATGAGTCGAGATAGGGAGGTAAAAAATAAAAAGACTCGTTAGACTAGTTAACACTGGGTCATTCTAAACCCTGGGTAAACAAAATCCTGGGTTATCTTGCGTCATGTTTCACATCACTCATAATCTACCTGGGGTTAATAATTAATCCTAGGTATTCATAATGCACCACACTGTACATTCCTTATACCTGGGTTATCATTCTTATTTGCATATTTGCGGTGTCATTGGTTGGACAAACTCAGCATATAACCTGTTTACATAAAGGTTCTAGCATTGCGCATCTTCCTCATATTATATACTGCTGACCACTATCAAGTTTAGAATGGACTTCTCGGACTTCTTCCCTCCAGTTGTTGCATTTTCTTTCAGCATTTGAAATTTTTCCCCTCAAACGCTGAAACATAGCATATTTTTTAAACAAACTGTGGTGTTTCTGTGGCTATACAAAGCACGTCATTGGCTGATTGTTGCTAAGCATTTAGCTATAACATTCTAACGCTTTGTTTCACACTGTACACGGTTGGCACCGCAATGCGGGGTTAACAGCACAAAAGCAGGCAAAACCCATGAGCAGGGTTTGATAACCCCAGGTAAAATGCAGTGCTAACCCCCCTTCTAAATTACATGTGTGAAACGTTCGATAATCTGGGGTGTGAAAAGCCAGTAAGACTTCCGAGCACCCAGACAGTCAAAGCAAAAGGAAATCAGACCAGTAGTCGGATAATTCAAGAATTTACTAAATAATAATTTGAATTTGAAAAATAAACATTTCAAATAAACAGATTTACTTGGTTCTGGTTCTGTCTGTAATCATAGTATTTTTCACAAATAAAGAAACTTTATTTTAGATGGTATGCTGTAACTAGTCACCAGACATTTTGAAACAAGTAATAAAAACTCAGTGAGTGTTTTAGCGCAATTTTCTCACCTCATGGGATCACAACACTAAGAGATAGTAAATCTTTTCCTGGATTTTTTTTGTGCGTTCCCGAGATTAGACCTTCCTTAACATAATACCGAAAACCCGAAGTCTCTAGGTGGTCTGGTTGAGGAGTAGATAGAAGTGCAAGATTGGTGCGCACAGACGCACAGAACAGAAATCATGAGTTAACAAGCGCAATTTTGTCCGGTGGAAAATTGCGCTAAAAAAATTCTTTCACCTCTGATTGGCAATTGCGTTCACATGCTCAACAGGTATGTCTGTGATTGGCTACAATGCTCAACACTTTGAAAACACATTGTAAATAGAAACCTCTGACGCTCTTCAAAAAACATGCACACAAATTCACACCGGAGCTCTTGAAAGCAGCGTCTATCAGCCGGTACCGAACTGACCTGGTATTCGGTACTAGTACTGGAGAAAGGCTGGTATCTTTAATTTTTTTACATTTAAGTATTTAATTGATACATATTGAACTAATGATGCATTGAACCTGCAGTTCAGTTAATGAGTCATATCTTGATTCAGTAAGTTCATTCAGTGAAGGATTTTTCAAACCAGGAACAGGAACCAGGAGTCTTTAACAATTCATTAAAAAAAGACTCATAAGAGTGATTTGTTTGTAAATCAGACTGCCCCAGTGGCATTAATGTAGAGAATATTATCTTGTGTTTGAATTAAATAAAAATTCGAAAGTATATACAATATGTGCAAATATTTATGTAATAATAACTCTTATATACTGCTCCATGACAGTCATATATAAATGTAACAGTTGCAATAATGTAATACTTTGTAATAATAATAAATAAAAACACTTCAGAGATCAAAGTTATATGAAATACTCTGAAATGAGGTTGTAATATCCCCATAGTGATGTCCACCCAAAAATTAAAACCCTATCATCATTTCCTTACCTTCATGAACACAAGATAGTGATAGTTTTTTTTCATACATACATGGAAGTATGTTCTCCCCGATGGTGTTTTGGTTCCTAACATTCTGCAAAATATCTTCTTTTGTGTTCTATTTTGAACATAAGCGCGAGAAAATTATGATAGAATTTTTTTTTTTTTTTATACTTTATTTTTAAAGGTTTTACATTTTTTTTTCATATAAACCAAAATGAACATAAAGTAACAAACAGATAGACCGACCAATGAAATGAAACATTATAATGTAAAGCCAAAATACAATGAAACATGTTCCTTAGACACCTGTTAAATGAGATATTTGTATATATTTTATAATATAAATGGCATCTACTTATCAAAGAAAGTTTTCCATTTCCTCCAGTAACTTTCCCCTTTTTCCGAAGCATGCCTTAATGAAAAGGTCAGTTTCTCCATGTTGTATATTTCGTTTGTAATTTCTATCCACTGCGATGAGGTAGGAGGGTCTATGTTCAGCCATTTACGTGTAATGGCCTTCTTGCTTGCTGCTTTTAAATGATAGAATTTTAATTTTTGCGTGGACTATAACTTTAAACAGAAGAAACAGCTTATCAGCGTAAAAACTGGTCGCAGTTGAGTGAGTGAACCATGTCTAATGTAGCGCTAGTGGTAATTCATGGTGCTGAATGAGAGGGCACCTGCCTTCACCACATCTAACCTCTCAGCGAGTTCCCAGAGGAGCACAAAAGGATTTCCGACTGTGCTGGGCAGGAGGGCGCTGGCTCTTGTTTCTGGCTTCCTCTTTCAGGACTTTTCAATGGCAGAGGAGATGGGGGTTCACCAATGATTCAAGACTCTTAATGCTTGATCAAGGCTATACACAGAGCCCATACATTCACTTTTATTTAAACACTTTACTGAGCAGGGCGGAGAGGGAGACTTCAGTTACATTCATCTATCTCAGCTTGTTGTTTTTGGTCTATTTCTGTGTGTAATTAGGTTGCACTTAAGTATAACAGGCTCTTCGTGGAGACATTGACAATATGCTTGAAGTTGACTGCTTAGTGTATTGCAGAGAATTCAAGAATTCATTTCAAGTTATATTTTGAACAGTTTTGGTATGTTTCAGTCCTTGGATTTGTTTGGCTGATTGTCGTTGTAAGAGCGTTGATGTACAGTCCAACGGTGCTGGGGTTTGTATCGCCTGTCCGTGTTTGCACGTTCCAGAAAGACTTTCAGTCTGTGTATTAGTAGAATTAGAGGATTTGTTCTTTCTGCAGGTTACATCAATACGCCAGTATGTGGCAGCATGTGCCTGTCTTTATGAGTGAGTCATTGAATTATTAATTCTACTGATTTGTTCAGAAACACTGATTCATTCTGGAATTAAACAAGTGACGGTCTTTCTGAGTGAGTCATTAAAATAATAAATTCAACTGATTTGTTAAAAAACACTGATTCATTCTGGAATGAATCAAGTAACGGTCTTTGAGTGAATCATTGAATCATTCAATCAATCATTCTACTGATTTGTTCAAAAACACAGATCCTTCTGAAAAACAGTGAAAAACATTCCATCTCCCCTTTTCCTTTGTGATCTTCAAATACTAAACCTACTGTAAGTGAAAAGCCACACATGGAAGTACCTAAAAGTGTTCACTTTGTTTCATTTATTCTGGAGAGCCATGGGAACTCCCCTTGAGTCCTGTGTGTGTGTGTGTGTGTGTGTGTGTGTGTGTGTGTGTGTGTGTGTGTGTGTGTGTGTGTGTGTGTGTGTTTGTGTTTGTGTTTGTGTGTGTGTGTGTGTGTGTGTGTGTTTGTGTTTGTGTGTGTGTGTGTGTGTGTGTGTGTGTGTGTGTGTGTGTGTGTGTGTGTTCTAGAGCAGATGGGAGAAACACAGATAGGACACTCTGACTATACTCTGAGATATCTAATTAGACTCTGGACAGCATCTGGTAGACAGAAAACACCCACCACTTTTTCCCAGAGACTCACAGGACCAGCCAAGAGTAGAACCAGCAGGTTAAACACTGAACTACCAACAATTAGCCACTTGACCTCCCAGTTTAGGAAAGAAAAGCACAGATAGCCCACTCCCTCTGATCTTCCCATGTCATTCCAAAGGGACTATAATTATAAAAATGCCTGGTCAGGATAATGATGCTGATGATGGAAGCAAGATAATACCTGAAGTAGCTTTTAGAATTAAGTTAAATAGACACATGGAAAAGTCAGGTTAAGTCACAAGGAGAGCTAAGACGTAACATTTAATTACGCTTGGAATTCACAAATCCCACCACTTCTACCTTACCTCACACCCTATAGCAAGTATTCCCAAATCCAGTCCTGGTCCTCAGATGAAAACATACAGTATATTCCTGTAATGCTCAAATTATCCCAGACTAATAGTAGTGCTTTTGCAGGAGGGGAGGATGGGATAGGCATGCAGAGCAGGTGTGAACAGATGACCACCCTTCAAACTCATCTAACCCCCTCTCTCTTATGCCTTAGGGCTGATAATACACACACACCTACACACACACACACACAAACACACACACACACACACACACACACACACACACACACACACACACACACACACACACACACACACACACACACACACACACACACACACACACACACACACACACACACACACACACACACACACACACACACACACACACACACACACACACAAACACACACACACACACAGACTCAAATCTTAGCTGCCCATCCAGCATTCCCAGGAAATGAAGTGTGATTATACATGTCATCGGTGACATCCCTCTGTCTCGAAGCTGAGAACTGATGAACAGCGTGTCTTTCTCCATACATTACTAAAGTCCACAGGAATGAGGTTAGCCCACATGAGCCCAAGAGCTCTCTTGTCTGCGAGGGCTTATGGCAGCATAGATGCCTTTCAGCCGCACTGGGTTGGTGAAGCACACCTGTTTGTGAATGTTGACATTTTTTATGGGGTGTTTGCACCTCTGGACACTTTTATAGCATGTGGTTTAACAGTTTAAATGTAGTATTTAGGAGCAGACTGTTACATTTGACTAAGTGTGCTTACGGTCAATTCAGTCATGGGTACGTTTAGATGCTCATGGCTTAACGCAGGCTTTAACTTTAAATGGCACTGTCCTCTTAAAATATAAAAGTGGCTATATATTTTAATGTATAAAGAGCCATTTACAATACAGCACGTATTTGAAATAGAAATGTTTTGCAAATATTTATAAAAAAAAATAAAAAATTCCACTTGCCCCAAACTTTTGAAAGGTAGTGTATACTGTGTGCAGTAGTAAATGTGATATTATGAACACATGTTGTTTTCAACATGCTTTTTGGACAAAAATATAATATTGGAATATAATGTGGAAATTTTTTTCTTCGTATCAAGTTAACGATGTATGCCCAATATTACAATATAAGAGAAACATTTTCAGTTCAGTTCAGTTCAGATATATTTTATGGCACATTTTATAGGATTACCTTTATTTCGTTTTTTTCTTGTGACCCCCCGAGGGACTTCGAGGGACTTTTGAGTTTTAACGACATAAGGGTTCGTATAAAAATGACATAATTAAAAATGTTGGTTTAACTATACCTTTAAGCTCCTTGAGCTGCAGTTATAAAACATTCAGGGCGAACACTGTCCTCTTGTCCTTTTTTCGGTCTGTCTGCACAGTTGCATCAGCGTGGAGGAAAGCTATGCAGGCCTTTTCTTCAGTGCTGTATGTTTTGTCGTAGTGTGGGATTTTGAGTGCAGATTACCAGTGTCTGCTCATGTTCACACTTGCCCAGATGCTTACAGTAGCCAGATTTCAGCTATAAATAAGAGTGTTCAACAGAAAAGTGTGTCAGGACACAAATTTATGCACCGAATCTTCAATTGCATGGCTTGGACACATATTTAGCTTACTTTATTCTTTCTCTGTTGCCTCTATCTGCTCTTGTCCTTTCAGTCTCTTATCCTAACTTAGTATTTTGTCTTCTCTTACTGGCATCATTGCCTTGAGGAGACAAATATGTGTTTTAAAATACCTTATCTGTACCCACGTGCTTCTTGACTTCAAGTCTTTACTCGTTTTGTTGGGGTCTTCCATAGACAGATAGCCTATGGGCCCTATTTTAACGATCTGAAACGCAAGTATCAAGCGCGAAACGCAAGTAACTTTGTGGCCGGATCTTGGGCGCTGTTGCTATTATACTGGCGGGATAAATGACTCTTGCAACCGACGCAAATCTAAAATGGGTTGGTCTGAAGTAGCTTCATTATTCATAGGTGTGGTTTTATTTGGGCACAATCAGAGCGACATCTCACATTCCCTTTAAGAGCAGGTGCGCTTATGCGTTCCATGGCGGATTGCTATTATAACGGCGGATTTGCCAGGCGCACACCAGGAGCGGTTCACAGACGAGGAGAACGACGTTCTCGTCAGGGCCATAAAAGACAGAGAAGTGACATTGGGGATGGAGAAACACACCCAAATTAGCTTCGGTTAAACCAGCGAATGATAATTTGGGTAAATGTGTAAGCTAGATTTATGCCTATTTTTCGTCTGTTAATATTTTTCCTTGTAATAATGTATGGTTTTCTAAAAATGAAAACTGCTGCGTCTGTGTCTAGATGAGATAAGCAAAGTGAATGCGTGTTGTGCACACGCTACATTGATTATGGCCAAGCATGCGCCCTTAAAATAGCATATGAATAACATGCACAACGCGCCACTGACTTTAGACTAGGTTTCTCCTGGTCAGTGGCGGAATTGTTTTCTAAACCTGCAAAATAGCACCAGGGAACGTTTGCGCCGGAACACGCCTCCTCTTTGCGCTGAACCGCCCCTGGGAGTGCAAGTTCATTCCCTAATTTACCGACGTGCGTCTGTGGAGGGAAAAGTCCGCTGTGCGTGGGTGCAAAATAGGAATGATACATGCGTCGGTGTACAAAGTCAATTGCGCTGGGTGCAAGATAGGGCCCTATATGTTCTTTCCTAAAGATGTTTTTCCTGTGCATAATAAGTGGTGTTATATCTTCATTACAATTGCTCATACTTTAGGTTAGGAATTTGAAGAAAGTGATCAGATTTGCAATTTTTTGCCTGTGTTTGTCTAAGCACCCCCTAAAAATAAATAAATAAATAAATAAAAATTCCCATGGATGGCTGGAATATTATAGTAACTTGAAAGTGGGTTCTTTTGACTTGAGCCAGTAAGCAACTCGCCTTAGCAACAACTCAGAATACATTTGCAACAAGAAATGCTCTTGTGGTTCATTTTTGTGTTTGGAAAGAGAGAAAGTATCCAGTGACTCATGTCCTGAGGTTACATGTACCGGTGTTGTAGTGTGATATGCTTTGAGAGGTGATAGACTGTCTGTGCTGTTTCTTGTGACTCTGTAGCTGTGAATTGATGGCAGTAAACACAGCTCTCACAGGCATGTCTGGAATGGACTGTATGGGTGGGGTCCGTTTGCCCTGATCAGATTTTGTCTCTAGGGGGCAACAGCTGTGTTTGATCTTTGAACTCTGGAGTGACCCATCATAGTTTCATTTTACTAAACCATGTACATACCAGTTAACGATGTAACAGGATTTATGACATGTGCCGGGACTCCAGGTGTGAAGGGACGCGTGCAGCTGTTACGGCATCCCCCGTTGCCGTGGTAATCCCTCCTCCTCCTGCTCTCCTCATAAGCATGCCATTATTCTCAAGCCTGTCTGGCGCTCCGAAGTCTGACCGACTGAGGTTGTGAGACAATCCATTCCTGCCGAGCAGCACCAGTGTCTTTACACAGACCGCCGCTTGCATCATGATAGGATGTGGTATAAAGATAAAAAATGTGATGGAAGGAAGAAGAGGATAGGAGGAGGGAGAGAGGGAACAAGTGAAGCTTATAGGGATTGAGTGGGTGCGCAACCCAGTGTTCATTACTATAGTACTCTGTTAGGCTCATTCACACCAAGTATAAGTTTCTTGCACAAAAAAACATATATAGTCCAACATAAAGTTTTAAAATAAAATAATTTCTCTCTATTAACTGTAAACTGTTGATTTACTGGGTCACACTTTATATTAGGTGTTTTTAACTACTATGTAGTCACTTAAGTACATTGTATGTATTGCGTTCATGTTGTATTGCAAAGCACTTTTGCTGCTATCGAGGTGGGATACGGGTAAGGTCAGGGACAGGTTTGGTGGTATAGGTAGATTTAAGAGTGAGTTAAGCAGGAAGGGAAGGATCAACAGTGTAACTATAGATGTAATTACATAATTATAATAATAATATAATAATAATTATTATATTATAAGTACTTTATAATTATTATAATATAATTAATTATAGTGTACATTATGAATAGCCTTGTAATGCATTATACATAAAGACTTTAAGTAAAGTGTTACCGAAAAAATATGTAGGTGTAGGTAGGGAAAAGCTTATACTAGATGAGGGTGAGGGAAATGGAATGAACATACTTTATACGTACATACATTCACTTTGAAGCATGTTCAGACATGCACAGATCACCTCACCATCACCAATGCTGTTCACTTATACCTACAACAGGCTTCTGTACAGTCAAAAAGAGTTTAAATAAATGTTTCTCAATATGCCCCACATAACACATGACAACTTATTCCAGAATGAAACAACTTAGACAACTGAATCAGGTAACAGCCCTTTGGAAATATCAACCCAAGTTTAGTTTTATCTTTTGTTTAACAACGTTTCATTTCCATGTCCTTTTTCCCAGTTGACAAAGCTGTTGCCTGTTTCTCAGGTGCTTAATGATTGGCCAAGGGATTCACAGTCCCCAAACCTGTGTGTTTCCACACTTATCACTGTGGCAACACAAAGAGGAATTTGTGCAATCATTAAACACAAGGAATCTGGACACAGACTTGTATTATACATTTCATACACACTTACCTCATGCTGCAGCAAACACAGCCCAACCCAACCAAATAAAGAGCTTTTCCCAGTAAGTAGCCACCTAGAAACTACTCACAACACCCTAGCAACCCCAAACCATCCAGAAGACACTAGCACCAAGTAGCAAGCACTTACAACCACTCAAAGCAACCATAGCTTCAACGCAGTTAGGTTTTTTTTTTGTTTTTTTTTGCTGTGGCAACCACAATTTTTTCATCAGAAAGAATAAAAATGTACATCTAAATCTGCATTTTTCCTACATTTTAATTATCTCTCCAGTTTTTGTTCCTTTTTAATAAAAAATGTATATCATTTGAAATTTGGTGACCTCAGAGACAGGTTTTGGATGGTTTAAAGCTGTTTAGTTAACCCTAAAGGCATTACAGCCCATAAGACGTTGGGATGGGTCCATATGGTTAGATATAATCTCATGCTCATATAAAACGTCCTGCCTCTTGACAGAAGCATGTTGCATCTCTCATCATGGTCCTAGTAAATGTCAAATGCAGACTCACGCACACACACACACACACACACACACACACACACACACACACACACACACACACACACACACACACACACACACACACACACACACACACACACACACACACACACACACAGTCTGAAGTTCAGGTTCATTCACGCCCCTGTGACCAGCGGGCCGTCTGGCAGATGGAAGAAAGAGCATCTGATCCCCATTTCAAAGAGCCCACCTTTCCACCTCGCTAGTCCCGTCAGATATTTCCACAGATGTGTTTTTGTTCTGTTTATCTGTGAGGAGGCTTGCGTTGACAAAAGCCCCTGATGTGGCTGAAGTGCTTCTTTGTAGCAGTGGGGCTTTTGGGTTGCGTTGCATTGCATTGAGGGGTTGTGGAAGTTAGTATAGATGGTGGGGGATGGTTTTGTGTGTGTGTGTGTGTGTGTGTGTGTGTGTGTGTGTGTGTGTGTGTGTGTGTGTGTGTGTGTGTGTGTGTGTGTGTGTGTGTGTGTGTGTGTGTGTGTGTGTGTGTGTGTGTGTGTGTGTGTGTGTTGAAGGGGATACTGTGTTGTCAGAGCTGAGGGGCTTAGACAGGAAGTAGATGGATGTTTAAGCATTAAGCCTTTGGCTTTCCTAAGGAAGACACTTTTCCAGTAAGATTAAATGAAGAATGTCTGATATTTATAATAGGATGCCTAATAATAGGATTATTCTTATTGTTTAATATTTATTAAACTTATACAGAACAGCTGTTGCCATGAGATTGTGCCATGGTGTTTTGAGAGTGGTAGAGATAGCATAAAGAACACAAATGAATGTCAGGTGGTTATCACATAAGACTAAAATGGGCCACGGAGATTAGAGCTGATCAGCTGAGTTTTGGCTTTCGTCAGAAATGTTATCTCCCTGTAAACAAATTTTAAAGAAATATTTTTTTCTTAATTCCATGATCCATGATTTTCCATGATTCCATGTTCTTCAGACAAGAATGATAAAGTTAAAGTATAAATCTATTATGTATCTGGTAATGCACTCAGAAATTACACCTCTTTTATCATTTCTGAATTAAAATCTATTTTTAAATACTTTTTTCTAGTTCAACATGATTTTTAGTTTTAGTATTGTTATATTATTGATTTTTTTTAAACACCGGTAATCTGACAAATGTAAGTCAATGTGTCAGTCAAAATGTGGCACAAAATAATTTTGTCGTTACGTGACATAACCATTAAACAGGAAAATATTTCACAGACTGTGACTAAATGCCCAGATCAGTAGGCCTATGTAAAACAAAATATATATATAATATTATATCATTTATATAATTATATATATAATTATAAAATATATATTATTATTTAACTAAATTGTTTATGTTATTTAAGATTAAACTAGGCTGTATTTTTAAAAATTGAGTTGAAATGCCAAATGCCAAATTGATTATACTTACAAATGTAGTAGTTGTATATACTTACAAACAGTATTAATCTCCACATTAACTTAGCATGAGATCGTTTAAAAGTCATGATGTCATTCCTTCCTCCTTTCTTTCTCTCTGGGGCAGAAATACTGTATGTTGATTGAGTCATGCTAATGGAGTTAGTTCAGGGAAAACAGTCCAGTTATGTCCATGTCTTTGATTAAGTCACTGTGTTGGAGAACATCTGTGAACCTCGAAGACGTTATCAATCTATCAGTCATATAAAAGACAGAGACAGGATTGATATTGATATGTGATGACTTTATGTGAAAAGGAAGTTTAAGGTGGTGGTGATGTCATCGCCTCCATTAAAGTATAGAAAGAGCTTCAGTCTTCAGCTCCAGTGGATGCATGTATAACCAAGGTTAAACTAAAATATTGTACAGTGTTAGGGTCGGTTCATTGTCACCAATTTGTTAGATTTTTGGCCATTGCTGATATTGATAGAGCAAGATGGCTGATGGCTAATATTCAGTAATGCAGATATAAATTATAGAGTTTATGCAAATAAGACATTATTCATATTGTGAACTTATATTGAATTATTTTCATTCTTCACAGCTTTTCCATGTTGCATACGTGCTCATCAAGTTTGCCAACTCGCCCCGGCCGGACCTGTGGGTTCTGGAGCGCTCCATTGACTTTGGGAAAACATACCAGCCATGGAAGTTCTTCGCCTGTGAGTAACCGAAATTAGCTTTTTATCACTGTTCTTGGGCCCTATCTTACACCCGGCGCAATGCAGCGCATTGCTAGTTGAGTAATGTGCGCCTATAGGCGGGTCCACAACGCGCGTACACTCTGCTTATTAAACACACAGGGACGCACAGCAGTGCACAAACATGCCAAATATTTAAAATAAAAGGATTATAATGTAAAAGATTATTATTGTGTACATAAAGATATGGTGGAATCCGGCCGAAGATGTTCTGCTTGCGCACTTTTACCTCGCGCACAAGAAGATCCGTTTGCGCTCTGGAGATGCGTTCGGTCTTTCCACTATTAAATTCCGTCATGTAAATAAATAGCGAATCTGCCATGGCGCACGTGCAACTGGCATTTAAAGGGAATGGGAGATGAGACTCTGATTGGTTTAACGCACGTAAATCCCAAAACACACCCATTACTCATTAAGAGAATAGGGACAATCCTTTTAGACCATGCGCCTGGCACGCCGACCATTTTTCCCGTCATTAAACTAGCAAAAGTGGATTCGGACACGCCCTAAGTGAACTTGCGCCCTGCGCTTTAGACCATGCGCTTAGATCATTAAAATAGGGCCCCTTATGTGTTATGTTCACTTCCAGTTTTCAACATAGTAATGAAAACAGCTTCATGAACATTGTGTGGCCTTCAATGATTGAAAAGAATGCAAGTGTGGGTTAAGTGAGAAAGGTCAGGTTTTGGACAGCTCTTTCTGTTCTCTGGATCTAGGGTTTGCAAACACACATATTGTGTTGTTTTGTTTGTCACTGAAGGCCATCAGTAGTGTAGGTGTACAATCCTGGCAACAATAACTACACCCATCACATTTGGAGGTTTGACATTATCAGCATAATGAAATGTAATTTTCAGTTGTTTTGCTAAACTCACAGTCCATCAACCCACAATTGCCTCCATGACTCCGTACAAAACAAAGACGCTAGAGAAAGATGGAGAGAACCTTTTGTGACAGATTGCTGTGTGTCGTATACTTTATAAGTAGCTTATTTCATAGATACTCTAATATTCAGTCTAGAGTCAGCCTTGCATTCAGAAGAACAAGAGCTTGATAATAATTGTTTATTTTGTTAGGGAAAAATGGCCACATAACTTAAGATGATGTTCTATATTATGAGTAATGTTCAGATTGAAATATAATATTGGTGTAACAAAGAAACATTAAGCAATGGACTTACCTGCTAATACTAGTTGGAAAACTAAATGTTAACAATCAACAGCTATACATTGGAACAATTTTAACCGGTACTTCTAGTTAAGTTCAGGTTTACAAATGTTACAAGTAATGTTATGAATAATTGATTATATATAATTATGTTTATATTAATTTACTAATTTATATTAAATAGAGTTATATTTATACTGTTCATTTATATTCATTTAAATAATATTTATATTGTTTTTATGTATTAGTTCATATTACACTTACAACACTTTTCTTTTCTCTCACTGTGACATTCCTAAATGGAATTAGTTAAAGATACTAATAATCTTAATAAAACTTAATATTAATAATAAAACTTAAAGATATCAAGAATCAAACCAAAGTCAACTACTAATCAAAGTTCACAAATTTATTTACTATTTCGGAAAGTTGCGATAGTCTGTAGGGCGGTACTTGTTTGGATGGTTGTGGTTTGCTATTGGTCAATCTCATGTGAGTGACAGGTTGCCCCGCCCTCACGCGAGTAAACACATCATCAGAGAAGAGAAGAGATGAGCTGCAAGAGGGAGGGGAAGTTATTTTGATTAAAGATTTTGAGGGCACATTAATTAAAAAAAAATGTGTACGGATAAATCATTTATAATCAATACGGCAATATTCTATGAACAAATCAAGAATTGTCCATTTTGATTTCATGGTGACTTTAAATAGATTGTCCTGACCAGTGTCTAACATTTTCTCAACTGATTTTGTACATTGTCTCTGTTTTTGCTCCAGCCTCTAAGAGAGACTGTATCGAGCGGTTTGGCAAGAGGACGATCGAGCGGATCAACCATGATGACGATATCATCTGCACAACAGAGTACTCGCGGATTGTCCCTTTGGAGAATGGAGAGGTACGGACCCAGACAAACTCTGTCTCAACACTCTTGCAGATGCACTTGTATACTTTTAGTACTTTTAGAGACACTAGATATCATTGTGAAGTCGGACTTTTGCCATTGTTAAATCACTCTCACACACGTTCAGATTGTGGTGTCTCTGGTGAACGGACGACCGGGCGCCATGAACTTCTCCTACTCTCCTGTTCTGAGGGAGTTCACCAAAGCCACCAACATCCGCCTGCGCTTCCTGCGCACCAACACACTGCTGGGTCACCTGATGGGCAAAGCCCTGAGAGACCCCACAGTCACACGAAGAGTAAGATAGACCCCTCTTCATTGTTTTGAATAGACAAAAATGACAAACAAAGCTCCAATACAAAACCATAAATTATTCCAACTATACATTTTCTGCATTTATTCTTCAGTATTACTACAGTATTAAAGACATCAGTATTGGAGGAAGATGCGTGTGTAATGGCCACGCTGAGGCCTGTAACGCTCAAGACCCCAATGACCCGTACAAGTAAGTGACCTTCAAGAATATTTTAATTTGCTTTATTTATAGGATTTAAAAGTCACCAGTCAGAATGATTTCTGAAGGATCATGTGACTGAAGACTGGAATAATGATGCTGACAATTCAACTTTGATCACAGGAATAAATAAACTTCAAAATATATGAAAATAGAAAATAGTTATTTTAAATTGTAATTGTATTTCCTAATATTTGATCAAATAAATGCAGCCTTGGTGAGCATAAGAGACTTCTCTCAAAAACATTAAAAAAAACCTCCTGTTTTGCCAACTCTCTTCCTGCCTTATCCATCAATTGTAAAGATATCATCAGTTGTCAAATGTTGTTGCTACACTGTTGCAAATATGCAAATTTTTCACTGATTTGTCCATACGTCTCCACATTAGCTGGGGGCCAATTCTTTCTGTAAATGTGCTCGTGTGGCATAGAAGGAGGCTTAAATCATACTTGTTCATAATCTGCTCTTTCCTGTGCCTAGAGGGGGTTAAAATTACCTTTAGTTTCCACCTGCACTGCAGACCACTAACACAGGCACATACATGCTGCCCTGACGCTTTTCTCTGAGGAGTCTTCACTTGCCTGATTCCAAGCTTTCTGCATATATTTCCACCTCAGAATATTATTTATCCTCAAACCCAATGTTTTAGAAAAGAGTTTTAGAAAACAGCTGCACTCATATCACAAAACAACCAATGCTGGATCTGTTTTTTTTGTTTAGGATATTCGCATCAGGGTTTTTAGCTAGAAAGCTCATAGTCAGAGCAGCTCGTCGCGTGTCTCAGGACAGTGAGTGATGGTGGCTTGGTGGCTGGGGAGGGACATTCTTGAGTTCTGAGGCCCTGCAGGCGTCTGGATTTACTAGCTTGTCAGAAGATCACTCTGTTCTTAGCCTCCCTGCTAATTGACCAATGCCCTGAAAGGATCAGTTCAGCATTGGCTCACTTAAGGGTTTCATTCACTCAGGTCATTGTAGAAGTTTGTGTTGAATGTATCCAGTGGCTTCATTTGTTTTGCTACTTTAATCATGTTCCAAGATGACGTCGGAAGTTAAAAAGTCATGAAAACATTTAAGCCAATGTATGTGGTGTATGTGGTCCTTTAGTGTAGAAGACCGTTGGATATAAAGCAGATCATACTGTTTAACCGACAACGGTTTGTGTAATATTTCAGGAATCTTGAGAGATTTTCCTGGCTCTTTGTATGTCGCAATCGAGACGTATCCGCCGGTCATAGTTTTTGTCCCTGCTGATAAATAGTCTGTTACTCTATTCACTCATTCCACAGATTCCTGCAGCGTTCAGTGCAAGCACACAGGAATATGAACCACCTGGAAGGTGTCATATATATCAGTTTGAGAAAAAAAAAATCCTGTGTGGGGATTATCAAAACCCAGAAGGTTCTACAGATCATAGCAACAAGAAACATATGCTAACATTGCGTTTGGAGAGTTTCCATAACCGTCATGGATCTCTGTTAAATCTGCTGTTCTTTGTCATTTCCTCTTTATAGGATTTTTTTGTGCGTGTTACTGATATTGTAGAGATCTTCTGATATACATGCGATATGGATGTAGGAGACCAGATGTTTTCCTCTGAGACTGTCACACCTGTATATTTCAATATGAACCACACACCTTTTGATCCAAAAAATGCAGCCTTTGTGAACATAAGAGAATCTTACCGAACCCAAACTTTTTTAATGATAGTGTATATATATATGCAGAAATAGTAGGAGTATTATTAGAGAATACTTTTCTGAATGAATGAATGCTGACTGAATGAATACAGACAGTTAGTGAAGGGTGGAGGGTTTTGATTGACAGAGCTAAATGAGGATAACCCAGAGAGTGAGTCAGACACTGAAGGTCACAGGTCAATCTCTAAAGCGTGCTCCATCTATAAGCTTCCCAGATCCACCTGTTTGCCCCACAGGTACCAGGAGTTAAACAGATGTCAGTGTGCAGTTGATTCATGGGGGAATTTGGGTAGATAGGTAACTTCTTCCATGCTGTAAGCTGAACCCGAAGCGTTAGAGGTTCAGGCATGTGTATTAAAGTCTTAGAGAGGGCAGCTGAGGGTTAATAGACTCTGGGTGGGGTTGGTTTGTATGGTTGGCTGTAGCTCATTTGAAGTAAGGCTCTGGAACACTTGCTCTCACTGTGGATGGATGATAATGAAGGATTAAACTGCTGCTCAAGCTGAACCGTCTAAACAGATTCAGGGAAAGTGTGCGTCCGTCCATATGTGTGCACTTGGTAGTACTCAGATGAGTGAAAGTGAAAAGTCTGCTTGTTGAATGTGTTTATGTGGCTGCATGGAATTAGCCACAATCCCCATCAATAGTCATGCAGCATCCCAATTCACCTACTTATATACTATGCCAATCATTTTGTCACAATTAAAATCCTCCACATTCAATTGAATTTAATTTCCTTCCTTTAGAGTGGGCAATATTAGCCGTTAGAGTGCGCACGGATCTGCACTTTGTATTCTAACCGGAAAAAGTAGACCAATCGTGTTTCTTTGGAATACTCATTTCAACATACTACGATTTGGGACACACTAATTCTAATTTTGAATGCTATTTAAGATGGATATTATGCAAGTTGGGACGCAGCATCACATGAACTAAGATTCACGTGATTGACCATCTTAGAAGTTTTTTATAAATGGGTGAATTTTGATGGATGTTACAGTCCATTTAAGGCGTGTTCACACTAAGACAAATGTTTGGTGTGAAAATTCGGTGTGATAAAACTTTTAATTTGATTGAACGAATGTTAATGATTCTTTTCAGACTGACACGAATATTCACGTACCGTCAATGTGACATTTTTTACTGAGGTGTTCTAATCTGTTTTCCATCACACGGCAAAGAAAACTGGCCAACCAATAAGATTTGTGCTTTTGGTCACATGCCCAGAGCCGCTATATTCTCTCGTAATCCACGACTTGGTGGTGCTCACAAACTATTTTGAGGAAGAATCCAGAGCCGGCTCTCTGTACTCCTGCATTTGGTGTTGTTTGATAAACGCCATAGCGAATAAAAAAAGTCTGTATGGCTTTTGAAATCATGTAAATACTGTTTTACTTCCTTTTTGCAGTGCTTTCATGTGAATTTATACAATTGTTTTTAAATATGGCATATGTAAAGTGTGTAGCAGTTCCTTACTGTCCGCTATGTAGCTTTATAATGATACGTGTGGAAATGCAGCCACCCGTGAGCAAACCTCAGTTAATTCGATCAGCTTTTCAGATGTCGTAGGAAAATTAAGCAAGCGTGAAGAACTTAACCCTTTCAGGCTCTCAGGTTTTAAAGGCTCTCTCGCTTTCCCTCTATCTCCCTAATTCACTCTTTTCATGGAAGCTGCAAGGTCAGTGAGAAGTTTAGACACTTGAATTAAAACACTTTAAGCTCTTGTGTGGCTCATTTGATTCCCATAGGCATGAAGTGCTTTAGTATTTGCATATACTGGCCCCTCGAGATTGAGACAGAAAGAGGACAAGAGTGATTCTCATGAGACTAACCTTCAAACATGGCAGTGAGAATTTACTTAAAAAATCATTATATATACAGTACGTTATATAAATAAATATATAGTCTGTAAAATGATTCAGTATTTATTACTTATAATAAGTTTTTATTGCAAAGTAAAAGGACAAGTAAAGTGCCTAATGAAATCAGTTTTTCATGAAAAAGCATGTGGATGATAGAACGATGGATGGTTTCAAGGGATAACCTTTGCTTTGTCTTTTATGTCTGTGTACCCCAGGCTTCTGTGTGACTGCCAGCACAACACTTGCGGACCGTCATGTGATCGCTGTTGCCCCGGCTTCAACCAGTTTCCATGGAAACCAGCCACGACTTACAGTGCCAATGAATGTGAACGTGAGTTCTCCACTCTGCATCCAGCCAGCCCACAAAACAAAGATTTAGTACCTGCCGGCGCCTCCTTGACACATTGTTCAATAAACATGATTTCTCTCTTTTGAGAGACTTTTCTTCTTTCCTTTCTTAATGGCAGAACAACATTTTCTTTATTCTTTCCAACAGTGCTCTTCTTTATGTATGAATGGACATGACATCTAAAAGTACGCGTGTGACTTTTTCAGAAGGTTCCAAAACTTAATATCTTCACTTCATTTGCGTCTGGTTTTGTGATCTGTTTCTTTCTTCATTCAGTCAATCACACAACTCTAGTGAAAAAATAAATATAATGTATTTGAAATACTTTTATTTTATGCTAAGTATACTACAAATACATTTACATATTTATGTACTATAACGTTTTAGGTTCCAGTAAAGATGAAGAGGATCCCGAATCAAAATCAAAGTTAAATTTATTAAACTCAATCCACTCCAGCGCAAACAAAAGCGAGCATCTGTGAAACAGAGTGCGTTGCACAAACAATACCAGACCACTGAATGAACCAAATAGAGGGACTTAAATACACAGTGATAATGAACAGAATACAAACAACCATGTTAAATCATGTTGTTAAATCAACAACCATGGTGACAAACTAGTGGCGGGAAAATGAGAACAAAGAAACAGGAAACCATTAGCAAACTGAAGGTACGTTTACAGTCAACGATGTGCTAAAAACAGAAAAGATTTTTCTTCGTAAAGATGACAACGTTATCTCTGTTCACACGGATCTGTGAAAACGACTAATAACGCTGTATTATTTATGCCAGAAAAGTAGTTGGCCATGTCACTTTGTAAAGAAAGACCACATACCTGTACATACGCATTCTTTTACTACAGTATTTCTTTTTCTTCTGGGTAAAAATGGCCCTCTGATACCTCTATAAATGTGAATACATATTAGCCTTTCAGATCTAGAATTTGGCTTTGTTGTGCGAGGATTTTTGAAAGGTTTACTTTAGAATCAGTGTAGTCCCTGCTTTAGTAAGACATCAGAGACAGTGTGAATAAGAGCGGCTGGCAGTCTATGTGAACAGCCCCAGCCTTCTGTGAGCTCATACAGACACTAATCCAGTCTGACTTCTCTCACACACTGTAAAAATAGTCCCACAATGCTTTTAAGAGGATCTCAGTCTCACTCTTTGGGTGTCTATCTGTGTATTAGGAGCCGTTTCAGTCTGGAAAACGTTTCCACTGAGAATGTTGTTGGATATCCGCTGTTTCTCACCTAATCTAATCTCTGAGTTCCCAAATATATAACTGGCCTTTTGTGTGGAGAGAGACCTCGGTGAGGTTTATAGCACATCTGTGAGCAGAGTTGGCTTGAGTTAAGCCAGAGAGACTGTCCCATCTGACAGAGCTGTTTCATCTCACGCCGGGTCACAGTGTCCTCACCCTGCCGTCAGTGGACTGGACCCTTAACAAAACACAGCCATTCCACACCGCATGTCCTGTCAAAGACTCCACTGTGGGACAGGAAAAACACACATTCTGTAGTTTTGAGAGCTATTTAATGCCTGCTGGTGCATATTTAAACATTTTTCTGACAGTGTGAGGTTTTTCTAATCACAGCTGATTCAAGTGTTAACAAGTATCAAGTCAAGTGTTGTTAGTGATGCAATTCTTAGCTGCAACCACAAATTTTAAACCCACTGGGCTGAAATAGGAATTTGGTGTCAGATTGAAAGATTTCCCCACGATTTTGCATCTGTATCATGTTGGTAAAGTTGGTTGATTTCGCCACATTGACCAGCTTTGGTTAATTGCTTTGTTTGAAAATTCTGTGTGAGCTTTTTGAGCATCTAACAGGTAAAATATAAAGAAAATTGAATAAACACTTCATAGTCTTCACTGCAGGAATTATAAATTGATTAAAATGTCTTTTGTTCTTTGATTAACATTAATGACAGACATCACAGCAGTGAGTTTAATATGCTGCTGTCACTACCGTAGGACCTGACGCACATGACGCTTATCCTTTTTTCTCATAACTTTTTATGTTCATGTAAGACTCTTTAACTCATTTAAGACTCATTGTGTGTTTTTGTCTTTTCAAGTGCAAAGAAGAACTCAATACGGCGCTGCTGTGCTGTCTGAAGCAGCTTTTTGTGTGCCTATATCGGGTGTTTGTTTACAGAGAGCTGCTTCACAGACATTACAAAATGAATACATTAATTTTTTTACAGCCCTATTATCCAATATGACTCCATTATTTGAATTATGTCACATTGTGTGTAGAATACTTTGTAATTACATTTTATTGTAAAAAAAAGAAAAAAGAAATTGTTAAGGTCTGTAATCCGTCTGGGATAACTAGATTTTGTCATGTGCTACATCTACTTAATCTAATACCAAGCTACCAATTTTTGTAAGGGCACAATTATTAAATGTTATTTTTTTGTCAATATGTTTTAACATGTATTCTACAATCTAAAGATTACCTGACAGTTTTTTCCTAATTTTCTCCTTGCTAACTTCACTCCTAGCTAATGGCTGTTGTCTTTTCTCTTTCTTTTTCCCTTCTCTGCTGTCATTCGTCTTTGGACAGTCTGAACTCTTCAGGTGGACACTGATGTGTGTGTGTCTCTGTATGTCCTTCCCTGCTTGTGTATTGTTCTCTCTGCACTGGCAGATGAGTTATTAATCTCAGTGTGTTTCATCTTCAGGCTGACTATATGGTGACGTATGTGTGTGTGTTTTCAGCATGTAACTGCCACAGACACTCATCAGAGTGCTACTATGATCCAAATATCGACCAGCGGAGAACCAGTCTCAACATGCAGGGGGAATACAGGGGCGGTGGAGTGTGTCTCGAATGCCAGGTGGGCTCAGGTGTACAAACACACAATTATAATGCAAAAGCAGTACAGCGGCATTGGCTCTGGCTCAAAACCTACCTATACATTTATGGCATTTATGGGCAACATTGGTGCATATAACATTTGTGGGCATCAAATACATGCTCACTGGGTTTGGAAACACAGATTGTTTTTGCAAGTACATCCTATGATTTTTATTCTCTCACAGCACCACACAACAGGCATCAACTGTGAGCACTGCATTCCTGGCTACTACAGATCACCTGACCATCCACTGGAGTCCCCACTCGCCTGTTCAAGTGAGTCTTCAATCATACACAGTGTTATTTTAGAATTATTTATATAATTATATCTTTAATTAACTTTTAATTTCATATTTTCAGTTTTCATTTGAAGAGATTTTAACTTACACTGTGATAACAACACTGGCCATACAAGCATTTAAATTAAAATAAAACTAGATATAGTTAAAGCATGTTTTTTCACACTCACGTGTGGTTTTGCAGAGTGTCAGTGTGAGTCTGAGTTTACTGACGGCACATGTGAGGACCTGACTGGACGCTGCTACTGTAAACCCAACTACACCGGCGAGAACTGTGACGCATGTGCTGAGGGATACGAACGCTTCCCTGACTGCTACCGTAAGTCTGTGTGTGTGTGTGTGTGTGTCTGTGTGTGTCTTTGAAGCTTTCATGAATTATATTTCATCTGAATTCATCCAGTGTGGCTAATCTCTAAACAATTATCAAACAATTGTGTTTTCTTGTGTTTATTCTCGTCAGAGGTTTACATCAGTGGAGAGGCCAGACCTGCAGGGGAAATCATCAGTAAGACACTGATTTGATTCAACTTGACTCGAATTTGATTTGAGGAAACTCTTATTCACTGATTCTTTCACCTGTTTTATTGAATTCTTGTGTTTGCAGACTGTGAGTGCAGTGCTGCTGGCACAGAAGGGAACTCCTGCAGGACAGACCCTCGCACCAATACATGTGTGTGTAAACCTCAATTCACTGGAGAGCACTGCGACACCTGTGCTCATGGACACTTCGGCCTCAACTGCCAACGTAAGGACACATACACTCTGCCCCTTTAATATGTTAATGCCGCTGCCGCACATGATTATAAGTATTTAAAAAACAAAAAGATAAATAAACAGGTGCATATGAGGTATTGTTCATTAACAAACATAATAGACAGCTGAACAGTTCATGTCAATTGAAATGTTTAATATACTGAAGTATATGAATCTAACTATATCTGAATGAACATTAAAATTATTAAATTAAAGCATTTATTAAATGCTATTTAAGAGTCTTATGATTGTCACTGAGTTAATCACAGTGATATTTTAATGTACAGTAAGTATATTACTTTTCATTTCTCTGTGTATCTGTGTGTATGTCCATTGCTAAGTCCCAGATCAAATCAGCTGCCCCATTTTTGTCTTTTTTGTCTCTGTAAGCTGCGGCGGCAGATGACATCTGAGCAAACACATGCAGATTGTCGCACCAATGTTGTCTGTCTGCTAAACCGCTGTTGTTCTTGTGCATAGTTGGAGTGTTTGCGAGCACAATATACCACCCAAAGACAAAGGCAATGCAAACATGCCCATATTCTCGCTCCCTTCCCCCCAGGCTGTCAGTGTTCAGGCCAGGGTTGCCTGGATGGGTCCTGTGACGCAGTGACGGGCCAGTGTGTTTGTCGGAGCGGGTTTCAGGGGTATTCATGCGAGCAGTGTGCGCCCGGCTACTTCAACTACCCACTGTGCCAATGTGAGTCTTGCCAACTCTAATCTCACTGAACTCCAAAATTCCCCATGAGTACTGCCAAACCTTGAACTTCACAATGCAGCCACAAAGAAACTGTTTCCTGTGCATTCTTTTACTGCTTAGAAGTCTGTATAAGATCAATTTATATTTTTACCCTATTCACTGGCTTAACACACATTCTTGGTCTTATTGTGCATGATTCATCAGTGCACATTTTAAAATGTAAAATAACTTTCTTCACCTCTACTTTTTGGCTGATATTACTAATTTGATTGACTGAGTGCTGAAATAACATTCCAAAAGCAATGGGAATTTTGTTCTTGTCTATGTCTGCACATTCACAGATTGTGAGTTTGTTTGTCTGTGTATTAGTGGTGGAGATTTTTTAGTGACTCTTTCTGCAGTTTACATCATTATTCCAGTAGGTAGTGTTGAGCGACTGCCTTTATGAATCTGTCATTTGAATCTTTCTCTCAACTGATTCATTCTGAAATTAAACAAGTGACTTGTCTTGAGAAGGGAGTCGTTGAATCATTCACTCAACCAGACCAATTTATTCAAAAACATTGATTCACTTAGGTACGAAACAAGTGTGTCTTTATGAATAACTGAATATTTTACTCAGCTGATTTGTTTAAAAACACTGAATCATTCAGGCAAAATTGTGCCTACAGTGTAAGTTAATCAGTCTAGACTATTAACTCAGTTGTAACTCACACAAACTCACACTCAGTTGCTACATTATTGTATAGAATGTCTACTCATGATCCAGTCAATTCAAGTCACTTTTCACTCGGATATGTCACATTACAGAAGTAAAATGGATTACCAATGCATTTCATGTTGACTTTGATACTATTAACATTCAAGTTTTAATTTCTCTCTCTCTCTGTCTGTCTGTCTGTCTGTAGATTGTGGTTGCAGTGTTGTGGGCTCTATGCCTGAGATGTGTGACGTAGCCGGTCAGTGTTTGTGCAGGCCGGAGTTCACTGGTCCTCGCTGTGAGCAGTGTCGCTCAGGGTTCCACTCATATCCAAACTGCCAGGGTGAGACACACACACAGTGAATTTCCATGAAGAAAGTCTCAGTCTGATTTACGCAAATACACTCTTTTTATCCTGTTTCCCAGTGTGCACTTGTGACCCTCAAACATCTTTGGACTCCAGCTGTAGTGTGTCTGGTCAGTGTAACTGCAGACCCAACTACAGTGGCCCCAAATGTGACCAGTGTGCACCCGGATACTACTCTTATCCCAGCTGCTCACGTAAGTCACATGACTCTTATCACGGTGGAAACATTACCAAGAGAAGGATTGTCTGCTGTAACGGGTGATTTTCTCTGTTTCAGCGTGTCGTTGCTCAGTGGAGGGCTCTCGCTTCAGTTCCTGTGATCCAGTGTCTGGTCAGTGTGTGTGTCTGCCAAACATTGAGGGTCAGAGGTGTGATAGCTGCATGCCTGGGTCATATGGCTTTCCCCTCTGCCAAGGTGATCTTGCATAGACGTTTGCTCAAACAAAATCCTGTTTATAAATTCATTTACAGTAGTTCTGATGGTTATCTTTCTCTTTTTATGCTGTAGTTGGGACATGTAACCCAGCAGGCTCTGTTCATAATGATATCCTGCCCACTGTGGTGAGCTTTATTGATCTTTTTCTTTAATAAGTATAGCTACATTCAGAATGGAGTACTATGATACTGCATATACTGTATGTATACTGAGTGATATTTTAAATATCATGTATATGTAATATAATATTATGCGAAGTATGCAGCAACATTTCAGTAGTAGTTTGTGGTATTTAAAAAAAAAAGAAATTCATACTTAATTCAGCAAGGATGCATTAAATTGTTAAAAATTTATAATTTTAAGATGATTTTTACATAAACATTTAAACATTTTACTTTAAACATTCTATTCATCAAATAATCCTGAAAAATGTATCACTGTTTTCACAAAAATATCAAGCTGTTTTCAACATTAATAATAAGCAAATTGAGCAGCAAATCATCATTAGAATGATTTCTGAAGGATCATGTGACTCTGAAGACTGGAGTAATGATGCCGAAAATCCAGCTTTGACATCACAGGAATAAATTGCATTTGTAAATATATTCAAATAGAAAACAGTTATTGTAAATTGTAATAATATTTATGTATTTTAAAAAAAAATCATATATTTTACATGGTTACTTTTTAATTAATGCTGTAATTGAGGATCTTGGACAGTCATTTACAAACATTTATTCTTAGTCCTGACTCTCAGTGCTTGTTTTTTTTATACCTCAGGGCTCCTGTGAGTGTCGGCCGAATGTAGAAGGGGCGGCGTGCGATCGCTGTAAGCCTCTCTTCTGGAATCTCTCTCCCCATACAGACTATGGATGCTCAAGTAAGAGAAAAGTTTGGACACACAGCACAAAATGCCATTTTGAGTGATTGGGGATTGATGTAAACAATTGACTGCCATTTTGTTAACTTTGGTGACCAATCAGACTCTGGTGATAGTGAATCTGTAGCTTGTTAGTTAAACTGTATATACAATAATATAGATTATATATTTCTGCTAATATATATTCTGATTGATTTTGCAGCCTGTGACTGTAATACAGCAGGAACAATGAGCGAGGTTGCAGAGTGCACTCAGGTATGGAAATATTTTCAAAATAGCTCCATCATAAAAATGCAATTCCAAGAGAAAAGTACAAACCTCCATCTGTGTGTGTATCAGAGCACCGGCCACTGTTACTGTAAACCCAATGTGTGCGGTGACACATGTAGGGTGTGCAAGGATGGGTACTTCAACCTTCAGAAAAACAACTACTTTGGGTGCCAAGGTACACAATCAATTCCAAGCAGATGTTATCAATATTTCAGTGAAGAGATGGGTTAAACTCTCGTCCCTGTTTGCATGCAGGCTGCCAGTGTGACATCGGAGGCTCCGTTGGGCAGGCATGTAATGAGAGACGGTGTCAATGCAGACCCAATGTGGAGGGACCCAAATGCAACCAGTAAGTGAAAAGCACACACTGTGCACTAATCACTTTTATGTGTGGCTTGATATCATCACTCTGTTGTGCGTGTTTAGGCCACGGCCGGATCATTACTTCCCAGACCTGCACCATATGAAGTTTGAGGTGGAGGACGGAACCACAGTGGATGGACGTCCGGTGAGGTTTGGTTACAATCCTCTGGAGTTTGAAAGCTTCAGCTGGAGGGGGTACGCCCAGATGTCCCTCATACAGGTGAGGCACACACACACACACACACACACACACACACACACACACACACACACACACACACACACTTACGAGACTTAATGTTTGTACCTTGAAATCATGTTTTTTATTATCAATGGTAAATATTAATTGAATTTAATTTGTGTTATTATTATGAATATATAATAATGATAGTATAAATAAAATCTATAACAATTACATTACTGTATGATAAATAATAACAAATTGCTGTAATAATAATAAAAGCTATAATATTAATATTAAAAATTACAATACCAACAATAATAATAATATTCAAATATATTATTCAATATTGTGTATTATAGCGATTTGTGTATTCATTTTACTTTTTTGTAAAGCACTTAATGTCAACATTAAATCAAAATGGACTTTTTTTAGTACATTTGTAAATGTCTTCAAAATGTAACAACTTTCCTCTTTTTGGTGATGTCACCAAGTCCTCTCATTTCAGTCCATTTCAGTTCATTCTCTCCGAACAACTGTCATATAGAGACAACTTTTTGGACAATTTTAATGTGTACAACATCAAGTCTTAGTCTAGATTTTTTCCTGTTTCACTAGAGCCCCTTTCACACAGAGATTCCGGAAAATGTTGTACGCGTCGAACGATCTCAGCTTCGGCGCGGATATCTTTGTTGATGACGAACACAAACTTTCTTCTAAGAGCAACAGAGTCGCACGATAACCACGTCATTTCCATGGCACGTGCGTCATCACTACGACACACCCCTTACGGCACGTTCCGGGACTGATCCCCGCAATGTTACTAGTTCCCCATCCCATCATCAATCCCGGCATCAATCCCGGGACGTGTTTGCGTTCAAACAGAAGGCACTCTAGCAATTTTACGGCAATTTCCCGGGATCAACACGCTGTGTGAAAGGGGCTTAAGAAGTATATCACATTACAGAAGTAAAATGCTTTTTCATTTAGACTTTAAAGATACTGTTAAAGTAATGAAATTGAATATAATGTGAATAAATATAAATTATTTGAAATTTAAACTAAATATAATAAAAATGTTATTGTTGTTATTATTTTGTAAAGACGAATGAGATCAAGTTCATGCATGTGTGTAAACTTCAGAATATCACTGTGACGTGTCATTGAAATGTGCTGTGTCTTTGGCTTGGCTGAGGGCTTCGATCAAGGGTTTTGATTGGTGCTGCTTGCGTACATTGGCTGCTGTGTTGGGCTGTAGTGCTGGTTGGTGGTGGCTTTGAGGAACAGCTTTGCAATTGTCTCTCTGTTGTGGGCCGTTCTTTCTCGCTCTCTAGCCTCGGGTTCTGGTTGAGGTGGTGGTTGGCTCTCCAGACCTGTTTCATGTGGTCTTGCACTATGTGAACCGCGGGAGCGTGGACGTGAGGGGGCGGGTCTCTGTGATCGAGGATGGCAGACACTTCCTGTGTGGGAATTGTAAGTCTCTGAGCACCTTTCTGTTTTGATGATCTGCATTTTCTCCATCTTTCTACCTTCCTCACTTCTTTGCTCTCTGAGCTGGCGACTTCCTGTCCTCCTTGATCCTCTGTTTGCAAACCCTCCTTCTTCTCCCCATATTCAAGACACTCACAGTGCTACCTGCACCTCAGATCTATCACATGATCACCCCCAGCTTGATCAGAAAGCCACAGATCAGGTCTTTAACTCAGGCCTTGTTATGTGCTGTACACCCTCCCCTCCTCTTTCCCTCTCTCTCCCCTTCTCCTTGTCTTCCTTGTCCTCCATCTCAGAATACGGTTAAAATGATGGTGCACGTACGTGAAGCAGACGTGTATCTCACGCGCTTCATCCTCAGATATGTAAACACGCGGTCGGCCGTGTCGAACGGTAAAATCACAGCCTTTCAGAACAGCAGAAGAGGTATGTCTGACGGTTCAGTGTCGTAGTTCTGAACTGTCATTGCTTTCTTTCTGTTAATTGAGGTTCCGGAAAAGAACTACTTGAACTTTTGACTATATTATATTATTATTACTAATTATTATTAATTTTGCTGTTTTATCTATTTTATTCAAGTAACAAGGTTCACCCAAAAATGAATCTGTAATCATTTACTCATGATGTGACTTTCTTCTATTGATCCCAAAAAAAAGAGTTTTAACAGCATGTCCGAGCTGCTTGTTTCCATAGAATGAAAACTCAAAATATCACAAAAGAGCATTGTAATATTACTATAAAAGTGGTCTATATGAAGCATCATACCAAATTGCATAGTTTTTGTCTATTTTTTGTCTATCTTAATCTTTTCAGAAGACTTGTAGAGCTTGAGGCATATGGACTTTTTTTTTTTGACGGGGACAATAAAGTATAACTAAATGCTGCTCAATTTTGATCTCTCTCTCTCTATATATATATGATTCTAGTTAATAGCTAATTTGTAGCATGTATCTCTAGTTAGGCTTTTACTAAGAACCTAAGAAATCTAAGAACCAACAAACTAAAAAAATAAAACATATAAAACATATAAAATAATAAATACTCTCAGCAAATAACCAGTTGTATAAACCCTAAGTAAATGGTCAAGTATTAATGGTCACAAAATTGATTATGTTTTATAGCTGTATTTATTTTATTTTTTTATTCTGTTTGTCTTAATATAGGTAAATTATCTTAAAGTTTTGAATGAAAACCTGTTTTTCATCTTGGTATGCTACAATTATGACTTGGTGCACCCCTTTCCTCTTATTTTGTCATCAATTGACATAAGTTTAGGAGAACAATTATTTGCGCATTTAAAAGTTAATTAAAAAATAATTATAAAAGTTAATTAAACTACTGGTTTAACACCTGACTGAGGAGTCTGCCTCCAAATAGACACAAAATATGATAAATGTGGCAACATTATTGCAAACATATATAACGTGGCTGCTTAAATAGGTGTATAAAGGCTAATCATACAGATTCAGATTTGTTCTAATAGTTTTACGGGGCTTTTACATGACACAGTTGAAAAAAAAAAAGATTTGCTGTTCATTTACACACCTGTGTATCGGAGCCCTGAAATATGTGTTTCAAAGTGCATGTTTTTGAAAACAATAGCGTTATCTTCTGTGTAAACTACAAAAACATGAATTTGTGAAATCAGTGATGCCATGCTCATGCGTATAACGTGTTCAGTCTATAGACGCGTAGTGTTTCTTTACAAAGTGACATCGCCAACTACTGACCTGGCAGCAGAATACTGCGTTTTTAGTTGTTTTCACTGCTCCATGTGGACAGGGATCGTCTTGACAATGTTGTCGTCTGTATGAGGAAACACCTTTCAATTTTTAGTACATCGTTATCGTGTAAACGTACACTTGCACCATTTTTAACGTATTAATTTTGATGTTTGGAGTTTATTAGGATTCATCTTTCCCCTTTTACTTTTATTGTATGGAAAAGAGAACATTCTGTTAAACTTCTCCTTTTGTGTTTTACAGAAGAAAGAAAGTATCCATGAGTAAATGATGCCAGCTTTTTAATTTGAAATGAACTACTTTTAGTACAACAACTAATATCTTGATATTAATAATGAATAAAAATATGTAACTTCATAACAAAAGAGACATGTCATGTTTTAGTAATTCATCAAAAGGTGTGACTCCATACCCATAAATTAGATCTCCATCCTTCTCTTTGCAGGCTCTGAGCAGTCGAAACAGATCGTCTTTGCTCCCAGTTCAGAACCCACATTTGTGAACGTGCCTCAGAACAGTTTTGTGGAGCCATTCGTTTTGAACCCAGGAACCTGGACTGTGATCATTGAGGCGGAGGGCATCCTGCTGGTAGGACCACCTCTTAAACGTTCCCTCTACATTATTACGAGAAAACGCTGGACACGCATTCTGAGTCTCTTTCTCCCTGCAGGACTACCTGGTGCTTTTGCCCAGTGCCTATTATGAGGCTCCTATCCTGCAACTTCAAGTGACTGAACCCTGTTCATACAGCAACACACAGAGCGCAAGTCAGAAGTCAGTAGTACAGCAACTTTTTGTGTATAAATGTCATGTGTATACCTGTTAATGTGTTATTTGTCTTTTTTGTGTGTTTAGCTGTCTGCAGTACATGTATCTGTCTCTGGATGAGTTCCCGTCCATCTCCAGTAATGATGCCAGCTGCAGGTTTGATAATCACCTGCCTAGACCCTGCCAAACTGAAAAGATCACACCTCGCCATCCCAGCATGGCTATCTGCAGTGGCAATGATGTAAGCACATAGGTTAAAAACATGCAAAGTTGTGAAACTTATGCACAAAATTGAAATTTCGCATAAAACATAAACATAAAAAAATCCCATCCGTGTGTTCAGATGATTGTTCAGCTGCGTGGTCGTGTTCCTGTCCCTGGAGAGTATGTGTTGCTGGTCGAGTACGCCAGTGAAGATCAAGCTCCTCAAACTCTCACTGTGTCTGTCAACTCAGCGGGTGAACCCACTCACCAAGAGCAAATCACACTGCTCCACTGCAAATACAGGTGTGACGTTGCAGCGATTGCCTTTTCTGTTCAGCCTGCTCTTTTGTGCTTTAGGTTTTCACTCTCAACTTGAATGGATCATATTCTGTAATTTATTGTAGTATTTTAGGTTTTTACCCTGAGGTCCATATTTTCCACTCTCTCTCTGACCCATTGAATTAAGCGTGCTGTTTTTGATATCATACCTTTAAGACTTCTATATGACCTCTTTTATGATTGACTAGCCACTTTGCATGTGAAATGAGCCATATTGTTTTAATGTAACATCACAGCCACAACTATTTTAATGAGCTATTTTTACATATTCATCAAAAATTAAGATGACATGTCCTTGTTCAATTGGTACTTTTTTCGTAATTTTTTCTACATTTGCTGATTGATTTCTGTGTGTCTCTTATTATGTGTGTGTGTGTGTGTAGTTTCCTGTGCCGTGCAGTGTCTGTAGATGACGTGAAGCGCGTGGCGGTCTTCACTCTGTCCACAGAGGCTGATATCCGGCTTATCGCCACCGATAGAAGAAGCAGTTTCTTCCTTGTGAGAGAGCTCGTCTGCTTGAATTCCACCATAAAGGCTATTTGTGTCCACTGTAATCATGGCATTTACAAGTGTGCGTTGGTTTTCCCCTCCAGCATAAAGTGTTCCTCGTCCCTCGTGCTCAGTTCACCATGGAGTACCTGAAGCCCAGAGTTCACTGCATCAGCACGCACGGTCACTTCTCTCCAGACAGGTGACTAACACATACATCTTGTGAATCGTGAACAGCTTCAATCAAACATTTTTGATTGTTGCATCATGCAGAATTACACGTTATAGTTTTTATTTTATCATACATTTTTTGTTGCAGAACTTTTCTAACTCTCTGTTTTGTAGATAGTTTCATTTGGGATTTTATTTTTTTATTTAGGTGTTCAACTCTCAAGCACTTTTTATATTTTTTATCTTTAATTTTCTACACTCAAAATTTGTGGATTTATTTTGTTTTGTAGATTTATTTAATTTATTATTTCATATTATTATTTTATATTTCTAAAAATATTATATTATTTATATTGTTTTATTTTACTTTTATTTTGGTGTGCAACACTTTCTAACTTTTTCTACACTCAAATTAGTGGTACAACGAATCAACAAACTCGTGGTTTAATCATATTACAAGGATATTATATTATAAGACAAGTAAATAGTCAGTAATAAAATAAGAATAACGACACAAATTACAAACAGAGATGAATACAATATAACAAAGTTACCAATAAAGTAAGGTCTAACAGTAGTATTCAGGTACAGAAATGTAATAAATGTAAATGACACTGTATAGTATAGTTAAATATAGATTAATTTGTTGTTTGATTAACATTAATGTCATAGACAGCATCTGGAATATTAGGCTGCTGTCACTTTAAGACCTAATGCACGGATTCAATATAATGATACACATCCGATTTTTTTCTCTACTGTTTAGGTTCAATTTGGACATAATCAACTGTTTATGAGAATACTTATATATTTTGAGATAATGTTGTGTGTTTGTGTCTGTTCAAGGGCAAGGAGATGCAAAAGAGAGCTCGATTCTGTCTGAGACGCGGATATTTGTGTGTGGCTGTGCGCACAGATAACAGTGATTGAGTTCTCTTTTGCGTCACTTTGCGCTTAAATTGTTTAAACTCGCTTTAATGTTTAAATTGCCAAAACTTAGAAACATATGTAAATGATAAACTTTCACTCTATGATGGTTAAATCTTGCATGGATCTACTACGATCCGTTTCACCCCTAACTCAAAAACCTCTTTTGTAGATTATTTTCATTTGGGATTATTTTATTTTTGTATATTCTTTCACTGCCTTATCACTGACCTTTCAGTAAATGCTGCCAGTTTTAGACATATGCCATATACCAGTTTTATGACATATGAACATGCTGCATTACAGTTATAAGTACTAATGCTCTTAAGAAATTTATACGATCATCATGTTTTATATTCTTTTTTGTCCAGTGGCTCCTGCATCCCATCTCGTTTCCAGAATCCCCCTCAGTCTCTGGTCCTTAAAGATGGTCAGGCTTCTTCTGCGCAGGAGCAAATTCTGGCTTCAGCCCCTGATCCCTCCCTTTATGCAGACAGACCCATGACCTCTAGGCCACCAACCGCAGCTGATAACAGTGAACATGTGCTTCTGGACCCTAATCAGGTACATAAAGCCCATTACACTCTCATTGCTGTGCATCCTGTGCCTCCTGTCTTCAAGGTTGTCTCTTTCTGATGCCTGAATGTTGATAAAAAGTCTTCTAATGTTCATTTGTCTGCATGATTTCCCAGAATGCTGTGGTGTATTCAACACGTGTACATGCACTGGGCCGTTACGTGTTCATCCTGCATTACCATCAGCCCCTGCATCCAAATTACAATGTCCAGGTCTACATCAACGGAGGACGCATATGGCAGGGTGAGCATTAAACAGATGCACACTACTGAGTTTCTGTTTTAGCACAAAAAATATTTGTTTTATTAATGGTCACTCTTTGTTTTCCAGGCCACGTCAACGCATCCTTTTGTCCCCATGGTTATGGTTGTCGTAGTGTTGTTATGTCAGAGAACCAGATTATCCTGGATGTGACGGACCACGAGGTCATCCTGACCCTGCGTGTTCCAGACAGGAAGACATTGTGGCTGGTGAGTGTCATTTTATTAAAGGTTATTTGAATTCTTTGTTCAAGAATGGCAATAACAATGACACGTCTACACTCTCTTGTGTTTGTGTATTAGGATTATGTGCTAGTGGTGCCAGAAAGCACTTACCGCTCCAGCTTTTTGTCTGAGGAGCCTCTGGACAAATCCTACGACTTCATCAGCAACTGTGGACAAAACAGCTTTTATATCAAGTATGACACTTCTAAATTTGTAAATATGTATGGATGCTCCGAGATAAAAGTTTAGGCCGATTATTATTTTTTAATGCTATGGCGTAAAATAGGCAAAAATGAATGACAAATATTTCAATTGTATGCTATTTTTATATATGGATGATATAATAATATAAACATTAAAAAAGATTAATTGTTAATTAAAGTGTTGAAACTACTAAGAATTGTATTTGGGGATTGAAATAAAGCTGAAATAGAAAAAATAAGATGAAAAACATAAATGAAAATTAGAATGTTTACTTGGCAACTAACTGAAATAAATATGTTTAAGTACTAAAATGACTAAAACTGAAATAAAAATAAACTAAAGCTAGAGAGGAGTATAAAAAAATACAAATATAATAATAAAAATGACAAAAGCACATAACACAATGACTAAAACTTACTCTAAAAGTAAAATAAATAATAGTATATAAATAATACTAAAATAACAGTTTCAAGTGAATTTAGGCATCAAAACATTATAATGTACAGTATGAAAAATATATATATTTATTTTGAGATTTGCTAAAGATTATATTTAATAGTATTGTTAAAATATTAGTGTTTTTAGAGTTTTTAAATTTAGACAATTTAATTATTTAAAAGGAAAAACAGAGAAAATGACACAATTAAATATGCAAAAATGACTGATGCCAATACCTTAAAAAACAATACCGGCCAACATTATGGTGTGGATATTTATCGTTATCTGCTATAACATTATTAGAGTGCCCTCCATCCTAACATTCCCCCTCTCTTCTCAGCCCTTCCACAGCCTCTGCGTTCTGCCGTAGCTCTGCCGTGTCTCTGTCTGCGTTCTTCAATAACGGTGCTGTGCCCTGCGGCTGTCACGAGGTGGGTGCGGAGAGCGACACCTGCGAGACCTTTGGTGGACAGTGCAAGTGCAAACTCAACGTGATTGGCCGAGACTGTTCCCAGTGTGCCACGGGATACTACGGCTTCCCCAACTGCAGACGTGAGTAACACCAGCCACATGGTGGGACGATACATTGATTGATGGATCGATGGGTGATGCTGTTTCCTCTCTCTCTAGCATGTAACTGCGGTACACGTCTGTGCGAGCCTGTCACAGGTGAGTGCATCTGTCCTCCACGGACCGTTCTGCCGGAATGTGTCGCCTGTGAACCCCAGACGTTTGGCTGCCATCCTCTGGTGGGGTGTGAGATGTGCAACTGCTCCAGGCCTGGAGTGGCTTCACTGGACATCAGCTGTGACACACACAACGGCCAGTGCAGGTACAGTACAGCAGGGCACACACACACTCACAAGGATGACTTTTTTTAAGACCATCAAGACTTTTTGTTTTGTAACATTATTTTCATGACAGTTAAGTTTTTCCTTATACCTATATTATATGTTAATTACTCATTTTCTATCAGTGTTATTATAGTAACATTTATATACTATTGTAATGAGGAGTCACCGGATTGAGGATCCATCTGCAACTTTATTAATACAGAGTCGAAAACAGGTACAAGCAAGGTCGAGACAGGCAGCAAACATTCACAGAACAAAGGACAGGCAAGAGGTCTGGGCAGGTAGATGACAATCGTAATCCAAAAGACAAGCAAAGGTCGAGGCAGGCAGCAAAACATTCATAGAAGAAAGGACAGGCAAGAGGTCTGGGCAGGCAGCTGACAATCGTAATCCAAAAGACAGGCAAAGGTCGAGGCGGGCGGCAAGGAATCCAACAACGAGAAACAGTCCAAGATCAAACACAGAAAATAATCCACAGTAGAAAACACTCAGAAATGATCACCACAGCAAATCAAGACTTCGCAATGGTGGTGTGTGTGTTGACTGCTTAAATAGTGTTTGTGAAATGAGTTGCAGGTGTGTGTGTAATCAGTCCCAGGTATGAGGGCCTATGGGATTTGTAGTCCGAATAGCAACAGTCAATATTCTGGTGAGAGCTCCCTCTGGTGACCTAGAGGAGGCGGAGAGGAAGCCTCTCCTGTAACAGAGCCCCCCCCCTGCGAGCGGCTCCTGACGCGAGGAGGCAGACGACGCCGGGGTCTTCCACGCGGTCGAGGGGCCGGTTTTTCCGGGTGCATCCTATGGAACTCCTCTGTGAGGGTAGGGTCGAGGATATCATCCATGTTGACCCAGGATCGCTCTTCCGGACCGTACCCCTCCCAATCCACCAGGTATTGTAGAGTAGCGCCCCGGCGTCTGGAGTCGAGTAACTCACGAACTTGGTACGCCTCCTCGCCTTCAACCAGGATAGGCGGGGGGGCCTGACCCTCGGCTCTGCTCTCCGACTCTCCTCCCGGAACACCAGCGGGTTTAAGCAGCGAAACATGAAATGTGGGAGAGATACGATAGTTAGCAGGTAACTCTAAACGAAATGAAACTGGAGTAATTTGTCTAAGAATTTTGAAAGGACCCACATACCTAGGACTGAGTTTTCTGCATGGGTGTCTAAGGCGGAGGTCCCTTGTGGAAAGCCAAACCCATTGCCCTGGAGTGTACTCTGGACCTGGACGGCGGTGACGATTGGCCTGTTGTTCTTGTCTGTGTACTGCATGAAGTAGATGAGTGTGTGCTCGGTTCCAGACTTCCTCGCTATGCTGAAGCCAGTCAGTGACAGATGGTAGATCGGATGGTTCACCGGACCAAGGAAACAAGGGTGGTTGGTAGCCCAAGATGCATTTGAAGGGGGTCATCCCCGTGGCAGGTTTCTGCAGTGAATTTTGTGCGTATTCTGCCCACATTAAGTATCTACTCCAATCAGATTGGTTGTGTTGGCAATATGACCTGAGAAAACGGGTGAGTTCTTGATTTAATCGTTCAGTTTGCCCGTTGGACTGCGGATGATAACCAGAGGTGAGACTGATGTTCACATTGAGCTGTTTAAAGAAAGCTGACCATACTCTGGAGGTAAACTGTGGACCTCTGTCTGACACAATGTCCTCAGGTAATCCATAGAAGCGGAAGATGTAGTTGCATAGTACCTCGGCTGTTTCAAAAGCAGTGGGAAGTTTAGGCAAAGGAATGAGACGACAAGCTTTGGAGAAACGGTCAATAACCGTCAGGATTGTGGTGTTGCCCTGGGAGTTGGGGAGGTCAGTCACAAAATCAATGGCGATGTGGGACCAGGGACGCTGAGGAATCGGCAGGGGTTGAAGTAGACCAGCGGGTAATTGTCGAGGGCTTTTGGATGTGTTACATATGGTACAGTTCTTTACAAAGGTTGTGGTGTCTGTAGACATTGTGGGCCACCAAAACCGGTTAGTGAGGAGATGATGCGTTGCTGTGATTCCAGGATGCCCTGAGCTTGGAGTCGAGTGGACCTGCTGAAGGAGTCTCTCCCTTAGTTGTTCGGGGACAAAGGTGAGATTGTGTGGGCAGTTTGATGGTGGAGGATTTTGGGTGTTGTGTTGGTTAATCTCTGTCATGATGTCCCACTGAACTGGAGCAACGAGCAGTGTTTCGGGGATAATGTTCTCGTCAGGGTTATAATGAACTGGATCTTCAAGTTGTCGTGACAGTGCATCAGCTTTGGTATTCTTGGAACCAGGTCTGTGACAATGAAATTGAAGCGAGTGAAAAACATGGCCCACCTTGCTTGACGAGGATTTAGTCGTTTAGCTGAACGTAGATATTCCAGGTTCTTGTGATCAGTGATTACTGTAAATGGATGCTGTGCCCCCTCTAACCAGTGTCGCCATTCTTCTAGGGCGGCTTTCATGGCCAAGAGTTCACGATTGCCGACATCATAGTTTCTCTCTGCAGTGGATAATTTCCTGGAAAAGAAGGCGCATGGAAACATCTTTGCTGGGGATCCATGGCGTTGAGAGAGTATGGCCCCTATGCCTGTGTTGGAGGCATCCACCTCCACGATAAACGGAAGATCTGGATCAGGATGATGGAGAATGGGCGCAGAGGTGAAGCGTGTCTTGAGATCCTTGAATGCTTGCTGAGCATCAGGTGACCAGGAAAGGCGTGACGTGGAGCGTTTGGTCATGGCAGTTAGCGGAGCAGCGATCGTGCTGAAATCTCTTATGAATCTTCTATAGAAGTTGGCAAATCCAAGAAATCTCTGCAGTTCCTTCACTGTGCGTGGTTGAGGCCAGTCGAGCACTGATTTTACCTTGTTCTCATCCATTGCAACTCCCTCTCGACTGATGATGTATCCCAGGAAGGTTGTTGCTGTTTGGTGGAATTCGCATTTCTCTGCCTTGGCGTACAGTTGATGCTGGATTAGGCGTTGGAGTACTGATCTTACATGCTAGATGTCCTCCTCTATAGAATTGGAGTAAATCAGGATATCATCTATGTACACTATTACCCATCTGTCGAGCATGTCACGGAAGACATCATTGATGAATGACTGGAACACAGAAGGACTATTTGCCAGGCCGAATGGCATGACCAAATATTCGTAGTGCCCCGAGGATGTTGAAAAAGCCGTTTTCCACTCGTCTCCTTCTCTAATACGGATTAGATTATATGCGCTGCGCAGGTCGAGTTTAGTGAAGTATCTAGCTTGACGGAGTTGTTCGAGTGCAGTAGGAACCAATGGCAAGGGATATCGAAATTTAATGGTGATGTCGTTAAGGCCACGATAATCAATGCAAGGTCTCAAACCACCATCTTTTTTCTTGACGAAGAAGAACCCAGCTGATGCTGGGGATGTAGAGGGTCTGATGAAGCCTTTAGCCAGTTCTTCCTTGATGTAAGATTTCATGGATTCTGATTCGGGTTGTGACAATGGAAATATTCTTCCCCTAGGGGAAGTTGCACCAGGTAACAGATCAATGGCACAGTCACTGGAACGATGAGGTGGCAATTGTGATGCTTTAGTTTTACTGAATGCTTCACTTAAATCGGAGTATTCGGCAGGCAAGCCCTGAAGTACAGGAGTTTGTTTATTAATTTCCATTTCGTGCATCGGCAATGGATTAATGCGGGTGAGACAATGTTCATGGCAGGCAGGACCCCACTGGATGATTTGTTCTTCCTTCCAGGAAATATGAGGATTGTGTTGACGCAACCATGGCAGACCAAGAATAATGGAATTGTGAGGGGAATGAATTATATAGAATCTAATAGCCTCTCTGTGTAAAACTCCAACCTGCATGCAGACCTCCTCGGTGATGTATGTTATCCTCCTCTCTCCAATGGGACGACCATCTAGCGCCTCCACTGCCAGACAAGAGTTACATCGTGTTAGAGTGAGTTTATGTTGTTGGGCAAATTCACGTGACATAAAGTTGCCAGCAGCACCTGAGTCTAACAAGGCAAACGTGGAGATAGTTCTATCTTGAACCGTTATATTCACTGGGGTTTTAACACATGAAGAGGAATAATTTAACTGTCCGCTCTCACTCACCGCTTTGGAGCTAGAAGAATTGGGGCGAATGGGGCATGATGTCTTCAGATGTCCGGCTTGGCCACAGTACAAGCATAGATGGTGTTGAATTCGCCGCTTCCTTTCCTCAGGGGTTAAATGAGTGTAACCAAGCTGCATTGGTTCTGGAGGGGGTGCTTGTGTCTCAGTGAACAGGTTGCGAGCAGGACGACGTGAGCGAATTAAATTGTCAATTTGAATTGTTAGTTCAATGAACTCATTAAGTGATCTTCCCTCATCGCGGCACGCTAATTCAGCTTGGAGTTCCAAATTAAACCCCTTTCTGAACAGCAGTTTTAACGGATCTTCTCCCCAGTTGGTTTGTGCCGCAAGAGTGCGAAATGACAATGCATATTCTGCCGCCGTTCTTCTCCCCTGACTAAGAGCGAGCAACTGATCACCAGCACTTTTACCTCCAACCGGATGTTCAAATACTTCTCTGAAGCGCTGAAGAAATACATTGAAGGAAGGGAAAGCGGTTCCGTCATCTCTCCATACTGCGGTAGCCCAGTCTAATGCCCTTCCGGTTAGCAATGAGCAAACAAAAGATATCTTGCCCGAATCTGCTGGGTACAAGGTAGGTTGCTGGTTTACAAACAGAGAGCATTGTAACAGGAATCCTTTGCATTTCGCTGGGTCTCCGTCAAATTTTTCGGGAAATGCAAGACGTGGGTTCACACTGGTGGAAGGAGTGGGAATGCTTTCAGCGGAAGGAGGTGACGGAGCCGCCGCGCCCTCCGCGGGTGTCATACGTAGCCCTTGTAGTGCTTTAACGAGTTCTTCAGTCAAAGAGGTTAGATGAGCGAGTTGGTGCTGATGTACTGCGAGTTGGTGGCCTTGAGCTGATAGTTCAGATGACAATTGCGTGATGGCTGCTGGATCGCTTAGTGGCGAAGTCTTCTGTAATGAGGAGTCACCGGATTGAGGATCCATCTGCAACTTTATTAATACAGAGTCGAAAACAGGTACAAGCAAGGTCGAGACAGGCAGCAAACATTCACAAAACAAAGGACAGGCAAGAGGTCTGGGCAGGTAGATGACAATCGTAATCCAAAAGACAAGCAAAGGTCGAGGCAGGCAGCAAAACATTCATAGAAGAAAGGATAGGCAAGAGGTCTGGGCAGGCAGCTGACAATCGTAATCCAAAAGACAGGCAAAGGTCGAGGCGGGCGGCAAGGAATCCAACAACGAGAAACAGTCCAAGATCAAACACAGAAAATAATCCACAGTAGAAAACGCTCAGAAATGATCACCACAGCAAATCAAGACTTCGCAATGGTGGTGTGTGTGTTGACTGCTTAAATAGTGTTTGTGAAATGAGTTGCAGGTGTGTGTGTAATCAGTCCCAGGTATGAGGGCCTATGGGATTTGTAGTCCGAATAGCAACAGTCAATATTCTGGTGAGAGCTCCCTCTGGTGACCTAGAGGAGGCGGAGAGGAAGCCTCTCCTGTAACAACTATATATACTTCACTATTTATAATTTTATTTAGCTTTAATTTATTTTTATTTAAGCTTTAGTTTTAGTCAATTTTTTACTTTTACTTAAACTTATTTTATTTCATTTAGAGACCAAGGCAACATTTATAATTAAGTTTTTAAGTTTTACCTCTAATATATATATATATATATATATATATATATATATATATATATTTTGTTGTTGTTGTTGTTGTTGTTGTTGTTGAACGGAAACGCTTTTTAATGGTTTTCATTTTAGTTGTAGTTTTAGTTTTAGTTCCAGTTTTAGTTTAAGTATCCAGGACGCATTCGACTTAAGCTTAGAGCAGCATGGCTAACCGTTTCATCTCTATGAACCACTGAATTTGTAAAATAAAAATATGTGAAAATAAAATATTATATATAAAAAAATTGTACAGTGAAAAAATAAATAATGGTCCAATGGAAAATAGGACCGTAGTAATATGTTCTTTTGTTCTTTTGATTTCGGGGTGAAATATGCCATGGACAAGTTCATAATATTTGTGAGACTAAACATGTCTGGTGTTTGAAGTCGAGTCATTTGGATTGTAATGGAGTCAATGGATTGTTTACAACTGAACTTTTACGCCTGAGCCAAACCATTTTTCTGTGAAGCACTGCCTGAAGGACCGATAATATTAACCACTGTCTCTGGTTATAACAATACTGTCTATATAAGGATTAAGTGCAGGAATTCCAGAGGTATTTATTTTTAGGAGTTTTTATTTCAGTCTATTGGCCGCACCATCTCCTCATTAGGCAGTGTTTAAAATCCACAGGGAGGTGGGATTTAAGCTCCGGTGACTGTGAGCTGCAGAATTTCACCAGTCATCCCTGCACTTTGAGAGAATGTCGTAAATCATAACTGTTCATGCATCATGTTCATTAACTATAACTGGAAAAATGGAAAATAACTTTGGCCTTTTGCTTAGGTATAGTTGGAAAGAAAGTGCTTACGTCAAAGAGCTGATCGTGTTGTCGCCTCACGCAAAAATCTGTTAACACACCGCAAAGCCTACAGGCCTACTGTCGACTAGCAAGTGTGTAAAGGAAACAACTGTCTCTATCAGCTGGTATCAATAGTCTGTATCCGTCATTCAAAAACATTTAAAAACATTTACAATCCGTAAACAAAGCAGCATTTCCTTGCTATTTTGAATATCAATAATGCTGATGACTTTCTTCATTCCTGGCAGCTCATTTTGCTATGAAAATATTTGCGCACTGGAATGCTCAGCTAAGATGATGTAAAATTAGAGCAGCTTTCTGTCTGTGCCTTCATGACTTCTTTGCTCGCTTTCATCACTTTCACTTTTATTCTCGTGCACTGACACTGAACAGCCAATAAGAGCGATCTCTCTCACCGACAGCCAGATGCCTATTCAACACGAACTCCCTCCGACATGATCACGACTAAAGGCGACGTGTGGAACACACCACAAAAACGAGCCCAAAAGATGCTCACCAATGGCCCAACATTGGCCGATGACTTAACGTCGGCTTGGTGTGTCACTGCCCTTAGGGCAAAGCCAAGATTTTGTTATTTGGACTGGATCTGGCTGAGTAAGATGCCCATATTTTGGGTCTTCACATGCTCACAAGAAGTTTGGCACTTAGTTTTGTTGAATTCCACAGGACATCGTCACATTTCGTTCAGACAAGATGTACCAGAGAGTAGGAACTACAGGTCATCCTAGAGTGTCAGCTGGCACTGAAAACACATACCTACATACTTCATGCACCATGCCAAAGCACATTACTCTCTCCACAGGTGCAAGAACAACATTGTTGGCCGTCAGTGTGACAGATGTAGCCCAGGTTTCTATGGATACCCCAACTGCAGACCATGTGACTGCAACGAGGCAGGAACTGAGATAGATGTGTGTGACTCCTTCACCGGACGCTGTTTATGCAAGGTTGCTCTTCCTCTCCTTCTGCCCCTACAGTATATCATTTGTGAATTAATTTATCTGTTTTTGCTCAAAACATTAAGCGAGCTCCCTCATCATCTCTGTTAAATCATTACGATGTGTCGTCCCTCTCAGGAAAATGTGGAAGGCTCTCGCTGTGACCAGTGCAAACTGGGAACGTTTTATTTGGACCCCACTAACCCTAAAGGCTGCACCAAGTGCTTCTGCTTTGGAGCCACTGACCGCTGTCGCAGCTCTGACAAACGGAGGAGTGAGGTACTGTCCCAAAGATAAAGAGCTGTTGTTTAACTAATTATGAATTCAGTCACCTTTATACATGAACATATACACTACCGTTCGCTACCGTTGAATCTCCTGCCACAGTACATTGTCATAGTAATCATATTTTACCATCTGTCTATTGAGTTGTTGTACCTGGCAACGTGCAAAAATAAATACGGCTCAACTTGTGTAGTCCGATTTACTAACTGCTTGATATCACTCTTTTCAGTGAACCTTTGTGTGTAGTCCGATTTACTAACTGCTTGATATCACTCTTTTCAGTGAACCTTTGTGTAATGGAGGTTTGTAAAAATGTAATCAATGTAATTACTGACTGGTGTAAAATTTTACATATATTTTTGCTTTGATCTACAGATCATGGACATGGCTGGCTGGGTACTTTTGAGGAGTGACAGACAGGAAGTGCCTGTGTCTATGTATCTCGATCAAGATCTGGTGGAGGCGGATCTGAGTGATGTACCTGACGTCTCTCAGGACCTGCACTGGCATGCTCCTCGCACTTACCTCGGCGATAAAGTGAGTCCACAACAATTCTTGATATTCAGAGTAGTGAAGAGCAGGACAAATTCGGTCATGCATTCCTGTGCTCTGATCTGCTATACCTAGACTTTAAAGGTGCTCTCATCCCTATATTGTGACGTCATGGCAGCTGCTGTGACATATGTTTCAACCAAGCTTATGGGTTAGCCGGTGGTCAGACAGTAAGGGGCCAGACAGACAGCTGAATCTCCATCAGATAGCTCACATTAAAGCAGGAAACATAAAGGTCAGATAAACAATATAATCTGATAACTCACGCACACCTTGTTTGGTCTAGTGCTAAATGTTGATGCCAAGATTAAATTCAGGCTTAGTGCAGTCTTTTGTTGTCTCAGGAATTGTTGTCATAAAGAGGCCTTAATATGCCCTTTTTCAAAATCGTGATATTGTTTTTTTTCCACATATTTTACATTATTACAGCACCTGATTTAGTTCCTGTTTCTACGAAGTTCCTTGTGGTTGGTCAACCACTTTGCGTGTGTTTCGGAAATGTCACGCCCTTTACCATAACAGCGAGTTTCAACACACTACTAACGCAACTCAACCAGGCATCGCAAATTTTGAAATCTAATTTTGTAAAACTAAAAAAAAACGTCCTTATTAGTCCAAATGGAATAAATATACTGGCTTGTTAGTGAGATGACGAGGAGAGGAGAGAGATACAGAATCATTGGACTAAAAATAACAATCAAGAATCAAGACAGTGACTAAACGATCAATTTGACATTGTTTCTCTTAGTAGCATGAAATAATCTGTTATTTAAATTGTGTTTAAATTATATACAGAAAGCGATCAAAGAACGCTCCCTTTATAAACGCTCAAGCTGTCAATCAATCAAGCTGTTCTGGACTTTTACCAAAACTCCCATTATAGTCAATGATGCTGTCTACACTGCACAATGAATCTCTTATTTACATCATGTTTGCACTGTTAGTTATGATAAAAGCATTTGTGAGAGTGCAGAAATCAAGTTGTGATGGGAGAAGATCTAAATATAATGCTTAACACTTTTCACGATTAATCTCAATAGCTGTAATAGTTTAGTAAAAGATTTTGCTTGAGTTCAACATGTAATACTTATTTTATATGCAAAGATGTTAGCCAATCACAGCAGTGGGCGTTTACACTGACCCCTTTAAATGATGAAAATTGTGACCTTTTTTATACTCAAAAAGCAACATTACACAAAGAAAGTTGAAAATGTAAGAAAGCATAATAGGTCCTCTTTAACCTGATTTTATGTTCTCTTTGCCATGTGTATGTGTAGGTGTCGTCCTACGGAGGCCATCTGCGCTACCGCTTGCACACCCAGACGATGCGAGGTGATGCTTTTCTGATTGTCGAGACCACACGGCCAGACATTATACTCAAGGTACCAGAGCATACCCTCTGTCAAGTTTATTTAGAATCTTTACATACAGTTGAAGTTGATCTCAACTGAAAATCTTTGTGTGTGTTTATGTCTGTGTGTGTGCAGGGGAATCAGATGACTCTGGTGTACATGGAAAGAGAGTATTCCTCTGCTGAAGACCCTCATGAGGGAATCGTCCACCTGGTGGAGGTGAGGAAATTAGTAATAAACACTACACAAAAGAATTCAGTCTTCAGACATGAACAACTTAATTGTTGGTATGTGTGTGTGTGTGTACAAAATAATTCCACAAATGCTCAGTTGTTGTAACTCAAGTTTCCTTTTCTCATTTAAAGGAGAGTTTCAGGCACGCTCAGACTGGGAACTCTGTGTCCCGTGAGGAGTTGATGATGGTGTTGGTGGCGCTGGAGTCCCTGCAGATCAGAGCGCTGCACTCTCAGTCGGCCCAGTCCGTGTCGCTGCACGCTGCTGTGCTGGAGGCGGCAGAGAACCTGTCCTCTGGTCGACATGCCAACAACGTTGAAATTTGTCTGTGCCCAGGACACTATCTAGGAGACTCCTGTCAGGTAGTGTGCTTTAACAAAAACAAGGATTTTATACAATCACTTCTATACTATGATTCAGTGCCTTTTAGAGGTTCTGTGTGAGTTGAATATGCCAAAAATCTGCTTTGGATATTTTCCTGTTTTATAATGCTGGAATAAAGTAATATTGCTGGAAAAGTTCTATATTGATGCATTATGTAAGGGTGCTTCCACACTTCTTTCTTCTGTTGAACACAAAAGAAGATATGTTCAAGAATGCTGGTAACCAGACAGTTGACAGTAGCCATTGACTGGGGAAAAAATGCTATGGGAGTCAATGGCTACCGTCCACTCTCTGGTTAACAACATTCTTTAGCATATCTTCTTTTGTGTTCAACCGAAGAAAGAAACTCATATAGGTTTGGAACAATATGAGGGTGAGTAAATGAGATGAAAGATCATTTTTGTTCATCTCTGTCTGTCAGCAATGTGCTCCAGGCTACTACAGAGACACTAAAGGGCTGTTCCTTGGGAAGTGTGTCCCCTGCAACTGTAACGGTCACACTGATCAGTGTCTGGATGGCTCTGGGATATGTGTGGTGAGTTCAGCTCACTAAGTCATATATAAATCACATAACAGACATCAACATGGGCGATATATTGCTATTGCATATTCCACTGGGTATAGTAAAATGTCAAACTTCATGGAAAACAATGTTTTCAATCCAAAAATGGATGTCGGAGCTGAACTCAGAGCTTCAATTAGCTGAAAGTTGAAATCTTCATACACAGAACTGCCGCCACAATACCGCTGGAAACCATTGTGAGAAGTGCCTGGGCGGTTTTCACGGTAACAACACAGTTGATGGCCATGCGGTGTCCTGCTCCAGCTGTCCCTGCCCGCTGCAAGTGGCTTCAAACAAGTCAGTGCCCTTATTTCATCATCTGGACAACTAATTTACCATTTCCTGTTATTCTCGAACCTATTTTTCTTTTATTGATTTGCTTGTGCCAGTTTCTTTCTGGTTTCTTTGTCTTTAACCCACAAAAATAGTTGATTTCAGTGCTGGATATCCCAGATATCTCTATCATTCTCAGAGTAAAGGATGTTTGTCTGTTTGATCTTGCTATCAGTTTTGCCGTTCGCTGTGTGGAGAGGCCCAAGAATATGCAGTGTCTATGTATGCCTGGCTATGCTGGATCCAAGTGTGAAAGGTACAGTTATGAAACATCCACTTATTTTATTGTTATTCATTGACAATTGATTATTAATCGATAATAACTTGTATTATTTTATAAATGTTATTATTATTTTTCATAATAACAAATATAAATAAAATAGGGTTGTCGACTGAACACATCAATTAATTTAGAAAGACAAAAAAAGTGTCCAGGGTGCTCAGGGAGTTCAGTCAGATGTTTGAAGGTGCTCTTTGGGGTCCGGAATTCAAATAAATGTAGAAAAGAGAAAATCCAAGGCACTCTTCGTCAAAATGATTTAAAAAGCCTTTATTTTACTGGCTATTTCATAATAGAAAATTAAAAGACATGGGGAGAAGCAACCCACGTGTAGCGGCGCAAACATCCTTCTTCACACCCTGATCTTTCGAAAGCCACTTTTTGTAATGGCTATTTGATGGTTTTCTCATTTAACACAATAATAACTTTACATGATCGTTTGTCAAGTCAAGTCAAGTCATCTTCATTTATATAGCACTTTTAACAATGTAGATTGTTTCAAAGCAGCTTTACAGAGATAAACGTATAATTTAAGGTAACAGAGATTGTTTTGGCTTTATAGCGGTTTGGAATTCCCTACAAACCAAGCCTAATCAAAGTACTGGTGTTTCCTTATAATTTTTGATACAGAATTTTATTTTATTTTATCAATTCGGGGTAGGTACGCAAATTGAGTTTTCCCGACTACGCTTTATCTGTAGAGTGGTAAAGGGATCCTCCATAGGGAGAGACTAGTTGGCACTTCAGCACTGCGTTGTCATCGGGTCCAGGCGAAGGTCCTTCATCAGATCTGGATACGGCCTGGATCCGGCAGGCTGCGGGAAAACCTCGGGATAAACAAAGACACTAAAATTAGCGTAGACGCCATTCTTCTCATGATGTAACGAGTACATCAGGATTTATAGGAAGTGTTCCCGGTTCCAGCTGACCTAATCTATGCAGCCTAACATTGAAGTCTATAATGTATTATGTGAATGCTAGGTCAAAGAGATGTGTCTTTAATCTGGCTTTGAACTGATAGAGTGTGTCTGCTTCCTGGACAATGGTAGGAAGACTGTTCCAGAGTTTTGGTGCTAAATAGGAGAAGGATCTACCGCCAGCAGTGGATTTTGATATTCTAGGTATTATTAACTGGCCAGAATTTTGAGAGCGCAATAGACGTGAAGGACTATAATGCGTTAAGAGCTCGCTCAAGTACTGCGGAGCTAAACCATTTAGTGCTTTGTAAGTAATCAGCAATATTTTAAAATTGATGCGATGTTTAATAGGGAGCCAGTGCAGTTTTGACAGAACCGGGCTAATATGGTCATACTTCCTGGTTCTGGTAAGAACTCGAGCTGCTGTTTGTGGGTAATTTCTCAGCCAAATTTGAGATTAATTTGTGATTAATTAGATGAAATGATCAGCACATCTTATAATTAATTAGATAAATAATTGCCCTAAAATAAAAATAAAAATACCATTTAAATAAAATGATTAAAACATTTTAAATAATACATTTATTCTATCAAATTAAATAATTTATTAATTTATCATTTATAAATGTAAAACATAATACATTATTATTACTATTATTGTTATTAAATAATTAATTACAGTCCACTAGAAAATCCTAAATGAAAATCCTTAAATTACTTCTTTTCTGCATAATGCAGGTGTGCTCCAGGTTACTATGGAAACCCAATGGTGATTGGCAGCACATGCCAGCCGTGCAACTGCAATGGTAACTCAGACCCCAACATGTTGTTCAGCGACTGCCACCCTTTGACAGGCGAGTGTCAGAGCTGCATGCACAACTCCGCCGGGCCGCACTGCGAAATCTGCGCCCCTGGTTTCTACGGTGATGCCATCACAGCCAAGAACTGCACCCGTGAGGCAACTTTTATATACTCTAAAACACATCTGTCATCTGGAAGGTGTTTAAAGTGTTCTCATGATTGTGTTTTTTTTCCCAGGATGCAACTGTTCTCCTTGTGGGACTGCACATTGTGACCCTCACACCGGGCAGTGCCACTGTAAGCCTGGAGTGGTGGGATCCTACTGTGACAGCTGTGAGGTATGTCTGCTTATCTTTTTTGTCTATTTATTTTAGTTTTTAGTATTTAGTTTTGTCTCATTAGTTAATAGTAATAATGTTTGTTTTTTTTTAGGATGGGGCATTTGGCTTTGATTCCTGCACTGGCTGCCGTAAGTGTGCTTGTGAAGCAGCGGCGGCGTTGGTTCAGCCATGTGACCCTGCTAACGGCTCGTGTGTCTGTCGGCCTGGGGTCAATGGACCGAACTGCCGCCAGTGTGCTCCAGGTTACTGGGACTACGGCCCTAATGGCTGCAAGAGTAAGTCTAAAGCACACATACACAAACATGAGGAAATATAACATTGTCTGTTGATTTTAATGAGGGGTGTGGTCTGTAGAGTGTGAGTGTAGGGGAGGTCGCTGTGACCCTCGCACGGGAGAGTGCCGCTGCACCGCAGGTCTGACAGGGAAGCAGTGTGACACATGTCTCAGTAAACACAGTGTTCTAATGCAACACGAAGCCGATGCGCACTGTCAGCGTGAGTACTGCTTCACTGGACAACACACACTTCCTTCACTCACATATTCATTCATTCATTCATTTTGCCTCGCTCACTTTTACAGTACCATTCAAAAGTTTGAGGTCAGTAAGACATTTTAAAAGAAATTAATACTTTTATTCAGCAAGGATGCATTAAATTGGTCAAAAATTATAGTAAAGGCATTTATAACATTAAAATGATCCTGAGAAAAATTGATCACGGTCTCAACAAAAATATGCAACAGCACACTGTTTTCAACATTGAGCAGCAAATCAGCATATTAGAATGATTTCTGAAGGATCATTTGACACTGACGACTGGAGTAATCATACTGAAAATTCAGCTTTGATCACAGGAATAAATTACATTTTAGAAATATATTCAAATAGAAAATGGTTGTTTTAAATTGTAATACTATTTCATAATATTATAGTTTTTATTGTATTTTTGATCAAATTCTTGCAGCCTTGTTGATCATTAGATACTTCTTTTAAAATCATTAAAAAATCTTACCAACCCCAAACTTTTGAATGGTAGTGTACAGAATACACTCACTCAATAGCTGAATAATTCATTGAGTCAATAATTAATTTGCCCACTCATTAATTAATTCACTCTTTTACTCTAAAGGCAAACTAAACAATATTTTTGTGGGTCGCAGACAGTTCATCTCACTCATTAGATGTGATTGAATGATGATGAGATGATTGTTGTGCATTATGTATTTAGCCTGTGACAGCTGTGTGATTGTTCTGCTGGAGGATCTGGACAAGATAAACCAGCTTTATCAGTCCGTCGCCAATCAGCTGACCAGCCTCAATGCCAGCTCAATGGCCTGGACTCAACTAAACCGCCTCAATGCATCTATGGAGGACATTGCCGTGAGTCTCTCTCTCTCTCTCTTTCAGACACAAACACTCTCTCAGCTTTTACATTTTAGAATTTTCCCCACTTAAAATGTTAGTTGTGTATTATTAAAATTATAACAAACTATAATTTTATGCCACAGAATGCCATAACGAAATACAACAGCACTCTGGACAAGAGCAGGAACCGGGCCAATTTGCTGGAGGGAGAGCTGCAAATCATTGACTCGGATATTGAAGAGTTAGCGGAGAAGGTATGACAACATACCATCAGATGAACTTATTCTGTTTTCAAACCAAAGGGACCATAAAACCATTTGACCATATTGACTAAGAGTTTTTTGTGTGTGTGTCTGTGTATTAGGCCTCGGTCACGCAAAAGAAAGGAGATGATTTAGAGGACAACACTAATGCCACACACACTAGAGCACAAGACCTGATTGGATTCATCAAAGGCATCATGGGAGATGTGCAAGGTGGGAGTGTGACAAAGTAGAACAGATACTTGAAAAAAAGCCTTGTCTTGTTCAATTTACCACATTCAACTGGCTTTTCTGTATCTGCCCAGACATTATACTGCAGGTGAACCGGACTGCACAGAATGAGACCACGGTGACCGACGAGAAGGATCTGACTGGAAAGATAGCAGAGGTGGAGTCCATGCTCAGAGACATGCGCTTCAGGGGCTTTGACTTCCAGAGGAGACTAGCAGGAAATGAGCTAGAACAAGCCAACAAGTGTGAGTGACAGGACAGACCGAGTCAATAAGAAATGTTCAACAAACTCAGCCTCTTTCATTTTATTGTGTAACATTTAACTGATCATTTTATAACCTTTCGAAGCTTATAATCCTTTATAAATACTTGATGTTGGATTGGAAAAAAATGGGTAACACTTAACTTAAAGCCTTTGTATATAATGCATAATAATACAAGTATTTTAATGCATTAATTATGTCATTTAATGCATCTCATGAATAAAGGTAACCACAGTTATAAGACATTATAATACTTATCTATTCACTGTTACACCTTCAGAAAGTGTAATAAAATTTCAAACACATCACAAACAACCAAATTCAGATAACAAGGAATCTGCGAATATTATAATGCATTTTAAGTTTGGTTACAATTATTTATGGGAAAAAAATATATATTACGCATAAGAGCGTATATTAGGAATACTTTAATAATGCATTATAGATAAAGGCTTCAAATAAAGTGTTAGTAAAAAATGTATCTAGATTATTTCATAAAAAAATTTGCATTCACTTTTGTACGTGTTTTTACTGTGTTTAAAAGGGATAGACCTTGTCCTTTATAGTTGTTGTCTCTCTGTAGTGGTAGATCGTGTGAAAAATGAGGTTGCAAACCGGACTTTAAATAATGAGGCTGTGGCAGAGAACATCAAAAACAAACTGAACCAGTTCAATCAGCAGCTGATGGACCTGAGAGATGCCCTGAATGAGGCCGTCAACAACACCGCACACACCGTAGAAGCCAACAACATTAACCAGAAACGCTTGGAGGAGGTCCAGGTAATCATTTAAACACACGGACACACACCTTTTAGTTGAATTGGCCACACATCATATTCATAGGAATCTGCGTATAGATTTTAGATGGAGTTGCAGGAAGAACTATTTACTGCATTGCAATTCCATTCAAATGAACATAATTGTGTTTTTCTAGAAAATAATAAATAACCTGCGTGAGAAGCAGAAGGAGGTGGAGAACCTGAAGCAGATGGCAGAGGATGATGTGACCCAGGTCAACGACCTGCTCTCCATGCTCCAGGACTCCAAAGAAGTATGTAGAATCATAACATTTCTGTATTTACCATAAAAGTACCTCACTGAACACATGCATGCTGTCTCTGGATGCTGTGTTCCCGCTATCAGGATTATGAGCGTCTGGCCGCTCAGTTGGACGGAGCGAGACAGCCCTTAGCTGAGAAGGTGCAGAAGTATGCTCCAGCCGCCAGTAAAATACCTCTGGTGGAGGCTGCAGAGAAACATGCTGAAATGCTGGACCAGCTCGCCAAGAATCTTTCCAGGTGTGTGATCCATATTTGGTCAACTTATATGGGGTTTTTAGGGCACGTTAACACGACAACACAAGTAAAGACAGTTTAAAAATAATTTAAGTAACATATAAATGGCCATGATTGATTAAAAAAAAAAGGAAAAAAATGTGTTAAAGGATAAACTGAAATAAAATTATGCAGTGCATTGACTAAAAATTCAGCACACTGCTAGTCAATAACAAAATTGCCATAAAGCATTCATTGTGCCATATTGCACGTTGCACTTTCTGTCACGGAACGCACACAAACAGGTAGGTAAGATCCAATAGCAATTTATTAGGGTAATCCGTAATCGTAATCCAAGTCAGGCAAAAGGTCAAAATCCAACAAAGGCAGTCCAGAAAAACACAAAACAATACAGGTATGGAAACATGGAAGTGCGCTGACATCAAACAAGGACTCCGTGACAAACACTGAAACAACCAGGGTATATATACACACACAGAACTAACAATGAAACAGGGAACAGCTGGGAACAATGATGACATGGAACAGCTGAACACAATGAACACTCAGTGACAGACAGGAATTGTGGGGAATGCAGTTCATGAATGTGGATGACACCGTGGGGAAGAGGACCTCTAGTGGACACCAGGAATACACAAACCAGACACTGTGACATAACCCCCCCTCTACGGAGCGGCTACCAGACGCTCCAAGAACACACTACAAAACAAAACAAAACGTCCAGGAGGGAGGTGGACTGGTGGAGGATCAGGGGGAGGGATGGGGGGCCAGGTCCATGAAGGGGAACAGGAACAGAGGATGACGGTTTAGCCAGCTGCCAGGGCGAAACAGACAGTCCATCGGACGGCCAGGATGAAGCAGACGGCCCATCGGGCGGCCAGGGCGGAGACTTTCCTTCAGGCGGCCAAGGCAGAGCAGACCATTCATCGGGCGGCCAGGGCGGAGCAGATCGTCCATCGGGCGGCCAGGGTGGAGACTTTCCCTCGGGCGGCCACGGCGGTGAAGACCCCTCGGGCGGCCACGGCGGTGAAGACCCCTCGGGCGGCCACGGCGGTGAAGACCCCTCGGGCGGCCAGGGCAGTGAAGACCCCTCGGGCGGCCAGGGCAGTGAAGACCCCTCGGGCGGCCACGGCACAGGAACTGGAACAGACACCAATGGCTCAGGAACTGGAACTGGCACCAACGGCTCAGGCACTGGAACTGGCACTGGAACTGGTACCACCCGCTCAGGCACTGGAACTGGCACCACCGGCTCGGGCACTGGAACTACTGGAACTGGCACCACCGGCTCGGGCACTGGAACTACTGGAACTGGCACCACCGGCTCGGGCACTGGAACTGGCACCACCGGCTCGGGCACTGGAACTGGCACCACCGGCTCGGGCACTGGAACTGGCACCACCGGCTCGGGCACTGGAACTGGCACCACCGGCTCGGGCACTGGAACTGGCACCACCGGCTCGGGCACTGGAACTGGCACCACCGGCTCGGGCACTGGAACTGGCACCACCGGCTCGGGCACTGGAACTGGCACCACCGGCTCGGGCACTGGAACTGGCACCACCGGCTCAGGTTCAGGAACAGACACAAACACAGACACAGACACAGACACAAACACAGACACAGACACAGACACAGACACAGACACAAACACAGACACAAACACAGACACAGACACAGACACAGACACAGGCTCAGGCTCAGGAACAGACACAGACACAGACACAAATACAGACACAGACACAAATACAGACACCGGCTCAGGAACAGACACTGGCTCCGGCTCAGGAACAGACACTGGCTCCGGCTCAGGAACAGACACTGGCTCCGGCTCAGGAACAGACACTGGCTCCGGCTCAGGAACAGACACTGGCTCCGGCTCAGGAACAGACACTGGCTCCGGCTCAGGAACAGACACTGGCTCCGGCTCAGGAACAGACACTGGCTCCGGCTCAGGAACAGACACTGGCTCCGGCTCAGGAACAGACACTGGCTCCGGCTCAGGAACAGACACTGGCTCCGGCTCAGGAACAGACACTGGCTCCGGCTCAGGAACAGACACTGGCTCCGGCTCAGGAACAGACACTGGCTCCGGCTCAGGAACAGACACTGGCTCCGGCTCAGGAACAGACACTGGCTCCGGCTCAGGAACAGACACTGGCTCCGGCTCAGGAACAGACACTGGCTCCGGCTCAGGAACAGACACTGGCTCCGGCTCAGGAACAGACACTGGCTCCGGCTCAGGAACAGACACTGGCTCCGGCTCAGGAACAGACACTGGCTCCGGCTCAGGAACAGACACTGGCTCCGGCTCAGGAACAGACACTGGCTCCGGCTCAGGAACAGACACTGGCTCCGGCTCAGGAACAGACACTGGCTCCGGCTCAGGAACAGACACTGGCTCCGGCTCAGGAACAGACACTGGCTCCGGCTCAGGAGCAGACGCCACCGGCTCAAGTGTGTGCGTAGCCCACACACACCACATGGCTGTGGCCATAATGGCCAGTGTCGCGGTCACTGAGGGCTCAGGCTCAGGAACAGAAACAGGTTTGACGGCGGCCATCTTGTCCGGGGACACAGGCTCGGCAGGCATTACGTGAACAGGCTCGGCGGCGGCCATCTTGTCCGAAGACACAGGCTCGGCAGGCGTGACGTGAACAGGCTCGGCGGCGGCCATCTTGTCCGAAGACACAGGCTCGGCAGGCGTGACGTGAACAGTCTCTGGCTGGGCAGACGTGACAACCTCCCTGTTCTGAGGGACGGTGGATGCCTGCTTCCTCCTCCTCCGCCTACATTTGGAAGGGTGAGGTGGTGGAATGGCGGTTGGAAGCTCCAGTGTGGAAGCCATCTTGCCTGGTGACACCGGCGACGAGTCGGCCACTCCTTCTGGAAATCTAAGCCCAACTGAAATATCCCACCTGCTGCGGGAATGAAGATACCCGACAAAGCCTTCAAAGTCCAATATCTCCAGTCCCCTCATTTCCCAGGCTGGCAAGGGATCATCAAGGCAGCAATTAAAAAAATCTTTCAAAGCTGCATCACTATATCCCATGCCTCCTGAAAGAGTCAAAAATGTCTGAGCCAGACAACCCACCGTCTGGCCCTGCTGGCGTAGGACCATCAAATTCTTGACTCGTCCCCTCCTCTCCTTCTCCGTGTTGGGGGGAAGGATATGAAACCCCATAATGCTGGATCTTTAAACGACGGAGTCCTTCTGTCACGGAACGCACACAAACAGGTAGGTAAGATCCAATAGCAATTTATTAGGGTAATCCGTAATCGTAATCCAAGTCAGGCAAAAGGTCAAAATCCAACAAAGGCAGTCCAGAAAAACACAAAACAATACAGGTATGGAAACATGGAAGTGCGCTGACATCAAACAAGGACTCCGTGACAAACACTGAAACAACCAGGGTATATATACACACACAGAACTAACAATGAAACAGGGAACAGCTGGGAACAATGATGACATGGAACAGCTGAACACAATGAACACTCAGTGACAGACAGGAATTGTGGGGAATGCAGTTCATGAATGTGGATGACACCGTGGGGAAGAGGACCTCTAGTGGACACCAGGAATACACAAACCAGACACTGTGACACTTTCTCTCATTCTTAGTAATATGAGTGCACTATCTTTGTATATCTAAAGTCTTTGGTATTAGTCAATATCGGCTTGGCCATATATTATGCACATACTTGTATTTTCTGATGTAACCTCTTCGAATACGCTGAATGTGTTTTAAGTAAGGGATAATCCACGGCTAGCCACGCATTAAAGGATTTTAATGCACGACGTAGAGGCGAAGAACCACCCGACGCGAAGCCGTGGATTATCCCGCTTATACCTTGGTTGTTTGCCAAGTTAAAAACAAGTTAAAGCTGTAACTGATGTTTACAGTGTATTTTTTTAACAGACGTGTAAAAATGACGGTTATTTTCTTAAGTTACGGCTCGTTAGTTCCAGTGCTCCGTCCGCTTTAAATAAAGTACAGCCATCGGATTGCTTTTATTTGAATGAATTATCACATTTATTTAAATTTATTATTAAAAGAGAGAGACAGAGAACTGAAGGAGAAGGAACAGAGAGAGAGAGAGAGAGAGAGAGAGATGCGTGCGCGAGTTACCTGTGTGCGTCTCTTCTTTAAAGTCTAGCTAGCAGCTACAGTCCCCTCGTTGCTTAAGCATAATATGCTTAAGCATTAAAGAATAAATCCATTAAAGAATCATTAAGTTAGCTATATTATAATGATTCTTTAATGGATTTATTAAAATTATTTATGAATGACAGGCAACACTGACAGTGACAAGGAAATATTTATTTGAACTAATCATGTAATTTATTTATTGTTAATTCTTTGTGCCGCTTTTTGTCATTCAACGTCTTCTCCAAGTCTTCTGTTTCTTCTTGTGCCTGGGCCCATTTCTCAAAATTGTCACCATACAAATTACGATATGCAAAAATCATCCATTTAGCCTACCTAAATAAACGTTTTCATATGTGTCTCTCTCTGCTTGCAAGTGTAACTGTGTTACTATGGTTACCAATGTAGCGGATTAATTTTGAACTGTAATCAAACTGACTGGAACTACCTGTGCATTAAACGGTTTTACTGCACACCTTCCAGCCAATCAGAATCGAGTATTTAAACAGCCCATGGTATAATTTATAATATTGCCTTGTGGTCATGTGTTTGTTGTTGTGCAGTCTGATATCCGGCTCCAATCAAGACAGTTTCATACAGCGTGCTCTGAACGCATCTCGCGCGTACACTAACATTATAAAAAGTATACTGGAATCTGAGACTGCTGCTAAGAAAGCCAATGAAACTTCTACTGAGGCTCTGGAGGTACAGTCAGCCACACACACACACACACACACACACACACACACACACACACACACACACACACACACACACACACACACACACACACTCCATGCACATCACTGCACCTTTATTAATCCATCTTAATGATTCTTTAAACATGAATACATACACTTACAGTTTATTCACCTTTAGGTCCTTTGTAAGTCACATACATTTAGAATTTTTTTTTTTTTTTTTAAATGATCTAGAACATAAAGGACAAAGACCTGTCTCTACAAGCTGCTGCACTGAAGAATACGAGTATTGAGCTTGTGAAGGCAGCAGAGGAACTGAATAACAGCAGTCAAAGTAAGAACAGCAAACTCTACTCTGGATCTGGATCGAACCGCCACTTTGCACACTTTTAGTAAGGTACATCTTTGTTGTTGTAAACCTCTGTCTAATGCTGGCCTATACTATATCTTTGTCAGGTTTAAAGCCACGTGTGGACTCCATACAGAAAGGTTTGCAGGATGCAGAAAAGAAGAAAGAGAAGATGCTGCAAGACCTAAAGAACATTCAGGATAACCTTAATGTCAGCCGAGGTCAGAGGTCTTCCATGGTCCATTGTGACCTAACTAATAACAAGCTAAATAAATAGACTACCATTCAAAATGCTGGGGTTGGTAAAATGTTTTCATGTTTTTGGAAGAAGTGTCTTATGCTCACCAATACTGCATTTACTTGATCAAAAATAGATAATACAGTTAAAATATAAATACTGTGAAATATTATTACAGTTTTAAATACCTGTTTTCTATTTGAATTTAGTTTAAAATGTAATTTATTCCTGTGATGTCAAAGCTGGATTTTCAGCATTATTACAGTCTTCAGTGTCACATGATCCTTCAGAAATCATTCTAATATGATGATTTGCTGCTCAATAAACAGTTCTGGTTATTATCGATGTTTAAAAAAAAGTTGTGCTGCTTAATATTTTAGTGGAAATGTGATACTTTTTTCAGGATTCTTGGATGAATAGAAAGTTCAAAAGAACGGCATTTATTTGAAATCTTTTGTAACATTATTAATGTCTTTTTATTGTAATTTTTTATTAATTTAATGCCTCCTTGCTGAATAAAAGTATTATTTTTTAAAAACAAAAATCTTGTTGACCCCAAACTTTTGAACGCTAGTCTATATATTTGAGTCTATCGAAAGAAGTTTAGTTTAATTAAATCAAAACCATGACCTAAACAATGTTGTTGAAATGTGTTTGAAATGTTACAGAAGACATAGCGAACGACATCACAGCAGCTAAGAGTGCAGTGGAGCAGGCTAACAACACGGTGGCTAATGTTAGCAATGCGCTGGCTCCAATTCAGAAGCAGCTGGAGGAATGGCAGAAGCATTACGGAGACTCCAACGCCACCAGCGATGATATCAACAAAGCCCTCAGTGACGCCAATAAGTCAGGTGTGTGATAGTGAGCGCTCATTTGTGAGCGTGTGTGACCTTGACCTGCCTTTCACATAGAGTCCAATGTATTTCCATGTTCCTGTAGTGGTGGCACTGAGCGACACTCTTCCTAAGCTGATGAAGAAGTTGGATCGTCTGCAAAACACCTCATTACAGCCGTCCAACATCTCCGACAGCATCCAGAGGATCCGCCAGCTCATTGAGAAGGCTCGCAACGCCGCCAACAAGGTACAGCTCTTCAAAAAAGAATGATTCAGTGACTCACTTTTAAAGACTTCACTTGTTTCATTACTGGATGAATCAGTGTTTTTGAATGAATCTCTTGAATGATTCAACGGCAGATACATTTAACAGTCACTTGTCGCCACCTACTGGTGTAACGACGCAATCGATCTTTATTAAGTGTCAATTTACTTTAAAAGGTTATTTACTGTATTTTGATCACTACTGTAGACATCAGTGTTTATATCTGAACAATAAACTTTTATCCCAGTACTTCTGTGATCATTTGAATTGCTGTAACACAGAAATAACGATACTGTGTGGTTGAAAAGACTGTTTGTAAAGCCGTTTCATACCTACATGACAACTGCTCTCTCTGGATCAGCAGCAGCGCCAACGCAGATCTGAATGTTCGCTGTGATCGTACTTGTCAAAGGTTTAATAGTCAGAGACGACTCGCTGTTGTTTCGGAATAAGATCGCATGGGTGTTTGAATCGAGATCCCGATCTTTTATTGATTAATTGTGCAGCTCTACAAGATACCAGAGTTTTCTCAGTGTTCCATAAAGTGTTGCTACAGACAATGACTCGACTGTCCTTCCTTCAGGTGACCGTGTCAATGCGATTTAATGGTAAGTCAGGAGTACAAGTGAGGAGGCCCAGTAACGTGGCCGACCTGGCAGCTTATTCATCACTACAAATGTACATCAAGCTACCAAGTGCCGGACGTAGACGACGGCAAACCGAAACCACCAAACCCCAGTTTGTCTTCTACCTTGGAGACAAAGACGTAAGCCAACTTCCTCAGCCTAACAGTGATTTGTACCTTTTGTATGTTATGCATATTGAGCTTTATGATATTTTGCATGTATTATTCTATTATTATTTTAAAGCTGTTTTAAGTCACACATGTATAATTGAATATAAATGCATGCGTCTGTGCTGTATATGTGTTGTAGTCAAGTAAGGACTATATGGCAATGATGCTGGAAGGAACAAATCTGCGCTGGTACTTAAATGTGGGAGGAGAAACAGGACAGGCGCTAATGCCTGCGGGCGTGCAAAGTGAATACTTCAACAAACTCATCCTGGAGAGGTGGGAAACATCATCATTACCAACACACATCTGTTGGGCTTAGACTTCACAGATATTATTTTCTAGCTGTATTTCCTTTACACTTCTACTGTATTTGTGTATTGTGTGTGTTCAGGACTGTGCAGTATGGTCAGATGGAAATGTCCATAGATCGGGAAGGCACAAAAACAGAAAAAAAAAACATTGAGGCAGGAGGAGAAAATGGCCTGCTCAACCTGCCAGCTGAGGACACTGTGTTTTATGTCGGAGGTTATCCCAGCACTTTCAGTGTGAGTAGTGCTGAACACTTATCTATGGAGCGGAATAGAATAGAGACTCTTTTGACTTGAGCCAATAAGCAAACACCATAGTGACCACCTAGAACTCCCAAGCAATAATGCTATAAAGGTTATAAATGATAACCTATAAATGATGCACTAAATATGCTACAGTTCAAAAGTATTTGTTTTAGTCATTAAATATTTTTATTCAGCAAGGATTCATTAATTTTATTAAAATTGATAGTGAAGATATTTATAATGTTACGAAAGATTTGAAATCAAATCGATGCAGTTCATTTAAACTTTCTATTTATCATAGAATCCTGAAATTAGAAATGTTTCTTGAGCATCAAATCAGCATATTAGAATGATTTCTGAGGGATCATGTGACACTGAAGACTGGAGTAATGATGCTGAAAATTCAGCTTTGATCACAGGAATAAAGTACTTTTTTAAATTATATTCTAATAGAAAACAGTTTTTTGAAAATTTAATAATATTTCAGAGTTTTACTTTTGATCAAATACGTAAATGCAGCCTTGGTGAGCATAAGAGACTTCTTTCAAAACATAAAATCTTACTGACCCCAAATGTTTGAATGGTAGCGAATATATTGGTACCATAACATTTATCGGCCGACGTTATAGATATTTTCGGTCAATATTGGATATTTAATCATTTGCCCTGTTTTTAAATTGAGATTACATATGCCATCATCTAACACTCACTTAAAGTTCATCTTTAAAAATACTTTATAATTTAATGTCAAGTCAAGTCACATTTATTATATAGCGCTTTATACAATACAGAGCAGTTAAAAAAAACTGCTATAATAATCAGGAAAATAACAGTCTTAATATCTGCTTAATGATATAATGTACATTTTCTCATACTGTACAATACAATATATTATTAAGATGCATAAATTCACTTGTAGCATTTAAGATGAATGATTTTAGTGTTTCATTTTGTATTTAACCAGAGAAAATATCGAATTTTAAAATCGGACATTGTTTATTGTTTATCTGCAATACAATGAAGCAAAATATCAGCTTATCCTTGTCATAAAGAATTTTAGTATCAGTTTATCTCTAGCAAGAATTATCTGTAAAATCTCACAATCTCAATGTTTGTCTCTCTCAAACACTCACAGCCTCCTGTGGATCTGAACATAACATCTTCAAACTTCTTCAAGGGCTGCCTGGAGTTGCTAAGTCTAAACGAAGAACTAATCAGCCTCTATAACTTTGAGGAAACCTTCCAAATGAACACCAACACTGACCTCCCTTGTTCACGGTCAGAGGGGTTTTATTTGTTTATTGAAGGATATAATCTGTTAACTCTTTGTGAGTGCATTCCTTGTAAAATCACTTCACTAAAAACATGTGTTAAAACAGGAAGAGGCCATCCAGTACACCTGAATGGACAGTTGATGGAGTGTACTTTGATGGATCAGGCTATGTTGAGGTTTTGTTCGAAACCACGAAGGAAGACCGTGGGTTTGAACAGTATATCAAACTCGTCTCGCAAAACGGCATTCTGATGTCGTTCCATAGAGACGTGAGACTTCTTGTCTTTTGTATGATTTGTGAATTTTAGACACGTTCTCCTGAGTTAATGTCATTTTTCTCCGTCGATTGTCCCTTCTCAGGATAAGTACGTGACTGTGGCTGTGTATGGTGGTCATCTGAAAGTCTTCCATAACATTAATGGAACGTTGTCCGAGCCTACCGACCTACAAGCGTCAAAAATCGGCAATGCTCAGCCCAGATTTGTGAGTGAAACCCTCTATTTATTCCTGCCAGATGCCAAGATTGTATCTTTAAGTTTGATTGATTTCAATGTTTTCTGTGTTTTTTGTTTTCAGTTCGATGTTTTCATTCGTCGCACTAGAAATGACATGCTAGTGAGGCTAGATCGTAATATAATCTACACGCTTTCCAGTGAAGAGCTCAGCTTTCCAAAAAGATACTTCCTGGGTGGAGTGCCAGAGGACCAGATGCCCGAGAGGTGACCACGCAGATATTTCCATTGAGAAGTTATATTTAGATCCATTTTGGCGTAGGCTGTGTAATTAACTATCTGTTCATGTCATTGCAGTTTGAAGAGCATGTTTCATAAGCGTGGCTCCATAAAGGGCTGCATTAGGTCCATAAAGGCCTTAAGAAGCTTTGTTCAAATTAAGACCATGCAGAGTGTAGGGATCAGCTATGGCTGTCCAGAAGACCTGCTGGTGAGAGCCTCATCAAACATGCCTCTTTAGGGTTGGGAATCCACATTCAGGTCTGTTCATAGTGATGGAATATCTGCGTTCTTCTGCAATGAGGGAACATACTTGTATTCGCTCAGTTATTTGTGAAAAAAGAGGCCTCCAAAATCTGGGATATGAAGTAACGAATGTTGCTATGGTAAAGTCTTAAAAAATCACTAAAATGTAACTCTACAGGGTGGGCCATTAATATGGATACACCGTAATAACATGGGAATGGTTGGTGATGTTAAAGTCCTGTTTGTGGCACATTAGTATATGTGAGGGGGCAAACTCCTCAAGATGGGTGGTGACCATGGTGGCCATTTAGAAGTCGGCCATCTTGGATACAACTTTTGTTTTTTCAATAGGAAGAGGGCCATGTGTAACATTAAACTTATTGGTAATGTCACAAGAAAAACAATGGTGTGCTTGGTTTCAACGTAACTTTATTCATTCATGAGTTATTTACAAGTTTCTGACCACTTATAAAATGTGTTCAATGTGCTGCCCATTGTGTTGGATTGTCAATGCAACCCTGTTCTCCCACTCTTCACACACTGAATGGCCCCCAAGGTCTCCCGATCTGACCCCCTTAGACTTTTATCTTTGGGGTCATCTGAAGGCAATTGTCTATGGTGTGAAGATACGAGATGTGCAGCACCTGAAACTACGGATACTGGATGCCTGTGCTGGCATTTCTCCTGCCGTGTTGCTATCAGTGTGTGAAGAGTGGGAGAACAGGGTTGCATTGACAATCCAACACAATGGGCAGCACATTGAACACATTTTATAAGTGGTCAGAAACTTGTAAATAACTCATGAACGAATAAAGTTACGTTAAAGCCAAGCACACCATTGTTTTTCTTGTGACATTACCAATAAGTTTGATGTGTCACATGGCCCTCTTCCTATTGAAAAAACAAAAGTTGTATCCAAGATGGCCAACTTCTAAATGGCCACCATGGTCACCACCCATCTTGAGGAGTTTGCCCACTCACATATACTAATGTGCCACAAACAGGACTTTAATATCACCAACCATTCCCATGTTATTACGGTGTAATAACCCTGTACAGCCTTGCTTCAGTTATATACGTGGTTCTATGAATATGCAAATCGGCCCCGCCTCCACTCACTCACACCAGCTCAGACTGAGAACCATTGGGTCGACTTTACTCAAGTTACTGTAGTAAATGCTGCACATTTGTAATGACACATAACGATAATTAATATGATTAGCCTTTTGCTTGACTATGTTATCAATCAGCTTATAATGTGTTGCTAATGTTACACAAACAAACCATGTTCCCGTTCGCCAACTCAGAGTCAGGCATATAGTTCATCATTACATCATAATATACATAATAAGTAAAAATAATAATAATAAGAAGCTAAAATCGCTCAGCAGAATCAGAATTAGAACCAGAATCTGTGAAGATGTTATGATTCCCAACCCTACTGTTTTCACTTCATATGACCTCTACTGTACCAAGTTAAGACGAGCGTTTATGTGCGTTTGTGTTGTCGTTTTTAGTTTACTCGTGAGGCTCATTTCACTGGTGATGGTTACCTAGGCTTAAAGATGGAGAATGTACCCCATCTTCCAGGCAACTTCTATGCTGGCATCGGCTTCAGAACAGATCAGCAAAATGGACTCATGTTTTACCATCAAGTCCAGGTAAAAATTACACTGATCACAGTTTTGCTTATCAAGTCATATTTGAAGTACATAAAACAATATAATGTGTAATGTGTGTGTGTGTGTGTGTCCCTTCAGAGTGATGTGTGTCAGGTGGCCTTAGACAGCGGCCATGTAGTAGTAAGTGCTGGCAACAAAGGAGTCAAGTCTCAGAAGACATACAACGACGACAACAGTCACTATGTTGCATTTTACCGCAACACAAATGGGTGCGCCACAATGTTTGTGTTAGATATATTATTACATTGTGTATGTGTACAGGGTTAAGACTATTTCTGTCTTTGTTTAGGTTGCGTATTTATATAGATGATGTCCTTGAGAGTGGAGGAGAAGCTGTCATTGCGGACACCAGCAGGGCGGCGCTGCAGTCTAACATTACCTATGTGGGCGGCACACCCGCGTCAAACGGCCTCACCAACCTCACCGGCTGCCTCAGTAACTTCTTCATTAAGAGGTGTGTGTGATGCAGAGAGGGAGCAACGATGAATCATACAATTAAATCTTATACCTGTATGAATATATAAGCTGTAGGAAAAGTTCCAGTTAGATCTGCTATTTTAATTTCCGCATTGTGTTCTTAGAACTGATGGAACCAAGGTCGTAGATATGAAATCAGCTCAAGAGGGACACAATTACACATTTGTTTGCCCCGCCGCTTCAGTCCCACTGGAGATACTGGATTCACCACGACGAAACAATGCAAAGGTACTGATTTAAAAACTGAACAACATTTTATTTTATATATATAAAATTATCCTATTAATCACATAAATATTTTAGTATTTTGAATATTATATTGTTCAACATTGTATGAATCATTATATATATATATATATAATTTATTTTTTTTAATGCAGAAGGAAGAGTTCATTTTTGTTAATATTATTTATTTCTTGATTATATTATTTTATTATATGATTAATAATTTTAAATAATCAAATTATTTTAAAAGAGCATATGAAATGTGTGTCTGTTTGTGAAAATGCAGAATAAGCCTCAAGGAAGTTCGAGAACTCGATTGTTGTCCTGCCAGGGTGAGATGTCCGTCCAGGAGGTCGACGCCCACCATTTCAGTGGCTCCTCCCACAGCCGCCTGAGATTTGATTCACTGCCTCAAGCGTTTAGCAAGGCGTGAGTGTTTCAAAAAACTGCTTTAAAAAACCATATGTAGTTGATAAGTCCTTGTTATGACTGATGGTTAGATGGCTTCTGTACTCTTTTGTATGTTTTGTAATTAAAATTGATATTACATGTCAAAACTAAATTATTACTGATTTTAATGATTAAAGCTCCAATATGTAAAAAAAAATTGACCACAAGAGGGCGCAGTTTCCAACAATAACAAAGGGGAAGCTTGATGATGCTATGAAGGAGGTGACGATGGGAGATGTCGTTTTTTAATGCGTTTTCACCATCTAGTGATGTATCTAAATGGAATTTATGAATCATGATCACGGATGAGGTAATTTATTCGTTTTTGTATTACCTGTATGTCTGATCGTATTATTTTATGTCGTGAATTATTTTAAGGAACGTGAAATGTTATGCTATATTATTACAGGCATGTGGTGTAATTCATATCTATTAAAATCATCTTTACTGTAACTATTACGTTACTTGTACAATAAAAAAAATGTATTTGCTTACCTGTCTATCAATACACTCGCGAGAGCAGAGTCTCTATCAAGTCCAAGATTGTCGCGCAGCTCTCTCCATCTCGAAAACGCCTGGCCGATATTTATCCGGGTTTTATTCCTCCGTTTGTCACACAGTCTGCGTGTATCCGAATATGGACGCTTTCGTTTTGTTGCCACTTCAATACTCGCCAAAGAGTAATCGTGATCCATAACAGCTATAACCATACAGTCTATGGCAATAACGCTATAACCACCACTTCCGCATTTGACCATGTGATGTTCCGGTGTGGTGGAATATCACATGGTCCACACCAGAAAAAAAGGATAGTGCGGACATTGCATCACTGAGAGGCGACATTTCTTTTCCGGGACGGACAGTTATTTCAAATCGGAATTTCTCTGAAATAAAAAATCTTTGGAGACGTTTGAGATATTGTAAGTACACAACTGGAGGAAATATATCACACTGTGCAAGTTATTTCCGGAAATTTTATTACAAAATTGTTACATATTGGAGCTTTAACTTTAAGTGAGAATTAGATGACAGCAAATGTAATCTAAATGTAAAGATATGGGAAATGAGCATGCACTATTAAAAATCTGTAAAATAGAACTAATAATGACCAAAAAAGTAACTAATATCGATCAAAAAGCAGCGGTGACGTATAATGCATGGGCATTGTAAACTTCATTTGCAGGCCACACATCTCTCTGGGTGTGCGCGTGAACTCTTCGAGTGGACTGGTTTTCCACGCAGGAGAGAAGGGCCAGAGAACCATGATGCTCTCTGTGTCTGATGGCCATCTGAAGCTGCAGATCAATGGTGGACGGAGGAAGACTAGCATACGCAGCATAAAAAAGTACAACGACGGCCTGTGGCACACGGTTCGTATGTGGATGTGCATGATTTTCTACACGAATGTGCGTTTTTTTTTTTTTTGTTTTTTTTTTTTTTTCAAATCTCAATTTTTTTACATTGAACTCATACAGGTGTTTGTGAAAGTGGAGGGTGACAAGGCCTTTCTGACTGCGGACGGCATCGACACCCAGAGCAAGAAGGTGACGGGTGGAGGGAAGAGTCAGTTTGGTGCTCCTCTCTACATCGGTGGACTTCCCTCAGACCACAGCGCAGCTGAGGTAAACACTGTATTACAGACACTATAGCTCTCTTCAGAGCCACTCAACTGCCACCAAGTACAGTTTACGTTACACCATGACGCACTACGCTACTTCTGACGTCACAAGTTGCGTAAGTTGCGTTTTACACTTAAGTTGGATCTGTATGCAAGTTATTTTACTTTATAAAGTTTTAAATATGGATATTTTCCTTACACAAACTCACCGCTTCGCTTCAGAAGGCCTTTATTAACTCCCGGAGCCGTGCGGAGTTCATTTATAATGGATGGATGCACTTTTTTTGAGCTTCAATCTGATGGTTGCAATCCACTGCCATTATAAATCTTGGAAGCGTCAGGGTGTTTTGTGTTTTTTAATATAACTCCGATTGTATTCGTCATATACACCTAGAATGGCTTGAGGGTGAGAAAATCATGGGATAATCCCTTGCCTTGGTTCATGGCTTATAACGGTTTAAAAGAGACTTTTTAGCAAACCCTATGTGAAAAATGAATGGAAAAAATACTCCTAGAACCAGCTCCGCTGAAAAGGTGAGCAGACACCGTTTCACTCTTCAGGTTTAGGAGAAGGGATTGTACCTATCTGAATATATTCACAGAGATATTGTTCTCAGAGAGCAAATTCATATCAAAATGCTTTTGTGATGTTGACTTGTCTGTGTTTCTGTTTCTCTCTGTCAGGCTGGTTTCGTTGGCTGTGTGCGGGATCTGAAACTGAACGAGGTGCCGCCACAGAGCCCCTCTCACAGTGTGGGAGTGACACCCTGCTACCAGCAGCCCCTCCAGCCCGGGGTTCACTTCTCCAGTCAGGGCGGATATCTGACCATCGGTGAGCCTCTCACTTCACATCGTCGACCTGATCACTCAGTCAGACGCACTTCAGATTTCATTCTCTCCGTCTCTGCACGTTAGATGAATCGTTGATGTTGGGTCGGGACCTCGAGATCCAGCTGGAGGTCCGTGTGGTTTCAGACTCCGGGCTCCTGCTGCACACTGGAGCCAAGAAAACTCACCAGCTCAGTATCTATCTGAACCAGGGCCAGGTGACTCAGCCATGCACTTAAAAACTTAGTAAAGGACCTGTGACTTTTTTTTTTATTTAGGGTCAATTCATGTAAATTGACCGTTCGCAAAACCCCGCCCTCGAACGGCCCTCGTCCAATCCTAGCTCAGCAACTGTAACTAAGGAGAGGGACCTCCGTCAAACATTGCGATTTCAGCAAGATGGTAAAACTATGCGCCAATGGCACCTGCAAGTCTAACACCAGGTACCCCAAAAGTTTAGAGGGAGAGGTCGTTTTTTTTTTTGCCTTTCCAAAGCCCAAGACCCAAGCGGAAAGATTCCGACAATGGATTAAGCAGTGTGGGAGACCTCACTCACAGCTAAATGCCTCGAAGATTAATAAGCATGTATGCCTGCTCTAAGATAACGTTAAGTAAAGCTAGCGAGCTAACTTAGCATATCAATTATCAATAAGTAGTTTAAGTACTCTTACTCTTAAAACACTTTGAAGTTTTAATATGTCCTGTATGAATAAAATTACGGAGTATGTTTTTATGTTTCCACTGTTCGATCGCGCCCGTGCCTCTCTCTCTCTCTCTCTCTCTCTCTGACACACACACACACACACACACACACACACACACACACACACACACATTCCAGGCAATCTTGACATCGGAGCCTGTTCATTATGCTGCGTTCACACTAAACGCGAATAGAGCGTCAAATTCGCGTGTATCGCGTCTAGTTCGACGCTTGAACATTCTGACAGAAGTGTCGCACGGACAAGTGGATCAGCCCTGTGAATCCATTCGCGCGTCCAAAGCGAATAGGACGCCAGCGAGCGAGTGCAGTATGAAATGTTTAAAGACACAGAACATATGCGATGATGAAAGGTTAAACTTGAGAGGTGGGGAAACTGTAAGCTAACGTTACTTGTTTAGGCTGGTCGTCATCCTTTGCTTAGCTAGCATAGCTAACCTGTCATACCTCTGATAGAACAGGTAGAAACTGAATCTTTGTAACCTAAACTAGATTGCAGCCCTTTCTGTCGTGCCCCGGAGGATATGTCTGCTGCATTACTCCAAAACCAATCACTTATACCAATAGGTATGGAGCTCAACCCAGCCATGACTATATGTCTGGTTCTCAATTGTTTGACGGGCGTAGTAACAATAACTAGGGGGCGTGGCTTTTGCGAACGGTCAATTGGGCCCCGTTTTGACATCTTATAATCCAATTGTAATCGGACTAGTCTCACGTCAGTCGGAATGAGTTGGCCATTTAAACTTCATTTGGATTGTAAGAGGTGGTTTAAACCTTTACTAATCCATTCGATAGGACATGTAAATACTTGATTGAAAACCGAAACTGGAAGGTTCTGCGCATGTGCATTAACTTAGAAATAGCGTAATGACGTAACGCCCAGGAAGGAGCAATTTTAGGGCCTGAAATAGATATAGTCACTATATTTACAATATTAACTCTGCTTTTTAAACCAAAGAACTAAAGCAATGGCAGCATGATGGATAGCATGAGTCAACGGAGGGAAATTCATGTAAACACTGTTCAGAGCTCTTTTTAAACAAAAGGTGTCCATGTAAGTGTAGCGATTGATATGAGAGTTCAGAGAATATCAACCACGTCATTTAGGGTTGGTCGTGCTCTCTGATGGTCGTTGGGATGGGTCCATACTCCAGTTTGAAGTGTCTGTTTGTTCTGTGCAGGTGACTGTGTTGGTGAACAGTGGCAGTGGAGAGTTTTCAGTCAGTCTCAGACCAGAGGAGTCACTCTGTGACGGAGGTTGGCACACTATTACAAGTGAGTCAACCTTGAAAAACAATCATACTGCATTTAACACTTTATTTTAAATAAACAATTGGTGTATACTGAATGCTTATCTAGATGTAAAAATGGGTGTATGCTTATGTAGAAGTATTTTACCTGGCTATATGGTAGAAACAAATGTGTGCATTGTATTTAACTGAAAACGAGAATACTTACAAACATTTTAGGCATTAATCATGACTCTTTTTATTGTCTGAAACATTTATAAAATCAAATTTTATTTGAAAATTGAAGGCATTTTGAAAAAGAAATTACGATTAGCTATATATTTTTCTACTTAAGTAAAAGATATCCTAATAAAATATTACCTCTAGTAAAAGTATGTGCTTATTATTTTCCATTTTGGGTGAACAATGTAGTGGAGTTAAAAGTATGATATAATGCTTTGGAATGTGGTGAAGGAAAAGTAAAAGTTTCCCAAAATAAAAATACTAAAACTACAGATACTTACTTATTGCATTGCATCAAAACCTGATCCAAGCAGAATACAGCGGTTCAAATATAGAGATAATACAAGAGTATTTAATCTGTTTGCCATATAATTTCACGCTTTAATATTTGTGATTTTAGTTGTGAAGAAGAGCAACGTCATCCAACTACACGTGGATTCGGCAAGTGAACATGGAGTGGGTCCCAAACAGGGCAGATCGAACGGGGGCAAAGAGACTGTTTATCTGGGCAGCATACCGGGTATGACACCTGAACGCTTTTACAATTGAGAACATGCAGGTTCAAATCAAGAATCTTGCATTGAAATGTGAAATAATGAGGTAAGATGCTCAATGTGATTAAGCCTTTTGTCCTCTCGTGTGCAGAGACCATAAATGTACCAGGTCTCCCATCGACCGTCCTCCCTTTCCACGGGTGTGTGAGGAAAGCCGTACTGAACCACAGGGCTGTCATGCTGTCAAAACCCTCATCTGTGTCTGGATCTGTGGGGACTCAGGGCTGCCCTGCCTTATAGACCACAACTGCATTAACCCCTAAATACTCCACGTACACTGACACTATCAAATCAACAGGTGGTGGGTTTGCTTAGCCTTTAATTTAAACGGATATTTATGGTTACTTTCATGACACCTGTGTATGTAGTTTTATGAACAAGCACTGTAAGTGCCAAGACACCACTGATCAATGACCGGACCAGAGAAAAGGCACTGGATTTATTTTGTTCCAGGTTTAATTAGTACATTTCACTGATACAATCCTGACCAAACACCATTAAATGGGTTTTATGGGAATATTTAGATGTATAAAAACACTGGAGGGGGGGGGCGATTTACTGTGGATGTTCCCAATCAGACTTATGTGCTGTAGGGATTGTGTATTATCATCTAAAATCACTGGAGTTGAAAACTCAAGAAATATTATTTTGTCACTTTTGATATTTTTTTTGTCAGATTCCCTGAAATAGCTGTATTTTTATTGCCAATAAACATTTCCTTTAAGTTTCTTGTCACTTTGATTAACTTCACACACACACAAACTGGCATTACATAATCAATTGTTTAATAGTGTAGCTTTGGACATACAAAACACACTTGAATCAATGAATGATTACAGGCAAACATCTCGGACTAGCGTGAGACGAACACTTCAGAGAGAGAGAGATGATTGTGTTCAGAAGGTCGTTCTAGTCCAAGCTCATGTCCTCGTCATCATCTTTCTTGTCTTTGGAATCACCGTCGTCAGTCTTGGCATCACTGCCCTCCATGGCCTTGGCAAACGCCTCCACGTCTGAATACCAGGACAAAGCAAATGAGAGCTTGTGAGAATGAACGTTCTTTAAAATGGTGAAAATGTAACCTACTTTTCCATATATTTTGAGATCAGATTGTGTTGATTCCAGGACATTGCACAACTCACCTCCTTTATTAGCTGCATCCACTGCTTCAGTGGGAAGACCAAACTGGTTCATGAGAGGGCCGAGCTGACCGGAGGCCAGAGCACTACTGAACATACTCATCGCCTGCACACACACACACATTTCAAGCAATTCAAAACCATCATGTCCAACAGAACACATCTGAAGTGTCTCAGATGAAGGAAATAATCCATTATTTATCGGCTTTAATATATCGGCCACACTTTTTCTTAATGGGGCCGATAACGCTAACATTAAAAATGAACATATATCGGCCAATACTTACATAAGCGCATCTCAAATCAATACTTGTATAATTTGTGCACGACTGACCTGCTGGAACTGTGGAGAGGTCAGTGTGTTCTGGATCTCGTCGGCGTTCTGCGGGACTGATTCTCCTGATGGCAGGTACGGAAGCAGTCTCTGCTGCACTTCAGGGTTCGCCAGAATAGGAGCCATGACATCAGGGGTCAACACACTCGCCAGGTCCACTACAGAGGGAGCGACGGGCAAGATGTTAGAGGAAAGTAAAAGCGGGTGAAGATCACACGAGCTGTCGGTCTCTCACCTCCCGGTCCCTCTGCGGCCATGGCGGGAACGTTCATGGTGGCCAGGATGCTCTGCAGGTCACTCAGCTGGATGGGCTGTGTGCTGGACGGGGGTCCTGCCGCAGGTATGGAGGGGGTCTGGGCCGCAGGGGTGGTGGGGGTCACCGTGGGCGAGCCGGTGGAGGTGGCGGCAGGGGTCACGGGTGTGGTGGGAGCCTGGGTGGTGCTGAGGCGTGCGGTGGATCCAGAGGACGGAGTGGCGGCTGCCGATTGGCTGCGGGAGCTGTGGATGAGGGATGGAAGCCGTTAGATGCGAGAACACTCGGCAGCAAATATAAGCATTGAGAAAACACCAGACATACCTGGAGGTTGAGCTGCTGGTAGCAGGACCTCCACTGCCCAACAAACTGGCCAGACCAGGACCAGCCAGAGCACCTGAGAGATAAAACATCTTACTGACCCCAAATTCTCAAAAGTCTGTAAATAGGGTTATGACTGGGCCATATTGCAATCATGAACATGGAATCTTGCTTAAAAAAAAAAAACACACTCACCAAGTCCACCCAGTCCTGTTGGTCCAATCAGCTGCATGAGTTGGTTGTGGCTCATATTTCCCAGGAGGCTTTGCAAGCCACCTTCTCCTTAAAGAAAAGGATATTTAAAAAAGGGAAATTCCCTTAGTACTCTTGTTGACAGAGCCTGTCCCAGTACAAACACAGGCGCTACAAGTGTGCAAATAACTTTAGGCACAACATATTTACAAAGCTTTATTTACACAATTTAATCTTCAATACTTTCAAATAAACTTGTCTGTTCAGTAGTCCTTATATAACCGATGACCTTATTGAATAATTAAAGTGATGAAAAGAAGTTGCAATATACACTCTGCATAAATACTTATGTAAATTATTTGTAATATCTAATTAATGTAACTTGCACACTAGATTTTTTCTTCTCACATTTCGGGGGCCCTTGAGAGTTTTTAAACATGAATGCGGTATTAGAGATAGTGTGGAATAATGGCTCTGAGCTCTTTTCAGACCTGGGACAGTCCGAAGGTACGTTTACACAACAACGATATCCTAAAAATGGAAACGTTTTTTCTTTACGCTTTTTGCGTACAGATGACAACACTGAGGATCCAGTTGAACGGATAATTTTGACAAAAAAAAAATTCTGTATTCTGCTGCCAGGCCAGTAGTTGGCGATGTCACTTTGTAAAGAAACACAACGTGTCTATAGACGTAATACGCATGCCGTCACAAATGCGCTTGTTTTTTGTAGTTTACACTGATGATAATGGTATAGTTTTCAAAAAATTGCACTTTGAAACCAAAATTCAAATATTTGCCGTTGTCGTGTAAGTGAACGGCCAGTGCGCATAAAGAGTTTTTTGTAAACGGCCCCTGAAACAGTGGTTCCCAAGCCTGGCCCTGGAGCACAACACATTTTAGATGTCTCCTTAAATCAACACACCTGATTCAACTTATCAGTTTGTTAGTTAAAACTCCAAGACTTTAAATATCTGTTAGATAAGGGCCATCAAATGAGTGCAATGTTGGGGGTTCTCCAGGACCAGGATTGGGAACCACTGGTCTAGCGCACTTACCAGGGAAGGAACCAAGGATATAAATCCAAGGATTACATTTTTTGAACTATTTAAATGTTGAAATAGAAAGAAAAATAGAGTCTGAAAGCAACAATTTCACGAAACTAAACGAATCTACAAGAATCATACAAAATGACCAATTGTGGATTCAAAACGGCAACAAGTTTGCATTCCTGATTCACGTACGCGCACTCAAGTGGCCGAGTATTGGGACATGTCCAAAGTCAAAGTGAGAGGAGTGTTCTGCATCTTCTATCACTCACCACCGAGTGCAGAGAGTTCATGTCCGCCGCCTCCTCCGCTGCCCAGAGCACCTGGCATGGGGGGGTTGTTCAGGTACTCGTTGACTTTGCGACAGTACTCCTCATCTTTATCTGTTTTGGGCTCCTTCACACAAGAGAGACGGGACAGCAAGAACAAATGTGATCATGTGGTATTGTACGCAAAAAAACAAGACGTAAAACAGTAACAAGGTACGTTTGTGCACACTGGGAATCCTATTTTTTTCCAAATAAAGACAATAAATATAGCAGTCATTTTACATTCAGCACAGTGAACACGACATGAAGTCGAGTGAACCCGACCGGATGTAGCGCAGCATAGTTTAAAGGCACACTATGCAGCTTTCCGTTTTTGTCAAACAGCGACCCCTAGAGTCGCTGTGGAGTACTTGTATTGAATGTTACTGTCGTAAATAGCACTCGCGCAGAGCCATCTCTGCACTCACGGCCTGATCCCTTCCGCCCTCTATACCGGTACCTGTTCAGTAGGATGGAAGCTGTAATGAGTGGAAATCAGGTGTGGCCCCTTTAAGAGCTGCGTGCGCCCTGTTGAACTGTCGTCGGCAGTCTGTGTTGTATGTGCACCTCGAACACCCCGTGTATGCGGGCTATTTCAGTTTGATGCTCGTTCTTATCCTACTTTTGTTTATCAAGTAAAGCTGTGGACGGTAGAACGGGTGACAGACAGTTACACGAGTTCGATTGGGGAATAAAGTGCAAGTTGTGAGATGACAATCGCCTCTGTGAGTCTGTCTGGCCTCTAATAACTTCATCTGTGAGCTATCCCTATTGTGTATATGTGCAGTGCCGTAAAGCAATACGTTACATCGCGAGACCTGATATCACGCGATACTTCCTGACGCTGAGGCTGGCGGCCTGCCGGCGATATTTTTTTCCCCAGGATGGTAGGGCTAGACTCATGAATATTCATTAGGGAAGTCATCCCTGATTGGTCTTAACCCCAGTGACGGGTAGGTTTAGGGCGGGGTTAGGGGTAGATCATCAGACCCCCAATGGCAGGTAGGTTTAGGGGTGGGGTTGGGGTAGGTCATCAGACCAATCAGGGATGACTTCCCTAATGAATATTCATGAGTCTTCCCCTACCATCCTGGGAAAAAAAATATCGCGGCCCGCCGGCCCAAAGTTGCAAGTGTGGTTTTTCGGCTCACAGGCGCTTGGGGGGCTGCGCGACGACCACCATTCAACCCGGAAAAAATCATATAACTATTCCAATGACTCCGAAGCTGTTCGGTTAAGGTAAAAAAGTTACTTAGTTCACCTTTTAAAATCAAGAAATTGAAGTTTGTGGATCATGAATCTCAAGCGACAGCTGAACTCTCCAGTCCGCATCCGATTCACTTAGACAGACAGTTACATTTTTATGCAGGCTACAAATACACTTCATTCACAGCTTGATCCACCAAGTTTGGAAGGTTTATTGCAGTATTTATTATAAATGATGTATTTTTGCACATCATTATTTTTTTATATTCAAGTGCCCTCATAACTTCCCGCCAGCTGATTTCTTCTATGATGATGATGCGTTTACTGGCGTGGGGGCGGGGCAACCTGTCACTCACATGAGATGCACCAATAGCAAACCACAACCAAGTCATCACTCACTACATCTTTTCTTGCTCGAGAACCGTTCACAAGAATGTCACAACAAGGAAGAAAAGAATATCGAAACTGCTGCTTCCAAACCATCGGCCAAACAAAAAAAACTTATTTTAATAAAAATATGGGCCGTGGCGAAATCTCAGATGAGCGCTCCTCACCTGCATCCAAAAGAACAGCCTTTTAGAGCCAGCCTTGAACTTCAGCACATACACTCGTCCTGTAGTGCACTGACTGACCCGCTTGAACTCACAGTCATCCGGGAATATTATCAGATCCTGAAATACAAAATCAAAACATTGATATCGATATATCTAAAACACCAGCGCTTGACCACTAACAGTGAACAGTCCTCACTCACATCCTCCACATTCCCAGAGGTCCTGTCCTTCCAGCAGAAGTGGATGAGCGAGTCGTCTGTCTGCTGGATGTACACGGATCCCTTGCGTTTGTCCGGGGTCACAGTGCTGCCCTTCAGGCTCATTTTACCAGCCCGGAACTCAACCAGATATTTACTGGATGAGCTCCGGGAGCCAGAGACCAGGCTGGGGAACAGAGCTCCAGAAGACATCCTCACTGGTGGACACACAATACAAACCAGTACAGAGACGTGAAACAAACCAACAGCATTCTGAATCCATATAAATAAGGTTTATTAAAGATATCGGTGGTCATCTTTAGCATGTTGCTGATAAACAACATGAAGCTTAAAGGGGTGAGCAGTTACTCAGCAAGATTGATTAGCATTCTAGCTAACTTCAAACGACACCAAATAGCTAGTATTTATACACATATATTCATCAATAGAAATTTAACAATATATATCTTAAGATATAATATAGCACCACAAGACCTAACCATCTTTTCGTTGTTTGGCTTGTGAAACTCTACACTCAGTCAGTTAGCATTAGCTGCCATGTCTCAACAACAGTGACTGCGCATTTCGTTTCTGGTGTGTATTTAAACGAACCACGCTGCTACAGATCAGATAATAGCGCATTGCAATAAAAGTGCATCATACCGGTGGATAAGTTTAGTCTTTCGTAGATTCCTGCAGCAGAGAGATGTCTTGTACACTCGCTGAAGAGTTGCAGATGGGCTACTAGTGAACAGTGGCAAGCGACTTCCTGTATCCTGCTAGCCGCGCGTTGCTATTGGCCACGTGCACACGTAAGTCAGCATTTGATTGGCTGAATAACTTGTCATTCTTGGCACGCAGCAAATGCTGTGTCATTGAGAGCAGAATGATGGCTCTTTATTTCATTCACGCTCACTCACCATACGAGTAGCAATCAATTCAATATGAAGCGGTAAAATACGGTTGTCGTTAAATTAAACTGTAAGCCATAAAAACATTTTCGTTTCTCGAAATAAAATAAGTGTTAACTGAAATAAGATAAACGGGCTATAAAAACAGCTAGGCTAGTTTACTTCAGTTGGCAACCTTTTTCATTTTCGTTTACTTTAAATTGAAGTAGCCTAGGCCTAGCCAACTAAAATAACTGAAACTAAGTGGGTCATTCTACAGAAATGTCCACATTTGGTATGACAAGATGTCTTAAAATGTATTTCTTTTACTAACATTTTTCTAACATTTAAACTTAGACCACAATATTAAATTACAGTTTAACTTTATGAATACTCATAAATGACAGCTTAATGTTGTTGTTTTTTTTAATCTTTTTTGTGCATTTATTTAAAGACCGCATGTATAATTTTTTTGATAATACAACACGGAGATTATGTTTTATTCATTTTAATTAGGTTTGTTAAAAGTGTATGGAGTGAAAACAGTCTCAAAACCTTCCACAAATGCACGCGAGAGATCCACATGTGCACGCAGCAATCCACAAATGCACTCGAGAGATCCACACAAGCCAGTCCACACAACAAAAATATTTTAGTTAATTTGGGCAAGCATGTATTTGCTATAACAATGGAAACATTTGAAAAACAGTTATAAACAAGTAATGATGCAGTCCTTTAAATCAATAACTCTTGTGTAGCAGAATTAAATGGATGTAAAAATATTATCATGTAACATGTGACATTTAAATTAATGTGACAGAAAAAAAAAACACCAGTGACACAATGAATCACCAGTGACATACATCTTTGGTCCAATGTTATAAGACCAATATTCTTCAACTATGGCCTAATTCAACTAATGGCCTAATTATAGTCATTTTTAAAAAATGACCATTATTTTTATGCAGATTTATTGATTTTAGTTTTTTACTCAATTCTCATTTAGCTGCTATTTATTTTATTAGCCTATGTAAAGATAAAATAAAAAAGAAGTGCTTAAAAACTTGGACAGTCAGTTCTCACTTAATAATGTTGGGTTAAAATAACCCAACTATGGGTTGGTATAGCACCTTCCCAACTGTGGGTTATTTTAACCCAATGCATAGGGTTAAAAGTAACCCAACAGTTGAGTTAACTATTTATTTCCGTTTATGACATTATTTTAATAAAAAAAAATAATAATTCGGTTGGGTAAAAAAAATAACCCAACGTTTTTTACTGTGTAGAATAAAATAATTGCAATATCTATTGTTTTCCAACATATTATTTCCACATATGTGTGTGTGCTATACTCCTCATTAATTAGAGGGTTGGTTGTTACTGAATGAACACACAAACTCTCAAACTCCACACAATTGCTGCATGATTTTTCAGTCATCTGTTTAGAAGCTCACAGATTTATTTCATTGTATTGAAGTGTTTAAATGAAGACAACACAAGGAACAATTCAGCTTCATTTTTGAGTTTATTATATTACTAAATATTAATGTGCTTTCATTAAGTAGTTCATTGGTTTACAATGTTATGCCATAATTAGTTACCATGACGCATCAACGGACATCACCTCTGACCTGTTTTTCTTTATATATTTTATTTAAAACTTCCATTACAACTGTGGGCAAAATTTTTTATTTAGTTTATATTGTAATGTAACCTTTAGGCTATATACTGCACCGTATTGCCACATAATCTAATAAAAGATCATACAGAAATTAATATTTTTCCCTACCAGATGGGCACAAAAAGCTAATTAAATCCCACTAAACCACAAAAACTCTTTCACAGCACTATATGCCCAGGCAGTATTGCAGATTTCCAGCATTCAAAGGAATGAAACAGAGAGAGGTTTATCAATGTCATTTTTTTTATTATTCCAAAAGAATCAACATTTCCAAACTAAAATTTCAGTTAGTAGAATTTGTTCTCACCAGAATGACATCCCCTTTAATTCTAAAGCAAACTGTTCACAAATGAAGTATACGCCTCATCTCACAGTAAAATACCTTTTGACACCTTTTAACAAAAAATTAAATACTATAAAAATAAATCATTGCACAAAATAAGAGCCATGTGCTTATGATCGCTAGAAATCTATGTGCAACATCTTGGAACATACAGACATCCATACACTGAAAATACGACAAGAGGGACGCTTAGTCATTCCACTTACACAATGAACTCACACAAAGCCACATACAAATAAAATCTATAGTTTAATCGTGGAATATTAGTCTCATAACGCTAGTTTTCAAATGATCAAATGTACATTTAATGAAGCAACAGATAACAATAAAGGATGCAAAACAAGTAGTGTACTGAATGTCAGGTGTGTATCGAACAAATGGTGACTACATTTTGACATTCCCGTTGATGTTAAGTACTTAGACGAGGGGAAAGGTGCTTAGAAACAAACCGCTTAAGGTTCAGCATTAGTGACTAACAGATGCATTCAAAGTCAGGCACTGTGGGAAAGAAAAACGTGTGTGTGTACTTGAAAAGAGCAGCAACTGTTGCATCACTGTGCTTCAAACCCGCTTATTTGACTTCAGATCACCTCTAAATGAGAATGAGAATATGATTCGATCGTAAAATACTTCATGGCAGTAAATATCCTCACAAATGAGATGCATGTTATAGAAGCTGCCATTCCATAATCATAAAGACTGAAACATGGGGTGTTTGAACAGGTTGCATAGATTTAGTCCGTTTTCTCAAATACACAATGTACAAGTCTATGTTTGAGAGCAGCGATAACAGATGCAAATGCTGATGGATAAAACAACCCATGACACCCTACTTTTCATAAAACAAATTCAACGGATAGTGCTCGAACAGTTTAGTGTGACACCGATACCTTATAAAAACTGTGGAATATGAAAATTGTGCATTTACAATGTCAACAGAGCTAGTTTTAACTTGTTAAACATTAAAGTCAGTACAGTCAGCCTATTTTACATCCCATGAGTCTCTGCGGGAACCCCAAAGTGAAAAAAAAAGAAAAGAAAATGAGGCTATTTTTAAAACGCATCACCATATTGAACGCATGGTGAGGATATTTTGCGTAAAGTTTAATCTGAAACCAAATCCAAAAGGCAAAATATTGTACCAATTAAAACAAAAATCGATAGCTTTTTACATTAATTGCCCACACACACGCACACCCACACACACAAAAAGAGTTATTAACATTCATCATCATTCACTAAACATTTTTAATAATGCTTGATCACATTCACGCTCTGCGTACAGCTGGATCCGAGGTCTTAGGTGGCTCAGTGCTAGCCCGACTCAAAACATCTGGAATTAGTTTGTTAAATGCCTACTGTACATGGAAAACAGCCAAAGCAACTTGTGTGATGAAACTACGTCTACATTGAGCTCCAGCATCACTGGCGGTGAACCAGCTGGAGCTCTGATGAGAGGCTTGAACCTCCAAAAGCAGTTCTGTTCTCCTACTGCTGTTTCCACGCTCTCCTCCATTGATGAGATGTGAGAGAAGATGCTTTCAAAGGGCAATTCAAAAAGCTCGATCATAAACGCAAGTGCTGAAGATGGTGCCCGCACGATATTAATGTGAGCATAAGCGCTGTTGTTTTCGGGTGGGTACAATATGGTGCGTGGTGAGGAATCTCTGCCCTTTGAACTTGCACCTCCTCATCAGTAGATATCAGGACAGTCTGTGTATTTCCTATCAAAGTAGCCGCCAGTGTACAGCCAGTCCTGTGATCCTGTGTATGGGTTTGTGCCTGACTGAAACCACCTGAAACGGGCAGAGAGGTTAAGATATGGCACATGTGAATCACACACACACATACAAAAGGCAGGGAAGTGTGGGAGTGCTAACCTTGTGGACCACTCGTCACCATCTTTGGCTCGCTCCTTACGAGCTGCTCTCTGTTTCTCTTCCAGTCTCTCCTTTTCTCTGCTGGCTTCATCTGCACAAACACACAAAAGCTTTATGTTAGTCTTTATCATGCATGAACAGAAGGAGGCGCTGTAGGGCAGACTTTTTATTACCCATGTTGCCGTTCTCCATGGCTCTGATGTCAGGCCGTAGGCGGCAGTCTGTGGGTCCCAGCACTCCTTCCATGCCAGGCTCCAGCTCATTCAGTGTCATGGCAAAGTTAGTGAAGTTATACATCTAGAAGTGAACAGAGGGGTGAGATGAACAAAATGAGATTACACTACAGTTTAAAAATGGGGTTGCGTTTTTTTTTTTTTTTTCATTCTTTAAATCAGCAAGGATACATTAAATTGATCAAAAGTGACAGTAAAACATTTACAAGATTTATATCACAATTGTTTTCAACATTGATAATAATCAGAAATGTTTCTTGAGCAGCAAATCATCACATTAGAATGATTTCTGAAGGATCATGTGACACTGAAGACTGGAGTAATGATGCTGAAAATTCAGCTTTGCATCACATGAATAAATGACATTTTAAAATATAATAAAATAGAAACCAGTTATTCTAATTTGTAATATATTTCACTGTATTTACTGTGTTTTTGATCAAATAAATGCAGCCTTGCTGAGCATAAGAGACTTCTTTCAAAAGATCTACACTACTGTTCTAAAGTTTGGCGTCTGCAAGTTCAACTTTTAAGAAATCATCAGTTGGTGTAACTTTTTTTTTTCTTCACATATTGATGCGTGTGTGTGCCTTCATGAATATAACGGCATGTACCTCTGCCGAATGAGGCGGTCTAGATGATATTCTCCATAATAATCTGCTTCCAGGAACCACGGCCACAGTCTCTTGTACATCAGGCATTTCATCGGCATCCTCGTTGACGGCTTCTGGCTCCTCCTGTTGGTGCAACCGCATCTTTAAATCCCTCAGACAAGACAAGAACCTTCCCTAATACTCTTTCATTTTTCACACTGATTCTCCACAGACAGGAAAAGCATAAACGCACACAGTGGACCCCAAAAACGATTTAGTCACACTTAAAGGAGAACTCCGGTCAATTTTAACATTGAGCTCATTTTTTAGTACTGAGTGCTGTCAATACAGAGAACAACGACAAAAATCGGTGTTGCCTACACCGTGTTATCCTCTTTTTAAAATGTGCACCATGTTGACTTCAGTGGGGCAAGTACTAAACCTGCTTTTAGCCTCTTAACATCCTTGATGTGTCATTACAAGTGACCAGCTAATGTGAGTGATTCCTTCAGAGTGAACACGGGTGAATCTGACTGCAGTAGATGTGAAAGATATGAATAAAAATGATGTTTATTCAGCCAGCGCACATACCTGTATTTACATCCTGTTTTCGGTCGAAGTCCACAGTAGTCGATTGTCGAGTTCACGCGTGTGATCATAGGTAACTAAACCTATGCGTGTGAACTCGACTATCGATTACTGTGGACTTCGACCGAAAACAGGATGTAAATACAGGGCTACAAAGCACAAAAATGAGCTCAATGTTAAAATTGACCGGAGTTCTCCTTTAAAGTATGAAGTTCACTGCATTACATAAGACATCAAACCAAGTGGCATCTCCAGTATATCTATCGTTTTCCCATTTAAATCGAAATGTTTGACTTGAAAAGGGAGCTTGGGCTTTCTTTCTTTGAAATAAAAGTCTTTAAACGCTTAAAAGCAGAACACAAGAGAAGATAGTCTGAGGAATGTTGTTAACCAAACGGTGTTGGTGTCGGTGACCAGTGACTTATACGTATACCTCTCTCAAAATATTTTCTTTTGTGTTCCACAGAGAAGAGAAAGCCATACAAGTTTGGAACGACATGAGGTTGATTGTGACAATTATCATTTTTGGGTGAACTATCCGTTAATCTCCCACACCCAGAAGTCTGTCAAATACAGCCATAAACTGGGTGTGTTGTCGTATAATGGGACCAAAAGGAACTGACACAAATCTGAACAGAGTCAAAGGTCTGAGGTGTGATGAGTATTTTAACACACCTGCTCTTTCTACACCTACACACCGCTCTTCTGTACATAAATTAGCACATATTTAAACTACACACCCATCAGCTCTGTAACCCTAAAACACTCCATTATTCTCTACATGAGCCTGAATCACTGGACGAATCAGAATTGCACACGTCTACACCTACGGATACTAGTCTACATCTGTTACCTTGACATGAACACAGAGAGGAGAGCTGCTTCCATTTATAAAAATAAATAAAAATAGGATATGATAAAAGATAAGATAGCGATCAGGGGTTAAAGCAGCATGCGTGCTCAACTGTTAGCCTTGCTAATATCTTTCACACCTGTTTCTGTTTTTTAGTGTCCGTCGCTCCTTTCTTCTCGAGCTTCCGATGGGCCTCGTACACATGTGGGTCGACGCTCCACATACACTCCGTCCATTTCCCATAGATCACGCAGCGCTTCTTCTTACTGCAAGCAAAGTACATGTAGAGGAGAACAACTATTTGAGGTACGTAGCACTATAAAATAAAAGAAAGCTGATCTTGAAAAATATTAGACGTACATGGATGTGGGAATAAGCCTTCCTGTACCTATTTTGAGTCAAATTCCCATTATGACTTAGCTTACTTAATTATTGATATATTTGTGGTCTAAAAGAGAATGTTTTTCTCAGGGTGCCATAATGTTGTATATTTATTGTTGATTAATAATAATCTAGCGCAATTCGAAGTTAGAATGAATACTGGCTACTAGGCTTTGGCTAACAGAGGATCGTGACACATAGACAACAGTGCTTTACTTTAGTTAAAGATGTGCTGAAGCGGATATTGGTTTATATCATGAAAAAAAAAACAGACTCTTTCATGTGCATTACATCTAGCAATGCAGTTGTCGTCCTTCTAAGTATCTCAGAATATTTTTTTCTGGAAGCCATAGACCTTATTCAGAGCAGCGCCATGACTGCTACGAAAGTGAGGCTGTGAGATAGACTTGCCGTGTTTTCAATTGCACCCGCTGTAAAAAGCTCCTAGATCACTTATAATTTTCCACAGCTCATGTTGTCTGAAGTGTTTTGCCTACTTAAATTTCTTGGAAAGATATTTTTGCAGTGTTTTGTCAGCAGAAAAAAACAAAAACACATTAAGTAATAGTACAACCCACTGAAGAGATACGTCTATCCCTCACAGCCTCGCTTTCATTCCTGTTAAAATTCAAAGATGGCGCTGCTGTCAATAAGGTCTACATCAGCCATATAGATGGCCATCCACACAGAAAGCAATTCGCATCAACAGGAGAAAAAAAGAAGTAAACCTTTCATTTTTAACCAGAAATCAATCATTCAACATGGGAGAGTTCAACATCATGCAAATGAGCAGTGATGCAAAGCGATGACTACCGACGGGACAGAGCTCTTGCTAAAGCTAGATGCTGCAATGGAGTAGAAACGCTAACTACACCCAAAAGTACAGTGACTTGGCACCTCCAGAGATTTAAATCACGCCTTAATTATTAACTTCATTCAAAATGTCATGGGTGTCAAAGATGTCTAACTGCTTTGTAATCTTCACTGTCCTAAAAGGTCATCATTGCTTATCTTATTGAAAACCATTTTACACAAAGAAATGAATAGCACTTATATGACTCCAGTCATGTCAGTAACTTAAAGGAGAACTCCAGTCAATTTTAACATTGAGCTAATTTTTTTGTAAATTTGGAGTGCTGTCAGTACAGAGAACAACGACAAAAATCGGTGTTGCCTACACCGTGTTATCCTCTTTTTAAAATGTGCACCCTGTTGACTTCAATGTGGCAAGTACTAAACCTGCTTTTAGCCTCTTAACATCCTTGATGTGTCATTACAAGTGCACAGGTCATGTGAGTGATTCCTTCAGAGTGATCACGGGTGAATCTGACTGCAGTAGATGTGAAAGATATTAATTATTAATAACATGTTTATTCAGCCAGCACACATACCTGTATTTACATCCTGTTTTCGGTCGAAGTCCATAGTAATCGATTGTCGAGTTCACGCGCATAGATTTAGTTACCTATGATCACGCGTGTGAACTCGACAATCGATTACTTTGGACTTCAACCGAAAACAGGATGTAAATACAGGTATGTGCGCTGGCTGAATAAACATCATATTTATTCATATCTTTCACATCTACTGCAGTCAGATTCACTCCTGTTCACTCTGAAGGAATCACTCACATTGGCTGTGCACTTGTAATGACACATCAAGGATGTTAAGAGGCTAAAAGCAGGTTTAGTACTTGCCCCATTGAAGTCAACAGGGTGCAAATTTTAAAAATAGGATAACACGGTGTAGGCAACACCGATTTTTGTCGTTGTTCTCTGTATTGACAGCACTCCAAATTTACAAAAAAATGAGCTCAATGTTAAAATTGACTGGAGTTCTCCTTTAATAAAATTTACGAGTCACCTCATTGACCAGATAAATGCCACTTCAAAAGGAGCTTTCGCACCGGAGTAACGTTTTCATAGTTCCTTTCATAGGGCGGAAGTACCTGTTTTTGGTGTGTTTGCGCCGCAGGAACTGGGAATGATTTTAGAAACAAAAAGGCCTTTTGGGGGAACTAAATTAGCTCCTACTTTAGAGTAGAGTCTAACCCAGCACAATAGGAACTACCAGTGACGTAAGTGTACATTGATTGGCCGAACGCTTGTGAAACACCGGCGTGTAAACACAGTTTACATACACTTACTCCAGGAGCTAATTCCACGAACATGGTAAACAGCGATAAATAGCATTTACCTCTCTCGCCTTTGTCTGCGGCGTTTGTTCTTTTCTCAGCCTTGATGATATGTAGAAGTGCAAGATTTTTAGTCTCTTAGGTAGGGTTGTTAACTTCACAAAAGGAAAATACGGGACAATCGTGGTTCTTTATAGGAATATAAGGGACACTCAAAATATCTGTACTGTACCAGACAGTGTAGGTCATGCAGTTAAGTATGTTTAAAAAGGTTCTCAGACATAAACACATTTGTTTTGCTTAACCTATATATGTACAATTGTAATGTCATACAAACAAAATGCCACATTTTGCCAAAAGCAATTATCTGAACTAGAAAGCTTTTGTAACATTATAAACTACAATTCAAAAGTTTGGGGTCAGTAAGAATTTTTTTTTTTTTTGGAAAGTAATTAAAGTAAATAGCGTACTTTAATTCAGCAAGGATGCATTAAACTAACCAAAAGTGACAGTAAAGATCATTCTCAAGTGTCGTGATCAGCACTGCTTGAATTAGTCAGTGGTTAGATCAGCGTAGCAGTCAATAAATGGGACAAGGAAGGTCACGTATGGGACAAATCAATTAGGCCTAACCGGGAAGTCCAGGCTAATACGGAACAGTTGGCAACCCCACTCTTAGCCCTCCTTTTTGTTATTTCAATCGCATCTATATTCCATCTCCATTATCACAAAACCCACGACACAAAAACAGCTCGGATCACGCCCTCCAGTTGCTTGCGCCCGCACTTAAAATACGTCGCTGTTGGCTGGCTTACGTTACTACTGGCAGTGCGAATGCAACCAGGAAAATGGCCCAAGGGGAAAACTTAGTTCTCGGGGGAATAATAATTCCTATAACTACCTGGTCTCACTCACAGAATAAATAAATCGTAACTGATTGCAAATAGTGAATTTCTATGGAACTGAAAGCTGAAAATGTTTGCTCTTTTGTGTGAGGCTTTATCCTTGCTGCTAGGTGTTAGTATAAGACCAAGATCACTGAAATATTGGCTGAAATGACTGAGTGCACATTTAAATCACTATAGCTACAAAAGTTGGGCAGGGTCTTTCTTAAAACATGATCCAATCATTTAAACAGTTCATGGTTATAGAAGCAGTCCAGTAAAATGTGAAAAGTGTGAGTCAGGATCTCACCTCTTATCCTGGATGTAACCTTCAACTCTGTGCAGCTCCTTTCCAAACATCCCACAGGGTTTAAAGTTCAGCACGCACTTCTCTCCAGTACTAAGCAATCACACGTCACACTAATCATTCAAACATCAATGTGAATTCACAATAGAATAGATGTGTCATTAAAAAAAACTTTACCTGTGGTTGACAATTTCCACATTGCCGTACTGTTCAATCCACAGTTTACCGATAATTATATTATGTACACAGCAAAAAGGGTTCGTCCATGTGTATGCCTCTTTATGCCTGTGAGGACACACACACACACACACACACACGTCAGCAGGCCGTTACTCGGCAACCCCAGAACCCTTTGCTCTCAAATCAAACCAGGATACCACTGACTCATCCAAGGAAAATCTCACTCACACAATCAATAGACCTTTTCATGAACACAAAAATAGCAGTTGATGTGCACACACACATATATTTATATATACATATCAGGGAATTTAGGGTCTGTACATGTGTGTGCACATAAACATGGCACACTCACTTGTGAAGCTCTAGCGTGATGGTCCCTTTAGGTTCTGCCTCCACACTTTTGCCCCAGAACTTGAGTTTGGGGTAGATGGAGCCGTGGAACACAAAGTCACCTGTCAGACTCTCAGTGTGAAACGCACTGATGGGCGGATGGTGACTCACCTGCTCTGAGATCAGTCTGAAACCCTGATCCTCTCTGAGTGAAAGAGAAGCAAACAAGAGTAGAGGAAGGAAGCATTAAAGGGGAAGAAGAAGCAAAGTTACATAGATGACAAAGAACAGTTTCCCTTTAGAGCAATCCTGATCTAACCAATGTTTATCGACATCCTCAAATCTTATCAGCATGGTTTGTAGTTAACTGTGTGTCCCTTTACCGTGTGAGTTCGTAGGTTTCTCCTAAAAGCGGGTTGAAAGGTTTTCCAGTTCTATCCCACTGAGAAGCGACCGCAGACACAGCGAAGGCAGCTACCGTCTTAGGAGCAAGACAGAAAAAAACATGTCAAATTAAAGGCCGGATTGTATTATTACAAAACTGTGCTGCATCCCAAATGACACACTAAACACTTAAGCATTAATATGTACTCAAACGTGAAGTGTATGAATTTTATACGGTTATTTTGTCATTCAACATTGAAGTCTGATGCCCCTCCCCCTCTACTATGTAATTAAAGCTGTGACAGTTGAGTGCATGAAGTGTCCAATTTTTTTTTTGGTTAATTAAAGGTATAGCGGAGGATTTTTTACTTCCGGGTGGATCACCTATACTATTGGTCCTCCTAATTGTCAATCATTCTTGGTGAATCAATCAAACTTTTCAAAAAGTGGAGAGGGCGGGTCTTATCTAAAATTCGGAAAGATCCTCCGCTATACCTTTAAGTGCATTATCTAGGTATTTATTGAGTTTTCAGTGAACACACTCAGCATAGATAAGTGCACAAGTACGTGAATTGGGATTACATGACATGATTTAACTGCGATTTATCTTCATTATAATCAAACTCTAGCATTAACTCTTATAATAATTTTAGATCAGCCATTGTGAGTGTGGTCTCACCTGCATCCTCTCTATAGAGTCGTTCTGTGAGCAGGCTTTGTGGATGAGGTATGTGTGCTCCATATACTCAGAGATTCTCTGCAGAAAGCTCAGGGGCTCATTGAACACAATGGGCATGGTGATCTTGGACAGCTCCTGGAACACAGCACAATAAAACAGGCTGAGCAGGACCAAACGTCTTTAAAGGTTGTGACAAACGACACATTTTCAAACGGGTTGACTAGCGGCCCTTAAGGAACGCTGCTTTAGGGTTATGTCGACAGTGATCAGACGTGTTTCTTAAGGGGCCCCTAGACACATTCTTGCATTCAGCTGGATGTTGTAAATCAACGGACTAGCAAATCAATAGAAAAGAACGATTTGAGATGTTTTTTAAAACGTTAAACTGTCAACTTCACGTCATCGTAAAAACAGTGAGATGCAACTGCATATACATAAACCAAGTCTTGACAGTAATTTTCTTAATTTATTGCTGAAAGTGACGGATTTCTCAGAGAGGATTTTTGAGGATTTGGATTAGGGCTGTGACAATATCAGACTTTTTACTACACGATTATCGTGGTCAAAAGAATTCACGCTAACGATATATCGCGATACCTATTTTCGCCCTATCCCATTTTACCCTCTCCGAGAAGTTGGTGTGACATGGAAAATGCAATGGTCTTTTCTTCCCTATTGCGTGATCTATTTATCAGAATGAAAAAGAAACAGGACTTGATTTTGTCCTTGATTGGAACTGATTGGATCATTGTTGTTTGCTAATTGCTGCAAACTCATGTGAGTGACAGGTGCTGGGGGCGAGGGATAATTATTTGCCCTTTCCTAACGGCGGTGATGTGTCATCAGAGAAGATATGTCATTGCAAGAGAGAGGGGAAGAATGTTTTGATTCAGAGGGCACACAAATAAAAATATTAATATTGACATGCAAGGATCAATCAATTATAATGAACATTGCAATATTCCAAAAAAAGTTGGTGATTAAGTACATAAGCTCACTAATAGACATTAATCAACTATCCATTCTTAATGCACTCATAATTATGCTGCACTTGCTCCTAGAATGATTTATTTTTTATCCTTACCAGTCCAATACATTTCTTGAGAATGCTCCAAACACTAAAATCATTTCTGGAGAACATAGGCGCAGGAAGAGACGACCTAAAAGGGCAGGAGAACAATTTCTTATTCACAAACATGCATACACTCTCACAAGTGCACTGATATGTTTGACTGTAGAACTATGCACAGATGTGAAGATTATACATGAACGAGAATGAACTGTAAACATAAGATGAAAATAAGAATCTAAAGATAGAAAGACAAAAGACACAGAGAGAGAGAGAAGATTAAAGACAGAGACAAAGAGCATAATAAGGAGTATATGGGTCACGGCACTGGAATCTGGCCGGACCTGCGCTTCTTAATTCCATTCTCCTGGGGAACAGCTCCATTGTTCTTCTGAGCACCGTCAAACGCTACAGCGTCTTTAAAACTGGCTTCTGATGTGCCTTCACACGACTCGTCTGAATCCAAGCCTGAGACACACAAGCACATTATTATTATGTACAAATCACAACTTAAAAATTAACACACTAGAAACTAAAATCAAGTCTTCCTATAAGCAAATTTATGCATTACAATATGATACTAAAAGGTAAAAAAAGAGAGTCAAAAAAAGTTTTGAAACTTGGTCTATAAAGTATAAGTGTTCAAGATAGTTAATTTTCAATAATGTTATAATAATAATTAAAAGAACAGTGAAAAAGTTATTTATAAAATACATAAAATCGAATAATATCAGTTGTAAGCAAACATATACGGTATTGCCATTAATAAAATCTCTCCACTAAAATTCTGACCATACGTGTTAAATGTAGAAGACTTCTTATATCTTCTGTATGTCTGATATCAACATGCATTTATTACCGATTTAATAACATGGAATAAAATGTGGTTCCTCACGTTTTGTACCACCTGATATGAGCGACTTGGTTGATATGATATCAGGCTTCAGGTTTCCAGCACAATGACCTGCCAAAGTCCATATTGCCTTGTTTATTTATTCATTACATTATTTTCATCTCATTTCATCTCCGCAATGACAGAAGCCATCAGACCATCTGAAAGCAGCACTACATAATTGAAGTTATCAACAGATTGCGGTAAGCCGACACCAGACTGGCGCGATATAACAAACACACACGGCTGAGGGCCAAAGTCAACAGTGGCCAAAACACTCACAATAGGGGACAAATGAGATCGTCCTCAGAAAACACAGCTGTTTAATACTGCTGTGTGTGAACTCAGACAGCGCTGAGAGAATGTCAATGTTTTCATGACACGCGACAGCTCCGGACCGGCTTGTGTCACAGAGGTGCCATTACATGGACAAAGTTGTTGAACTTGTTTCTCTTTAGGACTTCAAATTTTAGAGCTACCTTTCGGTTTCAAATATCCATCCATTGGCGATACATTCATGTATGTGATTGGTTAAAATGCAAAAGCAGCAGGAGTAGACATAAATGGACACTTTTAAATCGTACTATTGATTTTTATTTTTTTTCCCTGATTAACTGTGGAGCCCAACCATCCCGTGCAATTTCGAAGTGTCTCTCACCTGTGACGGCATCATAGAACTCGTCTTCATTGTTCATGGTAGAGAATGGGCTGACAGCACAAGGTCTCTAAAACATGGTCTCTCTTTCTTGTCTCTGGAAACAGGGACACCTGCAAAGAGACAATAGTCAATATCAAAACCAGACTCGTGAACAAGAAAACCGCTTACAATAGTTTTAAGGCGGCATATTGAGAGTCCATTTGATGCTTCCCATATAGGAAAAACAAAAATCCCATCATTCACCTTTCCTCCAATGATCTTAGAGCCTTATTCATGCATCCATTCATCGATCATGTTTGACTGAAACTAGCCGGCTGCTCTTGAAATGAGAGGTGGAGCCACTGCAGGTCTCCTCCCATGGGCTTGTATGCAGCAACTTATTAGATATAGAACTGAACTTTGGACAATCTCCATCCAAAGAGTGTAAGCTGAGAGACAGACCTGTACTGTGACGCACACAGGACGGCCTTATCTCAGTCTAGACAATACCTGAGGGAGCGCTTCTTTCGCGGTTAAAGTCTATTAGCCAGCTATGCAAATTTATGTAGCCATTGAGTAGTTGAAGGACGCTTGCTGAATGTCTCTCTCGTCTGTTTTAGCAGACTGCCATTTAGGCTCAATGAATTCCCTGAGCACAAATTACTGGAGAGCAACTAACAGCTTTATTACATCCTATGACTTTGAAGTCTTTAAGTAACGTGAAAAGCGAAGACAAATCAAGCAATACCCATTTTTAATTACCCGGTTCAAGTCTTTCTTCAACTATCATGACTTCTTTGGTGTCTCCTGTGGCTCTTGTTTGCAAAAACATTTTCTGAGATAGCAAAGTCAATGAGCCGACTCGCTATTAGGACAAATATGCAAATCTAGGACAAATATGCAAATCAAGGTGACAACCAACAAGTATGTTGCATAACGTTTATTGATTTTTAATAATAAACCTTATCAGACATTTTATTTAGACATGTGCCACCAACAGTTCTGCAACTTCAGGAAATACCCATCATATTATGACAAATCACTCCACAAATTAACTTGACCATTCATTAGTGGTGTTTGCCAAGCAAAGTGCCACTATTACTCCAGCTCATAGTTAGGGTCAGGGGGTCCATAGCCCGTTTGGGAAGAAATGTGTTATCATTTTGATGGACAAGAAGAAATACATTAGACTAACAATGACTGAAGTAGGGACCAGAGCATCTTCAAATAAGCAAGCACCCACATTACCTTAGAAAAACGTTATAAATCTTAATAGATTAACACAAGTTGTATTTCGCTTATGTTCCATAATCTACCGTCAACCTGGTCAGTGCATGACAAAAGTTTTAGTGAACTCTGAATAAATAGTGTGAAGTAGCAACAGGTATTTTCTTCCTTATGACACACATGCAAGTGTAACAGAAAATCAAAAAAAAGTTTAAAAAGAAAAACAAAAGTTGGAAGAAGATTTTTTAGAAGGAAGAAAGGCAGAGAGTTAAAGCGAACTTAATGATTGGAGAAGTCCTGCATACATCAACAGAGAGAAGTCTGTCGTTATCACTGGATAATCCAGTTTTGACATTTTGTTTAAACATTAGGCCTATGGGGTCAAATAAAAATTTAAACCTACACCGTTTGGTTCACAATAAGATGCAATAACATGGATTTACAAAACAGGTAAGGGGAATTTTCATGTCTTGCCAACTTTCATTTTAGCGAATCTTTGTAGAAGTTCCATTTGCTGACATTTCATTTGGGAATATAACACTCTGTCCTAACCAGACACGACAGGCAATAAAGGGGCTTCTTTTCCACGTTAATCAGAGTTTCTATCCAAATCGGCCACGATGGTGATATGCAGCGATTCTATTTTAGAAATGTTTCTATTTCTGCAAAGTCGCGGCAGGAACAACAACATACAAAGTATGCCGAAATTCTCAGGTACGGTTTATGTGCTTTATTTCAAGACAAGAACGTCTAATGTGAGTTTGAATTTCATTTTGCGTGACCTTTATAGCCATAATGAAAGCGACAATTTTAACAATTGTTAAAATGGTCCAATGTTTATGAATTTGATTATGTACTTATCCATTGGGTTGAGAATGCAGTGTGCTTGCAGATAGACTCCGCCTACACACTCTTCTGATTGGCTGAGATTTTTGATAGATTTTGTCACATCTTGAGTGTCATTTGTGTGGACAGACAAATTGCTTGTTGCTGGGATCTTATTGCATTGCATTTGGTAAGGACATGGTATAATGAGCATTATATCTGGACACCGGCCACCTAGCTCTAGATAGTGAGCAAAATATGAATGCAACCCAACCGTTTATGCGAAGCAATGAAATTGTCTGTACAAAAAACAAAGTAGGCTAATGCATAATGTTTAAAATAATGTTAATAAATCAAATATAATTTCATAAATTGCATAAACAATTATGAACAAAACAGCATCATACGTATATTCACGCATAGTTTAATACAAAGAGCCGAAGCACAGATCACACAGAGTACTTTTTGCTTTTAAATGCAGTGGGATGAAATTTAGGGAAAGGGAAAGGTTTAGGGTTGGGGTGTAGGATTTTAGGTTTCGAGCTCTTCTATTTCTGGAATGTTTCGAATGAACAATGGCGCAGCATCTAGAGGGTTCAACTGGACAGGTTAACAAAAACATTAAAAAACACAACAACTCATACATCATTAGGTGGCTGGTGCACACCTAAAATTCAAATGCACCGTTTTTGTATTCAAATATGGATTTTTATTTTAAATTTGACGAATATTCGAAATTCGAATTGTAAATTTGGCAGCCCTGTTTACTTGTACCAATAAATCAACTCATTGTTCACAAGTTTCAAACAGCAATTCAAAAGCATCTCAACCATTTTGCAAGGCCTAATTGGTTTCTAATGACCCAAACCATGTGACGCTTCGTTTCAATCAGGTAAAACTTAAAGGAACACTCCGCCGTTTTTTGAAATAGGGCTTATTCACTTTCTTTCCTACATTTAGATAGGTGGGCAAATGCATTTTTGTCTCAGTGCATGCATTGTTTTAGTTTGACAGGGTCGGCGCTAGCTTAGCTTAGCATAATGAATGGAATCCTTTGTTGCCAGCTAGCATGTCCTGAGTAAAAGTGATATAAAAAACAACAACAAAAAAAAAACACCTAATTACTTCTTGTGGCCTGCGTATTCACAACAAGTACAAATAGTGATGCCGATTAACACTAGGCGATTTCCTAGGCAGATATTGACTTATATATTAAGGACTATATTAGGGGGAAGCACAAGCGAAGCACTGCTACTTGGGGCGTGATATCTCTGCGCCCAAGTAGCAGTGCTTCGCCTGTGCTTCCCCCTAATATAGTACCAAGTCAATATCTGCATAGGAAATCGCCTAGTGTTAATCGGCATCACTATTTGTACTTGTTGTGAATATGCAGGCCACAAGAAGTAATTAGGTGTTTTTTTTTTTGTTTTTTTTTTTATATTACTTTTACTCAGGACATGCTAGCTGGCAACAAAGGATTCCATTCATTATGCTAAGCTAAGCTAGCGCCGACCCTGTCAAACTAAAACAATGCATTCACTGAGACAAATGCATTTGCCCACCTATCTAAATGTAGGAAAGAAGGTGAATAAGCCCTATTTCAAAAAACGGTGGAGTGTTCCTTTAAGGTTATTTATGAGTTTTTAAAGGGCAAAGGTCAGAGGTCAGGCCACACAGACGACTCATGAGTAAATCAAAGAGTTAGGAAATCAGTCTAACTTAAGCATGGATGACAACATGCAGCTGTCTCTGTCACGGTCACATCAACTCTTAACATTAGGCTAACTGTTTTCAAAAAACGCAGGCGGTCCGTTTCAAATCAGAAAAGGGATGTGAATGTGTGGAATGTTCTTAACCCTTTCATGCATGAATTATGACAACCTCAGTAAGGATTTTTTTACCCCTACATGTTTTTATTGCTCTTAGGGCATGAAAAACAAGACCTGCAGTTTTTTATTCCACATATTGTTCAAAGAGATTTGAGTAGACACTCGAGTAGACCGTATGTGTTTTTGTTTTTAACTGGACTAAAGAGATACTGAATTAAATATAGAGTAATAACACAGTTATACTGTGCGCATTTAACAAACCAATGAATAACATTATGAAATCATGTAAAAACTACAAATATATAAAAAAAATATAATAAAGCTTTAATTATTGCAAACTCACTGGAGTTTGTTCCTGTTCGACCAGCAGACAGAGAGGAACTTCATACAAGCTGAACGTTGTATGTCTTTGATATCAGAACATGAGGATGTGATTCCATCAAAGATCTGGTGGAGGTACAACTCCGTGAAAAGGAAACCCAACTCAGACTATGTAGAAAATGCTTATGCTCCCTCCAATTTACCAGAGTATGTCTATTTACCCTTATTAGCTGAAATATAACTAACGATGCATTATGTCCAATTTAGTACGACAGATTAATCAGAATTTCCTCCCAATCTAAAATCAATAGGCCTACTTGGAAAATGTAACAATGATATGACTCCCTAGATGTTACAACATTTTCCTTTTTTTTTTTTTTACCTACAAGAGTTTTCTAGGATAGAATGAATGGATGGATATTCCGGAGCAACTTGGTATTTCTGAATGGCCGTTGGCCATCTTGGTTTGGAGAAAAAAAAAAAAAAAAAAAAAAAAGATTCAATGGAGACTTTTTCTCCATTAAAAAAGTCATACAGGTTTTGAATGACATGAGATGAGAGCGAGCAAATTACAGAAATTGGATTTTTGGTTGAACTATCCCCTTAAACACACATTAGAGCCAATATCAAAATAAGCAAAGGGTCAACAGGGAGACACCATCAGTCCCCTGAAATCAAACAAGAGAGACAAAGCCAGAGAGAGACTATTGCTCAAGGTTTTCAACAGAATCTGATACATTATCTCTGATGCACTTTCACCTACATGGGACAACAAGTGTTCTGCAATCAGATGAAATGTTAAAATAACACAGACGTCTCAGCCTCCCCCCGAGACACTGTGTTGTGCTACAGTAATGATCTCTGATATGCGAACAGCGTTCCCGGGAGCGAGCTGAATGGAATCAGAGACGACCGAACACCGGTGCCGTGGCAACTGATAACCAGGCACAATATGTCTGCATGAAAAATAAAGACTCAGGTGTGGAGTTTTACAAGACCCAGCACACAATCAGGCCCTGTTCATCTGAACAGAATCCTGATTGCCTGGACCAAAGGGTAGAAATAAAGAACCTGGAACACACAAATCCAAAATACATAATGATTATGGTTACACCTTCTCCCTTGACACTTTTTAAAAGAGATGCTGGCTCATTTCTGAGAACAAATTTAGGAAAAGAAGAACAGAAGTGATGGGAATCCAAGATACAATTGGTAGTTTTTTTGCACTTATTTGGAGAATCTGCAGAATTTATTGTGCATTTATCGTGCTTAATGTATTTAAAGTCAAGCATGAAACAGAATTTACGATCTAGCCTTTTCTTCCCTATTGTGACTCCTCAAACAAAAAACAAAAAAAATAGTATAGGACTTGGTTTTGTCAATCTGGAATTGATTGGATGGTTGTGATTCGCTACTGCTGTGATGTCATGTGAGTGACAGGCTGTCTTCGCACCAGTAAACATGTCAACAGAGAAGAGAAGAGATGTCTCTGCAAGAGGGAGGGGGGAGGGTATTTTGATTAAAGATTATGAAGGCATATAACTATAATAATTACGTGCATGGATAAATAATTTGAAGTCCCGCTGAAGTCAATCATTTAATCCCTTAAAACTCATCTTTAATCACAAAAACGATATATCTAAATGTTTTTTTTCCAAATGAAAAAAATTATTCATGCCTTAAAAAAAGCTTGAATGTAACTCTACACCCTTACTTCATTTAGTATACGCGGAACCATGAATATGCTAATTAGCCCTGCCTCCACTCAATCGAACCAGCTCAGAGATCCACTCGGTAGGAAAAACAGTTAACAATGGTATCGCTCTTTACAACGTCGGACACATAAGGGTATAGATTAACCTTTTGCTTGACTATGTTATCAAACAGCTAATAATGTGTTGCTAATGTTACACAAACCATGTTCCTGTTCATCACCTCAGAGTCTGACCGCTGCCTTCTAACAATCATCAGAAACGCTTTGAACCACTCAGAACGTCAGTGGAGAAAGGCATATAGTTCATCATAACCTAGTAATATACATCATACACCCGCTATATTGCTACCCAATTTTTAATATCAATAAAAAAATATACCGGGATAACCTTGGCTTCTCCCGAGACTCCCCTGCTAGTTCACAGTTAATGATATGCTGAAGCCTGCAGATACGTTGACCTGATTGGTTACAAGTTAGTTTGTGACATCAGAAACACCAGCGATTTTAAACCGCATTTTTGAGACTGTCTTCGTTTGTTCACCGCAGTTTTCAAAAGAAAATACGCGGCAATGGTGTGGACTTGAGAATTTGCACATGGTTTGTCTTAAAGCATATTAAAAACACCACATAGACATATAAACAACATTAAAAACTTAATTTTCACCACAGGATGACTTTTAAATAAATACAGTAATATTCCATGATAAAATAAGAATTGCCAATATTGATTTCATGTAGCCTGGCAAGCCAGACCTACATCAAGATGTTAGGTCAGGAAACTCTCCATAGACACGGCTCAATCCGAGGGGCGGGATAAACGGCTGTCTTTCAAATTCCCTCTGCACGCAATAGGACAGCGCTTCAACCAACCAGAGCGTTTTCCCAACAGCGGAGCTAACGTTAGTTGATAGATTCAACTTTTGCCATATCTGGCCGGCAAAACGACGAACACATCTTCCTTTTTTTAAGAATGACTTAAGTGCCGTTCTTTGCTCTTTTCTCAAAGAAAAACTTAACTCCAAGTCCTCCAGAGTCGCGGCCAAAGCCGATTCGAAAGACCGTTGTTCTCCATCAGCAGCCGCCATTCTTTGTTTTCAAGTAGCAGCAGCCAGGTAACCGTCGCAACTCTGTCGTGTATGTTAAGCCCGCCCCCGCCTACTCTATACACAACGTGATTGGCCTGACCCAATCTGGGTTTTTGCAGCGAGAAGGTTTATTGAGAGTTGCTAGACCCACCTGGCTGCGAAATACATTTTACTGCTGCTAGGGTGCGTCTAGATTTCTAGGCTAGATTTCATGGTGACTTTAATCAGTTTTTCTTTCGTTATTTTTATTAAAGGAAGTTGCCAAAATTTGCAATAAAGCCATAAGGGGATATAATATATAATGAATTATAAGCATTACAAATCTGTGTGCATTTCTGAAGGTTAGGTACAGGAGGTTGAGGCAATACCCGAAAGGTCACGACTGCCTAATAAAGTGACTGTAGGTAAACACACAAACACCCACAAGTTTTCAGAAGTGGAATGAATCACCGTTACTCACGGTTTCATTGACACCTTGGGAATGTGGTCTGTTTGGGTAAGGTGCCTTCACATACCTGACAATGACACATTAATTAGCAAGTCAAGACGGTGTTGGGAATCTCCATGTGCACGCACATAAAACAAGACCGTGAAATCTTGCTTTACTCTGAGGAATGTGGCCTGATACTTATCTACATCTGTCTACTTGCCCCAAGCTACACACAACATAACACCTCAGGAACTGAAAAAGCAATAACTGCTCAACAGCGCACGTGCCAAAGCCCACTGTACATTACTGAACCCTTTTACCCGCTTTAACACCGGTAACTGACGACTTCTTTTACATTTCTTTTTATGAGACGTAGATTAAACGAGTCAATATGACAATGCAAATACGTCAAACATCAATACACACATACCATTTGATAAATCCACAGGCCAAAACCTGTCATTCTCATTAGAAAAGAACATGTAATGAAAAGAAAGATAGAAAATAGAAAAGAAAGAGAGAATTTAGTAAAGAAGATAAGCAAGTTGTTACAGATGTGTAACATGGTGGTGTGTAAAGCCCCAGGGAACACGTTCATGTCGGTGCAGAATGTGTTAACATTAACAACACACTTAAACAGATGAAAATATCTGGAAAGCAAAACCTTCACTGTTTACTTCTAAAGAGAAGTCAGGCTGAGGAAATGACAGCTGAACAGCCCTAAAACTCAACACGAAAGGCTTCAATCTCTAAAACTCTAATTCTACACAACAATTCACAACAAAATCAAAGGATTCAGCAGCTGACACTCTCACAAATCAGGGCTGTGTCCTAAATCCTAGTGAGCTGCCTATCTAGACAGCATTTTGGGGGTTAGATAGCATTCTGGTTCAGATAGCCTAGGTAAATCAGTGGGGTTTTGCCAGTGATCGCTGTTCACTCAACAATGTTGTGTAGGTAGACAGCAGCTCGCTAGGTTACGAGGAGCAGCGGAGTCTGTAAACAGATGCTAACAGGCTAAAGCTCCAGCTAACTGCCAAACTTAACTAAGTAACGGCTCGAGAGCTTTTCGTCCGCTGGAAGGCATTGCTTTAAAACATCAGTTACTGCTGTGAAAGAGTCCGAAGAGTTACTTTTAAAGAAGACAATCGGGTACCTGTGATGATGGCTGGATTTCGCTTCTCTCGGACAGGGATGATGATGATGATGATGATGATGCTGCTGTTGTTGGTGTTGTTGCTGCTGCTGAAGAGCTGACACTCAGCCGGAAGAGACCGATATGGGCGTTTTGATTGACGTGTCTCTCGGCCAATTATATTGTGTGAATTTCGTCGCCTGACTGGTTACGTCAGAGCAAGACCTTTTGCATTGTAGTTGCACAACAATGTGTTTATCAAGCAGCTTTTGCTCTCTTAAACTCAGCAATACTTACTTTTAAATGACTAAATATGTACCACAATAAATAAGTATGCTTCATGCTAGCGTATATATAAGAGCTTGGTTTAATTTAATTTAATTGAATTCATATATTGCTTAAAAAAGTTATGACAACACATGTTTTTACATTCATTCATTTTTTAAAGTCAGTTTAATGTAAATTGAAGTTGAAATGACTTAAACATCCAAGTTGATTTTACTTTTTAAAAAATGTATGTAGGTCATTCCAGGCATTTATTACACATTTTCTTGACATCAAGATATTGAACCGAACAGCACAAACTTGCTTATCATATGTTGCAGTCTGTTCTATGAACCACCTTTCAGGCTATTCCTGTTTCATTTTAACCTAATGTTCATTCCAAGAAATTTATATAACGTTCATCAGTCATTAGCCTACCAGAGGCCATTGACGGAAATGTAAAATAGTACATATAGCTTGCATGCTATGATCCTCAAATATTGCAATCTCTATGAAAGCATGATCAGCTTGAACATTAAAAATATGAATTTGCTCTGTTTGTTTTATGTCTCTCGTTAATAATGAGGCAGACGTCACTGATATTCACCACTGTTCCCAGCAGCACAGCTGACCTGCATTGACCTCACTGCTTAAATGTCCTTATTGTGTGTGTGTGTGTGTGTGTGTGTGTGTGTGTGTGTGTGTGTGTGTGTGTGTGTGTGTGTGTGTGTGTGTGTGTGTGTGTGTGTGTGTGTGTGTGTGTGTGTGTGTGTGTGTGTGTGTGTGTGTGTGTGTGTGTGTGTGTGTGTTGGAAGCCTCTGATGCTGACAAAGTATAAGAGCTCTGAAAGGTTGAAACCAGAAATCGCTTTGACTCAATGGCCAAAATACACTTTATTACACTTTATTGTCCAGTTATTTGATCAATTTGAGCTGTCTAGAGCCTAAAGCCTGCAGGACAGACCAGCCAGTCATCTGTCAGCAATAAAACATGGTGGAAGAGACTTTTCATCAAAAACCATCCTGCTGATTTGTCTGCCATCAGGGTCAGTTATTGCAGTGTTTTTCCAACAGATCTCAGAGGACTAAAGACTGGGGCTGGACTATTACAGTAAAAGGGACTCTTTCATCCAACATTACACACACCAATTACACCCACTGACCCTCTACAACATGGCTTTGTTTCTGCTTGCATAGAGAGAACTGCCCTCTCATCACTGATGCATGAGTCTGACTCGGTTTGTGTGAATGAATCTTTATCACGGTCAGACAAAAGAAACGTGAAGCCTGGAAGCAAATGTAAAACATGATTGGCATAACACAGTATATACATTACATTTTATGGTATAACACTAGGGTCATTTCTTTGTTAAGGTGTCCGTGTTTTTATTATCCTCTGCCACTGCTTCAACCTTTGAAGTGATAATCGTGTTGTGCTTGCTTGATGTGACCATAAGGTGGCACTAGTGGTTAAATTAACACACAGAAGATCTGTTGAATGATTTGCTTTTTTTCTACTTTATTCTGACACAAATGTTGTAAGATCCACCCGTGTCAAGATACAATTGCTGTATGCACACTGAACATTAATGTCTACTCTATAACAGAATTAGCTAAGAAACTTGTTTCCGAAGTGGAAGGCTAAGGAAATTTTATTAGCCTAGAACCTATTTATAAATTCTTCATAACAACACCGAAATTGGACCTACACATCCATACAAATGGACATTAGATGCTTAACTTTGGGAAAATACTGATTAATAACCTACACACACACACACACACACACACACACACACACACACACACACACACACACACACACACACACACACACACACACACACACACACACACACACACACACACACACACACACATGGCTCTCTATAGACTTAATATTTTTTATAATGTACAAACTGTATATTCTATCTCCTTACACTAACCCTACCCCTAAACCTACCCATCACAGAAAACTTTCTGCAGTTTTACATTTAAAAAAAAAACTCATTCTGTATGATTTATAAGCTTGTGTACCCATGGGGACCTCAATTTAGGTCCCCACTGTGACACGAGTCCCCATGAGTCTGTGTGCATTCAGGTTGAAGTCCCCACCGGTTTAGAAAAACAGGTACACACACACACACACACACACACACACACACACACACACACACACACACACACACACACACACACACACACACACACACACACACACACACACACACACACACACACTCTCACACACACACACACACACACACACACACACACACACACACACACACACACACACACACACACACACACACACACACACACACTCTCTCACACACACACACACACACACACACACACACACACACACACACACACACACACACACACACACACACACACACACACACAGGGACGCAATCATCTTTATACTGTATATATTATGTAACAATTATCACAACAAAGAAAACATGAAAATGTTGTGGGTTTTCAGCTTTATTTATTTTATTTTGACACCAAATATTAAATTGATACAGTATGTTCTTTAATTTTCCACTATGCTTTTTTAAAACTTATTTAGTTAAAATAATGATTCAATTAAAATAGATGTTATAATGGAATATAATTAATAGAATTCAAATAAAATGAAGTAAAAATAATTAGAATAGTTTTAATAATTTATCTTTTTTTTTTCTTAAGTATTTCTTAAGTAAAACTATGTGTATGTAGAGTCAGTACAGATGATGCATTTCTCATCAGACAATACCAATAAGGATTTATGAATCCACTTTCGTCATTGTCGCCACCACAACCATTACATGGAGACGAGAGGACTGCGGGGTCCCAGTCCTCCCTCCTCAGAGACAGAGCAACAACAGCAAGGAAACCATTATCAGATATTTAGGCCAAGTATATAGGGCAGAGGACTAAAATACTGTTGTATATTAATTAAGCCCACCATGAAGTAGAGTATATCATATCCAGCAGCAGCAGGGGATATTTTCTGTCTCCCTGTGGGTTTTGCATTCCTCAGTCTATTGTGGCAAGGCTGCTGACAGCCATAACAGTAACAAAATCCCTAAACGTCTCAACACCGCGCAGATAATTGCTGTCTTACAGGAAATAAACAGTCCATTTTCCATTATCCATTCAGAAATTCTACTATAAATATGTTTTACAGCAGTGTCGTAGCATGCCATCATCATGTGCATAGCCAATTTTGCTCTTCTTGCAGGATCTATCCCAACAGATTTTACAATGTAAGATGTAATTTGCTCTATTTGATAAATAAAACAGCACAATACCTTGCATAAAAAGAAAACACTGCATGTACACAGGAATGAACCAACCGTGGATGAATCAATCAATCAATAAAAGATCAAGTGAAGCCTTTGTGTCTCAAAGACTCTGGAGGATTGGGACAAATCCCCTTCTTTCATGTGGCAATGAACACCTCCGTTAGCACAGATCCCAACCAGCTCCTCTGTCCTGTCTCCAGCAGGGTGTTCCTGTGGGTAAAGCCATTAACTGTGAGCTTATGAAGTTCGGGGAGCGCCACCTGCATGTGTGAGGGTCCCAGAAGGAGTCCTTAATAAGGCTCTAGTGTTCGGCCAGGAGTGCAGTCTCTGAATAAAGCAATCATTACAGACTAATTCTGGTGCATGTGACCTGTGCTCACATTCCTGCCTCATCCTCCAGCCTCCCTTTCCACTGCTGCAGGCAAGCAGTTTTCAGCACAGAAGGAAAGATATACGGGGTAGATCAGGGCTAGTTGTCACAAGGGCTATATTTCAGTAAATGTAATATTTTGAGGCAAACACCATAAATGCTTCTTTTAACTACAATAGCTGCAGTGACACTTAATAAAGTATAAATGCAATAAAACCACACTGGGATACATTAATACAATTAAAAGCCAACAATATTACATTATTGCTAATACACATAAAATATAGAGTAAGTCATGGAAGTTTTTCATCAGATTAGTTATTAGGTCAAAAGGTCAATTATGTTAAATAGGCAGTAATCAAGGAATTATCAATAGCTTTTTTTGTAGCCACTGGAAAATCAACCTAGGGTGCGTTTCCCGAAAGCATCGTTGGCCAACTATGGTCGCAAGTTCATCGCAATGTCCATTGAACTCTATTGGTAACGACGGAACTTGCGACCATAGTTGGCCAACGATGCTTTCGGGAAACGCACCCCTATATGAGAAATGTTCACAAAATGTCAAAAATATGACAGCTAATTCTGGTATCTCCTGAATCAGCCAAGACAGTAGATAGCTGAAACAGACAGAAATACTGTGTTATTGTTTTAGCCATACAGATACAGCTGTGTATGAAACAATTAAAGGGATAGTTCACTGGAAATGAAAATGTTGTCATCATTTAACCCTCAAGCTGTTCCAAAACTGTATGAGTTTCTTTCTTCTGCTGAACACAAAAGAAGATATTCTGAAGAATGTCGGTAACCAGACAGTTGCCATTGACATACTACACAGTATTTTTTTTTTCCTACTATGGAAGTCAATAGATACCTTCAACTGTTTGATTGCCATATTCTTAAAAATATCTTCTCTTGAGTTCAACAGAAGAAAGAAAGTCATACAGTTTTGGAACAACTTGAGGGTGAGTAAATGATGATAGAATTTTCATTAACCCTAACCCTAATCCTAACCCCAACCCTAACCCTAACCCTAACCCGAACTATCCCTTTAAAGATTAAAAGAACCCTTAGGCTAAGTTTTATAAAAACTTGACTCAATACTAGCCTATTGCATATTGGGAAATCACTAAAATGATTCATTTGCCCACATCATTAAAAACAGCTGACTCATAATACTAATTTGTTTGAGAATAGGCTATATGCCTACATTGGTCGCACTGTCAGTTCGACTCATAAAAAACATTCGAGTTGGAATCGGACAAAACATTCTGCTAATGATTCACTTAAAAGAGTCGACTCATTAGAGTTATTCGTTCGGGAATCGGAATACATTGGTCGGAGCGTGTGCTGAATCAGTGAATAGTTAGCGCAAATGACTGTTATACACTTGTAATATAGCCGCTATACTGTAAAGAAAAGTGGCTGGCTTAAATTTTTAAGTACAATCAACTTGAATCAACAATGATTGAGTCAATTCAACTTAAATTAGGCCTGGGTCTACAATAAAATGAGTTAAAGCAATGTAAAAACATATTTTGTCATAACTTTTTGATCATATTTTTTTTTACAGGGAAAACACCCATTCGAATCGTTAATGGGATGAAGAGCTCACGCGCCGTGTGTTGGTGGCAGTAGTGCTCTGCTCTGCGCGCGAGGCTCTCCATTCGTCACGGTTGGAGCCGCTATCTGGGCGGGGAGAAAGAAAGAAACCTCACTAAAGCTCACTAACACTCAGCAGAGGAGAGAGAAGCCGCGGTTCACAACTGAGGACGCGCACGGGAGAATATCTTGCAGGCGTGGTGAATAAAAGAAAATCGAAACATCTCAATCCAAGCACTCTCATTTTCTTGTGGATTTTCAACGGTTTTGATGTCGGCTGATCTGGTGTGAAGCGTTTACCAGTTCAACTTCTGTTTTTGGGGGGGGGGAGTGGAGGTAACATTTCAGCTTCATTCGTGTCTTGTAAAAGGAATGAATGACCAAGACAAAGGTTGACACCGGTTCCCCGACGCATTTTGTCTCGTCGAAGGAGAAGAGGCAAAAGCAGAAAATGGAGAGCAGCACCGGCGAACAAGAACAGCCGCCTGCGCAGCCGCTGCAAGTTAACGAGAAAAAGAAAACACACCGGGCACCGTCTCCAGCAAGACCCAAAGATGTGCCCGGGTGGTCCCTCACTAAAATCCGCGGAGGTATCGGCACGCCGACGCTGAGCGTTAAACCGGGAGCCATATATTTAGGCGGCCGCGTGTCCAGACGCAGCCCGGTTACCGGGAAAGAACCGAAAACAGAGAAGAGTAAACCCACCGGCAAGCCCGCGCTATCCGCGGCCAGTGCTCAGAAGAGCAGCGCGAAGTCCAATAAAAGCGCTCGAAGAAAAGTTTCGGACGCCAGCATCGGATCGGATGATTTAAGCAAGGACTCTGGCTGCGCTCCGGGGAAACTCTCAGCCACCGACAGCAGCTCCGAGCTCTCGGACTGCGCCTCCGAGGAGAACAAGGTCTCCACAGACGCGCTCAGCAGTGACACCGAGACCAGCAGTCGCGGGGGGATCGACGGCGATAAATCGGCAGCAGAACATGGACTATTGGACAAGAGTGGTCAAACCAAGACCAGCGTGGAGAAAGAGCGACTCTCGCTGGGAATGGAGACCGCAGAGGGGAGCGTCTCTCCCGGCGACGAGCGCTCGCTCACCTCGTTCGACAGCAGGATGCTCGCCAGCACTTCCCTGGCGTTTTCGGACCTGACTGAGGAGCTGATGGACGGGATGCACGAGGAATTAATCAGGGAAATAGAGGAACTCAGGTCGGAAAATGATTATTTAAAGGTAAGATAATGATTCTATTATTTTATTAGGCCTATTGTTAAATCAAACATCAAAGCATTGCAGAAAAAACTAATATTTTCATGATTTGTTATCACAACTTTTTATCTTTTTTCAAATCAACTTAGATAATGTGGTTCAGATAACATAATATTTTGAGTTTCTATTTATTAAACCAATCTCCTTCGTTGTCTTAACTCAAAATTTTCACTTCAATTAACTCAAAATTTTAAAGAAACCAGGTAAGTTACTTTTTTTTAGGTTAAACCAACAATGGTGTCATATGGCACCATGTTAACCACATATGGCACCATGTTAACCACTGTCTCCACCAAAATGTCATATTGCTCAGTTTAAGGTTACAACTTGGATGTTATTAGTCCTTTGGCTGATGCCAAAAACCAAAACACTGATCTAAAGAACATGATGCACCATAAAAACCTCCAAATAACCAACTAGAACCATATGGTATGCAAAAGGGGTTCTTTTCAGAACATTTAAAGAATTTCTAAAAAGAAATTCCCCAAAGTATAGCCAGTAACACTGTTGTAGTTACAACAGTGAAACTGTAGTGCAATAGTATAAGCGGCTAACAATATTTTTATTATGCTCATGATTATGACAACCAACTAGATTGAAAATGCTGAATTACCTTATTAATAAAACAAATCATATAAAAGTGGTAAATTAATTACACCATAAGGCCACTTAGAAATTATATAGCCTACTGAATCAAGAAAATCAAATTCATAAAACTGAGTAGAAATTACAGAAATTGATGTGAAATGATAAATGGCTGGAAACTAAGTTTTTTTTATATAATGATGAAATGTATCACAATAACTGTTGTTATTGTAGCCTATTTGGTGGAAACTAGCTGGAGGGTCACCAGTAATACTACTGCATATCATTATCATTTTTCCTAAGGCATACATGCCAGTGTGTTCCCTCTAAAACTGGAAATACTCATTTTATTCATTTTGCAAGGCATATATTTAAGATCTTTGTTTACTATTAGATGGGTTTGTCATATAAGAGCTGAACAGTGATTCCTGTAATCTCGGTTTTCATAAACTATCAGAAGACCATGACAACCAAATCTTTTTCATTTGGCATGCCTAATATAACAGCAGAAAAAAGGCTAGTGTTTAGTTGTGTTGCTTGAGTAATGCAGCTGTTTGTACAGATGCTGCAGCAGTCCACTGCGCCCGCGCCCACTTTTCACTCCATTGTTTATCCGCGCGCTGAGCACGTGACGCGCGCTGCAGTAGTTGACCTATATTCACTGGAAATGTGTGACAGCACGCGGTGGCCCACAGCATCTATCAGCCTCTGAGAGTGGGATGCATTTTTTTCTACCCGTTTGAGGTATACATAGTTTATTTGTGTTTAGAGCCATGTGCTTTGTGTGCAAACTCATTATAATCATAATGCAGCATGCATAATGAATTTGATGAATATATTGGTTTTCACACCACCCTTGATAATAGGTCAGGGGCATGCATTTTTTGAAGGGGTGCCAGTGGTAGTCCGGACTTACCTGGGTAGATCTTTTATCATCTAAACCCAATATGTTTTTTTAAAAAGCTTGCAAAATGCATAGTCATTTCTAAAATGATGCATTGTTTGTTTGTGTGTATATCAGGATGAAATGGAGGAGCTTCGCTCTGAGATGCTGGAGATGAGGGACATGTACATGGAGGAGGATGTTTATCAGCTCCAGGAGCTCAGACAGCAGCTGGATCAGGCCAACAAGACCTGCCGCATCCTGCAGTACCGCCTGAAGAAGGCAGAGAGGCGCAGTATCCGCGTGGCCCAGACTGGACAAGTGGACGGAGAGCTTATCCGCACACTGGAGCAAGACGTCAAGGTTAGTGCGGCACGGTATTTATTGCAGATAAAACCTACCAATCGTACTCTGTTAGGTAAATGATTGTGATTGCTTGAGTTTGCATTTGAACTACCCTTTGTGAAAAAGAAGTGTGCTCAATTGTTCACTGTGTACTTGTAGTGCACTAAAAATCTTAACAGTTTGTTTATTTAGAAACTGTACTTGCAGGTAATATAAGCGAAGTAAAAAGCCAATTAATTGTACTTAAAGAGAGTCCACATTCACATAAAAAAGTGCACTTTGTAATAATTACGTCAAATTAAAAAATTGTCTTTTGTCATGCTTAAAAGTACACTTAATTTGATGCATTGACTAACAAACTAAACACATTTAAAGTACTTGATTGTAATTTCTTTAGTGTAAATTTAAACACACAGTTGAATTTAATATATTTTAAAGTTAATATATTTGAAATGTACTAAATTGCAACCTCATCATTACAAATGTGCAATTACAAAGTTTCAAAGACATCAAAGTAGATTTTAGTTCACCATAAATGCTTGTACAGTACACTTGAACCATTTCAAGAACCATAGAAGTAATTATGAAATTACATATAAAAATGTACTTAAGTACTTTTTTAAAAACTATATATTGAACTTTAATACACTTTCATTCAATTGTAAATAACATGGAATTAAGTGTCTGAAATCATTACAGTCAGTTTGCACTTAAGCATATTCTTTTAAAGTATATTAGTTCCATAAGTTGTTTTTCACAAGGGACCTCTGAATCCCTTAAGTGAATCTTATAAATATCCAATGATGTAGATGTCTTCAGAGACTGTAAGATCATGCTTTAGCCTGCATGTCATGCACCACGCAGGCAGCTGTCTCACATGGCTGTGGACACAATACTTCCTTTATCTGGTCTGTCAGAGGAGAGAGAAATAACCATGATGTCATTCCCATCGCCACTGTCTGTATTCGTCTTTTAAATGGCTGATGTGTATACAGTAACAGAGGGAAGGAAAAGGAGGGAGAGTGATTTCCTCTGCCAAGCAAATGCTGTGGCTCTATTGAGACTGACTATGGTGGTCTTAAACAAGTAACATTGTCACATACTTAAGTTTCACTACTCAGGACACAGCTGGTGAGGATCAGAAGTTTTAACACACAATCGATGAGGCAAGGCGAGGGGGAGGGTGTCTGCAGGAAAACATCGCGGCCTCTGCTGAATTCTTTAACTGCTGACAGGAGTCTCCTAACACAGGGTCAATTGTCTCCCCACGCTACTGGCACAGCCAGGTCAAATTACACTGATCTCCGCAGCGCTTCGTGCATTCAACTGGTTAATATACTCTATTGCCACTGCTGTGACAGACACACTGTGCTTTAGGAGGAAGAACATTGTTTCTTTAAGTTCAGCTTAGCACAGCAACAAAGCTAACTCAGATTGTCTTGTACCCTTACAGGCTTATGAAGATAACTAGTACTACATCCAGTGCTTTGAAATATACTTTAAATAGTTGTGTAACACATGCTACAGTATTTAGTTAATTTGTACAGTGGCTGATGGCCTATGTACACCAATATACTCATGACTGATTGGTCAGATATTTCCTAATATTCACCATTGTCCATGGCAATGCTGTTTGGCAGACTTTCATGTCTCTTGTTTCACACCAGTGCTCTCTTTTGTTTGACATTTTTGTCTCAGTTATTGATTGAAAATGACCTTGAGGATTTTTGCAATGTTTATCTTGTTTCTACTGATTGTTTTGTACATTATGACCTAAAACTATCAGAAAAAAGGTAACGGTAAAACTAACCGAAAGGGACCATGATGTTGAGCATATCATCCAATCATCCAATGATAGACCGATTCTCTATACGTTATCCTGCCTGTTATTTGGCTTACTCACCAAATATATATACATGATTGGACTTCAAATACTAATTTGAGTTTAAAAAATACTGTGTTATGTGAAATCCACTGCCCCAAAGTGATGCCATTGTGGAGAACCATGTAATTCCCATACAGCTATATATATTTGCATGCATATAAAATACAATTTAACAATGACATTTTGAAAATTCTAAAATGGAATACTCAGGACACACAACATTGCATTGTTTATTATGCATTGACAAGACTGTTGGTAGATTTGGATCTACTGGTTGATTTATCTCAAAATGCTAAATTATTACTGGCCACTACATTACTAATCATGTTCTATATGTTAAGTAAAACCCTTGATTTTTGTGAAACTTAACGCACATGGCCCACTTACCGGGTGTTTCCAAATGAATAAACCTCATTCAGAGGTCAGTGATATTCTGACCAAGAGGCTGTGCAAGACAAATGTTTTTTCCCCTTGGACTTACCCTGTCATAAAAGAGTTTCCCATGTTCAGATTTTTCCCATCTTGCTCTGGTCTCTCAGGACCGTGGGGGAGGGGATGATGTCATGGTCAGGAGGGGGTAGGGGTGAAAAGGGTTGATGGAGGATTTGAATGTTTGTAAGATCCCTGCACCATTTCCTGCTCTCTGAAGCACTGGCCTCATTTCTCATCCAGAGAGAGCAGCGTCTCCCAGATCTGTCAGGGGGAAGGATGGAAAACAGCTCCACACCTTCTCATCAGCTGCTCTGGCTTATTAAACAGGGTTTGGAGAATTACTATAGCTTCCTCTTTCCCTCTGTTACCCATCTGAGCTTCTTCTCCAATCATGTGCTCATGCAAAACAACAGCTGAGAAACAGAGACAATGATTACAGCTGTAGGAGACAAAAACTGTCTAAATGAGATCTCTTCTGTTCCTTAAATCTCGATAATCTAGTGCATTCAAATTGTATCACTCCCATTATAATCAACGATTAGCAGTGCCCGTGTTATACAGTTTGCAGGTTGAATATCTAAACATGCAATATATCAAAATAAAGAACAGACCTGTGTTATTCTAGCTTAATGCATTCTTTTTTCATCCACATTTGAATGTGGGTATGTTTCATAAAAAAGCATTTTAAACAAAAAAGCTGAGAAAATCGCATTTTCATCAAAAGACTACATCCAGATCGCATTCAGAACGATGATCAAAACATAGATGGAGTAGATCGAGTCCATCAACATCCCTAATGCTTGCACAATCCTATAGCTCGCCCTGGGTCGACATTTCAGGCAGTTTTGATTTATATGCTGTTTAATGTTGGTGATCGCGTTATTTTACATAAGCATCTGCTTTCATATGACATCGCTTGTTTCTGCTTCTTCTTCACATGTGAACACAGAAAGCCTGAAAATTCTGTCAATGGCGGGGAAGCGTTGTCTCATAAATTATGGAAATTAATTGGGGAAAAAGAGTTAAAATCATAACACGGATATCATTAAATATTTCTGCTCATGCTCACACTTAATGGAGGATGTTTGTGTAAGTCTCCTGCTTCCAAGAAGAAAGTATCAGATTTATCCAAGTTCAAATTACAGTATCTGAGCTCTGCTAGTTTCATTTACATCTCCAAAATTTGCTTCTATTTTTATTTCTGAGACAAAGTTAATACTTTAAAGAGTTAAATTCCAAAGTATACTTCAGTTTTGACGCAAATGCAGTGTAGCTATGCGTACAGCAAAACTAATAGTCTTTTATTTATATTTATATTAAAAATTAATATTCCCACTCACACAAGCTCTCGTCGACCTGGCCGTCTATTGTTGTTGCATTTTTCTTTCTTTCGACTGTGAAACAACAAGCTGGGCTAGTGACGCCACCCTTTGGACCAACCAATAGGGCGTCTATTTTTGTTGGCCAAAACCCAGGAACAAGATCACATTTTAGCCCTTCCAGTTCCATCGTCCTGAAGTCAATGGATTTTTGGTTAAATGTCTTGGTTAGATGTTAAATTCTATGACATAATGCATTGGTAATAGAGTGCTACAGTAGTGAAATCAAAACCTGGGAAGACTTATTCACCAGTGGTTCCCTAGGGATTTTCCTATGGGTTTTTATGATAGAGTTTGTAGTAAACATAACTCAAAGATACTTGGACATTTTGTTCTACAACGTAAACTGGACACACTCACACCCCAAATGTTCTTATCCGGTTACTTATTAGAAACGTAAAAAAAAACACATAGCTGCAAAATGTGTCATTTACGCTGTAGAGCCAAACGTTTATGGTTTTATGCTGATGATGAAATTGACGTCTGTATGTGTAACCTAGCGTATGTGCGAAACTTAAAGTATATTTTGAGCTTAATGAGACATGCATTAAGTGTCCTGAGCTTTAAAATAGCAACCTCTGAGTAATAAAAGTACCCTCTGGGCACAATGAGAATAATAAAGAGGAAGTGAGGGTGACAGATGCTGATAAGCAAATAAATACTGTTTGGCCAGTTTGGCTTTCGCCTGTTTAGAAATCAGCTTAGCAGCAGCATCCTGGAGATAAGAGGGGAGAAAGAGGCACATAGTAATGAACATCTTATTGTGAAGCAGGTTTGGTCCACTCTCGGTCAAACCACTCTAGAGATTCCAGGAAAACTGACTCTGGCTGCCTTCTGCCTTCATTATCATCCATGTGAGGAGTGCACATGCACAATCATCCATGTGCTGCATTCACACGTCAAAGTCAACTCAAACAGCCATGGAGCAAGACAAAGCCCCACTTAAAGCCCAGATCTAAAGCTCAGAGAAACTCTAGAGGAGGCACATTTGAGATAACTTCAATTTAAAAAATTGAAAAGCAGGAGACTCCATTTACTTTTACCCTATATTTTATCTCAGTAATTTCCAGTTTCACTCAGAAATGCATCACATCATGCAAGTAAAATGGTTTGCAAATGCAATTTTATGCTGACTCTACTACTCGCTTTTAGGTTGCAAAGGCAGGATTTGTAAAAATATCTCGAGAGTGACATATGGGTGGAAGCAGAAATGGACTGGCAGATGTGTTTAAAGTGTGTCCATCCTTTTAAAAATGTAGTAGCAACTGTGTTAATGGGTTTCTTTCAACGACCGAATTTGGTGCCCTTGGACTGTCTTCATCTGGCTCATCTGAGCTGCATGTGTGTTTATAGAGGTTAACCGAAGGGCAGCTTGTTTTTTTTTTTTTTTTTTTCTAAGTAGGGTAAGGTTGAGGTTACAGTGTGAATGTGCCCGGGCATCTGTCCCGCAGATGCAACCAGATACAGATCTGGAGGGAAGTCATTTAAAACGACCGTTTGCACAGCAGAGAGGCGGAGCAAACACACACACACACACACACACACACACACACACACACACACACACACACACACACACACACACACACACACACACACACACACACACACAATCAAACCCAAAGACAAACAAATTCCACAGAGCCGTTTACATATTTGTCCAAGTACAACTGATGAATAGTCATGGGCGCATGCAAATATTATTTGATGGGTCATTACACTCCTTTGATTTCAGTGTTTGGTCAAATGGTGCAGCAGATGCGTAAAGCACTTTGTGATTTCTATCTGTGATAGGTAGATATGGCAGTTTGTTGTTTTACATCAGGCTGTGGTGGCAAGGCAACCCCCCAAACACACACACACACATATGCCATTGGTGTGCTTCACTACCCCTTTCCCTGTTGATCTATAGGTGTCCATCTTTTTTTGCATGTAAAAGCAACAACAGGGCCGTGACACTGTCAGTCAAAGGCAGGTGGGTGGCGTCTAGACAGAATGGAGGGAGGAGTGAATTCAAATAATCTGAGACCAACAGACACTTTTGGTGCTCTGATAATTAAAGCATTTGTATGACAATACAGACGCCCCGATTACCATAAAACCTTGGGCCTGTGGTTTAGAAACAAACTCTACTCTATTATGAATTGTGACAGAATTATTTCATGCTTGGCTGTTTGTTCTTAGAAATATTGATACTGTATAAATCTCTTAGTTATATTTAAGAATTAAAAGATGTGGTTGCCAGAACTTATTTTAAAAGAACATACATTAAATTAAATAAATGTTTCAGGAACTAAAAGATGGTGTTTTGATAACTTTATATTTTACAGTCAATGACTGTATGAGTCTTTGATATAATTTGCATTAAAAAAAATCATATTGAATTTTAAAAATGTAGTTATAACCACCATAATGACACACTTATTCTGCTAGGTATATATTTTATATTCTAAATATAATTTTTACGATATATCGTAAAATAATATACTGTGCATATTCAGTGAACTTTGTAGAATGTTTACAGGAAAGCCAAAAGTGATTAATATTGCATTTTCAATATAATGCAACATCAAAACCGCATTGTACAGTTTCCTCACACTACAGCTCTACCTTTCGGAAAAAAAATAAAGCTTGTACTGAAAAAGCTGCATTGAATTAAAAACAACCGAGCTAGCAGGTTAGTAGTGTTGCTACAGTTAGATGGTTGCTCCACGGGAAGGAAATTAAAGGAAAGATTGATGGAACGAGGCTGAGAGGCTGTTGGTGAGAAAAATAAATGGAAAGAATGAGAGATGGAGGGATCTGATATGAATCAGAGCGTGGTGTTAGTACAGAGGAGCATTGTGGGTACCCAGCTGCACCCTGGCTGTGGTTCAGACACAGAGAGAGAGGAGAACCCTCTCTCAAGAAGCACAGCTCACAAACAGGGACTGTGTTCCTCCTCATACCCCCTCACAGTCCCCATTTACCCCTTTCAGTGACTGCTGCCCTCTCTTTTATTCATTCCTCGCACACAAACCTACATCCTTCCTTTATATGTCTGCTATTAGAACATACAAACATTGTCAGTAATGAAAAATGGGCTTGTGTTGCTAAAATGGTCCAAACACCATGTGTTATAGATGTGTTCGAATTCTCTGTCTTTGTTTGCCCAACACCGATAATTGCCTCCTTAAAAGTTAGTGCAGCTTTACAATCAACCGCTTTTAATGAGCTTTGGGTAATGACCACCTTCAGGAAGACATAAATCATAAACGTATGAGTCAGCCATCTTCAATACTTTTCACTGGCAAAGCTAAAAGATTGTCCTAGTGAGATTGTCTCCATAGGCAGTTTGCAGAGCACCTTTTTTCAAAGAATAAAGTCAATTTCAACACACCGCATTTAAAAACTGTTGTGGTTGTTTTAGGTGGCGAAGGATGTGTCCATCCGTCTGCACACTGAGCTGGACACCGTGGAGAAGAAGAGATCTCGCCTGGAGCAGGAGAACGAGGAGCTGAGGGTGAAACTACAGGATCTGGAGGTGGCCAAGCAGGTCCTGCAAGCTGAGATGGAGAAGGCAAGAGAGGTAGGAAAACTCTTATGCAATATGAAACCAATGAAAGCTACTTCTAGGGTGGTCTTGGTGGTTACCTGGGCATTGCTTTGTGGTTGCTAAAGTTCATCTGAGAGGTTGTTGCTGTGTGGTATTGAGCATTGCTAGGTGGTTGCTAGGGTGTTCTGGGTGGTCGCTAGGTGGCTACTTACTGGCTCAAATGAAAAGATCCGACCATGCTTTTTTCATGGTCAGCATGCAAAATCCGCAAGTTTGATGACATAGAAATGTAAAAGCACACTTTTTCATCAACAAACCGTAGGATTTGAGGTATCATCCATCATAAAAACAATGATGTATGCCTTAGAATAACTAATAATAATAACCACAATAAACCATTTTTTACCATCAAATAATATACAGTAGGAATTGGCCGATATGTTCATTTTTAACGTTATCGTCATCAGCCCGATAAGAAAATTTGGCTGATATATTAAAGCCGATAAATAATGGATTATTTCCTTCAGATGTGCACTGTTCGCCATGATGGTTTTGAATTGCTTGAAATATGATTGGAATCACTTTTTCACTTTTTCAAAGGAAAATACTTTTTTAATTGCAACATGTGCAGTGCAAGTCTGTCATATATGCTACATAAAATAATAATGAGAACATTATAATTGTGTGCTTTGGACATGGATTTAATAGTGAGACTTTTGTTTTTGTAGTCAGGCTCTCAAAAATTATATAAAAACTTGGATTCAGATTTACTGCCCAATATATCAGTTATCGTCTTTCAAATATAAAGAATTATCGGTTATCGATATCGGCCAAAATGTTTTGATATTGGTGCATCCCTAATATACAGTAGTTCACAAGTCACATTGGAGATGGAGTTGGAACTATCCATTTTTGGCCATTTTAGCTTCAGTAAGGGGAATTAGTGTGAGATCTGTAGGAAGTTGCTAGTAATTGGGGATCATTATTTAGTTTCAGATTTTCGGAAAAGGCTTCATTAGGAGCTCCTGGGAAGCTTTTAGAAAGGAAAAGTGTTTATGTTGTACTTGATTTGGCTTGGGGCAGAACTCTTGATGTTGACACTTTCGTTTAACTTGAGGCGCAGCGCTCCGCTGTAGTCAAAGCTCTATGTGTGTTACGACAGGAGCCGAGAGCCCTTCGCTCGTACTGATCTGTTGACTTTCTCTGTGTAAATGTCAGCTCGGGTGGGTGGGATTGAGGGTGGAAGGGGAGCACATGAATTTAGCATTAGATTTTCTCTACTGACAGTTTAACGAGGAGGAACATAAAGCATGCTCCTTGTGTTTGGTTAATTCTCTATTTTGGCCTGCATTCTTTCGGTAATAAATGTTTCTTTGTCTTCTGAGTAATAGATGGTTGGCTGGATGGCCTGCGTTGGCTCAATGGTTGGTCTGTGCTCTATTAGCTATGTCTGATAGAAAGTGATGAGAGCATTATTGTTTGAAGCAACGGTCATTATTGGTCGGTTCACTCTTTTCATTGAGAATCATTTTACGGGGTGTTGTATACCGCTGTGATAGTCAGTGCCAGTGCTCTGATTTGCTCGGCTGCACCACTATGGGTCGGCCCACAGGTCTGTTCTGCGTTCTTATTGGCTGAAAGCCCAGGGCAGGATGAGTGCCACTCTCTGTTGTTGAGGCCTGAATTCTTAGCTAGCGGGCACTTATGGTACACAGCGAGAATTCATACTTAACTGAACTTCTAGAGAAGAGCTAGTAAAGCTTTTCAGACAAAAGACCGCTCAAAGAATAGGGAAAAACGACAGTTTGTATGTAAAAGAAGATGATCTGATGATCTGGCTGAACACGATATCTCACGCTGACATACCCTTAGATAACAGTATAGGATGAAAGAAATGTATTAAGGTTGATCGGACAGCTCTCTGGAATACTTGATTCTGATTGGTCAGTTGACGGCTAAGCTGTATAATGGACCGATTTCCCACAAAGATGTGCTCGTTTTAGGTCTCCTTTATTTTTCTGAATAAATAATGAAAAATTGATACACTTCATCAAGGTCCTGATAACGATTGATCATGGATCAAACATGGATCAACACCATTTTAAGCTCACAGATTTCCTTGTGTCTTCTCCAAATGAGTATATTCATGAAAATAATGGCACCCTCTAAAAAACCTGTTAACTGGTTTTACTGACTGTAAGATAATTTACGGTGATAAACAGTAAAAGGACATTCCTAGTAGTCTCTGCATGACACATCACATATGATTATATTTTATTTAAATAGTTTTTATTATTTTATTAATTGTTTGGTTGTAACACCATGTTTTATGGACAGGCTACATTTAAGATATTCAAGGAAGAATGGACAGAAAAGAAACTTGTGAAAATGTGTAATTTGTATTTCTCCGCCATAATCACTAATCATTTTGTCATTGAAGTGACTTTTGGGCCTGTTGCGTGAGAAAGGCAAGTCTGCATGTGGGCCACGCTGATGTCATCCGATCACCATCAAAAACCTCCTTCCTGACACAGAAACAAACACTCAAAATAAAGGCTTGCTGATTTAGAGTTTTTTTTTAACCTAGATAACCCCAAAAAAATCCTATTTTTCCTTTCCCACAAACGCTCGTTCTTCTTTTAGGCTCTCCATCCCTCTTTCTCTAACTCTCAATACTTCATTTAACACAGAACGAGTATCGATCGGCACTGCAGCTGCCGTGAAGTCTCACGGGTGATTAGGTTCACATGTTCTCCTGCTTCTGGGAGTGTAAGAGGGTGTGTTTGTGTGTGTTTATGGCCTTCTGATGGTGGCCTCTACGTGGAGGGGCTGTTTTATAGATGTTTAATAGGCTTCAGTGCAGGAAAAGGAGTTTGGGATAAGAGTTTTACTACAGTTTTTGCTTTCTCCAAATATGTATTCAAACCCACAGCTCATGTGTTAGTTTATCATTCAGAGCCAAGTGTGTCTCACAAACAGCATTCAATCAGAGCTTGTTTGTTAATTTACAGTTCTTCACCCTTTCTAGACTGTGCTAGAGGAAACAGTCCTATGAGGATGACTGAATCTTTATTTATCTTTTTCAGGAAACTGGTATGGTTGTTTTGCTCTGAGGGGGAAACCCTGAGAAAGGAAGGAAGTGCAGGGTCTGGAGCTGCATTCATGAACTCAGTGTCAGCTCTCTGATGGAAACAAACACTAGACGAGGAACACTATCTCAGAGATGAACAGTGTCATGCGTCAGGGCTATTTAAACTTTAAAACCCTTGCTTGCCGTGTAGGGAAAAGCACAGGAATATTTTGAGGAATTCTGAGCGTTTTAGAATATTTAGAGTTTTCCAAGAACTTCCTCAAAGTTTGAGGGATGATGTTGGATTCAGCAGGTGGCCATGTGATTCTGTTCTTTCAGAACTAGAGTAATGAAATGCTGACCCGCTGACTCGCAGGGAATTTGACGATTATGAGAACAGTCATAGGTCAGTAAACACAGCGCTGTGAGCTTTTATAAGAAACCGTTTCCTTATCATTTCAAGACAAATCTATTTACTTTTCAGAAAAGGAATGTGCCTGTAGTACCCTGATGGTACTGAATGTGAATGATCACTATATTCATGTATAATGGTATTTACATGGTACTCTTTGAAGAATACTATGGCACATAAATGGTCCAATAACCCTGGTATGTACCATTTTACATTATAGGGCTTGTTTATTGTGGTTATAGTGTTGTATTTCTAACTGCCCCTTTCTCTCTATTTAATTCAATGCAGTGAATCAGATTCATGAACACACAATACACTCAGTCATAATAAAGTGAATGTTCTCAAACCTTTTGTAGATCATTGAAGATAAAAATATTTACAATAAAACAAAGAAGGAGGGTTAAATGGAGGCACAATAGCGGCTGGTTGTGATGCCTTGAGTCTGTCTGGCAGCTGTGTTTGTTGTGTGTCGCTCTATTGTACGGTCTTGACCTGTGTATATAGCAGCATCAAAGCACATGGCATTAGAGGTTTTGACTAGATTTGGAACATGATGGGAACAATAGAGAATAAAAGCAAGAAGCACACACATTTACACTCATGCACAGATTGCACACTTGTGGCCTGGATATTTTTTTCTATCCAAGAGGTACCTTGTGAAACGAGTACTTAAAATAAGAGTACTTATTGAGGAAATAATATACTTTATAAAAATATACTGAATTAAATGTTTTCGGACACTTGTAATTGCAAATAAATGAGAATGCATTATAGTTTACCATATTTTATTTGATCCAAATTCCTAATAAATGTGTACAAGCAATAGTAAAATTGATGATTGCCTTAGCAAACACCAATATTACTTTTTCACCTTCACTGTTAAAGGAAGTCCAACCAACCCCTGGATTAATCTGACATACATCCAGATACAGATACATGTTCTCTCCTCAGGAAACGAGAGGTGATTTCATGCTCTTGTAAAAGTCTGCATGAAAAATACTACACAAGACACGCAAGACTCAGTTCACATGAACACACATTCATGCACACAGGCCCAGACTTCACTATATATGTTAGACTGCAGCCAGCTAAACAAACCAGCTCAAACAAGTTTTCACATATTTCCTGGCTTGTCATACAAACCTACAGATCTATGACTGTTGTTGTTTTTCATTCATCATATCTTCCTCTTTTTCTTTTTGAGCCGTTTAAAGGGATAGTTCACCCAAAAATGAAAATGCTGTTCTCATTTACTCACCCTCATGTTGTTCCAAACCTGTATGATTTCCTTTCTTCTGCTAAACACAAAAGAAGATATTGTAAAGAAGGTTGGTAATTAAACAGTTGCTGGTCCCCATTGACTTCCATAGTAATTTTTTCCCTACTATGGAAGTCAATGGGGTCCATCAGTCGTTTGGTTACCAACTTTCTTCAAAATATCTTCTTTTGTGTTCAGCAGAAGAAAGAAAGTCATATAGGTTTGGAACAACATGAGGGAGAGTAAATGAGGACAGCATTTTCATTTTTGGGTGAACTATCCCTTTAATGGATAAGAGCTATTTTTGAATGTCACATCACTAGACCCAGCGGAACGTGTTGGTCAGGGATAAAAGGGGATTTCTAAAAAGGTCTGGGATGTCATTGCTCACTTGATTTGACATCTCTGTCACTGTAGTGGGATTCGGGTGCGCACTTCTAAATGAGAGGCCATTATCCGTCTTAAAGCCAAGGCTCTGATGTCACACGAACACCTATTAGCTCTGTATGTGCGTGGATGTTTGTACACTTCAGACAGAGAGCTTGTGATCTCCAACTGCTTCCACTTGAGAATTACACGATTAAACAAATGGCACAGACAAAACAAACAATAAGATGATGTTGGTAGGGAGCGAGTTTGCGGCATGCTCTTTTTTATGGAGCTCAGCACTATGCAGAGCTGACAGACAAAGAAAGCGCAGAAAGAGAAATGTGCGTTTGATTGATGTCTGGACCCTTAAGTCTGACACACACACACATACACATACACACACACATGCTCTTGAGCATTGAGGCTGGAGGTTATTAGATTTGATAGTGACAATGCTGCAGTGCATGTAGGCCATTTATAAAACCCATTCACACACACAAAACACACAAGCACACACCTTGTGTAAAGCAACTGGCTGTTCTATTTCTGCTTTTAATGGTGGTCTAATAGTGTTGTCTCCTGGATACAAATCCACACAAACTGCATTAGGTGAGCACCATGTGATGTATTAAGATTGTGACTGTAGAAACCAGCTGAGATCAGCTGTTTGAAAGAAGTTTAGCATGTCGGACAAGATTAGATCTGTCAGGTTTATGGACAACGCTTATTCCCTACTGTGTCAGTCTGTTTGTAGGCCTGAAACATAATCTCCACAAGTACATACAAATACTTTTTATTTTATGTATATTTATTATTGTTTGATGGCATATTTTTTTATATTCCTTAAAAAATAATCTTTTAATAAAGAAATGATTATTGTTATTATTACTTTGAGAAGTACATTGTACTGTACAATAGTAATAGATTTAAGGTAAACTGAAATTTCATTTTGGCGGGTTGTAGTGAAGACCTTCGAGTTTCTGTGTGTCTATGCTTAAGAATGTTTATTAGACAAAATTGCGCCGCTCATTCACACAGACAGTCAGACACACACACAGAACATGCTGACTTTCTATTTTATGGTTTAATATTCACATACACTTGTCCAGTGGTCGGCAGCCTGATGGCACGAGGAAGGATAATCACTTGTCACACGAATGGTTCGTCGAATGGTAAAATCTCACACTTTAATAATAGTATTCATAGTACCTAACTTAATACAACAGGCTGTGTGAATATGAGGAATGCTTACCTCAAAATGTATGTCCGCATGCAAGTTTGACTTTATTTAAATTAAATAAATACACCTCTTTTAGCTATTTTCACGTGCCAGTGATTATCCTTCTGCATGCCAGCATTGACAGAATATGTTCCTGATAGAATTTTATGACCACAAATAGCAGCTTTATAAGATTTAGAATCAATTGAAACTAAGTGTGTTTGTGCCACAGATATTTCTAACAATTGTGTGAGTGGGATTTGCTCACAGAGAGCTTGTATTGATCCACAGTGCTATTTCAGTTGTGTAATGTATAGCTCCCGTCCACTGGTCTTTCCCAGGACTGAGGTTAAACGAAATGTATTTGCATTTCCATGGATTATGCTAAATAAAAATCCATATTATTCAATGCAAGGTTAATTAAATTAGATGCATGTGTATACAACAATGCAATCTTGAGCACAATCAAATTTTTGTATTGTTTATATTGTGCAAGATGTGTTAAAAAGACAAACAAAATGTTTGTTTGTCCAGAAGATAAGTTCTTGCTCCCGTTTAACAGATTTACACACACATACAAGGCCTAAACATCATTGCACAACACAACTAGCGCTTCCTGCCGTCTGATCGAATTCAAAGGTCTCTTAGGTGAAGCTAATTGGTTAGATCTCTGATCTTCCGCTTTCTCCCTAATCAGATCAGTAAGCTATTGCTTTGATTTTGTGTATGAGACAGATCTTATATAAGACCTGTCTCCTCACATCCAGGCTCTTGGGAACGTCATGTCCTGTGAACTTCATTTGGGTCAACCAGCAATCTTCAACTTTCATGACACTCACACACACTGAGTGTGCACGTGCACTCTAGTGCATTGATTTATATAGAGCATGGATAACAGTCCTCGCTTCATTGCATTTGCTCAAGACTATCAATATTCATCTGTGTCTGTCTATACACCTCACTGATCTGTTAAAGGGTTATTCACGATGGCTTGTTGGAAGCTGCAGACTCAGCACATTTAAAAATGGGAATACTGTGGTTAGATTTATAAGTCATCTTAAAATATGATAGGTTCGTTCATTACAGCTCTTAAAGTGCTTTTGGAGAAGCTTGTGAAGTGTGATTGTAGTTCTGTTTTAGATATAATGGCTTAAGAAGTGAGTTGAGATTGAGATTGATCACTTAATCACATCAGAATTACACTTTCAGCGATTCTCTTCAGCAAAATGGTTTTATTACTGCAGCCCAGTGACCTGCCCGCCTTATCAATGTAATCTGTCTAGACCAATAACTTGAGGTGACTTGACTGGCAAAACTACAGCTCTATTTAGAATAGAGTGCTATCGTAGTGCTTACTGCATACTGGACAGTATACATTCAGAAATTAATAGGGGCTTGGGAAAAAAAACACTGAAAGTGACAAAAATTTCACAATATTGTATTTGTAAAAATGCTAAATGGATGTGTTAGTTTAAAGTATTTATATGAAAAATGCCCAAGAAAATCTGCTCCAGGGTGTAAAAGCATAGTGCATTGCATTGTGGGATTCAGAGTGTTATCTGCTTGTGCACACCTATACTGCATGCCTTCATTTACAATAGAACTCCTTATACAGCATGCATACTACTGAATCATCATTCTATCATACTGAATTTATACTACATTTGTTCAGCCAAAGCAGTTTAGTGGTATTTATCAACAAATCCATTCAATACCAATTGAGGTGAAATGTGTTTATATTTATGCACTACAGGCCATTATCTAAGGGATTGATTAACAAGTCATTAAATGCCTAACAATCTAATTACACAGCTCTTGGACAAATAATCTGGTTTATATGTCTGTTGCCTATTGAAACAGATGCGCTCTAGATTAGTGACTGTTGCTCCATAATGACCTTATAAATGCTTGACCATTACAATAATCTAATAATGATTTTCAATAGCGAACGAAACGTTTCCTTCTGAGCATCATATTCTACACCCATCACCATCTCTGTAGCTGTCTCAATGTGCATCTAATGGTCAATGACTTCTCTGCATCAATGATCTAATTCTGTACTTGATATAGGTTAGTGGACCAATGAAAAACTAAATAAATAAGACGTCTCCCTGTGTTGTCACGATACCAAAATTATTGTTTCGATACCGATACCAAGTCAAGTATTGCGATTTCGATACTTTTTCGATACTTTTCCTGAAAAGGGAGAAACACTCTCAAATATCATTGCTGTGCTTTATTTTAAAACCGGGACAACATTTAATCATATAACACACTAATTAATGAACATATGAACAGCAGATATATTAAACATTTGAACAAAATATGAAATATCAAAATATAAAAAATAAATTAGAGCAATGACATTCAAGGTAAAAAAATATATACATTTAGCAGCATTATCTCATTTATCATAATAAGAAACACAAGAGCTTTATCTTGATTCTGAACTTTGAATAAAAATATGAACAGCGATTATATTAAACAATGTTTAATATTGGTATGATAAGCCTTAATGGTGATATATTTGACGTGGGGAGAGAGTTGTGGAAGGCCTATACTTCATGTTAAACATAAATATATATAGCAGCAAAGACAACGTCGGCAGTGTTGACTGCAAAATAGGCTACAGAATAATTCGTTCAGTATTGAGAGGTGCAATATTTGAAAATCGATCATATGTTTTAAATTACATTTTATATTGTATTTGTCAAATCTTTCAAACATCAAAATGTCATTGATTAATATGTATTCGTGTCAAAATGACATAGAAACATCTTTTCCTATTCTATTTTGCCTGGAAACGCTTCCAACACGTGTGCGTGTCGCGTGAAAAATAGATTTCTAGAATGCACGCGTTTTCCGCGCGTCTCGAGCTGCACCCAGACGCGTGTGTCACGCAGGCAGTTAACATCATGGGAGCCGAAATAAAAACGGACACGACACGCAGCCAGTGTGTGTCAGGCCTTTACAAATCTGGAACGCGGTCATTCTTAGAAGCGATAGCCTACTAATAAATTAAGGAATCGTGACGTATTTCATTTCCGGCTTTCTTTTGAAGTATCGGTGCACCGTGCAACAGAGCAAGGTAGGCAACTTACTTCCATATGTCACTCCTCCTCGCGTCATCTTTTTCTACGAGTCGTGGACCACTTGTGCTCATAGACAGTATATAAACGATTATGCTCGCACATGCAGCCATCTCTGTAGTGTTTTGTCACATGACACTGACAGCAGCAGGTTCTTTGCTGCGTGCGTCAGGAAAAAAACACAGACGTCGATAGGGAGGCTTTTTTTTTTTTAAGTATCGATACTGATAAATTTAGGTATCGTGACGTTTTTAATTTCCGAGTATCGCGATACTTTTGAAGTATCGATACATCGTGCAACACTAGTTTGTTACAATGGCACTGTTTGCCCCTTGGAAGATACTTTAACTACAGCCTAAGCCTATATCTCCATTGATGAACCTTCAAAAGTATGTGTATTTTGACATTTAAGCATAAAAATAAAATCGATAATATTTCATTATAATGTAGTATAAGGTTTACCAGCCTTGTCATGTCACATTAATAGCTCAAAACAGCCTGGCTGCAAAATTGAGCGCTCATGAACAAAGATGGCCGATTTTCAAATCTCCTGCCTACAGGGGAATCTTGGTCCAGCCAAACAATTGCCACTGAGACGAATGGAAATGCTTATGAATAGCTCTCTCCAAGTATTATAGACCTCCCTCCCACGATATAGTACTGTTGTGTGTTACTTGTCCATTATATTTTCTCCTGCTCATTCTTTTTCTCTCTCTCTCTCAGATTTGGAATATAGCCTCTAAGGATTTGAGAGGTTCTCGTGATATATTTTGCTGCAAATTGAAAGGAAAATTTTATTGAGTTCTAGTTCAGTACAGACTGTCTGGAAATGCAGAAATGAAGAACAGACTATTCAGCTGTCTACAAACCTACAAATGTTACCCATATATTTTCATCCTTAGTTATGGAATTTGACCTATTTCGGTCCAGATTCCAAAAACTATCTCCAGATTCATCGTCCCTCTCTGAATGCCAAATGTCGTTCTTAATACAAATGAGAGAACAAAGTGTGCAATGAGGAATGTTTGGAGTGTTTTCATGTGCCAGAGCGCATGCGGCTCTCAATCTGACACGCTAATGAGCGTCAAGTGCTAGCTATTCTCTCTAACGAGCGCATGGTCTCCCTGATTGAATCCCTCTAAAAGGGGAGGACCAGATACAAAAACAAACTCTTTCATGCAGAAAACAGATACTCTATCCAAAGCTTTTATAATTATTTTCTCTATATACTGTTGATATGGCAACTAGAAAATACACTAAGTTTGTCATGCTACTGTAGCATGTGTGGAAGTATTTAAAACAAGGGTGTTACAATTAGCCCCGCGTTAGGTTGTGCCCCGCTCTCCCCTACATCGCAAATATACTGAAATGTTTGCCTTCGCACCAAAAAGTTGCAGAACCATTCATTTTCTGTAAAGAACGCCCATACATTCTCTGCACCGTTTCCATTACGGCATCTATCCACATTATTAGCACTTGCAGCCTCTTCATCCTCCTCATTTTGCGAGATTTGTAAAATGTCCTCCGACTGAAAGCCCACCACTTCAGGTCGACTTTGCACCGGAGCCGTCCTTGTTTTGTTTCTTTTTGCGGGAATGCGAGATCCGATCTGTTATCCAGATACAGAAGCCACTTGATGTGGACATGTGTAAACGCACCGTGTCCTGATTGGCTTATGATCCGATCTGCTTTATCGGGTCACGGTGATCGCATGTAAATGCCAAGTGTAAACGCAGCCAAAGATGAAGGGGACGATTCCTTTAGGCTGCTTCTAAACCGGTTTATAGTCAGTTCTCATTAAAATGGTCAAGATTGTCATGTATGGCAAGACATTATCATTTTTGTAAATGTTTTTAAATAACATTTTATGTGATATTTGTCAATTTTCCCACTTAGGCTACAGATAGATTTTCTGTTTTCTGGATATATCCCCAATGTAAGACATGCAGTGACTGCTTTTGATTGCTGTGGCAGTGGTGTTAATGAGAAACAGGCTGCTATAGTTAGATTTGATTGGCCCACACCTGGGAGCAATTAATTCATACTCAGTACAGGTGTGATTCACCACCTTTTTCTTCTCTGTTTCTCAGTCATTAATCTTTTGAACTTCACCAAATGGCTCAAAACGCACCGTTTTAAGTGATGGCTGACTGTCAACATGAATGTCTACACCCTGTTATATTCATGGGATGACTGATCAGGTCAAGTAATTGACTAACTGTTTTAATTAATTATTAGATTTTTCAATTTGAATGTTGTGAACGTTGATATTTTGATATTCGGACACAGTGGTACTGGAGTGCACTCTAGGAAGAAGGGATAAACGAGAGAAAAAGGGAGGGGCCCTCTGCTGTGGTGGCGCCAAGGCTTTTTTTGTGAAGAGTTTGCACACAACAGAAGCTTAGAGATTAAACTCTCACAAGCCAAAGAGAAAAGAAAGAAGCAGAATGGACCTTTCATACCCAACCCCATTAATAATGTGTTCATGTAGAAGGTGTAACGGAAAGAGATGGAAGGTCACAGTGTTCCTCATCCCAAATGACCTTTATACCTTTGTTCTACAATGCATCTCAGGCCCTGTTTAAACCTGGTATTAATATGCATTTTGGTCGATCGGATCAAAGTGGATGAGGGAGACTTACCCGTTTGCACCTGTATTTTGATTTGTCTCCTTTATCCACTTTCAACAATTTTTGTCCTGATTTCGTTGAGGGGAGGGTCTATGGGCGGGTAAATGTATGTTGTTGTTTTTTTCAGATCTTTCTTTCTGAAGAATCATGTGACACTGAAGACTAGAGTAATGACGCTGAAAATTCGAAGATTAAATATGACTTGCTACTATAGATACAGACACGCGGCAGTGAGCATGTAACATATCTAGGCAGGTGGAGGAGTTTCAGAGAAATATCTGAAAACTCTGATAGTGTGCTGCAGGACTACTTTACAGCAAACGATGAACCACACTATTGAAATGTTTAGCAAGCAATCTCATTGGCTGCAGGATCAGCAGAGGCCAATCAGCTTGTGCCATGTAGTGATGATGTGATTGCTTGCAGTTTGCATGTAAAGGACCTATCAGCCTGCGCCCTCTGACTTAACCAGATATTAAAGTGCAGCTATTATGGTTTTTCGAATATTCCCTTTCATGCAGTGTGTAATATAGCTGTTTGTGAATGTAAACGTTCTGCAAAGTTGTAAAGTCGAAAGTGCCTGATAAATAAAGTTATTGTCTCCCAAAAGAAAGAATCAACTCTGAACGACCTTGACGAGTCGTTTGCGTTACGGTTCTACGTCACTAGAAAAGACATTTGCATAATGCCCGTCTATGTTGTACGTTGTCCACCCGCGAACAATTTGACCAGCCCTCAAACGTCAATTTACTGACGACTGCTTCTTAAATCTCAGAGTTCAACAAAGGATTCGCAAGACACTTGAATTTTAAAGTTAAAATTTTAATTTATTTTGACCAACTTGCTCCTCAAAATCACAACCTGTAAATTATTGATTTTTGATTATTGTTTTACATTGTTCATTGTACAACGTTATCGTTAGGCTACCGTCTTTACAGTGTGTACAATCGCTGAGCTTTAGGAAGCCTCCGGAGCTTAAGTTCAGTTATGGTAATAGGCGTTTAGGTTCCAACGGGCGCTGTAAGCGATTGATCAATCACAGCAGATTGGGCCATCTGGCCAATCAGAGCAGAGTAGCTTGCGGAAAGGAGGGATTTAAAGAGACTGATTCATCCAACGAGTCGTTTTAGAATCATTGAACAATGTGGTGATGTGCAGTGTATATTATGAGGAAATGAAACAGTTTTTTGACCTTTGATGCATGTAAACCTGTTGTAGGAGACCTCCAAAACAACATTAGGAGCCTTTAAATAGCATAATGGGGCACTTTAAGTGTGTTCGACTTGAAGTGGTCGGATATGACATCAAAGTACAGCGAGAGCGCTTAGAGAGCAGACGGGCTCCCTCCGTGTGTTAATCTTAAGTCATCTAATTAAGATGATTCTTTAATTCACTTTCTCACTTCCTTTTTGACTATCCCTCCATTCTTACTGAAGTATTTCCACCCATTACTTCTCTGTTCTAGATCACACTCATATCTTCTTTTCCCTCATGGGCTTCATGTGTAATTATAAAAGCGATTCCCAGCTCTAATTAACACTCAGGCCTGATAAGCATGTAAAAGAACTGTCCCACTCACGGGTGGACAGAAACATATGTCACTTTTCTTGAGTGTGAGAAAGCTAGAGGCAAATGCTGCTATATGCCAAAACTTTTCCCTGAATAAGTAATCCAAGCACAGGATGAGCCCAATATGAGAAACTTTTTGTTCGCACTGGTAAAATGACAACAGTGATTTGCTGACAGATGCAAGCAGCAGTACCTGGCAGGCAGAGAAGCTGCATGCACCTGTGTGTGTGTGTGTGTGTGTGTGCATGACTGATTTAAGTGTATATGATAAAATCTTCATGTTTTTGTTCCAAGATACCGTGGCTAACATTATAAACAGGGTAAAAAAAAACATACCACAAAAGTGTGGCCTTTTTAGTACTTGCCATCATCTAAAATGTCAGCATGTGGGACAAACAGAAGTATGTGGTAGTAGATCATGGTCTCGAGCTGTCTCAAATTCACGTGGACTGGAAAACAGTCCTATTCGGCTTTTGGATTTTAAGGAGAATGAAATTTTTTTGGGTTGATAGAGGTTTTGTCACAGCTCTTTGTGTAAGGTATAATGTTTATCACTGCCATCCTGCTGTTGTGAACTAATAAACATTGTTGCCATGGATCAAAGAGACAGAATATCTCATTTCCTAATCATGTACAGAATGACAAAATGTGTGTGGGAAATACACAGCACCTGCAGGCTCTCAGTTGCTTAATGAAAAATGCTATGCTAATGATCCGGCTTTTAGCTTCCTTGTTTTAGTGCAATTAGTAAGGGAGAAAGAGGGGAACGCGGTGGTTTTCTGCAGTTGTTTTTCCTGGTTGTGCAGGAGGAGAGGGGCCTGCTCATGTCAAATTGATTTGAAAGGTTGTGATTTCCTGTTTCCCCTCTCTTAACTTCCGCCCCCCATTTATTCATCAATTTGTTCCATTGAACTCTACAGGGGATCTGCTCACAAAAGCCGTTGTCATGGGAACCCATTATAGTCTGGAGTGGTCGGGGACTCGTGTCTCTGCGGTCTGGGAATTGAGGAAAAGCAATGGATTTATTACAGCTTCTCTCTCTGGTTATGTCTAGCTTATGGAGCACTGCACAGTATACACTATATGCAGCCTGCTTTTTAATTGGTATGTGAAATAGAACACATTTGCAATGATAAACATTTCACACATTAGTCTAATACTTAACATAGCATGCTGCAATGCATTGTAGGCACATGATCTTTTGTTTGTTTTACTCTGCAAGTGCCATTCATTTGGAAACTAATTTTGTATTTTTAATCCAATTTTGTGTAAATGGCTGAATTTGATAGTCCATTAAAGTCAGTCAAGACAGAAAATTGTTGCTGATATTACTTTCATTTTTATAATGGTGGAAATAGAAGATTAAGTAGAAATTTCCAGGCAGGTATGTTGAGGGCTAAAATCTGCTGGACAAGTTTTGGGACCCCGGCACTAAGCTTTTATTTAGGTGGAAAGGGATCAGGTGGTTTATAAGATTCTCATTACTAATTTGGGAAAATGGTAGGAGCATGTTGTGTTCCAAATGCACATTATAAGTGGCTCAGATTAAGAGCACATGCACAGATAGTTTGTGTGGAACTGCATTAACTGTGAACAGACTAGAGCTGATTTGAGATACTGAAAACACATGAGCTGCTCATGAGCTGCTCATGTGTAAATGAGCACAGTGCAGAGCTTCACTCTGAAACATTGAGCACATGTATTTATTTATTAAATAGCAGCTTTTACTGAAAAGCCATGGTTTGAAAAAAAAAGCTCTACTATATACTGCAGAAACAGTAACAGTACTATGCTGAACATCACCTGAACACGCTTCTCTCCGAATTAGCCATTTTTATTCCTTTTGCCTTTTCTGTTTGTCGTGAATTTCTTTTTAATTGTCAGAATAGGTGATCCATTTATTTTAATTTAATTGCATTACAGGTGTTATCTTTAGTCTGGATGATTCAAACGATTAAAATCCTAATGATGTTCCCTGTCTAAACAGACAAAGAAAACTCAACAAAAAAAAGAAGACATTCAGCTCTCTGTCCAGCCTCGTGTCTCAGAGTCTCTCTTACGCAACAGGCCATCCTCACCAGTGACAATGATTTTATGGGACAAAGTTTGTGAAGTGGAGCGTGACTTAAAGACCCTCTCAATTTCACACACTCCGTCAACTCAATTCTTCATAATTCAGTCAAATGAGGAGGTGAAATAAGAGAGACTCCATTATTCCTTTAGGATAGATGGATTTTGTTTAATACAGTGACACTCATTCCTCATCCCAACTGTGATGAAATCATCTTATTCCTTACATCCTGTGTTAGAGGAAGAGTGTGTTTCATAGGAATAAGTCAAGCAGGCACAAGATATAGGCCACGGCATGGCTGAATAGACCTGTGTGTGTGTGTACTCGTTCTCAGATTTCTGTACCTGCATTAGGTTTCAAGGTGTTGAAATTCAGGTAGCTGATAAGCAATTCAGTGATCAGATGACAAACTACTTGGATTGTGAGTTTCAACGTGTGCTGGCAGTGCAAAATTATGCAATGTACATGAGTAGACATCTTTCGTCATGTTTCTTAGTAAAGTCGGCATGAAATGAAAATTAACTAAATGCATGTTATAGATCTTTTTTGTGAACAATTCCTCTATGCATGTTTCATTTTTTTTTAAATGTCATTTTTCATCCGTGTCATGACTTGTTCATCCAGTGAAAGCTTCCGTTTCATTGCGACTTTACTGTAATTTCTGCGTTTAGAACAAAAGTGATCTGTTTTTAAACAGGTTATTGTTTTGTAGTTATTCCCATCATGTGCATAAAAAAAGAAAACTCTTTGACATACCTGTGGCCAGGTTCAAGATTCTCATTCAACTCCCTTTGGTGCTGAGCTAAAAACGTTTTCAGAAAATGCATATTTCTTAACAAGCGTGAGTTTTACATCTCATTACTTTTCCATTATTTTTGTTGAAAAATATATTTTAGGTTCTTAGGACAAACACCAACAGTAATTTTGACACTGCAAGCTGAGACAGTTTCTTTAGTAATTGTACATATTGTGAGTTTGTTCCCCATATTTTCATTTTGGTTGCTTAGTACAAGGAAGAGTCCACCTTCATGTTGCCACATGAGCTCTGGAGGGGAAAAAAGAAGGTATTTGCACACCCTAGATAAACTTCTGTTGGTAAATCATCCACTGTTAAAAGAAACATGAGTCATGAAAGATGTTTTCTTTAGTAGACAGTTTGTATTGTCTTTGATTTGAATTGTGCATGTGCATGTCAGTTACATCAGAGAGTGTCAGACTAATTGTTCATAAAGGTCCAATTTAAACAGTGTATTAAGAGTTCCTGATACAGTTATTGGCCAGCTGGCAAATATGAATTTACTCGTAAATGCTAGTTTTTACTCTCCTTACCACTATGTACTGTTTTTCCACTTTTGCACATTTGAAATTGTGCAAATATGACTGTCAAAGCGAAATAGACACACATCCATTGCATTAGAAAGGCAAAATTGCTTCAGTATTTCAGAGTAGATTGAATTTTATCATGACTGTTTGGAGCGCCAAAGCAGACTGTGAGTGAGTGTTTGTGCTGCAAGAGTCAATGACAGAGGAAAAAACCCTCACATAACATGTATGTACATACTGTACAGCATTTATGTGTGCAGCTTTGTGTCAATGCAAGTTAGCGGTGGGATAAATGACGTTGCTATAATCTCATTATGTTCAGAGTTCTTTCCCACAGACTCAGCAAACTGCAGTAAATTAAAAAACAGTGGCACAAAAATGGTCGATACACTAAGTCAATGCTTTCATTTTCTTTCAGCACAAATATATTGATTTTAATGAAGTTTAGTACCATTAAAAGCTGCGATTCCATTAACCTGTGCCATTCTGTCAGCCCACATACGACAGGAAGTGAAAATTGGATATTTCGCAGCAGTTTGTCTGTATTCATCCATTCCTGTTTTTTTATGTAGACAAACATGGGTGCAGTTACATGGTTTTAGAGAAAATCACACTAGAAGTGATCCTTCAATTTTTGTTTTAATTATTTTACGCAATAATGTATAAGAGGCTGTTTTATATTGTGAATGTGTATTTTATCATTGTTGAAAACCTGTATTAACCAATCAGCATCCACGATTTAAACGATTCATTTTAAAATGTATCGATGGTTCTCTCTGCTCCTCCTATCTCCATTTCCTACAGTGGAGTAGAAACAATGCAATACCTCACATTTGGATGTGTATCAGTTTAATTTCATGCTGGTTTCCTGCCAAATGATGATTTATCAGTGAAAATATCACAGAGTGGGAGATAGAAGTGATGGTGTGATATCAGAGTGGATGTACAGTGGCTTGGGAGGGGGATAACAAGAGTGAGTCATGTTGTAACATTTTAATTAATTTATCACTTTTTTTATCACAGAACTCTCAGAAGAAGAGAGGTGCCAGACCAAACAACAAACCTGATAAAAAAGCATCGCCTCAGGTAATACACACTAATACTAGAATATTAATTATTTTGCCTCTATTGTGATATTATAATGATCTGAAAGAGAACTGGTAAAGTACAGCATTGATAGCAAACTGTAGGTGCTATCGATTTAAAGCTTTCGTTGTTCTATTATTTCTTAAGACCGTCAAGGTCGTAGTCTACATTCTTGTTCAAGCTCCTACAAAGTGGTCTTTGTATAATGCTATAGTGATATCTGAACAGTCATAATGCTTTTATCACAACAAAGATCCTGAGTTGTTATACCTCTTTTTCACTGCAGTGGTGCAGGGATCATACTGGGCTTTCTGCAAACTTCTCTCATAATTTCTCCCACTGCAACATAACCTGCCTCCAAAAAACATGAGGCACCACAGTCTTTGTAGACAACTTTTTTTAATCTAAATTCAGGTGGATAAATAAAATAAGGTGTCTGGAGTATCAAATGACAAATGTCCAATGTTGTGAAGACATTACCCCACCTTAGCCATTGACTTGGCTAAGACTTGGTGGTGGAAACAGTGTATATATGGACAGCGTATTGTTCAATATTGTAGCAAATAACAGTTTTTTGGTCTCTGCAAATGTTTCTTTCCAGCCTCCAGAGGACAGTTCAGACCTGAAGTGCCAGCTTCACTTCGCCAAAGAGGAGTCAGCTCTCATGTGCAAGAAACTCACCAAGATGGTCAAAGACAATGAATCCATGAGGGAGGAATTGTCAAAGTTTCGCTCTTTGTACGGAGAGGTTGATGCCTCACTTACTGTCGAAGAGGTCGCGGACTCTCCTCACACCCGAGAGGCCGAGGTCAAAGTACACCTGAAACTTGTCGAAGAGGAGGCGAACCTTCTGAGCCGACGGATCGTAGAGTTGGAGGTGGAGAACCGTGGCATTCGCGCTGAAATGGACGACATGAAGATCCAGGATTCCCCGGGTGGAGTCGGGCTCATGGGTGGAGTCGGGGGTCACCTGCTGCTTTCCACGTCTGAGAATGTGATGGAGCTACAGCGCCATCTACAGTTCGTGGAAGAAGAGGCGGATCTGCTGCGGCGGTCTCTGATAGAAATGGAAGAGCAGAACAAGCTCTTGATGAACGAGCTCAACCACTACAAATCCGAGCTTCCCCCTGTCAATGAGATAGAGCTGTTGCCGTCCACAACCATCAATTCACCCAAAATCATTCCTGGCGCTTCTGAAGATGAGGGATCCGGTCTAAACGAAACCACCCATAAAGAACTGCTTGCTGCCAGGCTGCAGATCACAGAGCTGAATGGCAAAGTAAAGAAGCTCCAGTATGAGAACCGCGTGCTTCTGTCCAACCTTCAACGGTGTGACTTGGCCTCCAACCAGGGTTCCGCACGTCCAGCGCTGGAAACCGATGCTGAAGCAGGGGACTCAGCTGAGTGCGTCCCCAGCCAGGTGCACCGCGAAGGCCCGGTGGGCGACGAGCAGAACGATATTCTGGAGGAAAAGAATCCAAAATTTTCAGTACCAAGTCACACTTCTACTGCTCAGGGCCTCAGCATAAAAGACCTTTTCGCTATCCGCGACCAAGCGCAACTCATTACCTCAGCCATTCAGCTTCTAACATCACCCGACCCCTCCAGTGTCACACCAGATGCTGTCTATCGTAAGATTACAACAAATGAGTCTGCGGAAGCGGATCTGCTGGAGAAGAGCCAGACCCAGAGCTCCACGCTGCCCCTGGTGGAGGCCCTGCATGGCAGACTGCAGTCCCTCCAGGCTCAGCTACAGGCCCTCAGTGAGAGGGTGGATGCCCTGGGGCAGCCCTCAGAGAGGGAGCGTGTGGAAGGGATGTCCCTGATGCCCCTGCTGTCTGAGGCGGAAGACCCTGCAGCAAATTGCTCATGCCCTACAGATGCTCAGTTCAACCAGAACATGGCCCAACAGAAGGTACACGCCCAATCTCCCTTGCATCTTTATTCTTTCCTTTTTGCTTGGAGTTTTGTCTTTTTTTATCAGCAATTTTCTTTTTTGCTTTGCTTGATTAGATTGAGTTGTATTTACATTGCCCTTTCCCTTAGAAAGGTTTGTCGACCACTAGAGCTGCACGATTAACCGTTAAAAGATTGCGATCTCGATTCGAACACCCACACAATGTCATTCCTAAATGACAATGATTCATTCGCCTGTGTCTATTAAACCTTTGACAAAATCACAGCGGAACATTCAAACCTGTGTTGATGCTGCCCTTGACTGAAGAGAGAGCAGGTATGAAGGTCATGTGTAGGTATGAAACAGCTTCACAAACAGTCTTTTCAACCACACAGTATCGTTATTTCTGTGTTACAAATATTCATATTATAAGAAGTACTGGGATAACAGTTTATAGTTCAGGTTAAACACTGATGTCTACAGAAGTGTTAAAAATTTAGCATCACTTTTTGAAAGTAACTTGTGGTGACAAGTGACTGTTAAAAAATGTATGTGTGATTGAATCATTCATTCAAGAGATTTGTTCAAAAACGCTGATTCATCCAGTAATGAAACATGTAAAGTATTTATGATTGAGTCATTGAATCATTCATTCAAACTGTTTTTTTTAAGCTTTTTTTTAGTTTTCTGTTCAGAATCGTGATCTCTGTTTGAAGATTCTCTGTCTGTGATTGTCAATTTATCCAGAATCGTGCAGCTCTACCGACCACTATAACAATGCATGCTTGTGGTGCATTATAAGGCTTCATAGTGGATAGCATTTAGGCCTCTAATGGAGTTAGATCATCATTATTGTGATAAGAACTGTTTTGTTGTGAAAGTTTTCATTTTGGTTAAAGAATCAGCTTTTTTGGCACTGGCTAAGTATTTTATGTCTAGATTCAAATGAGATGCAATAGTGTAAGTGTGTTTGTTGACTAGTATAATAATGTATTATAGAATTTGGACGTGGCTGTTTCCAATAAATCTTTGATCAGACAATTTCCAGGGATGTCAACCTGGAGGGCTACTGTCCTGAAGAGTTTAGCTCCAACACTAATTGAACACACCTGAACCAGCTAATCAAGATCTTCAGGATTACTAGAAACTTTCAGGCAGGTGTTTGGAGCTGGTTGGTGCTAAACTCTAAGGGACAGTGGCCCTCCATGAGCGGAGTCTGACACATGTGATTTAAGCAATCACAAGAAGTTGGCTAATCCATTTATGTTGGCAAAAAGTGCAAAATAATGATTTTTGATATTAATAGTTGTTTTGGTTTCACTTTATTTTGATGGTCCCTTAAATCCATTCTGTTGACTAAAAGTAATGTTGCAGCAGTTGCACTTACATGTCTACTAACTCTCATTAGATTGTTAGTCGAGTATTAGTTGACTGGTAGGGTTAGGGCCAGAATAAGTTGACATGTACTTTCAAAGTTACTTATAGTCAGTAGAATGTCTGTTGCAGGACAGTCACAATAAAGAGCTAGCAGATATTAAGCAGACAGTCTACTAATACTCTAATGAGAGTTAGCTGACATGTAGTTGCAAAGTTACTTTTAAGTTATAGTCAACATAATGATCAAGAGGTTCCATCAAAATAAAGTGTTACAGTTATTTCCCATCACAGATAAAAGCTTAGCCTCTTCATTTACTCACTCTCATGTTGTTCAAACCTGTATGACTTTCTTTCTTCTGTGGAACATAAAAGAAGATATTTTGAATAATGTTTTTGTCCATACAATGAAAGTCAATGGGGTCCAATATAACACTGTTGTATTGGGCACAAAAAAAAGACACATTTATTTTCTTTTTTTTTTTTACTCATTTGAGTTCTAATCTAACAAGCATTTATTTAGGCTCCATTAGAGGCCCAACTCTTGAGATCCAATCCAGACTCTTCCCTCCCTCCTTCTCTCTCTCTTTTTCCTCACTGCATGGGCACCATGACCTGTGGTCGCTGCTACATTTCTTTCTTTGTTTTTCTTCTCCCTCTTTTTGGTTTCCCTCTACCCCATTTACTGTTTCCTCCTCCTCAAACCAAAGATGATGCTTTCGCTCCTTGTTGTTTTGTTTCTTTTTGCCATTTTGTCTTATACCACAATGACCAAACTGTTTTTCCTATACATACTTTTCATTGTCTTGTGAGTTTTTAATTTGCTGGTGATGTTTTATAGGTATCATTGTGCAATTTCTCTCGTTTCATTTCTCACTTGTCTGTTCTGACCCTGCATCACTGTCTTATATACCCACACTACACATAACCTTTTTTTATTCCTTCATCATATTCTTCTTGATCTTGTCTGTCTTCTATCATGCTCGTCTTTTATTGTTGTTTTTTTGTTTTCCTTCATTAACTTGCCCATGCATGCATGCAACAGCCTGACTCTAGAGATCAGCCAGACTGTGAGGTCAAAGTTCACCCGTGCAAGGCAGAGGAGGAGAGCAACAGCCACAAAGACAGCAACAAAGATGAGGAATCTGACTTAAAGGAAACAAACTCTGATCTGGTGAGGCATTACATACACATACACACACACATTTCTATTCTGCTACCATTTTACAATTGTACACACAATGGCTCTGTTACAAAACATAAGCTAACACTTTTGGACAAAAACAGAGGCAGCATGTTGTGCATCCTTCATGGATAAAGGCCCGTTCACACCAAGAACGATAACTATCAGGGGTGCAAACAGCGCGCTTTTCGGCGCCTCCCGCTTTTTTCACGTCAGTTTGGGTGACTTGTGTGAATCGTGCAGATCCGAAGAGTTTTTTTTGGGGGGGGGGGTCTGATTATAATTTAATTTAACCAACAGTAATTCTGGATTGCGTCCACCAACAAGTAAATAGGAAATAAGCGAATCAGAACACTGCGCGCCAAACCAGCAGTATGTGCGCAAGCGTGAACCGCTAGTGTTTCTGTCTCACTCTGGATCTGCCACTGCATCACATTTCTCTCTGCGTGCCGTGGAGTGTCCGTTTTTATTCCGGCTCTCATGTTAACTGGTTAGAGCTTGTGTTAGAGCACAATGCCTGCATGACAAACACACTTCTCGAGCCGCGCCGAAACCGCGTGCTAGAAATAGAACCGCAACCGACGCCTATTTTTCACGCGACACGCAAGACTGTTGGAAGTTTTCAGACAAAATAGAAGGCGCAAATACATATTAATAAATTACATTTTGATGCTTGAAAGTCTCTCGGTTTTGACAAATGCATATATAATTGTAATTTAAAAAATAGACCTAATTATCGACTTTCAAATATTGCCCCGTCAATAGGCCTACAGAACGAAATATTCTGTAGCCTATTTTGCCGTCAATACTGCCGACTTGGTCTTTGCTGTATCAGGCTATATATATTATGTTTAACATCCAAGTGTAGATCTGTCGGCGCACAGAGCCACGCAGTCGCAGACAGCACGTGAAGTTCGTGAACACCGAATTCCCTTTTCTTTATCATCTATTTGTGTTTGAACAGACATGTGCACGAAAAAATAAGCCAGTGTCCGTCTCAACGAGTTTCCCCGTAAACGCAGTCAAAATAAAACGGACGCGTGTCATTACCGGTATTAGATACGCGCATTCGTCTTAAAGGGACAGCACCCAATATACCTGCAGCTGTTTGTGTCACTAAAGTTAATCAAAGTTTAGTCAAAAGATAAACTGTATTAATACTTAATACAGTTAATTTACCTGAAAAACATAAAGCACTGCTTTATTTCTCATGTATTTGTGTTTTATTGTATTTATATTTGTATTTTGTTTATTAGTTTCTATGCAGATGCACTAGGCTAGGCCTACCCTACACAATTACCCCAATCATCCTAGAATTATTAATTCTTTACAAAAAGAGCTATTCAAATCATCAGGTGAAATTGTTTTCAGGAATAGCAGTAATGCAAGAAGAAGTGCAAGATAGTTTTTCTAAATTTCATTTGACTCTATGTGCCTATAGGGGTGGGTTGGGGATGGTGGCAATGTAGTATCTGGATATTTGCCGCGGGACGAGGGCTTCGATTACCTCTCTCTTTTTTGACCATACATGTGTTTGCACCCCTGAACTATATTAGCATCCACACCCGCGGGCGATATTGTTCTGTTTATTCTAAGCGCGCTGCAGTTTTGTTGTCTGCCACTTTAAATGTTCTAGTTATTTAAAGCAGGATAGAGTCTGATTGGCTGTCAATGTTTTTATCGTTCATCAGCTGGAAAAAATCATTCTGGAAGTGATTCCAACAATATCGTTTCTCTGTGCCATTATCGTTATGGACTTTGCTATGCTTTTATATTTAGAATGATTTGTAGAACTATATCTTTATAGTTATTGATATAGTTATCGTCCTTGTTGTGGACGGGCCTCAAGGCAATTTCAGAATGCAGAGCAACAAGTTCAATGAAATATTACATCCATGAATGGTGCTTTCGGTTTCTCTTTGGATGGTTGGCAAACTTCAAAATCTCAGAAGCTACAATGAAGGCTTAAAGGGTTAGTTCACCCAAAAATGAAAATTCTGTCAGTAATTACTCACCCTCATGTTGTTCCAACCGCGTAAGACCTTCGTTCATCTTCGGAACACAAATTAAGATATTTTTGATGAAATCTGAGCCATGTCTGAATCCTCCATAGGCTTCTATGTGACCGAAACTTGCTGGCCCAGAAAAGTTATTAAAGAGATCGTTAATATAGTCCAAGTGACTCCAGTGGCTCAATCTTAATTATATCAAGCGACGAGAATACTTGTTGTGCGCAAAAACAAACAAAAATAACGACTTTATTCCACTATTCATTTCCTTCTCTCTGGGCCTCGTAGTGTTTTTGCGCTGCGCGTCTGTGTTGCACGTCATCACGCATCACACACATGACCGGCGTCGGCCAATAGTGAGCCTACGTGGTGACGTGTACACAGACGCGCTGCGCAAAAACACTACGCGAACCAACTAGAGGTCCAGAGAGAAGGAAATGAATAGTGGAATAAAGTCGTTATTTTTGTTTGTTTTTGCGCACAAAAAGTATTCTCGTCGCTTTATAAACTTAAGATTGAGCCACTGGAGTCACTTGGACTATATTAACGATCTCTTTAATAACTTTTCTGGGCCAGCAAGTTTCGGTCACATAGAAGCCTATGGAGGATTCAGACATGGCTCAGATTTCATCAAAAATATCTTAATTTGTGTTCCAAAGATGAACGAAGGTCTTACGCGGTTGGAACAACATGAGGGTGAGTGATTACTGACAGAATTTTCATTTTTGGGTGAACTAACCCTTTAAGGTCCTTGAACACTGAGTCCGAAATTTTCGCACGTTAAAAAATAAATACAACCTCATGTTGTGTCAATCACGTTTACACACTGCCTCCGAAACTTTCGTCCGTCATTAAAAAGAAATTTGGATTGGGTTCGATATTCTGCGTTTTTCGTATCCGTAGCAAGCATTATCTAGAGGTATCTAGAGGTGTTTTGACAATTCAGAGCCACCGAATGACGAATACGAAAAAACGCACACAAAACTTTCGGACTCAGAGTACAAGGACCTTTAGGCTGTGTACTGGTCACTCAAATCTGAGGTTCATGGGGAATTGGGAAATTAGGGTTTAGGCAAAGTCTATTAAACAGCAACGTCTAGACAGCAAAGTCTATTAAATGGGACATTCATAGACTCTAAAGAATGTTTATGTGGTTAAAATATAAAAACACCCTTGTGTCCATAAATAAAACAAGACTTGTCCACCCATGCACAGATATAAGCAAATATAGTTCTCGCTGCCAACATGGTTTAGTTTTGCCTTAATCCCACTACGCTCTTACATTACACTGTATTTTCCCCAGTAAAGGCCTACTTAATTTTTTTTTCTGTTCAGTTTGGTTCAGTTTAGATGGCCAGTGATCTGTTTAATTTGTACAAGACTTTATACAGTTCAAACTCCTGAGAAATATGCAGTCTTTAAACTGAAGACAGTATAAAGTATTGACACGATTATGCCAAGCTTTAAATCATGAAAGCATGCATTATGTGATTTGGTGTCCTGCACGCTGTGCCAAACGCCCTTGCAGCACTGCAGAGAAACATCCAGCCATCAACAGTTTCCACCCAAACAATTCATCACCCAGCATTTCCATAACTGGCAAATGTGGTTTTCACAAAGAAAAAGAAAAAACTGAGATCTTGTTATCAAGCTCTGGTCTCATGTTTCGAATTTTAGGGAGGGCTCGCTCAATGTTGGACTGTTGTTGGACCATGAATAGAAATGGTCTAGGGATGCAAAACACTTTTTTCCCCAAAACTTTTAATTCTGTAAAAAGTCCTGTATATTTAGACTGGTTTCCTCACCTCACTCAGATTGGACGTGTTTCTTAGAGGGCTTTACACAAGACATGTTATTGAGTTGAATGCAAGGTCTTGATAGAGTTAGGCTAGTAATGATATTATTATTATTTTTAAAAAAACATGGCAGCTTCCAAGTTTCAAAGGAAAATAATTATTAAGCGTAGCGTCAGTTCTGGCGGGTCACGTTAGTCAAGCTCGCATCAGCTGACTCTCAGCTGATACACGTCAACCTATAGGAATATGACGCCTATCACTGTATAAATACATAAGCTGCTTCAGTATTATCAGCAGCTATCGCGTTTCTCAGGAGCTATTACCCTCCTCCATCCCCAGCTCCTCCTCTCGTCAGTCAGGATTTGGCATTCTGATTCCCCTTGAATCAGAATAAATTCTCTAAATCTTGAATTAATGTTATCTGCTATACATTCATGTTGGTTCTGTTCTGTTTCTACTTGGTTGCATGGATGCGCAGGGAGTTCTTGCCCAGAACAGAACCATACCGCCAATCCTAACTGCATGCTAATTGTCAATCGTATTTGACGATAGTGGTCCTGACAGAAATTCTAACATCTTGGAAGCAGTAGTTTACATGGGAAATAACAACAACAACCAAAAAATCCCTAAAGTTGTATATACTAATTATTACTATAGTAAATATTTAAATATATATTAATTATATGTAGGTGTGACACATGTATATAGCCATAATATTCATCTACTTGAAAACATAGATCCATACAATAAACTTTAGCATATATGCATTCAAAAATTAAACGGTTTTGAGATGGCCCTGAGTTATGGAAATTACATGTTGATACATGTAGATACTTTATATACAGCCCTGTCCCCTTACCACAGCATTTTCAGCTCTTAATGGTCACAACAGGCTGTTCCCCTATTACCACCTCTGCCTTGAATTCATTAATTTATATCACTGTATTTGTCAAGCCCCATTTCTGACGTTTCACTCAGAAATGTCACAATAAAGTTGGCCATAACTTCCATTACATGACTTTAAGTTTGCTGAGCAGGATACCAATTATGAGATGGCATGAAATCAAAAATCAAAATGCAATAGAGGTTTGCTTTTGTTACATTTAAAATTGACATTGCTTTTTACAAGTTGAGGTTAAAAAAAAAAAAATTGACTTAATGAATTGTTTAGTATGACTCGGACTCGACTAAGGTGTAATCGAAAACAATACTTTGTCTTTGAGTACTGCTCTTAAAAGTTGGTCTATTGTTAACTTGACACAATTGTGACACAACATTTAATTTATACAAAAAAAACAAACAGCCAAAGACATCCGTCTGCAATACTGTATGAATGTTTGTTGCTTACTTAAATAGTTGTGGCACTTGAAATGGGATGAAAAATATCAAAACAATAAGAAAGAAAAAAAAATCTAGTTTCTAGTTTAGGAACTTCTAATCCATTTTCGGTGTTCTCTGCACTCTTGAAGTCAGACAGATTTGAATCTAAATTGATGTAGTTATAAAGACAGTTATTATTTTGGCATTGTACCACTGAAATTACCAATTACTTTCAATCCCTCTCTCCTTTTCTCTGTTTTCATGTTATTCTCCAGGTTGGTGAGCTGCACACTCTGTTGTCTGAGGCAAGAGAGAAGGCTCAGGGAGCGCAGGAAGCGTTGTCACAGGAGAAAAATGCGCGCCACAACGACACACATAAACTCTCTCAGGTGCAAACATGTTAATTCTTTCTCAAACACTGAACATCTAAAATCTGATTGGTTGTAGACTCATTTTAACGTGTCTTTCTAGCTTCAGGAAGAGCATCAGAAGGCCCTCCTCCTCAGAGACTTCCAGCTACAGAGCCTGAGCCTCCAGACGCGTCTGCAGCAGAAGCTGTGGAGTCAGGAGAGAAACCTGCTGGTGCAGGAGTCACAGCAGCTCAAAGAGAGCCTGCTCCTCATCAGCCTCAAGCTGCGCTGGCTCCTCAAACAGTGGAGACTCGGCAAGAAACTAGACACTGAGAGCAAGGATATCCTAGAGGTGAGAGCTGAGGGGGAATTCACCAAGAATGAATTGTGCCAAAAGCAGGTTTATTTACACACACTGTTAGTTTTAGCACTTGATTCACTGAAGGAGTTGAAATGAAAATCGGGAAATGATGTGAAAATGCTTACTAAGTCTGAACGCAATAAGCACAACACAATTCATTCACAAATGAAAAGTTTGAAACTGAAAAGGGAAAAGGGTTAAACTGGATTGTGGTTGGTTATTGAATAAGGTGCAGGTTTGCACTCAAAAGTGGTTTTATGGTCCTTTAGCTACACTCAAAGTTTGGGGTCAATACGTTTTTTTGTGGAAATAAATAAGTACTTTTATTCAGCAAGGATGCGTTTAATTGAACAAGTAAAGACATTAATAATGTTACACAAGAAATAGATGCTGTTCTTTTGAACTTTCTATTAATCAAAAAATCTCCAAACAAGTTATCCATAAAATATTAAGCAGCACAACTGTTTTCAACATTGATAATAATCAGAAATGTTTCTTGAGCATCAAATAAGCATATTAGAATGATTTCTGAAGGAGCATGTGACACTGAAGACTGGAGTAATGATGCTGAAAATACAGCTTTAACATCACAGGAATTAATTACATTTTACAATATAAAGGAGTCATGAACTGGGTTTTTATATTCTCTTTTATATTGTTGTCTGAGGTCAACTTATGACGTTTGCTTGGTTTTTACATTAAAAAAACATAAAAATGAATAAGTTATAAGCTATTTTCTACCCTGGTTTTGAGCCTAGCTTCTGAAACGCTCGGCTTTTATGTGCGTGGCACATTGAAGACTTGGAAGTAAACGCCCACTGCTATGATTGGATAACAGTTTTGCATATTATAATGAGTTTCATGTAATGCGCGAATCGGTGGGCGTTGATCTTCTTCCTCGGAGGCGGTGTTTGATACCCTTTGACGTCATAGATCCCCACTTTGAAAAACCTGTCGTTCGCTGTGCCTGGTGTCAATAAAAGCTTTTATTGGACTAACAAGGAAGTTTTCAGTTCTGAAACTTACAGGATATTCTTATAGTATGATGACCTCTTATATGTCAAAAGCTCAAGGAAAATTTGATTTCTCAGTTCATCACCCCTTTAAAATAAAAACAATTATTTTAAATTGTAAATATATTTTACAATATTACTGTTTTACTGCATTTTTAATCAAATGCAGCCTTTGTGATTATAATAAAACCATTTAAGAAATCTTACTGACCCCAACATTTTGAATGATATTGTACTTTGTAAATATTATTGAAGTAAATGTTGATGTGTTTTTCCAGGTTAACAGTGTCAAAGATCTCCGTATCCTGCTTGAGGAAGATGGGCTGACCTCCCACTATGGAGACAACAAGATGTCTGCTGCTGAGGAGCAACCACTCAACCCTACACCCAAAGAGCACAGCCTGGCAGAGAAAAGCTGCCCACAGGTGGGTGAAAGCAGAGATTGGCTGAACACCTTACTTCTGCAACTTTAGATTGGATGTCCTTATAATACAGTCTTCACGGCTATGTAAATGTAATTCATTTCAATCTCCTGTTGCCCCCAGCAGCCTAGCGGATTCGGCAGTACTCTGTCGGACCTGAAGGTGGCGCTACAGGATTTGAGCGCTGAGCTGCGCGAGGAGCGTCAGAGTTCACATGAGTTAACACAGCAGTTTGCCCGTGCCAAAGCATCATGGGAAGTGGAACGGATGGAACTCAAGAGCATTATCACTCAGGTGAGCAGCTGTGTCCGCTCAAGACGGCCCTGATACAGGGGGCACATTCATCAGTCAGACAATTGAAACAAAAACTAGGCAAATGTTGGACCTTGGCCTCACTTGATTGGAATTTGTATACATATTTTCCATAATTCAAGAGCCAAGATTTTACATAGTCCTCATTTAACATAGGAAATGCCTGAAAATAGAGTTTTTCCCTGCCTTATGGCTTAAAATTTAAAGATCAATTTGTAATAAAAGCTTATAGTGACTTTTAAATCAATACATTCCTGTAGCCAAAAGTAAATGGCATGTGTAGATCAAATTGTGTCTGCAGGATAGGGGACAGTTGTTGAAAATGTATCTCAGCTGGAGTTTTCCCTTAAGGATTTAAAACTTGAGTGGGAAAATTCAAGTGGGAACATTCTGTTAAATATACTGTGGCTTGTAACACAATAAAATCTAAAAGAGTCCATAGAGGTGAATCATTTTATAGGTAATTTGCACTGTATGTGTAAAGTAATTACTTTAGCATTGATCTCAGTGGGTAATTTTACTCCTACACTCAGGGCTATAGTCATTGATTTAACATACATAGATTACAGTAATTCCTCTTGGGAGATTCATTCTGAACACTGAAGCCAGATACATTTCTCGCGATCAGTTTGCTGTCAAACAGGCTGAAGGATGCTGGACATGACCTGTAATTTTTTTTATTTGATCTGTTGGTTTTAGACAGGGGTCGGCAACCCGCGGCTCTAGAGCCGCATGCGGCTCTTAAGCGCCGCCCTAGTGGCTCCCTGGAGCTTTTTCAAAAATATGAAAATGGAAAAAAAATTTTTTGTTTTAATATAATTTCTGTAGGAGGAAAAACATGACAAACATTCTTAACCCTTTCGCACGTACGATCACATCGGTAGGTGTGATTAGAACGGTCAGTGCATCACGTGATCAACTGCTAAATTCAAATGTGCTCTCGCGCGTTGGCTGGCGCTGAGCCAGAGACAGGCGCGCTCAGAGCTGTCATATATCACAACTTTTCAGTGTTTTCAACCACATAATGTTTATTTTAGGTTTCAGACATATAATACAAAAAAAAAATACATTTAGAGTTTGTAAAATACATACTGATGTTAAAGGAAGAGGCAATAATAACCATTTCCATTATAATTAGACACGTTTTATTCATATTAGATACACATTGTGTAAGTAACTTTAAAGTTTACTCTATTCTTCTCCCATTTCACCAGCCACTTACTTTTATGTATTTCGGGAGAAGTGGATGAATTCACGTGTTGTAAATCCAACAGATCCGACAGCTCAACTAACGCGATCGTTATAAAGGTGTTTAAACAACAAAACGCTTCCACTTGCATATATTTGACAATCGGAATATCAGATATTTCATGCCATATCTAACAAATTTGTGAATATTTTGAATAAAAAAGGAAAAATGACATAAAAGCAGATCATCATTCATTCAGCTCTGTTGCTGCTGCGGTGTGTCACGTGACACGCAATGACGCGTCACCATGGAAACCATAAAGTGACATTCTAAATAATGGTCGCCTTGAAAAACTCATGCAGGGGGGAATCAGTAGAATACTGAATACTGTCAGTCAGAATATTTTAAACTTACGTGTGAAAGGGTTAAAGTTTTTCAACGTTGTAAACATAATACACGAATAAATAAATCGAAACATAATACATTAAAATGATAATGGAAGTTAAACTTAAAGCACGATTGTACAGCAGATTAGTCACGTGGTGCGTCATTCTCTCCAGGATGTGCTGCAGGGAAAATAAACATTTAATAATGAATGCTCATTATGTATTTGTAGCCTACTTATCATTTTGATACTAGGGGGCTAATAAAGCTAATATAGACACTTATGTTGCCTTCATTATAAGGCTTATAAGGCTTTTAATTTTTTGCGGCTCCAGACAGATTTTTTTTTTTTTTTTCTCGGTCCAATATGGCTCTTTCAACATTTTGGGTTGCCGACCCCTGGTTTAAGACATGCACCAGTAGTCTGGGAGGAGAGCTGTTTGCAGTGTGTCATCAGCAATGTGGCATTTCAATGGGGGGGGGGGGGGTGAGAGGGAGTGTGTGCTTACAGGCTTGTTGCAGGGCGTGATGGTGAAAGATGAGTTTAATATCTCTGCACTGAGACATATTCATGACTGCAGTCTTCTTAATGGCTTAATTAATGGGCTCAGGGAGGAACAGGATTTAAGACACAGTTAGTGGATCAGTCTGATAAACACAGAGGCTAAAGATGAGAAACAAATAAGAAATAAAGTAGTGATGCACCAAAAAAAAAAATCGGTTTTGGCCGAAACCGTTTTGGAGGGCCTAAATCACTGACTGAAACAGTGATGTTTAATTAGCGCTTCTCTGATGGCACGTTTTGACTGTGTCTGACTGTGACAATTTACATGACTGTGTCACGCAACGTTACATTTACCTCAGGAAAGCCATTCAATGTCCTAGAATAAATATGTTTTATGATTGGAAAACACTGGCTTGCTGCTGCTTTTGTGTATTCATTATACGTTCTGCCTTAAAGTTGATGGTGTGGAATCTTTCAATGTTAAAATACCGATAACAATGCACATTTTTAAAGAGCAGGTACACATAATACAGTGGCACATGCATTTTAGACTACTCAAAAAAATAGACATCAGAAGACATGAGGAGTGTTTGGATAATCATTATGTTTTGTGCTGCTAATGGAGCAGAAATTGTACTGCAGCTTTAAGTCAAGTGTGTGTACTCTGTAGATGTCTTAAACAGTGCGTAGAGATCCAGGGCATACAATCAGTTGTGTTTAGATTAGCTTCCCTTCATTGTTGTAAAGGTTACAGCAGAAAAAGTATACACACGCACCTAAAGCAATAGCCCTATGCTCTCCAGAGAACCTAATGACACTAGACCGCCCCTTTCACCATTACCGCTCTGATAGGTCGATATTACAGAGCTCCTTTTCTCCCTGCCACTCCTCCTTTTTTATCTGACTGCACTTCCTTTGTTTTTCTAAGACTGTGGTTTAGAGAATAAGCCAAGCGATAAAGGGAGGAATGGAAGAGGTGGGACTTGACACTCTAGTATTAGCTGTGACCTCTGTGGGACTAATAACAACCTGTCACAGAAAATGATTTATCACTGTATAAACAAGAAAGGTTATTGATACCATTAATGCTGTAAGTATAATGCTATGAAGTCTTCTGTTGATGCTGCACATCGTGTCTTATTAATTTATACATGGTCTATTATTAAGATGCTGCACAATTGTTCATTTATCATGCGATTCAAAAGTGAATAAAATAAATAATCTGCAAAGCCACATCAATAGTCTGATAGGAACAAAAGAATTTCTGGATAATTTTTCTTTTTCATAATCATTTGGGTTTATGAGAAGGTATCTGGAACAAATATCTTTCATCCTCTTTAATAAACCACATTAACCCATTAACCTCTTATTGCCATCAAAAGCAAAACTCATTAGGCATTATTACCATGAGAAGCTTAGTCACTGATTGTCTGATGAGTTCCCAGCAGGCTGCGTTTTAATAATCTGACTAGCATACGCTCATGCAGTTTATGATTTCTAAAGATTTGCGGCTCCAACTGAGAAAGCAGAAGGAATTCAAAATATGATAAATGGGTGCCGGCTTCATAATTACTATTGTTGGAAACATAATACAAAATATAACCAAATATCATAACAATCTAATTGGATGAGTCACATTTGAAGCTGTTGTAAAACTGCCAATACAATATATAGGGTTGATACAACTCATGTTGTTAACTGTAAACAACCTGCAGTTAATAAAATATATTACCTGGAAAAAGAATTATCTATTTTAATTATTCTTAATAGTAAATGTAATTATTGATTTTTTCAATCAAGCATAGATAATTGCACTTTGATTTGAATATTTAATGGTATTGGGCAAATAATATCTATAAAATATCTGAATGTTGCTGCTGTCAGCAAATGCTTGGGTGTGTATTATTGGGCTGTTTCTATGGTTACTCTTCTGGTTCTGAAACATCAAGTATCCTCTTTTTATCTCAGTCTCTTATTTTATACTGTATCTTTGTCATCAGCTGGAGGGTAAGATGGGGAAGCCATCTGTGGCTGGGAGTGAAAAGGACTCTCCAGACCTCAAGGGGGCGCTAAAGAAGGAGCGAGAGGAGCATCAACACTTATTGGCGGACTCTTACGCTGCCGTGATGGACCTCACCAAACAACTGCAGATTAGTGAGAAGAACTGGAGCCGAGAGAGGCTAGAGCTTTTGGAGCACTTCAACCAGGAAAGAAGCCAATGGGAACAACGTATACGGGATTCCCAGAACAAAGGCGCACAGGTCAGATGTCATTTGAAAGGATTTGTTCACTGAAAAATTACAATTCTGTCATTTTTTTTTCTCCTTCACTTCATTCGAAACCCGTATGACTTGCTTTTTCCGTGGAATGCAAAAGGAAAAGAAATTATGATTGTGCTGGTCACTTTCAAGTTTCAGGGGACATGAAAACACCAAAAAGAGTTGAATAAGAGTCTTCTGTACATTTTTGAATTTTTTTCAATTAAACACAAAAGAAGAAATTCTGGAAGCATCAGATTTTTCAGAATTTCTCCTTTTGTGCTCCACAGAAGAAACTTATTTGGGTTTTGAACTACATGAGGGTGAGGAAATGATGACAGAATTTTTATTTTTGGGTGAGCAATAACTTTTATGGTCAAGTTTCAAGTGAATTAAAGGCCTGGGAAGCTTTGTTTTGTATTACCAAAGCTTGTTCCCCTGCTTTCATGTTTTTCTGAGTCCTTTTAATCTGTTTTATATAGGTCTGTGAGAATGTCATTATGACATATTTTGCACATTGTTCATCCCCACACTTCCTTCACTGACTCAGGGCTCCCCTCACATAATGGGAGGATATGACAATATCTCTAAACATTTCCACAGAGCGCCGGCATGCTCACTCCCTGTGTGTTGCATCACTTGCAGCTGGAATTGCTGGTTTTGCATATCAGAATCAGAAGCTTTATTGTCAAATATGTTTGCACACACAAGGGATTTGTTTTGGTGACAGAAGCATTTTCCAGCTGTTTATATATATCTAAAGAAAGAAAATTTTGAGTTAAGAGAGAATTAAGAAAATCCATGTGGCTGTGCACAGCTTATGCTGTCCAATTGGAAAGAGGCCTGAAACAGTGCGGTCAGTGTGTCTGTACTAAACAGACTGTAAGTAAGGCTGGAAAAAGAGATGAGACTATATAGTCCCCCCCCCCCCCCTAATTTCACTCTCTGCCTCTTTGTGGCAATCAAGCTCTGTGCTCTAATTTCTTTGTTTCGTATGAGATCTTGAATGAGAAAAGTCTAATAACATGCCTCATTGAGAGAAATTGGGTCATTTAAATAGACTTGATGAACCACACCACTATCATTACCCCCACAGAGGAAACAAGCTGTTTTGAATGACCTCATTTCCTAAAGAGAATTTCAACTGACTCAGTAATACCACATGAATGAATGGGAGTACTGTGGCGGGGGGGTGACCATGGCATGCTGTAAAACTTAACTAAAATGGATCATTTCTTTTTCAGTCTCTTCATGATAAAATGTCTGAGAAGGAAACCTTAGCAGATGTAGCCACGAGCAGTTCAGCACTGCAGAGGTAAAATGACTGCCATAAGGTCTAAATTGCATCCCCATTTTAATCAGACGTGATTGTTTTATGATAATCTCCATTCTCTTGTCACAGGACCAAATCAGTTTCTGCACCCTCTGAATTTAAGAGTCTGCTGGACACCAGTCTGTTCCTTCCTGGTCACATGGTCAGTGGAGTAAAAGAGTGCAATGTTGCACAGCACCAATCTACTGCTCCGGCCTCCATTCTAGCTTGCACTGACTTAAGTGATCTCAACAAAAAGAATTGGAAGTACTTGACCAGTGATTCAGCAATATTGGAAAAGCATGACCAGTTTAAGACATGGGACTGCCCAAGCACCAACTCGAACAGCAGCTTCCCAGGACTGGAGCTGAGCAAGGAGTACATCCAGAGAAGCTACACCGCTCCAGATAAGACGGGCATTCGCATCTATTACAGCCCTCCAACAGTTCGGAGAATGGAGAGGAGGCCAGTCAAAGAAAATGCCCACCAGGATCCCCAGCAAGGACTATCATCTAGGGATGCAGCCATGACAGATCTATCAGGCCAGAATGCTGTGTCTGTACCCTTATCCACCACTTCCTCATCCGCTTATGAGCAGTGGTTGAGCTCACTTTCACAGCAGCATAGAGACCTGCTTGAAGGACGTACAGGAGGTTCTGCACCTTTCCATGGACTGGAGATTTCAGGCAACCTTAGCGATGACATGAAGGAGATGACAAACTGTGTACGACAGGCCATTCGTTCCAGTTCCCTGGAGAGGAAGTGCAGCAAAGATTCTGGGAGCCAGACAGTTGGTGTTTCTAGTACAGGAACACAGACAGCACAGTTTGTCAGCATTGGCCTACAAACTGATGGCCCCATTTCAACTACTAGAGGCCTACAAGGGAAAACATGGTCTCCTCGTCCATCCACCTCACTTGCATCTGCACGCTCTCGACAGATCTCTTCATCTCTGGATAAAGTGCACAGTCGCATAGACAGACCCTGTTGCTCACCAAAATATGGCTCACCTAAGCTCACCCGCAGGGTTTCCACCTCCTCCTCCAAACTCGAGACCTCCTCAACATCCTCAAGGGATCGCAGTGTCTGGAATTTGCATAACCGTAGTGGATCTCAGATCGGTTCTGCCTGGGCACGTTCCACCACCACACGTGACAGCCCAGTGCTTAGCGGCCTAAATGATGGCTTGACCAGTCTGTTCAGTGTGGTGGAACACTCCGGAAGTGTTGAATCATTATGGAAAGTAGATCAATGCCCAGGGAGACAAGCCGCTGGAAAACCCTCCTGTCCTAGCATAGGTATCGGTCTGGGAGAAGCGGGATCTCAGAAGTATGGCATGGTCCAGGAGTTTCTTTCCAATGTTTGCGGCAGGACTGCACCAGTGGGCACGATGGACGAACCGAAGCCTGAATACCTACCTGGAGCCTTGATTGGCACAGACAATATCACGAAGATCGTCAACAAGAGGTTTATGAAAACACAAAGAGACGAGTTGGTAGCCACCGGAAAGGATGCAATGAGCACAAGCTCTAGTACCTTGGAGGTGAGTTTAATCATGAACAACTAATTGTGTTAGACAAACTCCCTCTTCCTCCAAAGCATAAACCCTGAATCAAGTAAATATCTTAACTTTTGAGTCCTTTTTTTGTTGTTGCAGGATTCAGTTTGTGACTGCAACTCACAAACCGTCACTTCCTGTTTTGCCCGCCACTCCCGCTCCACCACTCGACATTCCCATGGCCAGTGCAAGCATCGAGTGCAAGAGTCAACCATGGGAACTGAAGAACGATTCGATACCAGTAATGAGTGAGGATGAGGGTGGCCTCTTCTGACGCTTCCCAAAAACTACAAAATAAACAACTATCAACACTCACACCACACAAACTGCCACACAAATCCACTGCCACATACACCAATACACAACGACACACCCTTAAACAAACACACATACTTCATATCTTAAATAAAAAAAACTTCAGGGTTACAACAATGGGACCTTGGAGAATTCCTGCATCTGGAGAGTTTCCAAACCAGACCTCAGTGTAACCAGCACACTTTAATGCCAAGGAAGGGGAGAAAGTAGACCTCCTTTTAGGTCCACCATTCCACTGTCAAGATTTCCGTCATAGTCTGTCATTCCAGTGTAAACCAGCCAGTCCTGATTTTGAATTCCACCATTCCACAATCATTCAGTCAGACCTCTCCTTAAACTCAGCCATTATTCTGTTCTTTATCCAGCCAACAGGACAGCTTAGCCAGCCATTTCGATCCCCATGGGAGAACTTGAATAATCCGAATCCAAGTTCGGTGTTGACCACACCAGGTCTTAATGAATTTCATGTAGATATCAAGTAAACATAAAGCATGCAGCTGAACTACACAAACCAACAACCTCAACATGGCCTTCAGTAAGAGTAAAACTTCTTATCACAACTGCCCAGTGGCCCTTACTCTCGCCCACAAATAGCATTGCTTCGAGTAGCTGTAAATTTGTCCCATAACCAGCAATTGATGGATTCTACAAGTTCATATACAACTTACCTTTTTCAAGTCTTTTTCAAGGGACCACTTTTGTCTTTGATGGTTAAGAAGAAAGTTTCTTCCTGGAAAGTGTTGCCACCTTAAACCAACATGGTCTCAATTTGGTTTTATGTTCATGTTCTCTACAGACAATCATCAAACAGCAAAGCTTGTTTCAACCACTTTATAAACTCTGCAACTACTTGGGACCATGTTCCATTTTCAAACCAGCCAAAATATGAAACTCAGAATCTACCCCTGGATTTCTCTAAAAAAGGACTAGATGATATGATTCACCATATTGCATTATAAATCTGTCCCATTTAAAACTTGATATTCTTATTATGCTGTCTGAAGATGTCTACGAAGAGCACGTTGGTAGTGGTAGAGTAGGAGGATAGCAGTTGTTTTGTTTTCTTTGGTACTTTGTACTGTATAAGTGTTTGAACATTAGAGTACTAACATGTAAATCTCCATTCCTTGGCTATGATGTCCTCATGAATTTTAAAGTGTAATGGTCATTTTTATTATCGCACCCTGCTACTACGGAAGACTGTTGCTGGGTGTATCTTCTGCAATCCTCTTCTTTATTTTCACTGTCTACCTCGCCATCCTCCATCATCATGCTGAAATAAACCTAATGGACCCTAGTTAGGGCAAACGCCAATTTTAATTTGATGTGAATGAAACAAGACTATGAGGGATATAAGTATAGTCAGTTTAATAGATTTTACCATTGGTTGTGTTGGAAAATTAGATGTTAATCTTAAATCTACTGAACTTTGTTTTAAATATCATTCTAAGTCCTTGCGGTCTTCTGATTCAAAAGGTTGTTGAACTAATGCTGACTAGACTGTTGGGTAGTCTGCATCAATGCTGGCTCAGCAAAAAGGTGCATAGTGGTCTAAAGGGGGTGCTTGTGAGCACCCTTCTGAAACCTAAAATGACAAATGGGATATTCTATACACCAGGGATGGGCAACGCCGGCCCTGGAGTGCTGCTATCCTGCAGAGTTTAGCTCCAGCCCTGAAAATAATAATAATAATAATAATCTGCCTGTAGCCTAAGTAATCATTTGACTTGGCAAGACATTGGACATTGGCTTGTTCAGGTGTGTTTGATCAGGGTTGGAGCTAAACACTTCAGGACAGCAGCTCTTCAGGACCAAAATTGCCCATCCCTGCTATACACCCCATTGTTTCACTTGGGTGTACGTCAATCCCTTTCAGCCTCAATCATGCCAAATCGAATGTCGTCTACCCTGACTAAAACCCGTAATCCTATTTTACAGAACACATTTGAAAGCCTCACAAAATACTAATTATGCATATCACATTTATAAACAGACATGTTTAAGACTGAAACATTGAATGCTAATTAATTGGCCATAGAGAGATTTTGAGATTAGTGAGATTTTATCAGATAATCCCAAACTATAATCCATAATCTGACCATTTGTCCATGTAGCTATGCAGTTACTGAAATGTGTGCGAGTGTGTGCCTCCCTGTAGCAGCTCCTGCATCCGAGTCAAGTCTGCTTTGTAAGGTTTTTTTTCTTTTCTTTTTTCAAATCTCCAGTTGGAGTGGTGCTGCAGAAACTGAAGTTTAGTCCTTTTTGCTGGTGCTTTTCTTAGCTTTGATGACAGAACATTAGAGAAAACATTTTTTTGTATGCATTTCTCAAGCCATACCAATTGTTGATTCCGCTCTCTTTATAAATCGGACATTTCTCAATTTTTTAGTGTCTGGAAAAAACAAACAAACAAAAACCCAGCCTATTATATCCCAGAAAGTGTCACCTCTTTATCTGTCACAGCCTTGCCGTATGTCCCACAGCTACCTCTTAACTCAAAACTGTATCTTATATTACATTTAACCCATTCATGTTTTATTTTGAAGGTCACTAGAGTGCCTTTTTAAAATTAAAGCAACAATATATCTGTTAGAAGTATGTTTTTGAGGAACCATCTACTGATGGCAATGAAATAATAGATGTTTTCAGAAGACTGCTGTTAGCTACTGAACCACTGTTTCTTAAAAAGGAAAAAAATGACTAAGTCTGTATTCATGAAGTTAAATGAAGTGCAAATTCAATCTATTGTGTATATTGTAATTGATTACAGAAGCCAAAATGCAGTTTGAGGATATTTACGAGTGAAATCTGCAAATGTAATCAGTCCGTCCTTTCTTTATAAGCCATTTTAACCTGTTTGAATGTTTCCTGAATTGAGTCTGATGTTGTGGCTTTGCTCACTTATACATATCAGACAAACGGTGTACTGTCCCTTCAAGTGTCCCTTAACCAATTAGTCTTGGTATTCACGCTTCTGAGTCTGGTCACATGATCTCTGAAAAACAGGGGGAATGACCTTAGTTTAGGAGCTTTACGTTTGAGTGCTCCCACAGTCAATTTATCCAATGCTGAAGTCTTACATCAAACCCCACTGATGGTTTGAAATTTCCCCAAATTTAGCAGAAGAATGTAAATGATGCCAATTAGACACTTTTATAGCTATTCTTAAACCATTGACAGAAGTTTAAAAGGTCATGTGGTTGGTGGTTTTAGATTTAAAGGAGTTGTTTTCATGGGAGCAGCTCTCTAATTGGCCTTTCCATTCACGATATTGTTCTCCATCACGTCACTCTGTTTTAATGCCTAGCAATATATAAAACACCTTGTCGCTTATCGTTGTCAATATCAATTGCTAAATTATTATAAAGAAAATGTGTGTATATTTTTTTTTTGTTTCCATTTGAAATCTCTTGAATGAAAAAGATGTCGGATGGACAATGAGGAACATTTCTAAACGTTTTAACTTGAAATCAAATATACTGTAAATAAATACACAATTTTTACTCTTTCTATCCTTGTGTAGGAAATTTTGAATGTCTGCCAACTTTGAGCTTGAATTCTGTACCTTTCCTCACCTGAATTAAAAACATGAGAACATTTTGTGTAAATAGAAACATTTTGAAAATAAAAGTGCTAAAAAAAATTCTTGGTAGAATTTCCTTTGTCCCATTTTTTACTGGGTGGGTGTTGCCTAGAAAAGTTGTTTTCTACAACAGATTAAAGGGGTCATATAATGTCATTTTTGTACAAGCTAATATGATTCTTTAGGGTCTAAATTAAAAGTTTGTAATATACTTTAATTAAAAATTCTCATTAGTATTGTAAGAAAACACTAATTTTACCTGGTCAAAAACAGCTCTGTTTTCAGCACTCCGTTCAAGTGCATGTGTCTTTAAATGATAATGAGTTTTGATCACCCCACCCCTCTGTTCTGTGCGTATGCAGTTTGTAACACAATAACCATAACGCGTTGTTCATTATAAACATGGGATTATGAATTATATTGAGAACGTCATACATAGAAAACATGCCGTAATGTACCTGAGTGTAAAAACAGCCGTATTCATCGTGAAGCGTGCAAGCGATTTGCAAAGATTAATATAAAGATTAATATAAAGGTTAATAAAACGTTACACTCACTTCAGTTCTTCTGGAGGTGTAGCAGGAACACGAATAGTTGGTACTGATCCTTTTTTCAGGAGCAGCGTCTTAGCAAATAACCAGGGGCCGGTTGCACCAGCTGTGCGTTTTGACGTAAATGAACACTAAGTAACGACTTGCGCACTTCTAAATATTTTTGCGTTGCACCATTAAACTTAGTTGAAGCGTAACTCTACGTATAAACTAAATATTTACGGCAGCCTCCGATCAGGAGTAACGGATGGAATAAAATATCAGACAGACTGAACTGCATCAATAAGCTCTTCTTTTACCTGACAGACTTCAATTCTTTAAACATATATGATTATTTATGCTGACATTTACACTCACTTACATTTTAAGAGAGAGAACATTATGTGAAAAGATTACTTTGTTAGCGGCTATCTTTAACACAAACCCATCCTAAACAGCACATCGCTGTGTGCATCGGTCCATGTTGTGCATGTCATAAATCAATAAACGTAATTTCTTATGTTTTTTGTATCAATATTTATTTATTGATCCTTATTCATTTCAAATACAGTTTCTGAATGTTATTTACATATAAAAACACTTATGCTATTCATGATCAAGTATTTAATGGAAACGTATTTTTACCGTTAGTAACGTGAGGCAAAAGAATGAAGGATAAACTGAAATTCACAGCATTTCAACACAACATCTGCTCACGTATTTGAAGGATGCTATTGGATCATCGAGGCTAAACGTCATATTATGCGACTACGCATTACTTTATGGAGAGCTTACGACCTACTAGCTACGTTCTGCCTTACGAACAAATGGTGCAACGGAATAAAGTTCAGAGTTAGTTACAAACTAGCTAGTAGTTACTAAGCCTCTAGTGTGGACTTTACGTTCCAATTTAAGAAAGAACTTACGAACGGCTGGTGCAACCCTACCCAGCTTTTTACTGACCCTCGTTTGTAAAGCAGTCTGGTGAAATGATTCGCGCAAACATGAAAGCATTGACGTTGATCGTGGGGAATATTCCCTTCGCAAACAAACTCAGCCACTGCGTCTTCAGCTGTACGGATTTAGGAACATCATCAACATGACTGCTGTGTTCATTATTGCACCGAAGAACAGAACACCACCACAATCGCTTAGAAGCCATTCAACTCAGTGCTCCAGCTATCAACACCGAACGCGCCGGTCGCCGCGTGCTATGATTGACAGCTCGCTCACGAGGGCGCGAGGGCGGGTCTGTGTTGAAACGCTCCTGTCAATCAACCATCGTGGGCGGGGCGTCGATTTTGTGACGTCACAAAATCGAACAGCTTGATTTGAGGAATTAGTGTAGGAAGCATATAAGAAGATTAAAAAAACAACACTGGATGGATTTTTATCACTTTATGATGGTTGTGTACAGGCACTGCCAACACACATTTCAGTACAATCAACTTGTAAAAGTGCATGTACCATTATATGACCCCTTTAAATGCACCAGATATCATTTTAAATTAAATGTTAATTTTCTACTTTAAGAGTATTTTTGTGATTCACTTTTTTACATATTCAATCTGCACTCATCAAGCTATTTCATTTTCGACTGTTTAAGTGATGCATCATTTGCGGAGGAAATGACTGTTGTCTCTCTTCTTTGGAGCAGAGAGAGTGACGGAGTGGTGTGTTAAATGTAGCTCTAGGTTGTAACGGTTCATGTCCAGCTGTGGACTGTGTGTCTCGGTTCAGCTGGATTCCTTCTTCCCACACACCCACACACACACACACACACACACACACACACACACACACACACACACACACACACACACACACACACACACACACACACACACACACACACACACACACACACACACACACACACATACACCAACTGACAACGGGACCATGGAACTCAAACTCAAGATCATTTCTGTTTTCGCATGTGTGTTCGGGTTCACTTGAGAAGAACATCTGTGATTTTCTTCGGGTCGGTTTCCTGTCCGCCAAGATTTTCCTTTTTTTGAAAATAATCAAGTTTACATTTGAATGTGAGTGCGGAGAGAGATACAGAGATACAGGATGTGACCAAACAGTTGCATCATTCAAAAAGAGTCAGATTTCCTGTCGCAGTGGGATGACACTGGCATTAACATTCATAGTGTGAATCAATGCAGGAGGCAGAGGAGAAAAAGGGAAAAAGAAACCATAAGGGAAAAGCTGTGGATCTGAATGTCATATGAGGGTTTTTCCTTTAAAGCTGTGATGCACAGCAATAACACATTCCATTTCATTCTCCACCGAGCATAAACGCACTCTCACACACACACACTTTTTGTGTTTGATTTAGTGCACTTGGCGACCACTGCTGTCTTGCCCATACAAATTCGTAAGACAAACTTCACAGTACAACAATGTGAGTTATGTGTTTGTTCATTTTTACATTTTAGAATTAAGATCTGGCATCTGCTTGCCCTTCTCAGCGAATTTTATGTTGTTATTTTTAGATGCTATTTATTGAATTTCAGCCATTTTCCATTCACCATTCATCAGACCATTACTTTAATGGGATATATTGATTCAAAACATGGAATTCTGCTTAATTATAATGGTTACACTTTACTTCGATGGTCCACTTTAGACATTCTACTAACTAGGCTATAAGAAACTACATGTCAACTAACTAAGATTATTAGTAAACTCTTTGGTTAGGGTTAGGTTTTTGGGTTCAGGTTCGTAGAATAAGTTGACATGTAGTTGCTACTTATAGTCAGTAGAATGTCTGTTGCAGGAGCATCAAAATAAAGTGTTAGCAGATATTAAGCAGAGAGTCTACTAATACTCTACTGACTGGTAGTTGACATGTAGTTGCTACGTTACTTATAGTTATTAAAATGTCTAAAGTGGACTTTCATTTGCCCTTTTTTTAACATAAGTTGGGGACTCGGTTGTTGTCACAAATATACTTTTATTACTATTAAAAAATATTTCGGTTTTTCTGACAAGTTAGGGAGTGGCATTGGCCTCAACAAGCTCAATAGTTCCACTCTGTTATGAGAAAAATCCTAGTAATAATTTTAATATTGTCCTTTGCACAACATTGTGTGGTGTGGAGCAATGATATCTGATAGCTTTAGAGATTTTGCATTAATCTGAAACCCTGGCTTTGCGCTATTTTGAATGTAACAGGGTGGATACAAAACTCAAGATGATTGTAATTCCCTCACAAACCCGTCAATAGCAAAGTAAAGCTCGTCACTGGCTCTGATGCTGAGTCAGATGTTCCGTAAGCTATCCTGATGAGATGGAAATCAGCTTGGCCGAGGTGGCCATTGGAGCTTATGTAGGTCAAGAAGAGTGTGATACTGCTTATCTTGTAAACCCCTGCACTGAAATTTTCTCTCTCACAGAGCACAGATTGATCAGGTAGATACAGTATAACACACAGTCCCACCTTTAACTGGGAGAATACATGTGTGTGCTTTTTCTGAGATGGCTGATACTTATTAATGGCTGCAGTTTATGTACCTTAAAGATCCTGTAAAATGAAAAACTGTTATCAAATTTCTGGCTTGTAGTCCATTTGTTTGTTCTGAGGTCATCTATATGTTAGTCTACCCTGACAAGTTTACACAATTAACTTCAGATATACACAGAATTGATACATGGTTATACACATATTTCTGTCCAATCTGCACTCTCCATTTGTAGTTTGTGTGTCATCAGTTGAGCTTCGTTGTACTAACATTCATCCTTCATTTTCTTTCCTAACCATCAACTGGTTGCAAAGTAAGTGACCTCCGTACAAGCTGTCAAGTGTGGTTTTGTCCGGCTACGACTTGAACTAAAAGCTGTTGGCTAGTAATTGTTTATTTGTTCACTAAGAATATAGCTATTTTTGTGTCCTTGAACATGAGGAAAATGGAGGGTGAAACAGTTGGGATGGTGAGAAGAGGCCTAGTGATGTGAGAGGCCTAGAAACTACGTTTTTTGAAACTTTGATTCATTTGAACTAATTGCTTTGCAAAATGATTCACTGTTTCAAAGACGCCTGCTGGTTAGAACAGTGTAAATGCAACAAAATCTCAGCCCAAACATGCATAAAATCACTTTTACAAATCAGTACCAGCAACAGACAGCAATAGTGTCTGCCCAGATCTGTCCCACATCTGGTACACGTGGATTCCACACGGCCCAGATGTGGGCCGGATCAGGGCCGACACCATGTTGCTGTCTGGGATAAAATATCTATATAATAGGCCTATGTGTTATTTTATTAAATTGTAGGGCTTTTATTGTGTTTTATTTGAGATCCTGGTTAATCAGGCCAATAAGAGACTATTAACTACTACACTTTCATTTTATTATGCAATTGTGTCATTACAAATGTCTATAAATTGGATCTGAAATCAGGTAAAAACCATACAGACACTAGTTCATGGGTTCACAGAGATCGTCGCTCCATTGAAATTGTGAAACGTTTTGAAACAGTTATTATGTAACGAAGCTTCGTTTACTAAAATTATATGACTTTGGCAGTTTTATTCGCACTCCGAATCACTAGTTCGAAATGATTCACAAAGGTTTTGAAGCTTCACAAAGCAGTGTTTTTTGAAAGTGCCCATCGCTATAGACCATTGGGAGTAAAAGCCATGGTTATGTCATTGCAGTTGTGCGCGCATTGTGGTGGCAGGAACAAGTTGAGGAAAAAGGGCAAGATCCAGACAAAATGTCTTTGCCAAATTCCAAAATGCCAAAGTGCCTTTGGATGTCAGAATCGGAATGCAAAATAGATGGTCTCATTTTCATAGAATACCTTTGTCAAGACTAGACTGATAAAACCTGTGTCGATTACCCTACAATTAAAGCATGAATTTGATGTAAACAATAGATCTACATAATATTCACATATGCAGTTCATAGAGGGCATACTGAATTAGCCAAGCAGCAACCATCCGGTCTCTCTCTTGAATCCAACATGGAAGTGACTTAAACTGCAATTCATCGACTGGCCGCTAGAGACAGACTCCAAAAGAGAGTAAATCCCATGGACTTAAAATGGTCAACTTTACAGAATAAAAAAATATGTTTTCAGTCTGGTACAAAAAGTGGTTTTGATAGCTAATTTTGCCCTTCGTGAAAACTGTGAGCGGGGTGATTTTTTTTGTTATAACTCATCTGTTTAAATTATGTTAAGCCTTAAAGTTCTGCATAATTTAGGGCGTGGCCACTTGAGCGACAGGTGGATTGCTGCTGCTGTCACTACAAGCCTTTGTCTGCTGTCTGTTTGCCTATTTTCGGTTACCCGGGTGTGACGCGCGGTAACGCGCTGCCAAGATGGCGACGGCCGGCTCCGCCCAGTTTGGGCTTCAAAAATGCTGTTCAGAAGCCTATGGATGACCTCACGGACAACAATACATCCATATTTTTTTTACATGGTATTAGCCCTACAGTTATAGCATGAAATAACATTTAGGGCCCTATTTTAACGATCTAAGCGTATGGTCTAAAGCGCACGGCGCAAGTGCACTTACAGCGTTAGTTTAACGACGGAAAAAATGGTCAACGCACCCGGCTCATGATCTAAAAGGGTTGTCCCTATTCTCTTAATGAGTAATGGGTGTGTTTTGGGCGTAATGTGCAAAAAAACAATCAGAATGTAATTTCCCATTCTCTTTAAAAGCCAGTTGCGCTCGCACCATGGCGGATTCGCTATTTACATGACGAAATTTTCAAGCGGAAAAACTGAACGCTTCTCCAGAAAGGAAACTGATCTGCTCTTGCGCAAGGTTAAAGCGTGCGAATAGACCATCTATGGGCATTGTGGACCCGCCTATAGACCTTATGTAGCCCCGCCCCTTTTCAGCGCTGCACTCGTTGTCTTTTGTCTTCTGGTCTGTATTTTCACAGCGATCTTGCGTGTTTATTAATGAACGGCTTGTTTTAAAATCTTCCCGGTCGACTGACATTTGTTAAGACATCTGCTTTAAACATTACAGTCCTCATGATAACTTTCGTTAACTTTACATTAAGTAAATCCACTTCAAAAGCTAATTAGTCCTGGAAAGCAATGCCATAGAAATATACAGAGCGACCGCAAAAACGGAAGTTAAAAGACAATATTCTAAAGATAGCTGTGCCCTTGTTTCTCTGGCGCATAAGGTCTATAGGCAAACAAAATTGGCGCAAATTGGCGCAAATGCATTTGCTATTTAAACAACATGGCGCAGGACGTGAAAATGATAACTGCGTCAGGCTGAAACTAGCAAAAAACATTTGCCTGGCGCTGCATACCTATAACATTTTCTACAACAAGTTTATATCTCGCAGTTTGGGCTTTATAACTCACAGTTGTGAGTTTGTCTCACAATTATGAAAATAACTGCATGATATAAACTTGCAAGTCTGAGAATTGTAAGTTTATATCTCAGTTCAGATATTTCTTGTCAAAATTGTGAGATAAATTGTGTAAAATATCTGCCGATTCCTCTTAATGATCATGTATTTAAGGCAGCAGTACTTGAAATCCCAGAGTGCCGAGTCTGTAAACCTCCCCTTAAGACCAAACCCAATTCTCAAGCTTAGCTGCTATAGTGCTATCAGTGCTTTGACCTGCTAGGCAGAGATCCCACGAGACTGAAACCCTCCACCCAAATCAATCATACTCTACACTAATGCAGAGGTCATTCTGGAGGAGGAAAGCTGGGAAATGAGAGCGTCCCTGTTGACTGCAGCAAACTTACTAGGAAAGAGCCAGCAGAAGCTATACAGGCATGCAGCCTGTGTATTTCTGTGATTGGTAAGTTATTTCTGCTGTAGTCTGCTTTGCATCTACATATGTTCGCAAGCAAACGATTAATGACACACACAACAAGGTAAACGAATTAAGCAAACAAATAATGGCAGGCATCAAATGAAGCCAGCGTGTTTTGTGCGTTTGAAACAGTTCCAGTCGGCTGTAATTACTCTGCCAGATCACATCAGTCAGCCGTCACACTGATGGAAGGCGGATAAAATACAAACACAGGATGCAGGCAAACAGTCGCCTCAGATTATGAGTGAACCTGACCTGGAAATATCGTTCTCCGTTCCCCGTCGCTCTGAGGGAAAGTGCGCTGAGATATTACTGAGGTATGTTTTGGCCACAGCGCTCTATTTGAAGGAAGGGTGTGCGTTTCCTAAGGGTGAAAGTGGGAAAAACAAGCAGGTTCTGCACTCAGTAAACATAAGCTTGATAGCCACGTGACCACTCTGTGACTGAAAACTGTTTTGTTATGCAGAAGTGTAAAAAAACGCCCAGAGGAACATCTTATGGTGCAGAGGGTTTTTTGATAGCTTAGGAGATTTAATGGAGTTCTGAGTTGGTTTATTTCAACACAATCTCATGTCAATTCATTACTATTTGACGGTTTGCCGAGTTGGTGACTAATTCGTATGAATTTGCATGACCTCATGGGTACGTTTTAGTACGATCTGCTTACACGATGGTAGCTTTAGGGGTGGAGCTTCATGCATACTTTTTTTTTTCTAAAATTCATACGTTTTTGTATGAATCACATTGTGCAAGTTCATACGAAATTGCCACCTCGTAACATTTTTACGTTTTCTCATGAGATTGGGTTGTTTATTATTTTAGTAATCACATGGGTCTCAGATATTTCCTTTTATTTTTTTATTTTTACTTTTATTTTACAACAAATAAAAGAATTCAAATAGCATAGTTCAGATTATTTAAGTCTTGAAAGATTCTGATGAGAGATGTTTTAGTTGGTTTGACAGGGTTATGGTTAGCTAAAACTATTTAAAAAAAAATGAAATAAAATATAAATATTAGATGAAAAATTTAAACTAAACATAGCCTACATTTAAAAAAATGCTTTGGCACTAAAGTTTAAGTACTAAAAGTCCTACCTAGAATTTAAATAAAATGAAAACAGAAATTAAACAGAAATAAAAATTAATTAAACCTAAACAGTATATATTAAATAGTAATATTAAAAAACTATAAAAATGATAAAATAATTAAAAATCAAAGCTAATTCAAATAGTAAAATAGTATATAAATAATACCGTAATAACATTATTCGTCATTTTGGCCACACACTTTGGCAAATCTGAGCCCTTTTTTGAGGCATTTTTGAGATCTATTCTGAAACTTTAGAGAAGAATTTTACCCCAAGAGTCTAATCAGAGAGTCTTCCATTTGCTCTCCATTTACTGTCATTATTGTCTAGAAGAAACGACTGAGATAAAAATATGTCATTTGTTAATTGTCTTTCCTGTGGGTGTTGTCACTATAAGACTTTATTTGTAAAAGAGGCTGATAAAACAGAAATTGCAAATCAGGTCAGATGAGTTAAAAGACAAGATGGGAGGAAAGACACAGAGAAATCTGGAGAGTCCCAGACAGGAAAAGGACTCATTGCACTTCACAAGACCAAACAGAATCATGGTAATTAACATCAACCCATAATTAGAGCTGTTATTGTGTGATTACAGTGCAGCAGATACATGACCGGTCCCTACACAGACTACACAACTACACTCCAGAGATTAGGGTACAACATTAAACATTATGTTAACCACATCACTTTTAGGGATTAAGCTAGTTTGAACTCCACTCAACCTCTGCCGGGTGTTCAAGTCTCTGCCACTCATTCTCTCTCTCTCTGTTTCTTGCCAAAAATGCCATCCTGCTGTGCCAGGAAATCTGGGTCAATGGCAGAAGTGGCAGAAGGAAAAAAGAAAGAACCAGAGAGAGACAGATCTTTTGCTCTCTCTAGGGGAATTTTAGAGTCTTAGGAAATCTACTTTTTCATGCAATTATCACATGGAGCAACACATTATTTCTATCTCACCCTCACATTGATCGCAAGGAATGGCTGCATTTTGTTCGGTGTAATGCATTAAATATTCAACACAGAGTAATCTTGTTGTAAAATATGCATAAAGTGTATATTACATGCCAGACATTAATCTTCAGTCGTGGATTCAAAATATGAAATTCGATCCTAGGAATTCTACTCTATTATTACATGTTTTAAACAGTAGTACACCACATTACTGTCACATGACCTCATCATGTTACAAGTGAGCATTATAGAGGCACCCAGTAGTCTTAAAAAAAACTATTAGTTTACATTTTACTTATTTATCACACTGGAAATTAAAGGTCAAGTGGCAAACAGGTATTCTATGCATACATTCACAATATTTTTACTATATAACCTACTGCAGAAATAGTATGCGTGCAATGTTTGTATGCTATTTTAGTATCCTTGGTTCAGGTACTCATTCTGGATCTTGAAGCGCTGGTGGTCTGTACATTAGCCCCACATACATAATGCATTTAGCTGACACCACCTGTGCCTCATACAGTCATTATAATAGAGAAACAGAGCACTGATAAACATTTGATGAAATATTTTATGTAAATGTCTTTACTGTTACTTTTGTTAAATTTAATGCATCTTTGCTGAATACAAGGGCACGCACGCGCACACACACACACACACACACACACACACACACACACACACACACACACACACACACACACACACACACACACACACACACACACACACACACACTTACTGACCTCCACACTTTTTTAGCACAGTTTCTGTATGTGATGGTGTTGGCTCTTCTGACTCTCTGTAGAGAGATCTGCCAGGTGTTCCTCATAATTAATTCATCACAGGTTTGCTGTGGACATATTTAGACTGAAACGCAATAGAGAGACACAAAAGGGAATGGTCATAATGAAAATACTGACAGTGACAGCATTATAATGTTTTCTAATGTGTTTTCAGATGCTCCTCTATATCTTTCTCTCTTTGAGCATGAACTGACACAATGTTATCGATAAATACATAATTCAGGTAAACGCAGGCATTTAAAGATCAAGGCTGTGCATGCATTAGGCATTCCTTGTCCTGGTCACTCGCATACTAATATAGTCACACACAGCTGCAATATGCAAATACAGAATTAGATATAATAACCCCCCTACCATTTGTGCATGCAATTAAACTAAAGGCGAGAGAGGATGTGCTATATTTTTGGACTATTTGAATTGCTTTCAATTGCACTGTTTTACTGAGTGCCAAAAACACACACAACTGTTATTATCCACACTGTCCTTTCATTCCCGTAAGGGTTATTTGCTGTGAAGGCCACGCAGTCAAAAAGACTAAGAGTAGAGTGCAATATGAGATGAGTATATGAATATGAATAAGGAAAAGAACAAGAAGAGTGAAAAGAGAAGCTGATTCCTTCTGCTAAAGTGTCTTTTCTGAGGTTTGAATGCTTCAGTAGTGAACAGCAGCGTGCCACTGAATGTGATGCTGTAGCTAAGAGCTTTTCCTTTTCTAAGTGGTGGGTGTAAAGAGCTTCATGAGCGCAACGTCTCTATCGAACCAGTCAGGCATGAAGGACAAATTACATTATGACATGTCTAACCTCTGACATGAAGATATTCACTTCATCACATGACACTTTTGAAAGATTTGAAATGAAATAAAGCCAAATTCACTCTGCAATCCTGCTTTTCAAAACAGTGCAGCAGTTCTGGCATTGAGCTTTGGATTCAGATGGTGAATTTCCCTGTCTTACAAGGGGAGATAGAGAAGAGAGAGGTAAAGGTGATGGTTGGGGTTACGTCCCACTGAAAAGATAAAGGAGATGTTTAATCTCCCCACGCTCGCCTCACCCACCCTTGACCCCAAAGACATGCATCTCTCTTTCTATCCATTCAGAATGTCACAAAACCACCTGGCATGACGCTGCTTGTTTGATACATCCATCTCTCTGTCATTTCCAGGTTATGATCTGCTGAACCACACCAGTTTGACCAGTCATAAATCATACGTTTAATCAGCCTTACACATTCTATTAAATTAATAACAATAATAACAATAACCTTTAAATGCATGTATGTTTCACCAATCACTGTTACATATTCAGGTCTTTAGAGACCCGGATCTATATCTAACACAGATAGATCTCTACCTGCCTTGATACTATAAAACTCTCCTGATAGTAGTTTAAGAATTACAGAAGAATAAAATAAAGCATATTTGTACCTTTTGGAGCTTGGAAGGGTTCAGTTTGAGCAGATGTTTTATACCATCATCACTGTTTTCGTCAGAGCTCATTTTCCAGTACATTCAGCATCTGGCTCATATTCACAATCTCAAACATATTCTCAAAAACTATTCAATATTTTGATCGCTGACAGCTTCTTCACCAAATCCATCATTAAGTTACAGTGACAGTAATATTTGATTGCGTTCAGTACTTCCTCTGCAGTAAATCACTGAGTCATTTCGAGTTTTGCTGATGATACTTCCTATTCTTTTGTTTTCTGCCTGCAGTGACTATGAGTGAAACTTCACTTCATCATTGTGTATGAGACATTGCCACCTTGCAAAATACAGGTGAATTGCACTTATTCAGTCATAGGATATATAATTATTGTTGTTGTTACGTCCCTAAAGTGGCTAAGGGCATGAGGGAACACAACATAAAATAAATGAATGAATTCCCGAATCTTTTAACCCTGGTAGACGTGATCAAGGTGCTGGTGCAAAAAGAACACAGTTTAAATTGAGAAAAGGGACATATTTATTCACAATAATGTGCGCAAAAGAGACCGACTAAAATAAAAAAACAAATACCGTTCACGGGGAGTAGGAACCTGAGCTGGGCTAAATCAAAAAAGAAATAAAACAAAACCCACATTTTAACTACAACCCCTTCCCAATAAACTACTAACGCAACAAGAAAAGAAAAATACAACAAACAAAATAAAGTCTTTTGCGTTCAACACACCCTACCTAATCTATACTTATTAAGAAAACTCAAAACATACAATAGTCGCTCCTTACCTAGTGTGTTAACAATGAAATAACTAATAAAGGAAAAATAAAGATTCAAAGTTTCAACTTAATACAAAAACAACAAAAAAAAAAACTATTGGCAAAAATCCTACAGGCAAACAAAGAATTATAACAAAAAACAAGACACGCCAACAACACAGCATGACAGAACAAAAGAATCAGCTCCCTCCTTCCTCAGAGCACGTAACAGTTGTGCAGAAAAATATATACTTACACTGTTACTCACCTTGGGTCGTTAGCGACCCATACAATTTTTACAAAAAATGAATGGGAAAACAGGCATTCTTTTATAATTGTATTATTTTTCTTGTTATATTGTTTATAATGTATTGATTGAGGAGTGCTAAGAAGGTTGATATCTAAATCATTAACGAGGAGGATGGTGAATGACGTCCTGGGTCACTAAAGACCCGAGGTATGCGTTTAAGGGGTAAAAATTATGTATAATTAAAATAATAAATTACTAAGCATTCACACTGTAAAAATGACTTTCTGAATTTGTATATGGGAATTATCTTCAGCCAGTTGCTTTCATAAATCTCTACTGTGATTGTGATTGGCCCACAAACACCTTGCATATCTGTTGTATTTATGGCAAACTCAGTGAACCTGAATTATTAATGAAAAACATCCAAATAAAGAAGATTAAATGCTTATGATAAAGTTAAGACAAAGCACCTTTTGAAAAAATAAAATAAAAATTGATGTACTGGGTGAAATTGTAAGATAATTTCACATTTCCATTTCAATTTACAATTTGATTTCATCAACACATGCAAACACAAAACAAACAAATGAAAACCTGATATCAACATCTACCAGGCCTGCAGTCATCTACTATGATTAATAACCTCTCTTCATTACAGAAATCTCATTAGTCAGTGTCAATTCAATGTATTTGAACAGGACAAAACGCAACATTCTGCCCTGACCTCGAGCAACGCTAAAGCCCATTGCTGATAACAGAAAGAGACAGACGAAGAAAGATAGCAGGAGCGATAGCTACAGTTCTGATAAAGTAGGACAATCTCAACCTCTGCAGAGGAGACGGGAGACTCTCCCATCCATCACACACACTCTTCACAGCTCATTACTGGGGAATACCCTGCATTCACTAACTAAAGCTTTTATATAATCCCTGTGTGCATGGTGGACAGTAACAAAGTACATTTACTTGAGTACTGTACTTAAGTACACTTTTTGAGTATCTGTACTTTACTTGAGTATTATTTTTTCTGGAAACTTTTCACTTTAACCTCACTACATTTGAAAGACAAATATCATACTTTTTACTCCACTACAATTCTGTCAAGGTCCTTGAGTGGAAAGTAGTAACATCAGATGATTTTGGTTGCAGGGGTTGCATTTTGGTTGGAAATGAAAGTCGGATTGACATCAGAACCAGACGTCACATTGACGTCAACATCCAACGTCGGACAGGCGTTGGATTTTGGTTGGAAATGAAAGTCGTCAGAACACGACTGATGTTAAATATATAATATTTATATTATCACTGACATCAACACGATTTGAATTTTCAACCACAATACAACGTCTGTCTAACATTGGAGATTAATGCCAAACTGGCATTGGATTCTGACATCCACCTGATTTTCATTTTCAACGTTGGGTTTGGTCTTCTAAATGCGAATTTTGTCATTGTTTTGGAGCACACTAGCTTATAGAAGTAAGGCTAACATATTCATACTATAAGTCAAAAAAATGTAACAGCCATTTGGGTGTCCGAAACCATTGTGGAGGTTATTGACATGTAACGGAGTAATATTTGACCGGTAGTATCTGTACTTTCAAGTAAGGAAGTTGTGTACTTTGTCCACCCTTGCCTGTGTTTCCTGCAGCATTGGCCATTTTTCAAAACATGCAAATGTTCATCAGCACAATAATGTTTTGCAGGTGCATGTTATTGTGGTACATAGAATCAAATTCAAGGAGAAAGGAGAAAGGAGAAAGTAAAAGTCCCTTCAGACAAAAAATTCATTCGGAAGAAACACTTTGCAGAAATGTATCTTACAAATCTCTTTCAGACACTTGCCATTTTTACTTTTCTAACATAACACAGCCATCATTTCAAGTTTCTCTCTCTGTCAGGCATTTTCTTACTCTTCGCCTCATCGTCTTGCACCTTCAGTGTCATAAACAGACGGGAATATTCCACAGACAGCATCTTTAGCACAACACTTTTCACTATTTATGATTGAAGATTCAGTTTAGTTTAAGTTCAAGTTAAAGTTCAGTTTAGGCTTAGTTTGTTTACTAACCCTCAGCATCTCTTATTAACCTCATTTGAATTTACAGATAAAATGATAATCATTTGCTTCACAGCACCGACTCTGATGATTCTACAGTAATTCATTTTCATGCCCTTTAAATTTATTGTTTGGGTTTGCACCAACAAGGGAGGCAGCAGATGTGTCAGCTTCTCACTTACAGCAGGAATCCATTCTGTGAGTGTGTGTGTGTGTGTTGTGTGGAAACCGAGCGGGAGGTGCCTTCATCTGCAGCGGTTTCATTCGCACGGTGTTAATTAGAATGTGGAAAACAAAACCCCATGTGAAAACTAATTTTAGAGCAAAGAGACCATGTCCTTTCTCACACACTGATGCATTCAAAAACAAGAAGTCTTAGAAAAATAGAAAGCATTTTGTTACAAACATTTGTGACAAGGAAACATTTTAGGGTGATCATAATTCATGAGGAAAACGTTGAGCATCTTAACGTGAGCCCTTCAGCTAATAAATAAATAAATAAATAAGAATTTTTTCCATTCATTTTTTTTCAAAGATTTTTAAAAAGTCTTTGTTAAAACGTTATAAGCCATGAACCATTGCAACCAGCTACGAGGCGAATCACATTACAGACTTTGATTTGAAGCAAAGTTTTTGAAAATCGGACAAAAATACGAAGGTACAAGACTGTGTACTTACCAGCCTTAGTGAAAGCATTGCAGTGAACAGCATTATCGAATTAAAAACAGAGAAATATAAAACTTTTCATGTACAAATGTTGATAAAACAATATATTTTAAGTTTATTGCAAAAACTTATAAGTGTTTCATGGGAGTGGGAGGAGCTAATGAGCTCTTTTGTCTTGTTTTGATTTAAAAGTTTCCCTATGGAGAAAATGAATGGAGTTTTTACTTCCGGAACTGACTGTTGCACTCTATAATAATTAATTATAATAATAATAATTAATCATTGACCTGCTTCAGACACTATACTTCATCATTATTACATCTGTTGTTCAAGAAAACCCAAAAGTGGCCACTTCACAGTTCAATACTGCCGCCCATGGATTGCTTTCTCTCAAACTGAACATAAGCCCTACTCTCTCTCTTTGTGCACCCCTCATCTATTTCCCTCCGGTGCCCTGTCCTTGTTTCCATGGAAACAGTTGTCAACGTGGAGGGAGCAACGTGGCAGGATACAACAGCAGATATTTCCCAGCATGCACTGGCGCTAATGGAGGAGAATCCCATGATGGGATTCGTCTGTGCATGCGAGGCTGTTCATTGGTGGTGGTAATGTTATGATAAATAGCTGCATCACCTTAGCAATTGCCATGAGTGAGTGAGTCAGGTCACCTTCAACACTAGTGTGTGCTCCTGATGTCCTTGAAATCTGCAACACCTACATTGCTTTTAACAGAATAATAAAAACACACACACAAAACATTTTGACACTTCCAAAAGCACCCTGGACATGTACAATATTCACAACATTCTACCCATTAATGCATAATATAATTGTATAGCCCTCGCAATTTCAAATGCTTTATTTATTCCATTATCTGTCGTTACTCAAACATTCAGTGATTTTAATTATGAATACATCACAGTGATTAATAACTAACAGAAACAGAAAAGAACACATCTGAATAATGCACTGAAGGCAAATGTATTCGGTTGCACTTTAGTTTAGGGTCCATTTCTCACTATTAACTAGTTGCTTATTATCATGCATATTTACTAGGATTTTGGCTGTTTATTAGTACTTATAAATCACATAATAATGTCTTATTCTGCACGACAATATTCTACATCCCTCCTACCCAGTACCTAAACAGAAAAAACATCAATTTCCATACAGGTCAATCACAGGGTAACAACCTGACACACACTCCAATCAAACTCCAGTGCCATCAGATCCACATTCTCATTAAAAATAGAGACAGGTATCAGTCGAAATCTCTTGGCTCTATCATGACTGATTAGAAATTCATGAGTGATGGTCAAGTTTAAGCTCTGAGAGTTCCGAGAGATGAAGAAAATACCCGGAGGAGATTTAATATACAACAATCACTTCAACAACACAGCAATGATGAGGTGGAGCAGTATACGCACTCTTCTACTGTTAGAAGTATGAGATGTGTGTGGGCTGTTCTCTTATTATTACAGCGAATAAGGGAGGAGAGAAGTCTCCTTAAAGAGTCTTGGTAATCTGGCACTTTTATATATCAAATGATCGCCCACACATGCTCGGCGCTGAAAGCCTTTTCAGCTCAAAGAAAAGGAAAGTGGAATAGGTGACAGGTGAACAAGACAGGCTGAAGAAGAAAGAGAATCTGAGAGTGTGCTTGGGAAGGAAAAGAGAGTTTTAGACGCTTGATTGAGGCTCTTATGTAAAAGGCATTCTTTTTGTGTGTGCCATTCTCACTCCCCATACACAAAAGAAATATATTTTAAATATATTTTCAGGATATATTTTGGAATATATGCAAATATTTGAAATTGGCCCAATAAATATATTTCATACTTATATTTCACATATTTTTGTTATATTTCAGAATATATTTCAATGTATTTTTTTTCTGTATGGGCCCCCAAAAGTGAAAAAAATATATGTGGCATATATTCCAAATACATTGAAATATATTCTGAAATATAACAAAAATATATGAAATATAAGTAGGCTATGAAATATATTTATTGGGCCAAATATTTGCATATATTCCAAAATATATCCTGAAAACATATTTCAAATATATTTATTTTGTGTATGGGTCTGTTCAAGAGATGCTAATGTTAAACAGGGAGAGCGGAGTGTTGTAACTTATGTAAAATTTCACATCTGGTTTATAATTTGATTTGTGAATATTTTAAACTGGTATTAATCATCAGAATCATCAGCATTTCATTTACAAGGTAAAAACACCAAGAAATATCATGACTACACAGAGAGAGGAAGGGTTGTAAAATGTTCTAATGTACTTCTACAGGACCAAGCAAATAAGAAAAAAACTAATATTTTAATAGTAAATTTGATTATGACAATAAACTGCCCATATTTTCTGTTCGTGTTACAATCCACATGGGTGTGAATTTGTTCACAGCTTAGGATAAGATTCACACTTTTCAAAAGTTAGAGCTCAGTAAAAAAAATTGATCAAATCAATGTGGCCTAGGTAAATCTAAGAGACTTCTTTCAAAAACACTAAAAATGTTTGTATCAAAATCAAATGTTTGAACAGTAAATGTTGAAACAACTTTGATGTGTAGCAGACAAATATGTGAATATTTTATTAAGGTTTGATAAAAAAAAAACCCACCATCATCATGTGTTTTGTGTTTGTGTAGTACTTGCATTAAAGTTCAATAAGATGGCACACCTTTTTCGCAGTGCATATTTTAGTCAGGAGAGGAAGTGAAAATGTCAAGCGCCCCTCAGGTCCCTCTCACAGCGTCCTCACCACCAGCTGGGCTGAGCTAATGCACTGCTGAAACACACACACACACACACCTTTCTCTCACATTCCGTCAGCCAGCAGAGAAAAGCTCAAAATAAAAAGCTAAAATAAACCCAGCTGCTCTTTCAGAGTTTAGTCTCATCCTCCTGTCATCTGCATGCACTAAAGAATCACGACCCCTCCTGACCTCACTACACCAGTGATGCTGTCAGATCAGAGCTCTGATTGGAGGACAGGTCTCTCTCTCTGTGTGTGTGTGTGTGTGTGTGTGTGTGTGTGTGTGTGTGTGTGTGTGTGTGTCTGCTGGCCTGTCTGACAGTCACTGACCTTTTGATTCACATGACTTTCCACTGGACATGAGAGACACACTCTTCAGTATTTAACATCAGCACTTCCTTATCTCTGGGGGGTGTGTGTGTGTGTGTGTGTGTGTGTGTGTGTGTGTGTGCAGGACAAACTACAGTATGTCTTCTGTGATGAAGCATTGATGCTTTGATGGTGAGAAAGATAAGAAAAAAAGAGCCACAGTCACTCTTCTACCAAATCACAATCCAACAGGACAATATAAAATGTCATATATATACAGTATTTATAAGATTAATGACTTATTTTATAAATATCAGTATAGCACTCTAAAATCACAAATAAACGTCCTTTACTAAAAGGTCACGTACTGTATTAAATTAATTACTCTACCAGGATCAATGGACAGTGCACACAAATGGGTTTCAATGTCACTATGACCTTCACCACTATGCACTTTGAAAATGTATGATTTCAGTCATACTAATACAAGAAGTCTTTATAAAATGGCATTTAAACACTGTAGTCCGACTACATAAAAACCTGCCGTCGCCTGATTACAACTGCATGTAAACCATTTGCAGTTTTCAAATTTAGCATTTTATGTGTAGCATTTAAAATCTTGTACCTTCCAAAAACAGGACAAACAACAAACAGAACAGATCCACATGAGCTGGACTGACAGTTTTCTCTTTTATTTCATCTGTCTGGGGTTCTCTGAACTCTCAGTAGGGAATTTCTATGGAAAAGAGACAGATGGTACATCAATATTCCTCTCACTCACTTTCTCTTTCTTTTATACATCTCTCTAATTAGCTGAGATCAGCTAATTGCATTGGTCAAGGTCGAGATTTTATATTTAATTTTGAAGGAAAGCTTAAATATTACTACTAATTATTCTTAACCTTTATTAAACTTCAACTGCAACTCAACAGACATCGTTTGAGTTACAGACATGAATGATACCTCAAATCATGTGGCTTGTTAAGATTAGTTTGATATAATTTTCCCCAAAATTCGACTTGCGATTTTGAATTTATGGGACGCTTGTTTGAAAATACAGTAAAAACAGTAATATTGTGAAATATTGTTACAATTTAAAATAGATGTTTTATATTGTAATATAATATAATTCATTCCTGTGATGTCAAAGCTGAATTTTCAGCATCATTACTCCAGTCTGCAGTGTCACATGATCCTTCAGAAATCATTCTAATATGATGATTTGATGCTTAAAGGGTTAGTTCACCCAAAAATGAAAATTCTGTCAGTAATTAACGTTACTCACCCTCATGTTGTTCCAACCCTGTAAGACTTTCGTTCATCTTCGGAACACAAATTAAGATATTTTTGATGAAATATGAGAGCTGTCTCACTCCTCCACAGGCTTCTAAGACACTATAACTTGTTGGCCCAGAAAATGTATTAAAGACATTGTTAATATAGTCCAAGTGACTCCAGTGGCTCAATCTTAAGTTTATAAAGTGACGAGAATACTTTTTGTGCGCAAAAACAAACAAAAATAACGACTTTATTCCACTATTCATTTCCTTCTCTCTGGACCTCGAGTTTTTTTAACGTAGTGTAATAGCGTATAATAGCGTTTCACGTCACTACGTATAACACATGACCAGAGTCGCCCAATAGTGAGCCTACGTGGTGACGTGAAACACAGACGCGCTACGCTATTACACTAGGTAAAAAAACTCGAGGTCCAGAGAGAAGGAAATGAAAAGTGGAATAAAGTCGTTATTTTTGTTTGTTTTGCGCACAAAAAGTATTCTCGTCGCTTTATAAACTTAAGATTGAGCCACTGCAGTCACTTGGACTATATTAACAATGTCTTTAATACATTTTCTGGGCCAGCAAGTTAAGGTGTCCATAAGCCTGTGGAGGAGTGATCCAGCACTCAGATTTCATCAAAAATATTTTAATTTGTGTTTCGAAGATGAACGAAAGTCTTACGGGTTTGGAACAACATGAGGGTGAGTATTACTGACAGAATTTTCATTTTTGGGTGAACTAACCCTTTAATAAACATTTCTGATTATTATCAATGTTGAAAACATATGTGCTACTAAATATTTGTGTAGAAATCATGCTACATTTTTTCAGGATTCTTTGTTAAATATATATCAAAAACAGCATTTATTTGGAAAATAAATCTTTTGTAACATTATAAATGTATTTACTGTCACTTTTAATCAATTTAATGGTTCCTTGCTAAATTAAAGTATTACTTTTTTTAAATAATAATAATGATAATAATCTTACTGACTCCAAACTTTAATGCCTCTTTTTCTCTGTCTTAAAACAGAAAATAATGCACGATATTTATAAGACAAACACATAAAAGCTCACACGTACTGAATGCCACTAATGTACTGTAAAACACAGGGACCGGTTAAATGGCATAAAGCGAGAGAGATCAAACATGCTGTAAATCAAGCAATCTATAACACTGTAATCCTGAGAGATTTTTCACAGGCGCAAACCCTCATTTCACCTAGTGCTTTAAACAACAGCGTGTCTGTAAATCTGTATAGGATAACCAGGTAGAATCAATACTAGGTTTTTCATCACTGTTCAGAACGGCGGCTATTCGACAGTAAATTTGACCCTTTCCTGGCTTTTTATCTCTCACAGACATTAACAATGCCATCACTCAGCACAGCAGTCAATAGGAGCTAAAAGTCAGATATATGTTACTGCTGGACACCTCCTCACATCTATCCTCCTCCATGCGCACTTGTCTGTAATATCAGACGAAGTGCTGAAAACACACAGGCTGTTCGATACAGGCTTGTAACTCAGAGACGGACCTAATGACTGGAACTTCAGAGGCGTTTCTGGGAAATCGTGGTGTGCCCATTCAGCCGAGAGAGTGTCTTCACTACTGGGACTGATTAATTGATGCTATTTTTGAGACCCCAAAGAATAATTTTTATCATTTATTATACGGTAAATCTTTTCACAGTCATTGACTAAAGAAATTACACATTTATTCTTGATTGGTGCTTATACTTTTCTACTTTTATTGCACTGTGCAGTGAACTAGGCCTTTATATTTTTATAAGAAAGAGTGAGTGATACATAGGTTGCTTCTACAGTAGGAGTCTGCACATTTCTATAGGTTGCATTTCTTTCAGATTTCCCCCTGACACACAGAGCAGCTCCTCTGTTGAAACACACTGAGATGATTCAGCTTCGGATTGCCCCTAAAAGCCATCTTTAGTGTGTCAGTGAAAGATCTGAAACAAAAATGAAAGGAACAATACAGAACAATAATCATTTATAAAGCACATTTAAAAACAACCAAGGCTGACCAAAGTGCAATAAAGGAATAAATCTAAGAACATAGAAATAGTAAACAAATATTTAAACCTATGGTCAAGGAGTATTGAAAGCTTGTTGAGAGGTTTATAAACATATATTAGAATTTTAAAATCGATTTTATATTTGACAGGTAGCCAGTGCAGTGCAGATAAAATAGGAGTTACCGGCTCAAACTTATGTGTACTAGTGAGGCTGTAGACGGAAGAGGGAAGACTGAGAGACACCATAATAAAGTGAATTACAATAATCTAGATGAGATGTTTGCAAAAGTACAGTTTGGGAGTTATGCTGGGATAAAAAGGGTTTCACTTTAGAGAGTTGGTGAAGGTGAAAAAAAAAAACATGATTTTACAACAGTACTGATCTGTTAATCAAATTTTAGGTTGTGATCAAACAGAACGCCTAGTTTCTAGTGCAGTGAGTTTCATATGGGGCAAGATAACAACGGTCAACATCCACCACACAGTTTTCCTTAGGCCCAAATAGAATAATAAGTTTTATTTTTGTTTTAAATTTAGGAAAGCCAAAGCTTGAGTTCTTTTAAACAGGCCAACAGTGGTTGTAAACTGTTTTAATCATTATGTTTTAAAGGAAAATAGATCTGGGTATCATCAGTGTATAGATGAAAGGATACTCTGTACTTATTAAAAATGGGAGCCAAAGGTAGCACGTACCGGGCAAACAATACTGGCCCGAGGATTGATCCCTGTGGGACTCCACAATTAAGAGGCATATTAGAGTTGGAATGATGACCAACACGGACACTGAACCATCTCATCAGGTTGTGCCACTGAGACCCACAGATATCTCCAGGTTCGAATAAGAGGTTTGATGGAAAAATTTGCAGTTAAACCAGAGAAAGATGTTAAAAATCTTCCCTTGTGAAAAAACTGATCTGTTCCAAACTAGAATCTTAGAAATAGGATTTCATCGGGCCGCTGACATTATGTGAGCGGCAGGTGTGTCAACACAGATTATCATATCCAACCGTCACAACAGCGTGTGTAAATGAGTATTGTGTAAATAATATCTTGTGATTGTAGGCTGGCACAGCGGAAGTCAAACGTAAAGTGATTAACGCGCAAACAGTCTAAAATGACGAGCCATGACATCTAGCAGAGCGCAGCGTGAAGTAACTCGACTGCTCCAGGGAGGCACAGAGAGTGGCTGGACAGGTGAAATGTCTTGGATTAAAGCCAGGCTTCAGTTTCAATCAGAGCTGGTCAGACGGTAAAGCATTACGATCAGGCGAGTTATAGGAGCAGACTGCTCTCTGATCAGCCAGAACACTATTAAATATTAAAATCTCAGAGGGAAAGGCCAGAGGCACAGACTGATCTACACCCATCTCACTAAAATATACATTCAGATCCTGATGTTTGTGGGATTTATTGGCAGGTATAGCCTCTCTGAACTTTATTCAGGTTTTTATATCACAACTACTATTGCTCACACGTAGGCTTAAGGGTATTTCAAATCCGCTAAATTTTAAAGTTCAGCATGTAATTCAAATCTTGAGGTCTGTTGTGGAGAGGTCTTCTACTACAATTCAAACTGATTGCACTTAAAATGTTCACCTTGAAGATGATAAAAAAAATGAATAAATGTATACGCACTATACATTGGGGATATTTGGGGATATTTAATTGAATTAATCAATCAACAATACTATTGATCAGCATTACCAAACGTGGACGTTTTCCACTAGAAACAAACATTGATGTATTATTTTTATTTAATACTGTGAAGCTGCTTTGATACAATCTGTATTGTGAAAAACACTATATAAATAAACTTGACTTGACTTGACTTGACATTGAGGGAGAACTCAAGCCATATCTAAAAAACAGAATATCATAGAGACTCTTTTGACTTGAAGGCCCTAATACACTCAAGGTAAAGTTATTTTTCGTTCTTCGCTTCGGGGTAAAAAGAAGTTTAAAATACGTGACCAGTATGTTGTTAGAGAACATCCGATGCCATCCAAACTGCTGAGAGTGTATGCACACTTTCCTTTCAATAACAAAATAATCACACAACAAAAAAATGACATCAATGAGAAAACGGCAGTAAAGAAAGCATCTGATCATAGTGGACGTCTGACCTCGACAGACTGAACAGAAGAAATTAACCCGGTGAAGATTTCCACCAGTGTTATTGGCAACTATTTTCAATGAGAAGGAGCTAAAGATTGCTCAAAAACTAGCTAAATATCGCTAGATGATGTAATGCGCCAACTGTCAGCACTTTACATCTGTTTTCTCCCCTGATCTCTGCTCACATGCTTTGTTTTCATACAATATATTGCCGAATGTCCAATAAAGCTGTTCTCATTTCAAGTTGGCAACATTGATTTCGATGTCAAAGAAGGCAGAGCCTCAGAGCCACACCTACCTATTACGTAATCGCCACGGACCAATGGTAGTTTGAAGTTGCTTACCAGCCAGAGCGTACTTTTCCAGAAAGTTTACATTGGCAAGCTGTTTTGAATGTTTTGAAACAAACATCAAATAAACACTAAACAAACTTAGTTTTGTTCATAATGACATCACATCCTTTCGTTCTTCGATTTCGCTTTCATTCAGGGCCTTACATTAGTACACATCCATCTAGCAACCACCAGAACCCCCTCACAAACGCACAGAGACATGCTAACACACAGAACACCTTAGCAACCACACTAGTACGTGCCATTGACATTTTCTTCAGAAAACCTACAAATGCAGTTCTTCATATGTTCACTATTGCCTAAAGTGTCTGTTATTGGCTTCCAGTACTGGGAGAGAAAAGCTCACATATTAATTGATAAATTACCACAGTCAAACTCTTAACGTGGTTTTGCGTTAACAGGGAAATGCGCTTGTTCATAGACGCATCAAACAACCCATTAAAACTACAAAGCAAACATTAAAGCAGAGAGATGATTGTTTTAGCAGTAATGTGAGCTATCATCAGCCCCACTCATTTAAAACAGCACTTACCAAAACCCCAAACAAGCAATTCTCAGGCTTTGTGATGGTTTGATGTGTGACGGATGCAGAAATCTTCAGTGTATCAGCACATCTACTGTATGAGCAGTAAATAGACTATTTTCAAGTCTTTCATTCTTATACTCTACTTATAATCTAATTACGCTTTTGTTTCCTTTTTTGTTGGTTGGTTTGTATTTGGTTTTATTTGTTTTATTTTTGGTTTTCTGCCTTGTTTTGTTATGGGCTTTTGTTTTTGTTCTTCTCTTTTGTTTTGTTTATTGTTTGTTTTAGTGTTATTTTCTTTTGGTTTTCTCTCTTGTTTTTTTGTTTTTGTTTTTTGTTTAAATAAATGTTTTGGTGGTATTTGTTTTCTTTTGGTTTTCTGTCTTGCTTTGTTATGGGTTTTCGTTTTGTTCTTTTGTTTTATTTTGTGTTATTCAATATTCCGACCTGGCAGCTGAAGCATCCCAGAACGGCTGGAAGACCAGCATCTTCCCGGTAGAAGTGGGATGCAGGGGATTTGTTGCCACTTCTACCACCAGTTTTCTGAGGAAAATAGGGGTGAAGGGTCGCTCTCTCCAACAGGCCATCAAGTCTATGTCAAGTGCTGCCGAAAAAAGCAGTAACTGGCTCTGGATCAAGCGTAAGGACCCCAACTGGGCAGCAAGGTAGAGACAGATGGTATGCGGTCAGGCTTAGGCCCGACTCAGGGAGAAGGACGCCCCTGCCAGGCAGAGTCCATCAGGGATATGGAGGGTATGGCATGGAGGGGGGTGTACCTGGGACGCTGGGTACACTGTTGAGCCTTCTGGAGACGTTGTGGGCTTCAATCAATGAAACGTCGATGAAGCAGGGTGCCCACCTGATGACCCCAATGACATACCTTACCCTTTTTCACCACTCCACACCGACTGCTACTATCAAGAGTTTCCTACTAAGGGGATTGAAACATCTAGTTCTATTAGCTTTAATGATCTTCTGGAAGAAAACCCAGTGACTGTTGTGAAAGTACAGCTGACGACATGGGAAAGACCGTGTGACAGCATGGAGAGACAGTTGACAGGAGGAAATAGACCCCAACGGGGCTGTTATGGGCTAGCTCCCCATAGCAGCAGGCTCCGTCACCCTATTAGGGCACAAGAGCCACCTTATCTGGCTACGAAAAGTTCAAAAAGAAGAATACCCCTAGAGTCTGCGAGAGCAGGGGCGCAAGAAGACTCACAGACTGACCTCCCGGTAATGACCCTCGGAATGGACATGACATTGAATGAAGGAAGTAGTAAGACTCTTGAGAAACCAGCAGCTGGAAATGTTCTTCAGACTTGCGTGTGTGGATGGGCGAAAGTAACATCAACCCATGGTCTTAAGATACATCAAGGACGGATGAAATGCCTGAGAACCATCAACCCAGGGCCCCGCATTGACCAGATTCTGTCAAGAAGAAGGTTAAATCAGTCGGATGAAAATCAGCGGCAGGAAGAACCCCACAGTCCGCAGAGAATCAGCACCCCAGGGAATGAGGAGAAGGCTTCAGGCAAAACCACCAGTCCAAGACAACAACCAGCCCACCGCAAAAAAGAAAACATGCAAGGATGTAAGCCGTTGGTCAAATGGCCAAAGTCTAACAGCAAGGAGTGGGAAACCATCAATACAGACTTAAGCCTTATCCTAAATAACATCAAAGGATCAGCTGAGAAGAAGCTGGAGACGATGGGTGACCTTATCTACAGCTACGGAGAGGAGAAATGTGGAGTGAAGGAGCAAGTCAGAAAGAAAGACATGCTTCCCGCCCCCAGGTCCCGTCGGCTTCAAGAAATCCAACAACTTGTGAAAGAGAGGCGACGGCTAAGAAAGTTGTGGAGAAAGGCGACAGTAGAAGAAAGGGAAGGCATCAACTTCCTTCAAAAGGACTTAAAGCATAGACTCTCAAAACTCCACCGAGCAGAAAGCCTACGGAAGCGCCGGAAAAAGAAAGAAAAAGCTAGAACCGATTTCTATAAAGACCCTTTTAAATTTGTGAAAGGCATACTCACAAAGGAGAAGAGTGGATCCCTGAAAACATCAAAAGACCAGGTTGAAGAGCATCTGAGAACCATCTATACTAATAGGAAAAAAGATGAACCGATCGTTGTCCCCACTGACATACCTCCAATATCACCACCACAACATCAGTTTGATATCAGCCCTCCCAAACTGAGCGAGGTGAAGCAGGCAGTGAAAAATGCAAGATCAGCATCTGCACCAGGCCCTAACGGCGTATCGTATAGTGTCTACAAGAACGCTCCAGATGTTGTGAAAATTCTGTGGAAAAACATGAAAGTGGCGTGGGTCAAGCAAATCATCCCGAAAGCCTGGCGAAGAGCGGGAGGGGTGTTTATCCCAAAAGAAAAGAACTCAAAAACCATTGAACAGTTCCGCCAGATAAACCTTCTGAACATTGAAGGCAAGATCTTTTTCAAAGTGTTGGCAAACCGACTGACACAGTATTTAAAACAAAACCACTTCATTGACACATCAATCCAAAAGGCTGGCATTGCAGGCTTTTCGGGATGCCTTGAACATAACAGCATCATATGGCATCAAATCCAGACTGCAAAGAAAGAAGGGAAAGATCTTCACGTCTTGTTCCTTGATCTGGCCAATGCCTTTGGTTCAGTTCCTCATTCAGTTCTGTGGGCTGCCTTTGATTTCTTCCAAGTGCCGACTACAATCACAAATCTAGTGAAACACTACTTCCAGGACCTACAGTTTTGCCTTACAACATCAGACTTCACCACAAGTTGGCAACCGCTGGAGGTAGGCATCATGGCGGGGTGTACCATCTCCCCATTGGCCTTCACGATGGCAATGGAGATCATTATTAGAGCCTCGAAATGGGTTGTGGGAGGAGAACGACTACAATGTAATCAGAGGTTACCACCAATTCGAGCCTATATGGATGATCTAACAATACTCACAACAACTGTCCCCTGCACCAAGAGATTGCTGGAGAAACTTCATCAAAATATAACATGGGCAAGGATGAAGTTAAAGCCCAATAAGTGCAGAAGCATCTCTATCGTGAAAGGCCAAGTCACAGACCAAAGATTTCATATTGGCGGAACAACTGTCCCAACTGTATCAGAAATGCCAGTAAAGAGTTTGGGGAGATGGTATGATGCGAAGCTCAAAGACACCGAGCAGTTTGAACAACTAAAAAATGATACCAGCCTGTACATGGAGCGCATCAGCAAGACCTTGTTGCCAGGAAAACTCAAGTTATGGTGTTTTCAATTTGGAATACTCCCAAGACTCTTGTGGCCGTTAACTGTGTATGAGATCCCCATCACCAAGGTTGAAAAGTTGGAACGGCTGATAAGCACACAGCTTAAGCAGTGGCTTGGAATTCCACGTTGTTTAAGTTGGCAAGTTGGAATTACCAATCACAGGGCTCGTGGAAGAGTTCAAATGCACCAAAGCAAGGCTCGTTATGACCCTATCTGAATCAGAGGATGTAGTCATTCGAACAGCGGCCCCCCGGGTGGTAGCGGGAAGGAAGTGGATTCCATCAGAAGCTGTTCGGAGTGCAAAGTCTGCGCTTCATTTCAGAGATGTGGTTGGACAAGTACAGCATGGAAGTCAGGGTTTGGACTCATCCCCAAAACTCCTCTGTGGCATAAAGCAACATCAGTGCAGAAGAGACAGCTAGTGGTAGAAGAGGTTAGGAGACAGGAGGAGGGAGAGCGACATGCCAAAGCCATATCAATGGCCAAGCAAGGGAGATGGACCAATTGGGAGGGCCTGGAGAAGAAAAAGCTCAGCTGGCGTGACATCTGGCAGATGGAGGGAGCACGGCTGAGTTTTGTAATCAGGGCCACATACGACCTGCTACCCTCCCCTCAAAATCTGAAAGAGTGGTATGGAGAAGATCCCGCCTGTTCCTTGTGTCAAGTACCTGCATCCCTAAGGCACATTCTATCAGGGTGTACTATAAGTCTCACCCAAGGGCACTATACTTGGCGGCATAACCAAGTACTCAGAGAACTGGCAGTAATATTGGAACAGAAACGAACTACAACAAACAATCTCCCACAAACATCAGCAGGAGAGGTCAACTTCACAAATTTTGTACCAGCTGGCCAACATCAAGAGCACAGGACAACACCTAAGGATGAAAGCATCCTGCAGTCAGCGCGGGATTGGAAATTGGAAGTGGACCTTGATAAGAAGCTTGTGTTTCCCCCAGAAATAGTGGTTACAACACTCCGGCCAGACATGGTCCTGTGGTCTCCAACAAAAAAGTTAGCATATGTTGTGGAATTAACAGTACCATGGGAAGATGGGGTTGAAGAGGCCTATGAGAGGAAAAAGAACAAATATTCCGACCTGGCAGCTGAAGCATCCCAGAACGGCTGGAAGACCAGCATCTTCCCGGTAGAAGTGGGATGCAGGGGATTTGTTGCCACTTCTACCACCAGTTTTCTGAGGAAAATAGGGGTGAAGAGTCGCTCTCTCCAACAGGCCATCAAGTCTATGTCAAGTGCTGCCGAAAAAAGCAGTAACTGGCTCTGGATCAAGCGTAAGGACCCCAACTGGGCAGCAAGGTAGAGACAGATGGTATGCGGTCAGGCTTAGGCCCGACTCAGGGAGAAGGACGCCCCTGCCAGGCAGAGTCCATCAGGGATATGGAGGGTATGGCATGGAGGGGGGTGTACCTGGGACGCTGGGTACACTGTTGAGCCTTCTGGAGACGTTGTGGGCTTCAATCAATGAAACGTCGATGAAGCAGGGTGCCCACCTGATGACCCCAATGACATACCTTACCCTTTTTCACCACTCCACACCGACTGCTACTATCAAGAGTTTCCTACTAAGGGGATTGAAACATCTAGTTCTATTAGCTTTAATGATCTTCTGGAAGAAAACCCAGTGACTGTTGTGAAAGTACAGCTGACGACATGGGAAAGACCGTGTGACAGCATGGAGAGACAGTTGACAGGAGGAAATAGACCCCAACGGGGCTGTTATGGGCTAGCTCCCCATAGCAGCAGGCTCCGTCACCCTATTAGGGCACAAGAGCCACCTTATCTGGCTACGAAAAGTTCAAAAAGAAGAATACCCCTAGAGTCTGCGAGAGCAGGGGCGCAAGAAGACTCACAGACTGACCTCCCGGTAATGACCCTCGGAATGGACATGACATTGAATGAAGGAAGTAGTAAGACTCTTGAGAAACCAGCAGCTGGAAATGTTCTTCAGACTTGCGTGTGTGGATGGGCGAAAGTAACATCAACCCATGGTCTTAAGATACATCAAGGACGGATGAAATGCCTGAGAACCATCAACCCAGGGCCCCGCATTGACCAGATTCTGTCAAGAAGAAGGTTAAATCAGTCGGATGAAAATCAGCGGCAGGAAGAACCCCACAGTCCGCAGAGAATCAGCACCCCAGGGAATGAGGAGAAGGCTTCAGGCAAAACCACCAGTCCAAGACAACAACCAGCCCACCACAAAAAAGAAAACATGCAAGGATGTAAGCCGTTGGTCAAATGGCCAAAGTCTAACAGCAAGGAGTGGGAAACCATCAATACAGACTTAAGCCTTATCCTAAATAACATCAAAGGATCAGCTGAGAAGAAGCTGGAGACGATGGGTGACCTTATCTACAGCTACGGAGAGGAGAAATGTGGAGTGAAGGAGCAAGTCAGAAAGAAAGACATGCTTCCCGCCCCCAGGTCCCGTCGGCTTCAAGAAATCCAACAACTTGTGAAAGAGAGGCGACGGCTAAGAAAGTTGTGGAGAAAGGCGACAGTAGAAGAAAGGGAAGGCATCAACTTCCTTCAAAAGGACTTAAAGCATAGACTCTCAAAACTCCACCGAGCAGAAAGCCTACGGAAGCGCCGGAAAAAGAAAGAAAAAGCTAGAACCGATTTCTATAAAGACCCTTTTAAATTTGTGAAAGGCATACTCACAAAGGAGAAGAGTGGATCCCTGAAAACATCAAAAGACCAGGTTGAAGAGCATCTGAGAACCATCTATACTAATAGGAAAAAAGATGAACCGATCGTTGTCCCCACTGACATACCTCCAATATCACCACCACAACATCAGTTTGATATCAGCCCTCCCAAACTGAGCGAGGTGAAGCAGGCAGTGAAAAAGGCAAGATCAGCATCTGCACCAGGCCCTAACGGCGTATCGTATAGTGTCTACAAGAACGCTCCAGATGTTGTGAAAATTCTGTGGAAAAACATGAAAGTGGCGTGGGTCAAGCAAATCATCCCGAAAGCCTGGCGAAGAGCGGGAGGGGTGTTTATCCCAAAAGAAAAGAACTCAAAAACCATTGAACAGTTCCGCCAGATAAACCTTCTGAACATTGAAGGCAAGATCTTTTTCAAAGTGTTGGCAAACCGACTGACACAGTATTTAAAACAAAACCACTTCATTGACACATCAATCCAAAAGGCTGGCATTGCAGGCTTTTCGGGATGCCTTGAACATAACAGCATCATATGGCATCAAATCCAGACTGCAAAGAAAGAAGGGAAAGATCTTCACGTCTTGTTCCTTGATCTGGCCAATGCCTTTGGTTCAGTTCCTCATTCAGTTCTGTGGGCTGCCTTTGATTTCTTCCAAGTGCCGACTACAATCACAAATCTAGTGAAACACTACTTCCAGGACCTACAGTTTTGCCTTACAACATCAGACTTCACCACAAGTTGGCAACCGCTGGAGGTAGGCATCATGGCGGGGTGTACCATCTCCCCATTGGCCTTCACGATGGCAATGGAGATCATTATTAGAGCCTCGAAATGGGTTGTGGGAGGAGAACGACTACAATGTAATCAGAGGTTACCACCAATTCGAGCCTATATGGATGATCTAACAATACTCACAACAACTGTCCCCTGCACCAAGAGATTGCTGGAGAAACTTCATCAAAATATAACATGGGCAAGGATGAAGTTAAAGCCCAATAAGTGCAGAAGCATCTCTATCGTGAAAGGCCAAGTCACAGACCAAAGATTTCATATTGGCGGAACAACTGTCCCAACTGTATCAGAAATGCCAGTAAAGAGTTTGGGGAGATGGTATGATGCGAAGCTCAAAGACACCGAGCAGTTTGAACAACTAAAAAATGATACCAGCCTGTACATGGAGCGCATCAGCAAGACCTTGTTGCCAGGAAAACTCAAGTTATGGTGTTTTCAATTTGGAATACTCCCAAGACTCTTGTGGCCGTTAACTGTGTATGAGATCCCCATCACCAAGGTTGAAAAGTTGGAACGGCTGATAAGCACACAGCTTAAGCAGTGGCTTGGAATTCCACGTTGTTTAAGTTCCGTTGGCCTTTATGGACATGGCAAGTTGGAATTACCAATCACAGGGCTCGTGGAAGAGTTCAAATGCACCAAAGCAAGGCTCGTTATGACCCTATCTGAATCAGAGGATGTAGTCATTCGAACAGCGGCCCCCCGGGTGGTAGCGGGAAGGAAGTGGATTCCATCAGAAGCTGTTCGGAGTGCAAAGTCTGCGCTTCATTTCAGAGATGTGGTTGGACAAGTACAGCATGGAAGGGCAGGGTTTGGACTCATCCCCAAAACTCCTCTGTGGCATAAAGCAACATCAGTGCAGAAGAGACAGCTAGTGGTAGAAGAGGTTAGGAGACAGGAGGAGGGAGAGCGACATGCCAAAGCCATATCAATGGCCAAGCAAGGGAGATGGACCAATTGGGAGGGCCTGGAGAAGAAAAAGCTCAGCTGGCGTGACATCTGGCAGATGGAGGGAGCACGGCTGAGTTTTGTAATCAGGGCCACATACGACCTGCTACCCTCCCCTCAAAATCTGAAAGAGTGGTATGGAGAAGATCCCGCCTGTTCCTTGTGTCAAGTACCTGCATCCCTAAGGCACATTCTATCAGGGTGTACTATAAGTCTCACCCAAGGGCGCTATACTTGGCGGCATAACCAAGTACTCAGAGAACTGGCAGTAATATTGGAACAGAAACGAACTACAACAAACAATCTCCCACAAACATCAGCAGGAGAGGTCAACTTCACAAATTTTGTACCAGCTGGCCAACATCAAGAGCACAGGACAACACCTAAGGATGAAAGCATCCTGCAGTCAGCGCGGGATTGGAAATTGGAAGTGGACCTTGATAAGAAGCTTGTGTTTCCCCCAGAAATAGTGGTTACAACACTCCGGCCAGACATGGTCCTGTGGTCTCCAACAAAAAAGTTAGCATATGTTGTGGAATTAACAGTACCATGGGAAGATGGGGTTGAAGAGGCCTATGAGAGGAAAAAGAACAAATATTCCGACCTGGCAGCTGAAGCATCCCAGAACGGCTGGAAGACCAGCATCTTCCCGGTAGAAGTGGGATGCAGGGGATTTGTTGCCCCTTCTACCACCAGTTTTCTGAGGAAAATAGGGGTGAAGGGTCGCTCTCTCCAACAGGCCATCAAGTCTATGTCAAGTGCTGCCGAAAAAAGCAGTAACTGGCTCTGGATCAAGCGTAAGGACCCCAACTGGGCAGCAAGGTAGAGACAGATGGTATGCGGTCAGGCTTAGGCCCGACTCAGGGAGAAGGACGCCCCTGCCAGGCAGAGTCCATCAGGGATATGGAGGGTATGGCATGGAGGGGGGTGTACCTGGGACGCTGGGTACACTGTTGAGCCTTCTGGAGACGTTGTGGGCTTCAATCAATGAAACGTCGATGAAGCAGGGTGCCCACCTGATGACCCCAATGACATACCTTACCCTTTTTCACCACTCCACACCGACTGCTACTATCAAGAGTTTCCTACTAAGGGGATTGAAACATCTAGTTCTATTAGCTTTAATGCCAAAAACAAACAGGTAATTTTGGAATGTGCAAATTCTTGATTCTAGACGAGAGTGTAATTAGACAGTATTGGTCAGGTTTACAGGCACTTCTGAGCCCTTTTATTTCAGCTGCCAATAAATGTTTAGTACTCTCAGCACAATTTTACTATGCTCAAAACTATTTTCACAGATTTTGCAACAATTGTACATTTAGTGGTACAGCAACTTGTCACTGGGGAAGAAGCCTTAACCAGCATCAGTTTGATACTTATTAGAATCTCTTTGTGTAAGAAACATGGGGGGAACAGAATCCGACAGCAAACAATCCAGCTGTCGAAATCCGTTCCCCCACTCCCATTATGAGAGGTGTTGATGTAGTGGCTTAAAAAAAAGGCTGATTCTATTTTGTGTGTGAATGGAGCTTAGTTTAAAAAAAAAAATTGGGGGGAGTTTTTGCCTTTTATTACGATAGGTCAGTATGGTATCAAGAAAAAAGAAAAGAAAAACAAGACAGGATTTGAACTTGGGTCACCCAAAGCCCACCACTGCCAAATATCAGTGCACTGACCACTATAGGCTATCAGAACCAAGCAATTAGCATCAGTTTGATAAATGTTAGAACCTCACTGTGTAAGGCTACGTTTACACGGAAACGATCTGAAGAGAAAACGCAAAAGTGATCACTTTTTATTCTGCTGTCGGATTCTGTTCCCCCCATGTTTCTTAGAACGCTCCCGGGTGAAAATGTAAAAATATTTTATCAGATGTGCCTTTAGTTTAGACGGCGACGGCGTTTTGGGGGCTTAAAAACGCAAAAAAGTGAAACCACCCTCCAGAGTGGAAATCTTAAAAACGCTCCACCGTCGCGTTTCCGTCTAAACGGTAAAAACGCAAAAGTCTGCTAGACAGTGAAAGCACCGATCAGTGCTTCACGTTGCCACCTAGCCGCCTGGACTGCATACTACATTGAATTTCGCACACTTTTGCGTCACCGTATGCACGCAGATTTCCCCCCCATAACGCTCGTCTAAACGCAAAACAATCCAGCTGTCGAAATCCGTTCCCCCACTACCATTATGAGGCTGATTCTATTTTTTGTGTGGATGGAGCTTAACTGGCATCAGTTTAAAAATGTTTTTTTTTTTTTTTTTTTTTGACGTTTTGCATTTTATTATGATAGGACAGTAAGGGATAAAAAAAAAAAAAAAAACAAGCCAGGAATTGAACTTGGGTTGCTCAAAGCCCTTCTGTGCCAAACGTCAGTGCACTGACCACTAGGCTATCAGGACCAATTAATCAGTATCAGTTTGATAAATATTAGAACCTCACTGTGTAAGAAACATGGGGGGAACAGAATCCGACGGCAAACAAACCAGCTTTCGAAATCCGTTCCCCCACTCCCATTATGATGACAATTTTATTAAAGAATTTAGTTATATGTAGTGGCCTAAAAAAAAGGCTGATTCTATTTTGTATGTGGATGGAGCTTAACTGGCATCATTTTAAAGAATTTTTTTTTGGTTTTTTTTTGCCTTTTATTATGATAGGACAGTATGGTATCAAGAAAAAAGAAAAGAAAAACAAGACAGGATTTGAACTTTGGTCACCCAAAGCCCATTAGTGCCAAATATCAGTGCACTGACCACTAGGCTATCAGGACCGGATCAGGATCGGGAACAGAATCCAACAGTAAAACAATCCAGCTGTCGAAATCCATTCCCCCACTCCCATTATGAGAGGTGTTGATGCAGTGGCTTAAATGATGTTTATTCAATTCTTTGTGTGGATGGAGCTTAACCAGCATCAGTTTGATACTTATTAGAGTCTCTTTGTGTAAGAAAAATGGGGGGAACAGAATCCGACGGCAAACAATCCAGTTCCGCCACTCCCATTTTGAGAGGTGTTGATGTAGTGGCATAAAAAAGGCTGATTCTATTTTGTGTGTGGATGGATCTTATTTCCCCCCAAAAGGTTCATAGTTATACCTAATTTTACTACTCTAAATCCTTTAGGGGCCGCTGAGGTACAAAGATGTGTACTGTGTAAGATGTGTATTGCCCCAGTGACAAGCTACTGTACCCCTAAAGGAACAATTTTTACACATTTGCAGAAAATGCAAGAAAAGTCTGCAGCTTCCATCTGGCTCTGCTGATGGGCAATGCCTGTGTCTTTATTTCCTGTCTTGCAGATAACATCGTGTCCTGTCCTGTGTGTGTTGAGCACTGACCTCATCGACCTCACCCCTGCCGTAGACAACAGAGCTGCTGTTTTCAGTTATGTAAGAGAGCGTGTGGCAAAATCATGTCTATTCAGCAGCTGAAAGCATCAGTGTGTCCTTGATGCCCCTCAGAGTCTCACACACAGCTGCGTTCAGACGAAAACAAAACAAACGTGCTGCTCTGTGTTCATGTTCACTTGGGGAAGAGTTCAAAGTGTGAGAACAATACTAGGCTACTAGTGGTTGGAAGGCAACCAAAAACTTTCTTTCATCATGAATTGTTTTTGGAGGCATTCATATTTATAGTTTGCACCAGATCTAAGGGACAGTTTGTGTGGATCCTACATTCCTAGAAAGATGGATGATGTTGTCAGCAAAGCACACTGCGTTTACATGATGCAAGGTGCATGATCCAGATGCAAGGGAGGATTCCTTAAATGGAAACATATAGAGGTAAACTTCTCCGACCTCTACTATTGTGTAAAGAGAAGCAAAAACAAGTATCTCAGTGCCAGGCAGGGCTTGAGAGAGGAAATAAAGCACAGACTGCCTGGCCAGTTTCACCCAACAGAATCCAAAGGAATTCACAGAAGAAATCATACATGCAGCGGCACAACTGGATGGAAATGTGTCTTCCCTCAGAAGTCAAATAAACAAAACAAGAAACCCTGACAATGTATCAGCAGCTGCATAAACAGTTCATTTGTTCTGAAATGTCCATCATTATGGTTACTGTATTATTATCTATACATGAATATATGTTTGTAAGTACACAAGGCAAGGCTCACTATACAGATCATTACAGTTTTTTCAAATTGCTTACACACTAAAAGTGGAACTTGAGGCCCACTCAGTGAAACCATTCACTCAAAAACAAACTTTTTGCAAAACTCTAAACACAGTTCTCTACATGCCACACTCATTTACTGATGACCTACACCCAATGATCATGTGTGAAAAATATACATATACATACATTGATCACATAGAAATCAAATCTTTTGAAAAAGAAAGAAATTACTTTTACACCCTTGAATTTCTGTTTATAGTGTAAATATATATGTATGTATTTATATATATTTATGTGTGTGCATATACATATATACACACACACGTACACACATGCAGCGCTTTAGAAATAAAGTTGACTTTCTGACTTGGCTTGTATGCATATTCACTGTGTGTGTGTGTGTATATATATATATATATATATATATATATATATATATATATACAGTATGAATGTACATACAAGCTACAGAATAGATTGTTTCACAGCAGCTTCACATTAGTAACAATTTCTAAATCGCCTCAGAAGCAGCTTGGCCAACAAGCCAATAGTGTCAATATTCAGCTCAAGTCACTTCAGTGTTGATTCAGTTCAGTTCTATAACTGTAACATTCATCAATTGTGCAAACATACTGTATATACAGTGCACAAACTCCTGTACACTCCACTGCACACTGAACAAGCAAAAGACACAAGAGAGTAGTGTTTTATATTTTTCACATCCGTGTGTAGTTTGGCTTGCATGTGGCTAATCATTTTATGTTTGTGTGTAGAGTTACTACGCAAAAACACCATTTTTGGAGAAGTTAAAATAGTTTTGAATGATGTGTTTACTTTTGCAAGAGATGTCTGATGTTTTGCATGTTGTGTGCGTGTTTTGTGTGTAGAGCTTCAAGAAACTGAGCCATAGTTTCAGAAATTGTGTGTAAACAATTTGAAAAAGCTGTAATGAATGTCATTATTGGCCATGTGGTACCAGTTTTTTATTTTTATTTCGTTGTCCCCATAATTATTGATTTTTCATAGTAGTAAATTATCAATGGACAGTGTATAAAATACTGGCTTTGGTTGAAAAGCTAATACTATTCATCCACATTTTCATTCAGTTAAAGCACCTTTTTAATGCATCACAGTGGTTATTTTTTAAAGGGGGGGTGAAATGCTATTTCATGCATACTGAGTTTTTTACACTGTTAAAGAGTTGGATTCCCATGCTAAACATGGACAAAGTTTCAAAAATAAAGTTGTACGTTTGATGGAGTATTTCTGTGGCAAAAATACTCAGATGGGGCAGAATTTCCTTATACGGGTCCTAAGGGCACCTAAGGGCCTATGGGCACACCCATAGACCAGAGCGAGAGAGCGAAAGCAGTACGCCATCAAAGCGCTGTGCTCGGCTTTAGGGAAGTCAATGTCACCAAAGAAGTGGGTTTTTGGTTGCCAGTGCAAGACAACCCTGCACAGATTCCCAAAGAACCCAGCGTTAAGGGACCAGTGGATGGAGTTTGTTTTTCCAGAGCATCAACGGAGTTGTGCAAGTGTTCTTGTTTGTTCCCTGCATTTCGACGATGATCGTTTTATAAACAAGGCCCAGTTCGACGCCGGATTTGCAGATCGTCTAATGCTTAAGGATGGAGCAGTCCCAGCGATAAAGGTTCACGGTCGTGCGTTGGAACCGCAGGCGGTGAGTAAAACTGCTTCAAATGTCTGTGTTATTAGCTATCGGCGCGTAAGCACAGCTTTAGCTCCGCCCACACGGCCCGCCTCCAGCCGCTCGTTTTTTTCCGGAAAGACTCGGTACAGCCTATCTTTCTTTTATAAATATAATAAAACTAAAAACTTTTTGGAGATATGAAGGATGCAATACTCTATAGGTACTCAAGATTAACATGAGATTGACTGAAACTGAGTGTTTCACCCCCCCTTTAAGGTGGCAGGCCACTTCAACAGTAAAAGAAAAATTACCGACAAATTAACAAAATAAGTGAACGCGCATTGGAAATGAATATTTTGGATATAAAGTGGTCAATTCTATTTTTTTTGCACAAACAAAGTACTCACGTTGCTTCATAAAATTGAAGTTGAACCACTGGAGTCGTATGGATTACTTTAATGATGTCTTTACTACCTTTCTGGGGCTTGAAAGTGGTAGTTGCGTAGGCTGTCAATGGAGGGACAGAAAGCTCTCAGATTTCATCAAAAAGATCTTATTTGTATTCTGAAGATGAACGAATCTCTTACGGGTTTGGAACGACATGAGGGAGAGTAATTTATGACAGAATCAAAATGATCCCTTTAAGGTTTAGTCTTTTTGTTGTGCTTTTGTCATTTATTAGTATTTTTCTTTAGAATATTTCTATTTAGTTTTTTTTTTTTTTCAGTTTTAGTTTTTGAAATTCTAGTACTTAGTAATTACTAGTTGGCTGCCAAGACAAAAATTCACAATTTAAGTTTTTTAAGTTTTTCATCTAATATTCATGTTTTATTTTACTTCAGCTTTTTTTCAATTAACACAAATGATTTTAATAGTTTTAACGATAACAACACTGAACACAATTACCTCATTTATTCATTCCAATCAACTTGGATTCCTTCACAGATGACCAGTGATTCACGGACCCCAGTTTGAGAACCACTAATGTAAATGTAAGGAATATAGAGAGAGGAAATGAAATGATAGGGAGAAGGGTTCAGGAAATGTTGATAGCCATCATTCAAACTAGCTGTTATTTTTCCTCTGTATTACTCCCTGCAGTAAGGCACCTTTTCATGAATCATCACTATAGCGTAGTGCACACTTGAGTTTAATATAGCTTTAGGCTGATGCTGGATATGTTTTAGGACTTTCCCATGGTCCTGTGCAAAAAGCCTTCCAGTGCATGTTAAAACAGACAGCATCCTGAATGCTTCAGTAGAAAGTCACAGCTGTTTAATAAGGAAGAGAGAGGAGAGAGAGACGGTGGGGGTGAGGGTAAAACATTCAGCTTTATTTTTGCTGACCTTGCACTGTATCATTCCAGGGAAGCACGCTAGACTAAAGGGAACACAAAAGGACAGTCGCGAGAGGGAGGAGAGGACAGCATGATAGGTCAATAAGGCTATAAGGAATTCAGTTCCAGCAGTAGGACAGTGAGACAGTTATACATCTCATGGCAACTCGCATTAGATTGTGAGACTGCCATCATTTCAGTGACATCCCCAATACAAGACAACATGAAACTTCAAGCAAACCTCTCATCAAAACAAAAGGCAATTCATACGGCAATAATAATTAGGTGACATGCTGAAAATGACAGACTGGGATCCGCCTCCTCCCCTCAACAAGCAGCATCTGAAAAGCTCACAGACACTGTGACAAGTGACTTGAATAGGAAATAGCGAGTCCCATCCGCCTGGATGAGACTGTTTGCACAGCCATATGGCTCAGCTGACGGCTCCAGACTGTTGTGATAAACAGAGCGGTCGGGAGGTCTTTAAAAGCCCATATTCAGATCAAATCCATAATGCAACTTCACAAATACAATGTAAGCAGTTGTAAAATGGTTGAAGGTGTTGATGTACCAGGCTTTGGTTCTGTCATGTCATAAATCTCTGTCAGACATGTGGTGTCGTACTTTATTGATGCAGCGAGATGGCTCTCATCTCGGAGTTTTGCCCGTGGCCATTTGCTCAGTCAGAGCTGACATGTTATGGTTTTACCAAACACTCTCACAGCACTGAGTTGACAGAGGATGAAATTGCATCAGCGTTTATTAAGCTTTATGATTTTCCCCAGGCTATAAGGGATAAATGTTACTCCAGTCTAAATGGGCAGATCATGGCGGTGGCGTGTGATTTCTTTGTATGTTTTAGATGGAGGCTTGCGTATTACTGGAGTTGGACTATAGCATACAAGTAGTCTACATTAGTGGTATAAGATGGGAATAACTTGAATATTACCATATACCATATAAAATTACCATATTGATGGATTGCTGTCATGCTGTGGCATGTAAAAACATGTTCAATATTCTATATTCTAATATATTCTTCATATAAACGTGTGCATTTATAATGTTTCTCTCTGTATATATACACATAAAATAATATATATACATCTCATTTATATTTATGCGTGTATATAGACAGAAAAACATGTATAATCATAATTACGGCATAAACATATATACACATTACCAAATGGCAATGCACACATGATATTCATATAATTTGCAATTTATTGGCAATGGGCAGAAGATAATTATAATTATAGACATTATTATATTTAATCCATATAATTGCAGTCAGTCTAAAAGGGAAAGTCTCTCTCTGAAGGTCTCCCATGACTCTATGGGTCTTTCCCTGTGTTTTTCCGCCGGTGTTCTGCTATACAGTCTTGCTCTTTTTCTTTACTGCCGGGCTCAGCAGGGATGGAGGAGCTTGATGCACAAACGTGTCCTGGTTGCCACGGCAACAGCCTGGCATTCTCTAGACACGCAGGGCAGGAGATCTGATGCATTTGTGAGTGTGTGTATGTGTGTGTGAAGCAGACAGTGAGGGAAAGAGAGATAGTGAGACAAAGATCTAGCCAAAACAGAGTTCACATCACCTCCAGAATAATAAAGCATCAACAGAACAGCATAAACCCCATACACTCTAGCTGTCTGCGAGTGAGAAGAACAACAGCGCTGCGTTTACAAGAGCCATGTAAGGACATGCTGCCACGGGTGAGCTCCTCGAACTGCAATCTATCACCAGCCCTGCCTTTTGTTTGACTGAGATAAATGCTGTAGTTTCTAAGAGACTTGTATGTGAGATCGAGGATTACCCATAACACAATATCTGCGCACATGAGCGCCGTTGGCACCGCTGCTGGAATATCTGCTGCGAATGTGTTATATGCAGACGCAGAAGGGGGCCGAAAGATGAAAGATTGATCTGACCTGTGAAAAATGCTCTCGCTTCACACAGGAGGAGAGAAAGAGAGACAGAGAGAGGAAATGGAAATGCAGCATCTGTTATCAAGTAATTCTTCAAAGTGTCAGCCCATAATTTTAAACATTGTTATTTCATCCAGTTGGCACCATTTAAGCTCCATATCCCTCCCTCTCTCTTTTACCCTGAACCAAACACAAAGAAAAATCATTCACAGAAAAACTTAACCTCAGAGCTCCCCCTAGCTGTGCCACATCGTATGACAGCTCTGCTTTTGTGCCTATAATTGTTCTTTAGAAACAATCATAAAGGTCTTACAGAATGGTGAAAAGAGACACAGAGAAAGAGAATTAAATCTAACAAGCCTGTATGTGCGTAAATGAAAAGCCCTTACCTCAGGAGTCACATCTGTGCTACAGACACTCACACAATCTGCTAATTGCCCCAAAAACCATCATCCCACAGTGGCAGATCAACCTTTCAGCTGCAGAATAATATACAGTTTCAGAGCGAGAAGGGCGACTAAAGGAATAGGAGACGTGGCAGATATCATTAACAGTGTTACATGTAAAAAAATATAACAGAAAAATCAAATTCTGCGAATTTGTCTCCCTCTGACCATTTACAACCCCTTGAGAACAATTGATCTCCCCATAAATGTAAAAGGACACATTTTAATAATTTATCAATATCTTCTGAACCAAACTGAGCATTGCGATTCTATGAATAGGCTACTACAGTTGGGATTTCAGCAAAGTGCTTATTAAATAGGACCATTATCCATGATCCAAAAACTGTGTAAATTACAAATACATTAAAACAACAGACACAGTGGCATGTAAGAAGAGAACATGAGTCATGACTAAATCGCAGGAAAGTAGACTACTCTCAGTTGTGTGAACATATTCAATTCAGGACAGGTTTCTTGTCTTAGCACTATTATCAGAATCTGGCAGCTGGACAAACCCAAACCGCAGGCAGATTTCTAAGTGAAGCTTGCTAATGACAGGAGAAATGAGTTGATGGGGATGAAATTGCGGTTTAAAAATACATTGAAAGAGATTTATAAAAGGGATAGACACTGTAGGGAAAAAAATGAAATCAAAGTCTGCCCAAACTTTGTCAATTTTTAAATCTACTTTGAAAACGCATTTCTTTTCAATAGCTTTTAATATATCTTGATGTGTGTGTCTTCTGTTTTCTGTGTCTTATGTTTATATTGTACAGTATTTGTATCGTATATCTTTTGGCCTTGTTAAGCACTTTGGTCAACGCCAGTTGTCTTTAAATGTGCTATACAAATAAAATTGTATTGTATTGATGGCACAGAAAGCATCATTTCTAGTATTTCCACATATTTAAAATGAGCAAATGTAGAACAACAACAACTATATATATATATATATATATATATATATAATCAAAACATTCACCTTTTAATGTGTTTTAGTTGTTGATATGCAGACAGTCTACTTCACGGCAGATAAAATTCAGCACTCTTAGTTATTCTCTTTCAGGTTCTAGAACAACATCCATAATTCATAAACGCTGTTGAGCAGCTCGGCTCACCTGAGCCACAAAGACATCTTTAGTTCGGAATACTCTTTCCAGTCCATTGTCCGATCAAATCATCCTCTGGAGGAAAATACATGCAAAGGTGGATACATGCCTACAGTCATAACATACACAAAGACAGTTGTACGGGTGACATGAAGGCAAAGCAATAATCTATTCTTAATTACTTCTCTCTCACAGGCCCTCTAAATGGAACAAACTGCCTCTGGCCACCATCATCTGATCTCCCATTCCTCAAGTACAATGACCTTCATGGATGGTCACGCATGAGGCCTTGTGGAATTGGTGGGACTATCCTGAATATTTAAGATTACTGAAGCACAGAGTACAATACAAAAAAACAACATAAATATGCTAGCACAATTGCGTAGTATTGAATAATTTAAGATACCTAAATGCTTCCTAAATCCTAAATGAACTATTTCAAGCTAAGATGTTACATGCAAAGCAGCAAAAGACATGCTGCTGCTGTACATGAATTACCCAAAGCAGATCTATACAGGTGGAGCTGGGGAAGGTGGAGGGTTTCTGAAAGCGTGCTGCAAACCGCTAAGGCAAATGCTGACAGAGTATTTGAAGACTGAGCAGAGAGCTCATTGGCTAATGATACAGCAGGAACCAATCAGCTGTGCCCTATATAGAGAATGATGCGATTACAACCAGGTTGAGTTAAGTGCCTATCAGTCAGCGGCATCTAGAGTTTCATGACAGAACTTTGTATTTGTGTCCCAGCTACAGCAAATCTGATCGCATCTAATCAGTGAAACAACCAGGTGGAGTTCTATACAAATACTATAAAGTTTCAAATGAAGGAAGTTTCCTCTGTGTGTTTAAATATGTAGAAAATAACAAAGGATGAAATAATGAAGTGATAATAATTTTGTTCAGACAGAGCTCCTTAACACTTTAATTGGACAAAATGCCAACAGAATGTCTTTTTATTCCCTTTGGCATGTGTTCCTCTCAGTGAATAGATCATAATTGTTCTTTCAAGTGGGTCATTGGTTGCTAAGATGATTACACAAACAGGGAAGGTGAACTCAATGACCAGTGACCTCTGCTCGACTCTTTACACTAACAACTGTTACAGTTCCAACATTATTAAGCATCAAATCATCATATTAGAATGATTTCTGAAGGATCACGTGACACTGAAGACTGGAGTAATGATGCTGAAAATTCAGCTTTGATCGCATCAATAAATTATAATTTATAATATTTTAAAACATAACTGTTTTTACAGCAAATCTTTCTGACCCCAAACTTTTGAACAGTAATAATATATAAAATAATGGATAAATAAATAAATACATCATTATTATTATATTTTTTTTAATTCACAGCCCTAGTTACAATGCTACACTAACAGTTTGGTGGGAAGCACAATTTCTCTGTGCACTGCCTTCAAGCTGTCAGAATCAATTGCCTTGAAACAGCAGAGTCTCCTAGCCAGGGAATGTCTTTCACCGGCATGGACAACTTCATGGCTGACATCCGGAGATGTTTCCCATGAGGTAATGAGGCAGAAAGTCAGAATGAAAGGAGCCTGTTAGGAAGAGACAAACCAAAGAGAGTAAGAAAGAAATAGATAGAAATAATAGATGGATGGTGCAATCCAAACGGCTTTCTCGAAACGGTTTGTAAGAAATCCCTGATGAATATAGGGTTAAAGGAACACTCCACCGTTTTTTTAAATAGGGCTTATTCACATTCTTTCCTACATTTAGATAGGTGGGTAAATGCATTTTTGTCTTAGTGCATGCATTGTTTTAGTTTGACAGGGTCGGCGCTAGCTTAGCTTAGCATAAAGAATGGAATCCTTTGTTGCCAGCTAGCATGGTCTGAGTAAAAGTGATAAAACAAAAAAACAAAAAACACCTAATTACTTCTTGTGGCCTGCGTATTCACAACATGTACAAATAGCGATGCAGATTAACACTAGGCGATTTCCTATGCAGATATTGACTTGGGACTATATTAGGGGGAAGCACAGGCGAAGCACTGCTACTTAGATATCACGCCCCAAGTAGCAGTGCTTCGCCTGTGCTTCACCCTAATATAGTCCTTAATATATAAGTCAATATCTGCCTAGGAAATCGCCTAGTGTTAATCTGCATCACTATTTGTACTTGTTGTGAATACGCAGGCCACAAGAAGTAATTAGGTTTTTTTTTTTTTTTTTATATCACTTTTACTCAGGACATGCTAGCTGGCAACAAAGGATTCCATTCATTATGCTAAGCTAAGCTAGCGCCGACTCTGTCAAACTAAAACAATGCATGCACTGAGACAAAAATGCATTTGCCCACCTATCTAAATGTAGGAAAGAAAGTGAATAAGCCCTATTTCAAAAAACGGTGGATTGTTCCTTTAAGGGGCGTCGGGTTTCCATGTCTGTGTCAGTCATGTTTAGGCTTATTCTGGGTCTGTAACTCTGTATACAGTCACTAACTGGAAGTCATCCACAGTATCTGTGTTCAATACAGTAGATCAATATTCTGTTTCTACTGATCATCAGTAATGATGCTTTTAAATGGTATTGGATACAGATCAGTGATACTCTCCAATATGGAGACTTTCTCTCACTATAGAAATTTTACATAAAGAAATAAATAGGCCTACAGCTCCGACATGCCACTTCCTTTCACATAACACAGCATGGAAGATCAAGATTATACAGTTGTGGTCAGAATTATTGGCGGAAATAAGGTGGCTGTAAAAATAAATCTACTTTGTTTATCCTTTTGATCTTTCATTCAAAAATGTTCACAAAAATCTAACCTTTCCTTGAAGTAAAGAAATTCTAAGTGGGTGGAAAATCACATTATGAAATTAATAGTTTTTCTCCTAAACACATTGGCCACAATTATTGGCACCCCAGAGTAAAATATCTCTGAAGTATATATCATTTATATATATATACTTAACTTAATATAATATTCCCATTTTTAGCACACCAGGGTGACTAGGAACATGAAATTGTATAATGACTTCTTGTTTCACAGGAGTTTAAATATAAGGAAACACAAAGGCCAAATTCCCTTAATCATCCATCACAATGAGTAAAACCAAAGAATATAGTTCTCATGTGCAGCAAAAGATTGTTGAGCATCACAAAATAGCAAGTGGCTGTAAGAAAATAGCTAAAGCATTGAAAATCCCCATTTCCACCATCAGGGCAATAATTAAGAAGTTCCAATTAACTTAAGATGTTACAAATCTGCCAGGAAGAGGACGTGTGTCTATATTGTCTTAATGCACGGTGAGGAGTTTGAGTGGCCATAGACTCTCCAATGATCACAGATGGAGAACTGCAGATATTAGTTGAGCCTTGGGGTCAGAAAGCCTAAAAAATAAAAAATCAAACAACCCCTACATCAGCACATGTTGTTTGGAAGGGTATCAAGACAAATCCTCCTCGCTCATCCAAAAACAAACTCCAGCATAATCAGTTGTCAGACACGACTGGAACTTCAAAAGGGACTGGTTTCTGTGGTCAGATGAAACAAGAAAAAAGAGCTTTTTGGCAGCAGAGCCACCAGATGGGTTTGGTGCAAACAGGGATAAAAAGTGCCCCATGGCCATGATTAAATATACCACTGGATCTTTAATGCTGTGGGCCTATTTTTTTTTTTGCTAGAGTCCTGGACATAGTTCAGATACATGATATCATGGATTCTAGAAAATACCAACATAAAAAATCAAAACCTGACGGCCTCCGCTAGAAATCTTATAATGCGCCGTGGTTGGATCTTCCATCAGGACAATGATCCAAAACAAACATCAAAATCAACACAAAAGTGTGTCACTGAGCACAAAAGGAAGCTTCAGCCATGACCGTCCCAGTCCCTGACCTGAACCCTATAGAAGATGAGTGGGCTGAACTGAAGAGGAGAAGCGCTAACATGGATCTGGGAATCTGCAGGATCTGGAGAGATTCTGTATGGAGGAATGGTCTCTGATCTCTTGTCAGGTGTTCTCCAAACTCATCAGGCATTAAAGAAGACGACTCAGAGATGTTATCTTGGCAAAAGGAGGTTGCAAAAAGTATTTAATAAAAGGGTGCCAATAATTATGGCCAACGTGATTTGGAGAAAAGCATTTATTTCATAATGTGATTTTCCCTCCGCTTTCAATTATCACCATCTTTGTTCATATTTACCAGGGGTACCAATAATTCTGACCACAACTGTACCTGAACCTATTAAAAAAATTAAATACAAATGTGCAAAAACTCTTTTTGTATGTGCAACCATTTATCATTTTTCACTTGTCTTTCTAATACAGTACGAGTACAGGTTTTCTTTGCTCAGAATTTTATAAGATTTACAATTTCAACAGCTCCAATTTGAGCCTGTTCTTAAATGTAAACGCATGAAAATAAAGTAGCTGATTCAGCAGGTTCAGAGAGAGAGAGAGAGAGAGAGAGAGAGAGAGAGAGAGAGAGAGAGGAACCTGGATGATTAACTGCAGATACGTTTGCACAGATGCTGTGAGCTTCTCTGAAACACCCTACTGGAAACATCTACGTCATTGAGTCACTCAGATGTGGAAATAAGCTACCTCTAAAGTCATGATCAAGCTTCTTTCAAGATTTTACATTTTAAAGACTCTTTGATGTAAGTCTTCAAGTTCAGTCATTCTGTGATTTAGGAATGAGAAACAGCTGTTGATGTGCTCATATGCATTGCTTTGTTCTTAAAAGGAAGTGAATAGTACTTGACTGCATGTAACATCAATCGCAATAGATTATTAAACGTGTTTCCACTAATCTTACAATGCAAGTCTATGGAGCAAAACCAGCCAGTTGCCAGTTTACTGCCTGTTAAAACATAAAATCACTTACTTACCATGCCAGGTAAAATTTAATCACTCTTGTGATTAAATACTTATACTTCATATAATGTGCATTTAATTCACATTTCACATAATTCAGGTGCAATGCTTTGCCCCATAGACTTCCATTGTAAATGCATTTTTATAATTTTTTAAAAATGTTGGGATGAGTTTTACTTTACTTTTAAGACACATAATGACAGTTCCAGCGACCTGACACAACAAAGCTTGGGTACTCCAATTATAATAAACAAAGCTGTCTACAGTCAGAGTTATAGATGATTAGGTTAACACGAGGGCAACAGGAGTGAAGTAAATCATCTCTGTTTACAAGTCTAAGAGCAGCTATTAAGCACCTGCAGGATCAGTTGAGTTTAGAGAGCTGGAAGGCCATCAGTGACAGCAGACAGTGAAGTGAACAGTCTGTGCTGTGATTGGGGTTGCAGATATCCAGCTGAGATCACCAGCTGCTCTCATGTTCATATGCACCCCTCTCTCTCTCCCTCTCTCCTCTTCTTCCTTTCTACCCTATTTCTCTACATCAGCCTAATTTTCAGTTTCAGATTCCCTTAAACTCCAACAGAGGGAGATAAGCAGACGGGAAACTGAAAGATGTGATGTGTAATGGGGCTTTTTCCTCCTCATCTTTGAAACTGGGGTTTTATGGGAATATCAGCACTCTTGTTGACACCCTGTTCTTGGGAAATGAACGGGAAACTCCACTAGAGACTTATTGGGGATTACCTGGATACTGGAAAACAAATGAGATCTTTTTAATATCTCAAGTAATTCTAGACAGCAATGATATCAAACGGAGAACAAACAGAGACTTTTCTCAAGAGAAAAAGGCTCACATGTCTCTGCATCGATATTGTTTATACAGGGTTTTCCATTACAATTTCACAAGACTGTTTTCTTTATAAATACCTATTCACAATTTATCAAAATTAGTCCACAAAGTCTGGTCACTTTATTTAAAAAAAAATATTTATATAATATTTAAAAATAGTATTATATTAAATTTAGAATTTAATTGTTATTTCCCTGAAAACATATACAGTATATATTTTTTTTGTCATTGTTTATACACCTTTGTTAATCCATCTCTGTTATTCCTATATGTATATACAGTATATATATATATATATATATATATATACAGTATATATATATATATATATATATATATATATATATATATATATATATATATATATATATATATATATATATATTTTTTTTTTTTTTTTTTTTGAGGATTTATCCTATTCAAAAGTCCACGAAGTCTGGTCATTTTATTAAAAAATATAATTTTACATGTATTCAAATATTATTGTATTACATTGAATTTTGGATATTATTCATTGTTTTTCCCTGAAAATGAAATTTTTCATATTCTTTTTTATCATCATCATTGTGCTGTTTTCTCCTCCCTGTTAATCCATCACTGTTATTGCTGTATTCTTAGTATGTAGCACTCTGGCTCTCGCATCCCTTATGACTCCTTTTGTTCCTTGCTCTCTATCTTTTTGGCCCTTCCATTTTCCCACCTGTCCCAGGCCTGTCTGTATCCTGGAGTGTGACAAGTGTGTGTATAATGAAGGCCTATTAGGAGAAACAATGGCAGCAGCTCCGTGCTGCATATGTTCAGTGGTCAAATGTAGATGACAGCTGGGCCACACACACACACACACACACACACACACACACACACACACACACACACACACACACACACACACACACACACACACACACACACACACACACACACACACACACACACACACACACACACACACACACACACACACACACACACACACACACACACACACACACACACACACACACACACACACACACACACACACACACACACACACACACACACACACACACACACACACACACACACACACACACACACACACACACACACACACACACACACACACACACACACACACACACACACACACACACACACACACACACACACACACACACACAAGAGACCTCCCTGGGTGTCCCACAGTCTGCCAGACGAAACGATGCAGACATCTTCAACAGGAGGCTCAACCTGAGGATATAAACGGGGTGTGGGGGTCGTGCATGACACTGACAATGGCACCATGGCATTTTTGGCAGGCTAAATCCATAAACTAAAGGTAATTCATTAGTTTCAGAATATAAATCTTAATATCAGAGCCAGTTATTATGATTAATCCATATCCAAGAATCTTGATGGATATTAAGTCATAAGCATCTGCCTTCTTTGCCAATCGTTGATTTGTATGTTCCTACCATATGTCTCATATTAGTGTAGGAGGTAGAAAAGTGGCATGTTTAATAGTATCAAACATGTAAAATACAAATTTGTGCATGAAAAAATCGTATCAATTAGTAGAGTATGCCAAATTTTGTAAAGAAAAATTGCTGCATGCTTTCTTTATGTATTGATAGGACAACAGCTTTTTCACAGTCCCATCACTAAAAGGATGATCTACACATCTACACAAAAACTTTACAGAATTTTTACCAAAATGTAAGCATTTATTAACGTTTGTAACGCTTATTCTCTCACCAAGGCTGCATTTATTTGATCAAAAATACAGTACAAACAGTAATATTGTCAAATATTATTACAATTTAAAATAACTGTTTTCTATGTTGATATATTTTAAAATGTAATTTATTTCTGTGATGCAAAGCTGAATTTTCAGCATCATTACTCCAGTCTTCAGTGTCACATGATCCTTCAGAAATCATTCTGATATGATGATTTGCTGATCAAGAAACATTTCTGATTATTATCAATGTTGAAAACAATTGTGCTGCTTATCACAATATTTCTGTTTTTACTGTATTTGTGATCAAATAAATGCAGCCTTGTTGAGCATAACAGACTATATATATATATATATATATATATATATATATATATATATATATATATATATATATATATATATATATATATATATAAACCAGTATGTTCTAGATTTCTGACCATTTCAGCAAATTTGCTTACCAACCTCAGAGAGCATTTCCCCACAATCCTCCAAAAATTCACAAACCAATAGCCTAAAAGAGGCACACTTTTACAATTCTTCTTTAAGCTTTTTGTAATCTTTATGTAAACTATATTTACCACATGGAACACCAAACTGAAAAGTGTTTGTTTATAATCGCTTACGACTGACAATGAAGTAACATAAAGAGGCTTTCTTTTTTATTAAAACACCTCCAACAACAAAGAAATAGCCTCAAGTGAATCAAACCGCATGTTGTCCTGTGCATTTTCACCTGCCTCTTGCCGCAGTAAATCCCAGCGCACACAAACACGAGACCTGACAGCCTTCAGCCATACAGATGCAAAAGACAAGAAGGCCGTAGAGCTTTCAGCTGAACCGCTAAACCTCCTGAAGACTACAGCTATTATCTGACACAGGGCTTGTCGCCTCCCTGAAGTACCACAGAACAATACCACCTAAAAACGAAATGATGAAGAGACATGAATGGAAGGAGAAATTAGGAAATATGAAGTGGTTATAATCTTAAAGGAGAAAATCTGTTGTCGTGTGAAAGAGTGTTAATATACTGCCGAAATGGCCTAAACTGAACAGAATTACACAGCCTTGTGTTATGAAGATCAATAACATCAACATGGGATTCATGAAGTGAGCAGTTTACCAGCTGCAGACAAATGTTGCGTATTAAATATACTCCAACTGAATATGAAGCACTCTATCTTGCTGTCGCCAAATGCACGGATTCATCTGTTTCCGCACTTGATTATCAAACCATTTATTGTCCTATGAATATCACTTCATCATGTCTTGTTTAAAATGCATGTGAGGAAAGTAAAAATAGTATCATTAACCCACTCCCTAGCCTCATACACGCACAGATACACAAAGGAAAAGAAGTGGACTGCCCTCTGCTCCTCACAGCAAACTGAGCAGTGTGGCATGAATTATTCAATCACTTTCACACGGCTTGAATACCAGATGGCCATTGGGCTTTTCCCCCAGGAAAAGAGCACCAAAACACGAAACTTACGGGTTAATTAAATTGACACGTGTGTATTTCGGGCAGAAAAGGGGTGTTATGTAATGGAAAATGACATTAAACCTGCTTTTTGGATCCTTATAGAGAGAGGACCTCTTTTCTCTTTGTCTTCCTGAAGTGAAGACTTGGGAATCACTGCCATCTTGTGGAGGATTGTTGATCTTATCTGTAGTTGGAACATGGACCTAAAACAAAAAAAGAGAGAATAGGCTATACACGACGTATATAAAATTATATTATATGCAATTTATATGCAAATCTTTATTTACTCACCCTCATGTTGTTACAAAAACGTATGAATCTTCTGTGGAACAAGAATGTACGTTTACACGGCAGGGCTGCCAACTCTCACGCATTGAGCGTGAGACTCACGCAATTGACACTTTTCACACGCTCTCACGCCACACATCCATTTTCTCACGCACAGAAAAATTGCGGAGCAAAGGGGTACTTTTAATATTAAACTAATTCTCAGCTCTTAGATTCCGTCAATTTTATTACGAAATTCAGACAAAAATACGTTTGGCGCTTGTAAATGTGACGTGACAGATCGCTGAGCGCCTCAGTTCAAGTGCACGTGAACCGATCATCTGTTACTTTTTTATTTAAAGATACAGTACAACTTACCGAGGTCAATATATAACAGCAGGAGAACAATTATGTCACATAACGTTACATTTACCTCAGGAAAGCCATTTAATGACCATGTTAATTGAAAAGAAAAAATAGCTAGAGAGGAAATTTTGCTGAGCACTATATTACATATTTAGTATATTTTTACTTATGCCATTAAATAATTGTTATTATAACAAAAACTGCATTATATTTAATTTGTTATTTTTAACCTTTAATAATACCAGCAGATTAGGCCTTCTATGTTTACAGCATTAGGTGAGATTATTTTTTTAAATAAAATTTAAAATAAACATGTATCCAAATGAGTCAATATTGAATCAAAATCGGAATCAAATCACAAGAATGGAATTGAAATCTTGAAATTTTTGTCAAGCAATAATAAAAACTGTATAGCCTACTACCAGTCATTGTACAATGTAAACATTGTAACATGTTGTCACTAAACTTCATAAAATTCTATTTAGTTACCAAATGTTTTTTAAGTACCAAATAAATAAAAAAATAACGTGCATTTTGTAAGATCCCTCTTATTTTGTTAAAATAGTCTATTCTGCAAGGGGTGTAAATGTTTGAGCGGCACTGTATAGACCCCAAACCCTTGAGACTTTAAGGAGCAGCTCCACCATAAAATACAATAAAATAAATGAAATTACCCTGCAGTACAGGCACATAATTCAACAGATAATAAACATTGCAAGAGTAAAGCACACAAGAGCACAAAAACTATTTCAAAATTTCAGCACTTTAATTCACCCAGTTCTGTTTGTTGCTCTGCACAGATGAATTGATTACAAGGAAATTAATGAAAAAAAAAAAAAAAAAAATTCTAAAGTTCAAAGGTTGCTCATCATATATAGGCTAGTGAGTGTTTAGAGGGTTGAGAAAAGCACTGACAGCTAATACTCATTCACATCAAGAGCTATGAAATTCAAAACTCGACCAATTAATGCCAAGCAGGAAGAAATCAATCTGACAATGATAACAAATACAATCCAGTAGTGGAGCATGAGAGCGTAATACACTCATGAAATGGCAGGAATTTGATCACTTTTCTCCAGAAAATATTTTATGAGAGGATGCCTACACAATATAAAATGACAGACTTGAACACAAATATGACTTCATAAATGGAAAGCCCACCGAAGTGTTGTCTATAACAAGACCATCATGGTCAGAAATGCCATTTACTATATTTGAGTATGTTTTCAAATAAACATACAGCCTTTATGCAGTCAACCAAAGCTCATTCATAACTTTCCTGGAGAACTATAATATCAGTTCACACACAAACTTTCATCAGTCACAAACTGTTCCAGGGTAAAACATACATAGTTCAGTTTTAACATATTGAAACACCTGCAGGATACCATGTTATTCTGGTAAATATTAATGCATGCTTTGGCTTGTTAGGAAAGGTAAATGTTAAAAATTAAACCTTCGACCAAAGCAGAGATTTAACACAGTGCTATTTCAGAGTACACAACAAAAATTGTGACATGACGGTCTTATTTACCGTTTTAGGAGAAAAAACAAAATAAATGATAACCTGTTTTAGGTTATGTTGGCACATTGAAAGCTGGACAGTGTAGTCATATAAAGATTAATGAATAAACTGAACATGGAAAAAGGAAGAGGAAAATATAAACAAATAAAAAATAAACATTTGAGGGAAACAATGAATTCTGATATACAGGAGATTCTTGTAAAATAATGTGGTTAAAACTGTGCCGCTCCCAATCCTTGGGTTTTCCTAGAGATCCTTAAGTCTTTAATTATTTCATCCTGTCTGCCCACTAGCATTATCCTAAACTCCATTCTAAGCTCAGACTCATCCTTCTCCTTCCAGAACTGAAGCTTGTATTGGGGCCAGACAGTGGCGTTGTGTTGGATGCCCCTGGTGGTCACACAGCAGAACAGCAGCGGTTCTCAAACAGCTGTTCAATGACGGAGCTGTCAGCTAATGTGGACACGTCACCTAAATCCCGTTCATTACACGCTATCTTCCTCAAGACGCGACGCATGATCTTACCTTTAAAAATAAAATAAAAAAATGAACGTTTTAATAATAATAAATAAATAAACAAACAAATAAACCATTCAATATTAATACCTGATCTGGTTTTTGGAAGGCTGGGTGCATTCTGGATGTAGTCAGGCGTAGCTATGGCACCAATTTTCTCTCTCACTGTTTGAAAAAAAGAAATGTTATTCAGAGTTTATGAAACTGTTTTTATATAAACTCAGAGTTTATGATTAAACAAATAATCATTATTCAGTGCTTTGTCAAGTTATTATTTAAACAGCAGACAAAAGCTCAAAACACAAGAAAGAGTTATTCTATAAAATAGGAATACTAGAATTAAAATAGGAAAATGTGTGAGCTCTGGCAGATTATCAGTAGAGATAATCAGTAAAAAACAAAACAAAACAAAGCAAAACAAAACAAAATAAAACAAAACAAAAAACAAACAAAACAAAAAACAAAACAAAAAAACAAAACAAAACACAAAACAGTTGTATGACTTCAAAAGGATTAATTAAAGAATTAAAATAGGAAAATGTGTGAGCTCTGGCAGATTATCAGTAGAGATAATCAGTAAAAAACAAAACAAAACACAAAGCAAAACAAAATAAAACAAAACAAAAAACAAAACAAAGCAAAGCAAAACAAAACAAAACAAAACAAAACAAAACAAAAAACAAAACACAAAACAGTTGTATGACTTCAAAAAGAAAGAGGATCATATGGGGTCCGACTTACATAAGAGTGAATAAATTATGACAGAATTAAAGTTTTTGCATGAACCATTCATTGAAGCACACATACCTTGCTTTTTAAGCTCCGCCTCCAGCTTTTGGTTGTAGTTGATTCCATCATTGAGGGTGACAAAACAGTAGAGACTCTCGCCTTTGACAGGGTGTGGTCTCCCCACAACCGCTGCCTCCGCCACGGCTTCATGCTCCACCAGAGCCGACTCCACCTCTGCAGTGCTCAGCAAGTGTCCTGGAACAAACAGATCCACCAGCAATATAAGCTTTTGCTCTATTACAGGCTGTTTATTGTACGGTTTCTGGTATGTAAGCTACTTCAACCCTTTGTAAATCTCTAGAGTCATATCAGTAAAGAGATAGAAAGCAGGCAAGAGACAAATGTCTGTAATGTGTGTCCTGAATTTCATCAACTTGTCTTCGTAACTTATTAAACTGCATTATTTCAACATCTGCAGGTCCAAGCCACACATTCTCTCTCTCCACACTGGGGGAAATTACACAACAGGAGACTTTTTTTGTTGTTGTTGATGGGAATTGTGCAAATCAACAAACGTACAAAATGTCTTCATCCTCTACTCACCAGACATATTCAGCATGTCATCTATCCTTCCAGTGATCCAGTAGTACCCGTCTTTATCTCTACGACAACCTGGACAGACAAGACACGCTTAAATAAAGCACAAACTCTCACTTCTCACAATTATATGAAGCACACTTACTGTAAAACTGAAAACGAATCACAGCACAAATTAATATCCAGGAAATTTCTTGAAGTAGGTGGTCTCGAACCTCTGGTGGTTTCCATACACTGTTCTCATCACACCTGGCCAAGGCTGTTTAAACACCTGAGGAAGAGAGGAGTGAACACAACAGCTCTTGTGTTTTAAACTTGAGGTTTTACCTGATTAAATAGTGTTAAGAATTTTAAAATTAACATTGGAATTTGGAAATCAAACTAAATGTAAGGTAATCAAATCATCTCTTAACTAAAAATACAAAAGTATGAGGAAAAAGAACTACACACACACACACACACACACACACACAAAAAAAGATCACTGTACCAGATAGCCTTCACTCGGTCCTTCAAGTTCCTCCCCCGACTCATTCAGAATAGCAGGTACAACCCCAAAAAAGGGAAATGTCTACAAACATTAACCAACATACAGAAGTCAGTGAGCGATTCTACCACATTAATCTCAAATTAACATGTATGCTTCTGTTTTGTAGAAAATATTTTACTAATGAATTTTACGCAACAAATGCTGTTAAGCAACTTGTATCCTTAAATGGTTACTTTGTGCAAATATATACACTTCTGTAAAATAATTTAGGGTCAGTAAGTTTTTTTTTATTTTTTTATAAATACTTTTATTAAAAAGTGATAGTGAAGACATTTTACAAAATGTTACAAAATATATTATTTCTGTTTCAATTAAATGCTTTTCAGTTTCCAGAAAACTATTAAGAAATGTTTCTTAAGCATCAAATCATCATATTAGAATGATTTCTGAAGGATCATGTGACACTGAAGACTGGAGTAATGATGCTGAAAACTCTTTGCATCACAGGAATAAATTACATTTTAAATTGTAAATTACTTTAAATTCTAATAATATTTCACAATATAACTATTTTTACCATATTTTTTTGATCAAATACATGCAATACAAATACAGCTCTTTAAAAAAAAAAGTATATATATATATACTTTTTTTTTTTTAAAGAACCGTATTTTACTGACCCCAAACCTTTGACCACTAATGTATGTTTATATTCATTGCTACATTTTCATTATTTATTCATAGCACAAAGTTCACTCACGGCAGAGCCAGGCTTCAGGGGCGTAGCGGCCGGCAGAGGGGTCATCACGTGCCCACCCTGAGGAACATACAAAAACAGACAAGTGACCTTATGGTAGACGGCTTCAAAGCAACATGGATGTTACTGCTCTGGCTTCGGTTCATACCGTCTCAGTCTGCCAGAAGGTGTCCACCACCGGACATCTCTTCTCTCCCACCACGCTGTAGTACCACTGCCAGGCTTCTGGGTTTATGGGCTCCCCTACTGTCCCCAAAATCTTCAGGGAGGTCCGCTTATACCTGACCACACAAACCATTGCACAGTTTTGTAAATTTGACTATTTTTGTAAAATGTTTGTAAAATTAAGACTGGGTAGATGCATCTATTGGTACTGTATAAAGGTTGTGGAGAGAAAGCTGACACATACTGGCACCAGTTGTATGCAAAAACACACTGCACACAACGCACAGCGAATGGACGTATAAACGTGGCTCTGTTAGCAGACTTTGTACACAAAGAGACGACTACGATCAAGTGTAACTATATCATATCATTATAGTAGTTATCATAAAGTTACATCAAGTGTTATCTGGAAATGGGAGAAAGTGTCCTAGATAGATAACATTACCAAGCAATGGCAATTATAAATAAACATTCATAACACTGTCAATAGACTCAATACTTATTCCTAAACACTATAATTCAAAATGTAAACATAATATTATATGCACACAATACACACAGTGTGTCAATAAAAAATATTACTGCATAAGAATTTCACAGAAAACTATTTTAAGGTCATAAATATTTTGATAGCTGAACATAACAATGATGACTATTTGGGGTCAGTAGGATTGTTTTATACTTTTGACAGAAGTCTCATATGCTCAACAAGGCTGCATTTATTTGAACAAATATAACAGTAATATTGTGAAATATTACAATTTAAAATAACTGTTTTCTATTTTAATATATTTAAAATGGAATTTGTGATCAAAGCTGAATTTTCAGCATCGTTACTCCAGTCTTCAGTGTCACATGATCCTTCAGAAATCACTCTAATATGATGATTTGATGATCAAGAAACATGTATTATTATGATCAGAGTTGAAAACAGTTGTGCTTACATCTTTTTCAGGATTCTTTGATGAATAGAAAGTTCAAAAGAACATAATTGTTGTTATTCATAATAATCGGTTGTAACATTATAAATTAGGGATGCACCACTAGAAAAAAAATAACTCTAAAGAAGAGCATTTGGCTAAATATATGAACTGTATTACATATTCATTATATTTTTACTTAACCTGTTAGTGATGTCTTTATGATTTAATGTTTGAATAAATCTGTCATGAGAACAAATGATATTATTATATTTCACCAACAAACTAGAGTAGAAACAATTCTGTTATTAAAATGTTGATATAAAAACCGCCTTATGTGCAATTTAAATGTTTATACAACTACATTTAGCTATTTGAGTGTTGATTAAAGTTTTCAGCCAAGTGCATCCTGAATTTTTTGGTTTTGGCCCAGAATTTCAATTTCAGTGCATCCCTATTATAAATGTATTACAGAGCTAATTATCAAACACAGCTACGCTTAGCCATCGCTAACATTAGCACGTTTATCGAACAGCCTTCAATACATTTCTATGTTAACTTCCCGAAAAAACTACACAAACATATAAAACAAACTTCTAGCGAAATACTAACAGCATCTTACTTGCCAATCCAAAAGAAATGTTGCAAGTTTGATCTGTGTAGCTCATTTTTGGGATATTTTTACCTAAATTTTTACACATGGCCCCTTTAAAGTATTACATTTCTTAAAAAAAAAATAATAATAATAATTTCCATTGTAAAGATTTAAAAAATTATTTTAATATTTTATTCATTTCCATGATTTCTCCAGGCCTGTAAATTACAATTTTAAAATGGTCTGATATTATGAAAACAGTCTGAAATTTCCCATGACTCCAGAAACCCTCTCTAGTGTACAGACACAATAGACCCCGAACTCACTTCTGAACGGGCTCACTGCCGTACTTCATCAGTAGCCGGATGGCGGTGGGTGCTGTGTAGAACTTGGAGACTTGATATTTATCAACAATCTCCCACATTCGGCTCACATCCGGGTATGTTGGAAGACCCTCAAACTAGAAACAGAAGATAAAAAAAGAATAATTTTTATTATACAACAATAAAGGCCTTTGTAGATAAGTCAATATGCTTTCAATCACTTAAAGACAGTGACTACAAAGAGCAAAATCAGGATGTTCCCCTCACCAACACACTGGTTGCGCCATTGGCCATGGGCCCATATGTGATGTATGAGTGACCGGTGATCCAACCAATGTCCGCAGTGCACCAGAACACATCATCAGAGTGATAATCAAACACCAACTTAAAGGTGGCCGCAGTGTAGAGCATGTAGCCACTCACGGTATGCAACACGCCCTAGTGGAGTGGTAGAGCGTGAGAAAAAGAGGGACAAATAAGAGTTGTATACGAAAACCAAATAACGCACTTAATTCAAGGAGGATTGGTTTGTTTGGAGGATCTACCTTAGGTTTCCCAGTAGAGCCACTGGTGTAGAGGATGAAGAGCGGGTCTTCTGAATCACACCACACAGGCTCACACTCCTCTGACGCTCCACCAATCAGATTGTGCCAACACATATCCACCTCAGGATTCCACGGCACCTGCACCAATCACAGCACAGAGAGCGCACATAGTTAACTCGGCTCGTGTAACTTAGTTCACTCTTCCTGGTGTCACACAGAGGTGTAAAGTCCGGGTTCAGAAAGCAAAAGTCCTCATTATTTTGTTCCAATCACCTGGATTTGCTAATTAGCACAGTTTTTCAGCCAGGAGATAGAACTAATTAGTGAATTCAGCTGGCGGAGTTCATGGATGGAATAAAAATATAGTAGGACTTTTACTTTATGAACCCTGGACTGGTGTCACACTTCAGAGAACGATAAAAAATTTAGGGAACCTGATGTTATCAAATCAGTCTGTGAAGGTTATAAACTGCTGGACTGAACAGAACAAATGCTGCTTTCAAGTCATGGGAAGTGATTTTGGTTGTTTTCAGAGGTGTAAAGTCCATAGACTTCTACTGTAATCACTCTATAACTACAATGGCCCATTGGGGTTTTCTATTTGTTTTTATAATGGAAAATCATTGTGGTGTCATGCATTCGTTCATCTTGTAAATCCAACTATTCCAGAATGACTTGAAAAGCAGCAAAAGATGAAATGAAAAGATTGTATGCAAATAAAGCATATAATACGTTAATTAGAGGCACACATTGGCATTTATTTCAGTCAGACTTATTAGACAGATTCAGTTCAATCTAACCAAAGTGAACGCAGCCCAAATGTCCGTCTGTTTTAGCCAAAGCCGTTTTCAAAACTGAAAGAGAAAGCATCTGAAAAGATCAGGTTTAGTTAACACAAAAACACTAGACGGACAAACAAAAACAGACATGAACGCAACAGAACTCTAAAGATCTAGTTTTTCATGCAGTTCAGAGACAGAGGGAACACTATAGTTCATTTAAGTGACAAGAGCATTAGCTTGGAGCTCATAGGTGAGAGTTAGTCTTTGACTACACAGAGAGAACCATCAAATCCATTAGACCGTCTGAGCGGAAAAGGTTTAGCACATAAAACTGCTAACACAGAGCGTTTAGTCTAGTCACTACCATGAGAGCTTCCCAGATACATTTGTGATAAAATCGCAAAGCGTATGTGAGGAGATCACTTAGGACAAGGACACACTTGTCATTTAACAGAGACGTGGTACTTTTACTAGGAACAGTAAAAGGTTTCATTGCTAGCTCATGGATCAGAACTGGCGATCAAGTGAAACACTTCATAATAACCATTAACAAAACAGGTCAGTAGTTGACATTTCTAACTTTTTACATCTCTAATTGTAATGAGGTATTAATATATATATATATATATATATATATATATATGTCATATATGTCATGAATGCTTTTGATGTTAATGAACATTTTTATGAAGTGTTACTGAACAAACCAATACTAGACAATGAAAGACTGATTCAGTCTTGGGGAAAAAAAAATTCTAAAAAAAGAAATAAACACGACAAACACTTCCATATAAAAGTCTGAGGTCAGTAAGATTAAAAAAGAAAAGTTTTTCTTCTTTTATTCAAGTCGTACCATTTATAAACAGTATCAGTAAAGCCATTTATAATGTTAAACGAAACCATTTTCATCTAAAAAATGCTGTTCCCTGAAAAATTATATGCATTTTATAAGAAATATGATGCAAAATAAGAAATGCATTAAAGAGATAGTTTACTCAAAAATGAAAACATCAAACTTGGAAAACAATTACTAACCCTCATGTCGTTCCAAACCAAGACCTTCGTTCATCTTTCGTTCAACACAAATCAAGATCTTTTTACTGAAATCTGAGAGATTTTTTTTGTCCCTTCATTGATAGCTACACAACTACTACTTTATTGCTTCAAAAAGTTCATAAAGAAATCATACGTCAAGCAGACATGTTTGAGCTGGTTACCACAACTGATGTGTGTGCTGATTAATGTTTATATGTGAATAAAAGGCTAAATTCAATAAAGCGACTGAGTTTCTTCCGAAAATTTGGACTAAACAACTCAATTCACATGGATTAGTTTTACAATGTCTTTATGAACTTTTTGAAGCGTCAAAGTGGTAGTTGTGCAGCTGTCTATGGAGGGATAGAAAGCTCTGAGATTTCATCAAAAAGATCTTCATTTGTGTTCCGAAGATGAAAATATTACGGGTTTGGAACAACATGAGGGCGAGTAAATGACAGAACTTTCATTTTTAACTATCCCTTCAAGGCTGATCTATAAGACATTTATAATGATACTATAATGTTACTAATGTAACTATAATTTTACTAAATTATCTATCAAATAAATGCTGTAAAACCTCTACATTGATTAAAATATCCTGAAAACACACAATTCCATATAAATATTGAGCAGCACAACTGCTTTCAACATTGATAATGATAAGAAATGTTTATTAAGTTCCAAATAGACCGGAGTAATGGCTGCTAAATCCAGCTTTGCCATCATAGTAATAAATTATATTTTAAAATACGTGGTTCTATTCTTAAAATAGAAATGTACAAGTCTTTTAAATTGCAATGATATTTCACTATATTACAGACTAGTGTATTTTTGATCAAATAAACGCAGCCTTACTAGAGACTTCTGTCAAAATCTTACCAACCCCAAACTTTTGAACAGCAGTGTATAAAGTTGTAATTGTGAGAACGTCATATTGTGCAATACAGTCACAATTATGAGAAGTATTGTCACAATTGTGAGAATTGTAATTACATTTTCATTTACAACTCTGAGGAGGAAAAAAAAACACATTTTTAACACTCACAATACTGTAAAAAACTAAAATCAAAAAGAACATTCTAAATTATTTTCAACTTAATGTCAACTTAAATACCTCATCGATGGTCTGCTGTAAATTACAACAGTTTATTTCTAGTAATCTCTTAGTTTTTACAGTTTGTGTAAAAAGAAATAAAAAGTCCAAACAAGTCAATTATCATAGGAAATCGACGATACAACAGATGCCATGCTTTAAGACATTATTTAGCTCAAATGAAGACATTAAGTTGTTAATAAGTCAGAATATGCCTTTAATTTATGGCCTTATAATTGAACGGCAAGTCTGATGAGTGTGTACATGGTGAAACGTATTTTCAAAAGCAAACACACAGCAACACACACAAACATGGTGTTGTGTGAGAATGTGAGGACAGTGATAAAGGTCTCGAGCCGCCCCTAAGAGCAAGAGAGCCGCCCATGAGCACACAAACAGGTGTTAATAAGACATAGCACACACACACACACACACACACACACAACTGATGCACAAAGGAGACATGAAATACCTGTGGGGGGGGGCGGACCTTCCTTACTCTTTTCTGTTTCTCCTGCTAAAGGGGGTTAATGGAGAGATTACTCACACCGAAAGAGGAAAAGGACACAGACATGGACCCACATTGATGGAGAAAAAATGATCTTTTGCATAAAAAGTCAAATTGACATTGTTAGAATTACAGGTTTAAAAGAGGTCAGCTTGCATAGGTGAGCGTCACACATAAATACGTTCAACTGCTTCAAAGGTCTTCGGCACAATCAGAGAAATCACGCCAGACCTTTATGGATTTACAACAGTAACACAAAGCCTTTGTTAAATAACCAAGAGATATCTGTAACACACAGGAGAATGCAAGACTCGAAACTCCTCAGGAGATGTACAGGACAAGAGTTAACATTTGAGAGACCAGAACAAAGACTTTATGAAAGAGATACTGCAGTCATTTTTTCATCTGAATCTATTCCCCACTAACATGGACAGATATCCATTGATTCAGGTGCAATAATAATCATTATTGTTTAACTTAAAACAAACCTCAGAATAGTCTCAAAGCCATGTGCTCAGGAGGGAAACACAGTTTTGAACCTGGTCTGCATCTGTTCTGATATCATTCCATTTGCAATTATATCCATGTATCATGAGTAATAATTTAGTAAAAAAAGTGTTTTAAAAAGTAATTTTGTGTGCACTACTGTTCAAAAGTTTGGCCTCAGTAAGATTTTGATTTTATTTTAATTAATACTTTTCAGCAAGGATGCGTTAAATTGATTAACAGCGACAGTAAGAGATTTATAATGTCACAAAAGATTTCTATTTCAAATAAATGGTTCTTTTGAACTTCCTATTCATCTATTCAAGAAAAATTTATAAATTTACACAAATATTAAGCCGCAAAACTGTTTTCAACATCATCATAAGCAAATCATCATATTAGAATGATTTCTGAAGGATCATGTGACACTGAAGACTGGAGTATTGATGCTGAAAATTCATCTTTGACATCACAGAAATAAATTATTGTTTTTATTATATTTAATAAAATAGTATTATAATTTAAAAAATTAAAATTATTTTAATTTGATTTTTAAAATTCAAGTTTTTACTGTATTTTTGTTCAAATGAACGCAGTCTTGGTGCGCATAAAAGCATTAAAACAATCATACAGACCCCAAACTATAGAACGGTAGTGTCTATCTTTAAATTGGTCACCCTGGTCTCTATTGGTATCGGCAATTGAAAAAAAAAAAAAAAAAAAACATTGTTCCTGCTTTAATCTATTTTAGACCAAACAAAATGCATTTGTAACTGAGATATAATCAAATGAAAAAAACTCAGCTCTGGGACTCTACTAAGACAAGCTTGAGATAAAAAACAAACAAACACCTGTAGCAATATGGAGAAGTCCAAACGAGTAGGAAATATATTCGCATGAAAAAATGAAAAATGAAGTCTGTTAGTTGTATGGCTGAGGTGCAGAGGTTAAGCTTTACCTGCAGGTCGGGACAGGAGCGTTTCGCTGGGGGTGACTGCGAGCCTGGCGGTGAGGCCTCCTCTTCCTTTGTCAGGTGTTTTAGCATTATACATTTCTCCACAGTGAAAGACCTGACAGTGTGAAAGACATTAGAGAATCAAGTGAACAGAAAAGACACTGTTAAGCATGAGTATACAGTGGCCACTTTATTAGGGGTCCAGTATTTCTTCCTCAAAAGCGTTTCCAATATGAACCCACTTCCATTCTCCAAAACTGACTAAACAGTTTGTTGTCAGTAAGAATTTTTTTTTTTTAAAGAAATCAATACTTTTATTCAGTAAGGACGCATTAAATTGATCAAAAGTGATGTTCTAATGTTACAAAAGATTTCCATTTCAAATAAATGCTGTTCTTTTGAACTTTACACATAAAAAAAAAGACTGAAGACTGGAGTAATGATCCTGAAAATTCAGCTTTGCCATCTTAAAATATATTCAAATAGAAAACAGGTATGTTCAATTGTAATAATATTTCCTGATTTGTTATTATAGCTCTGTTTAAATCTAAAATAATCTCACTGTGTGACCAAAGGCTGCTGCAAGACAGTAAATGCAGGAATTACTGTCAAGTCCAGCATTTCTCCCTCAAAATGAACATTTAGAGACAAAAATTGTTGAGAAGAACTGAATCAGATCCAAATTTTTTTCCAGTCTTCAAGAATGGCCATCTACTGCTACTAATCCACATCTGACAAAAGTTATCTAATAAAGTTGCCACTGTGTGTTTACGTGCACATGATAAGCATTGATGCACTACTACTTAACTAGAGTTTATCATACTTGTCCCTGCATTTCTGTAGCGCTTCATCGGCTATCAGCTTCAGATTGATCAGCTTATCACCGCGGTAAAACCCATCTGGGGAGAGAAAGAAACATAATAAAACAACTTATTTGAGCATTTCACAGAAAATCCCGAAAAGACAAAGACAGTAAATGTTTATTAGGTGAGAACAGATGTTGATCTTATCATGGCTGAAAAGTTTATTTTATGGTTATAGTCCACTCTCAAGCTCAAAGACTACACGTCTGTCCTGAAAACGTTTTGACAATTTGACATTTTCATTATCTTGCATTGGTAACGACGAGCCTCCATTATCTTTCCTGCTTGGGGTTGCCAGATGTCAAGAGAATAAATCCCCCAAACTGAGCTTTTCTCTTAAAGGGATACTCCACTTTTTTTTGGAAATAGGCTCATTTTACAACTCCCCCAGAGTTAAACAGTTGAGTTTTACCGTTTTCAAATCCATTCAGCCGATCTCCGGGTCTGGCGGTACCACTTTTAGCATAGCATAGCATAGATCATTGAATCAGACAAGACCATTAGCATCTCTCTCAAAAAAAATGACCAAAGAGTTTCGATATTTTTCCTATTTAAAACTTGACTCTTCTGTAGTTACATCGTTCACTAAGACCGACGGAAAATGTGAAGTTGCGATTTTGTAGGCTGATATGGCTAGAAACTATACTCTCATTCCTGCGTAATAATCAAGAAACTTTACTGCCGTACCATGAGTCCAGCAGGCGTAATGATATGACGCAGCGCCTGAAAATAGTCCCCAGCTCGGTAACTTCCAACGTGAACGGGACTAAGTTTGTCTAACTATTAGACCTATTTTCAGGCGCTGCGTCATATCATTACGCCTGCTGGACTCATGGTACGGCAGCAAAGTTTCTTGATTATTACGCAGGAATGAGAGTATAGTTCCTCTGAATGGATTCGAAAACGGTAAAACTCAACTGTTTAACTCTGGGGGAGTTGTAAAATGAGCCTATTTCCAAAAAAAGTGGAGTATCCCTTTAAAAGGATATGTTTTCTATCCAGTGTTTTACTTAACATTCCTGCCCAGTAAAAGCGCTGATGATCTGACAACACCGACAAACATGTAAGTTGAAGTTTAGCCATGTTCATTGTGAAATTCTGTCGTACAGCCAGTCTGCGTTCCTTCACAAGGCCACGTGTGAGATTTGCTGCTACTAAATCTGCGAGGGAAACTTTTTTCTGTGACAAACTGTAATAAATCCAAACATGAATCTCTACTACATTGTGTGCAATCATTGATGAATAAATGCACTTTTGCAACTATGTGCTAGAATACAAAGTAAAAATGGAACATTTGGAATTACGATTAGGAGCCACTGTGTGTGTGTGTGTGTGTGTGTGTGTGTGTGTGTGTGTGTGTGTGTGTGTTAACTGATCGTTCCCTGGAATATCTGGCTATTATTCGTGATAAATAATTGATTATAATTTAAGAAAATAATCGTGATAATCAGTTTAACCCTTATTATGCAGCACCATTCCAGCCTTCAAAAATAGCATAATGAGGGATTCATCCAGGTCATATTTCTCCCCAAAACTCATTCCCCTTTCTAAACATGTCAAACTCTTGGAGTGGAGTTCCCTGTTACTACTAAAAATTCACAGGCTAAATAGCTTTTGATAGTAATACGATTACTGCCACTTTCAATCCACAGACTTGTGAACAATGTGAAATGCAGCACTCTTTTGCAGTCGATGGAAACTCAGCAGATTAACTTTGGGATTAGTAGAGTTTATATACTTTGAGTAAATTACGTTTGATTTTTTTGCCATGCTTTTCTTACCGGCTGTAATAAGAAGACAACACTGAGAGTCCATGATCCTCTCACACAGCGACTCGGCGGAGAAACCGGCAAACTGGGATATGAACACAAACACATGAATAAATATAATGTTGCAAAAACATTTTTCCTTTGTATAACATTTCTGATACATCGGCAAACAGTCCAACTTGTTGAAAGAGAAAAAAAAAACTCTAGCACACACCTTGCAAAACATGTATAGGTGCGTCTTTTTTTTTTTTTAACCTAATTGGTCAGTTCAGTGCTACAGCTAAATTCCAAGGGAAGACAAAGGAAATGAGTCTCAGATGACAAAGGACTGACCACAATAGAGTGAACCGCTCCAATCCGAGCGCAGGCCAACATGGCCACCACCAGCTCCACCACCATGGGCATGTAAATAGACACACGGTCACCTTTCTTCACTCCTGCACAGTCAGAGAGAGAAAGAGAGCAAGGGACGACAAGAGGACATTGCCTTAATACACAACGTCGGTGTCAAATCTTTAACCTGAAATACAGGTTATATACCAATCTTAAAGGGTTAGTTCACCCAAAAATAAAAATTCTGTCAGTAATTATTCACTTCATGTTGTTCCAACCGCGTAAGACCTTCGTTCATCTTCGGAACACAAATTAAGATATTTTTGATGAAATCTGAGCCTTGTCTCACTCCTCCATAGGCTGCTAGGTGACCGAAACTTGCTGGCCCAGAAAAGTTATTAAAGAGATCGTTAATATAGTCCAAGTGACTACAGTGGCTCAATCTTAAGTATATCAAGTGACGAGAATACTTTTTGTGCGCAAAAACAAACAAAAATAACGACTTTATTCCACTATTCATTTCCTTCTCTCTGGGCCTCTAGTTGGTTCACGTAGTGTTTTTGCGTAGCGCGTCTGTGTTACACGTCACCACGTAGGCTCACAATTGGCCTAAGCGGGTGATGTGTGTGATGCGTGATGACGTGCAACACAGACACGCAGCGCAAAAACACTATGAGGCCCAGAGAGAAGGAAATGAATAGTGGAATAAAGTCGTTATTTTTGTTTGTTTTTGCGCACAAAAAGTATTCTCGTCGCTTGATATACTTAAGATTGAGCCACTGGAGTCACTTGGACTATATTAACGATCGCTTTAATAACTTTTCTGGGCCAGCAAGTTTCGGTCCCTCTGAAAGCCTATGGAGGAGTGAGACAACTCTCAGATTTAATCAAAAATATCTTAATTTGTGTTCCGAAGATGAACGAAGGTCTTACGCGGTTGGAACAACATGAGGGTGAGTAATTACTGACAGAATTTTCATTTTTGGGTGAACTAACCCCTTAACCAGTTCAACAGCATGTGTGTGAGCATACCTTGTGACTTGAGGACATTAGCAAACTTGCAGACTTGCAGGAGCAGTTCTCTGTAGGTCACCCTCTTCTCATCTCCAGGTTCATTACCCTCCCTATACAAATCAATGCCAGAAATGTTACTCGTTTACCTTCCAAAAGTTTGTGTATATATATATATATATATATATATATATATATATATATATATATATATATATATATATATATATATATATATATATATATATATATATATAATTTTTTTTTTTTTTTTACCAATGTTGGTAAAAATAGATGTATATATATTTAAAAAAGGTATTTTTATTTAGCAAAGATGCATTAAATTGATCAAAATGACAGTAAATAGGCATATTTTACAATGTTATAAAGGTTTTTCTTTCTTTTTTTTTGAAAGAAAGAGTTATAAAATGCTGTTCTTTTAAACTTTCTATTAAAAGAATCCTGAAAAAAAATGATCATGGTTTCCACATAAATATTAAGCAACAAAAACTTTTTCAACATTGGTAATTATTAACAATTGATCAACAATAATATTAATTGAGCATCAAATCAGCATATTAGAATTAGTAATGATGCTGAAAATTCAGCTTTGCATCACAGGAATAAATTACATTTTAAAATCTATTCAAACAATATTACAGTTTTTATTGTATTTTTGACCAATACCGACCCAAACTTTTGAACGGAAGTGTATTTCTCATAGACATACTTTCTTACTTAGTTCTTTCATGCACAGTCATAATCATATTGATCCTTGAGTACTGATGCTATGTTCAATGGCAACGTATCAACTTGAGAGACACTGAGCAAGTTGACAAAAACAGATGTGCATCTCCAGTATACTTTCAGGATATACTTTCAGTATTTGTTTCTGACAATGTTCCAATTACTGTAAGCCTCTGATAACACTATTTTGGCATGAGATGTGCCCTTAAATGTCCCCTACAAGTTAACGTGTAACTTTTTTTCCCCCTTGACTTTGGATGTGTCAGCAGACGTTCTTAAAATACAGCTGCGTTCTGACACAGAAAGGAGAAGCCCGGTAAAAGACCAAGCTTGAGTGTTTCAAACTGAATTCTGCAATGATTTTAACTTATGTTGAAACGAGAAATGATGGAAAACTTTACAGTTGCTAAACTGGCATTGCAAAAGCAGAGAATTAGCAACTGCCCCAAGCAACATTCGTTACACGTGACGCGCTTGAAGGCTATTTTTGTAGATCTGAATTCTAATGAACAAAGACTGCCAAAAAAGTCCTCATGAACTGCATGGACAGCATTCAGCACAGATAAACTGATCCACTGCAATGCACATGAACAAATGAAGCCTATGAAGATGCAACACTGAATATACACTTCATTCTGGGTGGACCGCTATTGGCGGGACCTGGTTCAAGCTACTAAAATAGCTCCAATGTGCCCCTGTCTGTCAGCAAGCCTGTGTATTAAATTATAATATGAATATAATAACAGCCTAGCAATAGTATCGACTCAGGTAATCTGAAAGTGGACTAAACCATGTAGGTTTGTGGCTTAATATACAGGTTTTAACCTAAATACAAGTGTGGTTTAACCTATAGTGCGGGGCTGGTTACTGAAAGGTTGTAGAAATTCGGTGAGGGCCGAACCATGCACAATCATCATAAACCAATGTAATTTTAGAGGTATTAAAGTGCCCCATTATGCTTTTTCGAATATTCCCTTTTATGCAGTGTGTAATAAAGCTGTTTGTGAATGTAAAATGTCTGCAAAGTTTTAAAGATCAAAGTGCGTGACAAATAAAGTTATTGTTTCCTAAAAGAAAGAATTGATTCTGAACTGCTGAAACAAGTAATCAGCCATTCCAGTCTCACTTCCTGTTACACACCTACGTCACAAAAGAGCAAAATCCCTGCTAATGGTCTTCATTGGCTGCCCACGAACAATGTCTACTTTGACCCGCACTCAAAATCTTTAGTTGTAACTGAGGACTGGAAGAGTTTGGTTTGTGTTGTCGAACTGTCGAGAAGACGCTGTTTTCAGTGCTGCAAATCCACTTCACTTGCGCTGGATTCAGAAAAAAAACGGTGAAGTCGTTACTGTTCGTATCATCGTATATTAAGAGCTGAGGAAGCTCTGGGGATGAAATTCAGATACGGTAAAGGCTGTTTCGTTTCTTAGACCATTCACAACAGATTGGGCCATCTGACCAATCAGAGCAGAGTAGACCAATAGGCCTATGTCACACTTCCTGCTTCTGGAACGCGGAGTAGGGATTCAGAACTTCCGGTCAACAGTATTTCTCAATAAGGATTTAGATTATCAGCCATAATGTCTAAACCATCCGAGGTAGACTGACCACGAGCTATGAGTTTGTGAAACGAAGGTTTTTGCTCCTGTAGAAGCTATAAGTTCTATGAAATCAACCTTGTTTTAAGAAAAACATGTTTTATCCGCGATCTTATGAAAAAAACTACACTACCCACAATCCTAAGCGTAGCAGCAACGTCTGCTGATTGGTCCAACTCGCTGTTACCATAGAAACGTTTACCTACTGGCGAACGGCCCGCCGCTGTTGTTGTAGTGCACCGGGTTGCTCTGCGTTAGGACGTAGACAGCCACACCTCAGCTTTCACGCTTTTCCACTTGAAAGTTTTCATTTACCATCCGAACCACATCGACATATGTGACTTCAGGCAGGTTGCGGAGAGATTTGGTCCAGCAGCATCTATCGGACTCCGCCATTGTAAAAAGCTAACCGGAAGAGTAGTATCCCTACTAAAAGACGTACTTCCGGTCTTCAATTTTTTCGTGACATAGGCCTATCACAACAGATTGGGCCATCTGAGCAATCAGAGCAGGGTAGACCAATCAGAGCAGAGTAGACCAATCACAACAGATTGGGCCATCTGAGCAATCAGAGCAGGGTAGACCAATCAGAGCTGGGTAGACCAATCACAAAAGATTGAGCCGTCTGACCAATCAGAGTAGGGTATACCAATCAGAGCAGGGTATACCAATCAGAGCAGAGTAGACCAATCACAAAAGATTGAGCCGTCTGACCAATCAGAGCAGGGTAGACCAATCAGAGCAGAGTAGACCAATCACAAAAGATTGAGCCGTCTGACCAATCAGAGCAGAGTAGACCAATCACAACAGACTGAGCCATCTGACCAATCAGAGCAGAGTAGACTAGAGCTGTCAAAATGGCTGAAAACCTAAATTCTAAATTCTTTCTTAAATATTAGCAAAATAGGAATTATATTCAAATTCTACAGGCAATAGAGGAAAAAAGTACTGCATTGACTCCTATGCCCATAAGCGAGCGCAATAAGAAAATATAAACCAAATCAAGCATCGCATCTTTTATTGAAATTATATGACATTCACTTTTTAAAGTGCATTAACTTTGAAACAATCGTTCTTAAATAAATTATAATTTCCTTAATGTGTATGCTAGGACAATTAGTTACAATAGTGCATAAACTGTAAGTGCATCAGTAACCTGAGAAATTACACTTCAACAGACAGCGTAATGCATTAACTTTACATGAACACAAAAAAGCAAACTGCAATTCAGAATCAATCCACTTCTACTTACTACACATCTACATATTGTTCGTCAAAAACACCAGACGGTCAACTTGATCGGCAGTGAGTGCTGATGAAAACACGCACTCAGCTCTGAACGATGTGTCCGACTCTGACTCCGCCCTTAGACACACCAAAACTTTGAATGCATGGTTTTTGTATTCGAATGTGCAGTTTATTTTTTAAATTCGACGAATATTCGAAATTTTTATTTTTATTTGACAGCCCTAAAGTAGACCAATCACAACAGACTGGGCCATCTGACCAGTCAGAGCAGAGTAGACCAATCACAACAGACTGGGTCATCTGACCAGTCAGAGCAGAGTAGACCAATCACACAACAGACTGGGCATCTGACCAATCAGAGCAGAGTAGACCAATCACACAACAGACTGGGCAATCTGACCAATCAGAGCAGACTGGCTGTAAGGAGGGATTTAGAAAGACTGAATCTTCGAGCAAACCTTTTTCAGATTCTGAGAAATGAGGTGATGCTTCAATGTATAATATGAAAAAAAAATTAAAGCGTTTTTTGACCTTGGATGCATGTAAATCTATTGAAGGAGACCTCCAAAACAAAATTAGGAACATTTAAAATAGCATAATAGGGGCACTTTAAGTGTACTGTAATGTGTTGTTTTGAAAAAAAAAACAAGACTCTTAATGTCACGTGCACAACTTCCAGGAAAACTGAAACATTTAAACCACATGCCTTACAAATACTAACCAGTAAAAAGCCACTCTGTCACCGAGTTTTCTCTCATGGACGATGCGGTCCAAAACATTATAGCAGATGTTGGTTGTGGCGCCTTCCATGCACTTCACGTAAATCTCACCCTTGGTCACGTCGAAATTGTAGTCCAGGAACTTCCCAGTGTATTTTGTCTTCCAGAAAAAATCTTTGGCGACATCTCCCCAGAACTCTGGACACGACGGGACAAACAAATGCTGATTCAGAACTTGTGTACAGAGAACCAGAGCAAAACCACAGACAAATTCACTACATATCAATGGCACTAGTAAACTACTACACTAATAAAAATAAAAAAAAGCTTTCAAAATGTTTTTAAAAATTAAAAACATCCACAATAATAATGAGAGATACATTAATGAAGTATTATAATAATTATTATAATATATAAAATAATATATATATAATAATAATTAAATGTACAGAGATGTTTAAATGGAGTCATTTGGCCTCTGTATGGTTTTTTATCGTTTAAAGAAGTACAACAACAACAATAAATACATCAATTATGTATAATTATTTAAAAAAACCTAATATATTCTATTTTATACATTACATATAAATACAAGGCTACATGAAGCTTTGCTGGCTATAGATAACAATTAAAGACTCAAAGCAAAGTTTACAACATCAATAATACACCTAACCGTAACTCAAAAAAGAGCATAGGTGGTTATAGATACAAACTGCTGTCTACCAAGGGCACAAGGCTTTAAAAAAAACAACCATGTTAAGTTTTTATTATTATTTTTCTAGTCGACAATATCCGTTTTTAACCTGTTAATAACCTGCCCAAAATAATGAAACTCACCCTCAGGAGAGTCGACAGAGTTGATGTAGAGCTCTTTGTATTTCTCAAAACTGGGGATGTGTGCTTCTTTCTTCAAGTCCTCTGAAGCATGTAACACGTCCTCGCCAGGTGCCTTATCAGGGATCATTTTAATAACCACTTAAATTAACGTAACTAATACAAATACAGTAAGAAAGCACACACAGTGATCACTGGCCTAACGTGTGTAAGTCACTTCCGTGTGGGGAAGTTTCACTCCCATTCGGCGCCGTGTGTATTAGAGCCTGAAACTGTTAACAAAACGAGAGTAAAATCTAGATTTATTTTTAAAATAGATTTAGATTTATTTTAAAATCTAGATGTGTATGCGCTGCTTTTGTTTTAATAAAGAAGCGGCGATTCGGATTCAGATTGCAAGGACGAGTTGTCCGAGACGCGTTATAAATTGCACTTTAAATAATTATTACTATTTTAAGCAAGCTCGAAATGTTGCTCCAACGACACTAACGTTAGACGGAATAAAAAAGTAAGTTTGGATTTAGAAGAAGTCTCACATATATATATAAAAAATTAAGATGCACTTGAGAGCTGTCAGACAGCAGGTCTCCTTTAACTGGAGGTTATCTTGCGCAAGGTCGATTAAAGCTGGAAATAATTCCCCGCATTTGAGAGAAAACGTAGCCTGTAACTGAGTCAGACATGTAATTAAAATAGCCGTGCATGCAGTATGATATTATTCATTCTTCCACGCGTGGATTACAAATCCTCAGTGTGTCTGCAGGAGGACAGCCATTGAAGAGTAGAAATAATGTAAACGGCTAGAATGGCAAATTACCGATCATCGTAAGTTCTTAGATGGGCGGGGCTAACGTACCGGATGTTGATTCTTATTGGCTCCTTCACAATGTACATTTTATTTAAAAAAACATACTTATACAATACTATATTCAGCAAACAAGAAAAAAGGCCCGAGCAAATTTTTTAAAATACACAAACTAAAAAAGTCTATGACAGAATTCAATCATTAAACGGATAGTTCACCCAAAAATGAAATTCTTTAATTTACGCACCGTCAATTTGTTCCAAAACCTGTATGAATTTCTTACTTCTGCTAAACAGAAAATAAGATATTTTGATGAATGTCAGTAACCAAACACTTGATGGGCTCCATTGACTTCCATAGTTATTTTTCCCAATACCATGGTATTCCGTGGCTACCGTCAACTGTTGGGTTATCTTTAAAATATCTTCTTTTGTGTAAAACTGAAGAAAGAAACTCATACAGGTTTGGAACAACTTGAGGGTGAGTAAATGATGACAGAATTTTCATTTTTGCGTGAACCCTTAAACACCAATAAGTTGGGGTGTTCAGTAAATGTAAATTGATTTATTTGAAATCTATTCAAGTCAAGTGTTTACAAATGAAATTTTGATCCCCTTTCAGACAATACATTTGGAGATTTTGCAACTTTTAGTCTTCTAATCAAAAGGGGTTTCAAGTATGGTTACAACTCTAAAAAAAAAACAACGTTGTAAATAGCTGCTCTCTTATTATATATAATATATTGTAGCCTATATAAAGAGGGGGTCATTATAAAAGATATTCAAAACAGTTGCAAAAGGAACTCTCAACAACCGGTATATCATATATTTTATTATTAAATGTTGTTAAGGTCTTAAGACAATTAAAAAATAGAATGAGACAATGCGGCTCCGGCTTTCTGGGCCGTCAAACGCCCCCTAGAGGACGAACCCTAGGCGGCCTGAAGCAGTTAGAAAGATATGCGCGAAATGACAGCACGAGATGCACGAGTGTGTTTGAGCTCACAATGACCTCTACCGGGGGGAGGACAATCGTTGTCAATGACGCCAAATATTCTGACGTGAATTCTTGTAAATAAATATAAATAAAAACCCCAACAACTTTTAATCTGATTTGAAACCACTTTTAACTTTATACCAGAGGTGGACAAAGTGCACAACTTCCTTACTTGAGTGAAAGTACAGATAATACTGGTCAAATATTACTCCGTTACAAGTAAAAGTTGTCAAGACCAATTTTTACTTAAGTAAAAGTACAGAAGTACTCGTTTTTAAAAGTACTTGAGTATCAAAAGTAAATGTCAATGCATTGTTTTATTATTGTTGCATTGTTGTAAGTAATACTTACAGTACCTTAGGCCTCTCAATCTATGCCTGCCTACCCTAATATCAATATCAAAAGTATTTCTAGAACACAGTTCCAGTAGTGGGATTGAATGTGAGATTGAATAAGTGGACTAAATTTTCACAATGGTTTCGGACAACCAAACGGCTGTTCCCTCAAATAGTGCCCTATATGAAGTTTTTTGGCTTTTACATCAACCCGACTTTCATTTCCAAACCAAAATCATCCCCTGACTGACGCTCTGCCAAGGACCTTGCCAGAAATGTAGTGGAGTAAAAAGTACGATATTTGTCTTTCAAATATAGTGAAGTTAAAGTGAAAAGTTTCCAGAAAAAATAATACTCACGTAAAATACTGATACAGTACTCAAGTAAATGTACTTTGTTACTGTCCACCTCTGCTATATACAAGTGCGCTACGGGCTGTTATTTTAGTGCATACCTTTATATGTTTAACTAATCATCTTTTAGTGGCTAGATGATCTTTTATCTGGTTATTATGTCTACTTGAGTTAAAACTTATCCAAAAGCTTGCTTTGACAGTGTACCATACATACATCACTTGCTTTAACTGATGCTCATTCAAAGACACATTGGCCAATAGTGAAACTGTATCCTGTCATAATAAAATACAGAACAGATAGTCTCACAACACCACAATTGGTTTCCTTTACCCATGGTTAATTAAATTCCTGTTTAATTTAATCATAATACTCCTCAAATAGTTCATTTGAATTAGTCGCATGGAGTCTAACAGTCATTAATAACAACTCTAATGCACTCACAATATTAAAAACAAACACAGGAGTCCAATTTTACTTTTTATTTTACAAAGAAACTTCCAGATCCCATCCTTAAAGTTAGATGTTCCTGTAAAGAGAGAACGCAATCATTAGAATCATAATAGAATCTGATTTAAACAGATCAGCAATTAAACCACATTCGATCAACAGCTATTACAATCAAAAGACTTTTTAAAGTATTTTGCATTATTATAAAAAATATTTGCTTTGGCAAGACTTATGTTCGAAACACAAATGAATGAGATCAGAGATTTGTGTCCCTCCATAGACTGCAACACCACTAGTCTGACAGTTTAACAAGTCCATAAAGAGTCTAAGTTTATTCTTGTTACACAGCATGTTTGAGCCTCCACAAGAGGTTTGTTCTTGCAGGTTGTCTTGAGCTGTTTTATGTTCGCTGATCAATGTTTATTTGTGAATAAAAGCATACATTTAATTTGTTCATCATATAAAGTGATCGAGTCTCTTCAGAAAATTTGGACTAAACTGCTCAATTCATATGGATTAGTTTTATGACCACTTTATGAACTTTTTGAAGCCTCAAAGTGTCAGTTGCGTAGCTGTCTATACAGGGTATCATAGAAATCTCTCATATTTCATCGAAAATAACTTTATGCTCCGAAGATGAACTAAAGTCTTATGGGTTAGAAACATGAGGGTGAGTAGATGACAATTTTCATTTTTGGGTGAAATAAACCTATAATGTTCTCACTGAAGTTTACTGAAAAATTATGACTAGGAAAAATTTCTTACAATGAAAAACATTTTTTTTCTCTCCAGACAATCACAATGGAGCAACACTTTAAACACTAGTTGTTTTATAGAGCATCTACAAGCCGACAGGAAATTCAGAGGAAAAAACAGCAGCAGCATTAGTCGTCCACTGACAGGAGCTTACTTTGCCACAATGCTGTCGTTCTTTGCAAGCCTCAGGAGGGAGTCATCAGCTTCACCCTGTAGATGACAACGCAAACCTCTTGAGACCACAACAGATGTGACTCCATACATTTACATGAAAACCTTTCAAATTTCACAGTAAAATGGGCTATAAGTGTGATTGAACACACGTACCATTCTACGGATGGCGCCACAGATGGCATACGTCTTGAACTGGCCATTGAACCTGCCTGTTGCCCTGTCCACCTGTAACAGATCGAGAGCCTCATTAAAAAAAAATCACAACTCTGAGGTTTCGTTGGTGCGATTATAATAGACTCATAGCTAATGGCATCTAACGAAAGAGTCACAATATACAACAGTTTAGTTCAAGGAAAAATACATATCATTTTCAGAGTTAATATTGTCTAAAGATCATATAGCAAGTGAAGTGAACAAACACTTAAATGGCATTTTACTTTATATGCATTTAAATCAGTTTCAATATATACCAACAGTTTTGCCAATGAAAAAAAAATCTAAATCAAAAGTAATGTTTGTTTTTAGCAAATTCTGGAGTAAATACTGTAAAATAAGTGTTCATATTTTGTGTACACTTGCAGTAATTAAATTGCATTTTGCTTGTATATAGCCTATCAAATTGCATTCATAAATGTCTACAAAAAACAGATTTCAAATGGTCAAACTCGTGTCAAACCTCAGCAATGTTGAGTTGGATAGAGGCATGGTCCTTGGCACCGATGATTCTGTTGCTAGCAGAGCTGGGAATAACATTAAAAAAATATATATTGGCAAATTTAATAAGATTTGGGATTTTTAACCAGTATTTAACTGTTCTAATGTGACTATATCAAAAGTAAAACTGAACTCTCGCACACAACAAAAGACAGCTAGTGACAATTCTCATTAGTATTAATATAGGTATTTGATCGAAGGTTGAACCTTTCACAAATTTCATGTGAACTCACCATTTACGGGGGACGTACAGGTCCACGAATTCACCAGCATCGTTCTGCATCTTGACTTAACTTGATGACTGTCAATCAGCTCAGTCTGCATCAAATAAAGAAATCAGTCAATCAAACAACATTCTTTACAAGTTGGAGGCGGATTTGCTTCTTATATTTCTAAACACGTATTTCAATCGCAGACAGTGAACTGAAGGGTCTGGAGAGCGGCCGCGATGAGCGCTGCTCTCCACATGTGTAGCGACTTATGTAGCGAGTTATTCACGATAAAACGCGCAGAAAACGCGAATATCTGATACACCTTGTGTAGAACACTTCCGTGCATAGATGGTATAAGAAAAACGTAGTAAAAGTTGGCTTGAAACAGTAAAAAATATAACAGTAAGCTAGAGCTCATGGTGTTCTTACCGAATTTCACAAATGGCCGACGCGGAAAGGAAGGAGAAAGGGTCAGGAAGTGACGTAACAGGAAAGACAGGATAAGAGTGCAATTTTTTATTTACCAGAAGAGATATTTATTCTCATCAGTGCCGAAATGGTAAACTATACAAACAAACCTTTGTAAAAGGAAAAGTCCGAATTGTGAAAGAAAAAGTCGCAATTTTATTTTATTTTTTTATTCCTTGGCGGATAACAAGCTTCCACATCTTTCAGACTAGTCTTTTCATCTATTTTTAAAGACGTCACAAAACAAAAAGCTTCTAAACTAACAATACAGATTTTAAAGCTTTTAAAATTAATGTAACTGCCCTAATAGTATATAGAACTTTTTATCCCAGTATTTTTAATTTTTAAGTATTTGTATGTTTGTACATTAGCTTTATGTTCATTTTTTATTTTAGTTGTTGTCATTCTGTTTTACATACTCTGAACTGTACTACAACAATGCCTTATATTTGTCTTGCAATGTACTTGTCTGTAATTGAACTAAATATATAAAAAATCTATCTTTAAAGGACATTTACTAAAAAGATGCCCCCCCCCTCAGAGTCAGAAATCTCCACTTAAGTAGCACACTTTTTTTTACCCAAATATACTTCACATGCTTATATATATATATATATATATATAAAAGCACCAGATTTATAATTTGTAATACAGAATTTGAACCTAGCTGTATCCAATTTTCAGATTATCATTATTTTCATATTTAACATAACATTAAAAAAAGCTTGTAGTACAAAACCCTTTTCTTAATGTGTTGTAATTAATGAGGAAAATATGGTGATACCTATTAGTTCAATTTTATTCTAGGCTATATAATATTCAATGTCCAGACTACACCTGAATTCTGATATTATTCTGATAATATAAAAATGTGTCAGTATTGTAAAAACAGATAAAAGCAAGAACAGCACATTTAATCAAGTTTATCAAATTAAAAACACTGGACACCACATTTGCAAACGAAGCAGAATTCTGTTATGAATGCAAATAAAAAAAAAACATTAGTAGCAATGTTTAAAGAATGAGGATGATATCTTCTGCTGAAGCCTTCCTTCTTGGATTGTCACAAGTTTTTAAATGCATGCACAAAAAGTTCCATCCAACATAGTAGATAAATACAAATTTCTTGTTAAATATAATTATTATAAGATAATGAAATTGAAAATGAGTAAATAAACCTCAGATACAGGCATCTCAAAGTAGGCTATGGGTGGAAGCGGGTGGGTGGATTATTTTGATAAAATAATCAAATATATAATAATATTAACCTTTACAGTTGATTGTGCAGACATTGTATAGATATCCCTGTCACAAGCTGTTTAGTAGTTCAAATGCAGCCTACATTATAGCCTACATAGGTCAACAAAAATTCACTGGAATTTAATTTAAAAACAAAACAAAACACCATCCCACGGATACAACCACCTCTTTTGAATGTTCTTTATTGGAGGGATATACTATTTCACACCTGCTCCATTTCTCATTGTTGTTTTTCTTATGCAGCAAATGCTAAACAATAGATTCCGGCTTGCGGCAGAATACCATTACGAGAGTCTGTGGGAGATGCGAACAGCTTATTGGCTCTGACAGACCATCAGAGTTACAATACAGTGAGATAAAGGGAATTCCATCCTCTCAGTCATTCCTCTGCCGCCTTCAAATGACACTGTTTCACATTGACTTTACACCTTAAATGATAATTGTTTTTTTATATTTTTTTTATTTATTAGTTTATTTCAGTAGGGAAAGTACAGAAAACATCCAGACAGAAGCTGAAAAATATGCATTGCACATAGAGAGTATAACATAGGCTAATTTGCATATCAGGTCCCTATAAAGGCTTAAAAAAAAGTATATATATGCAGCCCTGCTTACCAACATGTAACTAGATGTAGTACATGCATACAAATACTTAAATATCACAAAAAAAAAAAACATATTTTACTACATCTAAAAATTTAACGTGTCTACATCCTCTATTTTTTCTTTTTGTACTCAATATTTTTTTTATTTTTTTTTATTAGAAAAACACATAAAAACTGTTTTCCTATCATTTAAAGTGAGATGATTTTCCTGCAGCCACATGGATATCCTCTCCATTTGTTCATTTAAAATTGTGGCAACTTTGTCAGATGACTTATATCAGATAAGTAAATTAAGTGTCATCAGCATAAAGTTGACATTCAGCATCTGCAACAACTTGGCAAATCATTTATAAACAAAAAGCAACGGGCCTATTCCTTCATCTTGTATTAGATCATTATTGGAGGGCCATATACAAAAATGATGATTCAAGAAAAATGGTTTAATCAGTTTATTTAGCGTCCTTTATATTTACAAATTTTAGTTGCTCTGTACATAAAATACATATTTGAAGAGTTTAGATGCAAAAGCCTCTAAGTGCCATCTGAAATTTTCTTCTAGAATGATAATTTTTATCAAGCTTGTATATTTAAGTTCAGTAATGTCACTTAAATGACAACTAATAGGTAATTTCCATTGCCATTTAAGTGAAATTACTGAATTTAAAGGGTTAGTTCACCCAAAAATGAAAATTATGTCATTAATGACTCACCCTCATGTCGTCCCAAGCCCGTAAGACCTCCGAAGATATTTTAGATTTTGTTCGAGAGCTTTCTGTTCCTCCATTGAAAGTCAATGGACGGCATACTGTTCACGTCCAAAGGCAATACAGACATCATCAAAGTAGTCCATGTGACATCAGTGGCTCAATCTTAAGTTTATCAAGCGACGAGAATACTTTTTGTGCGCAAAAAGTAAACAAAAATAACGACTTTATGCCACTATTCATTTCCTTCTCTCTGTGCCTCAAGTGAGTTTGCGTAGTGTTTCAGCGTAGCGCGTCTGTGTTGTACGTAACACGTAGGCTCACTATTGGCCGACGCTGGTCATGTGATGCGTGTGACGTACAACACAGACGCGCTACGCTGAAACACTACGTGAACTCACTTGAGGCACAGAGAGAAGGAAATGAAAAGTGGCATAAAGTCGTTATTTTTGTTTACTTTTTGCGCACAAAAAGTATTCTCGTCGCTTGATAAACTTAAGATTGAGCCACTGATGTCACATGGACTACTTTGATGATGTCTGTACTGCCCTTTAAATATACAAGCTTGATAAAAATGATCATTCTAGAAGAAAATTTCAGATGGCTCTTATAGGCTTTTGCATCTGAACTCTTCATTTGTTAAATGTCAAAATATATGTGATATATAGGCGTATATGCAATGCAATTCACACATTAAAGGAAGTCGTTGTCATGCTTCACACTTCTTTGAAATACATTGAAATTATTAATGAATGCATGTGCACATATAACCCTCTTTAGAGAGTCTGTAGGTGTCGTTGCTACATAGATGCCTTATAAAAGTGTTTATTTGGACTTTGATTCTGGCTGGTTTTGCAGGCACTTCTAGCCTAAAGCAAGATTTATCACATACAGCATTACAAATGAACATCGGAATCCTCTCCATATCCACAGTGCAACCGGAAAAGACAACAGTTCATCAGATACACAAATTTCAATACATGCATTAATAGAAGAACAATGTGAGGCAACTCCACTTACTTATATGTCCATGGAGATAGAGATGTTTTGTTGATATCATAATTGAAAATGGGGATTTTGAGATTTTTTGCAACACTTTGTAATTGTGCTGCTGTGCAGTTGCATGTGGAGCATTGGTTATGGACTGCGCCGGACAGTCCCGTCAACAGCAACATCAGCTGGAAACCAAAGCAGAAAAAAAGAAGAAAATTTGAATGCAATTATTATACAAGATGTATTTATGAGTATAAAAGACCTCCAATATTCGACAATGACAGTACATAAAAATAAAAAAAAAAATACATAGCCTGTAGCCTACAATGAATGCACATGGATATATAATAAAAAAGTATTACATTATTTTTATGAATTTATGAATAAACATGTAAATAAATGTTCCCAATCAATATAGATCATATAAATACAACAAAAAATAAATAAAATGAAAATGACTTTGTTCATTGAAAACTAAGTTTTCACTAGTTTGGATATTTATATCCGCTGCAGAGCTGATAGTTACGGCCCGTTCAAATGAACGCTGGACGAGTCATTTGCTCGGCCGTAATAAATAATTCTTTCGAATTGCATGAAACGCATGGATTCCAACGGATTTGTCCCTTCAGAAACTGGTCCGAACGGCATGATAACGACTCCAAACACACCGCCAAGATGACAACTGCTTTGCTGAGGAAGCTGAAGATGTAGTGGCCAAGTATGTCTCCAGACCTGAACCCTATTGAGCACATGTGGGGCGTCCTCAAGTGGAAGGTGGATAAGCTCCATGTTTCTACGTCCAGCAGCTCCATTATGTCATTATGGAGGAGTGGAAGAGGATCCCAGCAACAACCTGTGCAGCTCTGGTGAATTCCAGGAGGATTAAGGCAGTGCTAACAATGGTGCTCACACAAAATATTGACACTTTGGGCACAGTTCTGACATGTTTACTTAGGGTGCACTCTTGTTGCCTATTTTGACAATAATGGCTGTATGTTGAGTTATTTTCACAGGACAATAAATATATTCTGCTATACAAGCAGCTCATTGACTACTCTAAAATATATCCAAGTTTCATTTCTATAGTATTATCCCTTGAGAAGATATACTAAAATGTTTGCTGAAATGTGAGGGGTGTACGGTCCTCACTTTTGTGAGATACATATTCACCATGAGCCGACCCATCAACAAATGACGTGATCCACTGACATGTTTCTCCAAACAAATTGCATGTGTTACAGACTCCAGTGGATAGATTCCATGCTTTATAGTTTCCATAATGGAATCAGAGAGCTGCCTCTCATATTCTCTCATATTCTGCTACACTGCCTAAGGCAATGTGAGTGTGACAATCACAATAAACAAAGAAGCATAAAAAAGTAAATAATGTCATCCGTTGCAGGCCTTCGCTCAATGTGTTGATATTGTGGTAAATGAGAAAGGTCAGTTGTGGGTAAAATTTCTGCTAATCCTCCCACAGTCCCATCAATATTATGATAACAGGAATTTTAAGGGTGCCATCCTTGTAGAAAAATAACAGTCAAAACCAGTGGACAAACAAACTGAATTATTGATGCAGGACTGAATGTAGGCTAAATGTTAAATAACCGTTTAACAATGATCATAATGTATCATTAGCCTACTGCTTAGCTAAAAGAAAAATTCTGCATTTAAAGCAAGCCATAAGGTAGGGTTGGGCAGTGGCCAATTGCCAAATTAATGGCAATGTATAATCTCAGTATTTAATTTTTTTTTTCTATTTGAATTAAAAAATGTATGTATTTAATTAAAAAATATATATGATTTCATATCCTGATCATTATTGTCCTACAAACGATGTTCACATTGAAAACAAACATGTAACCTTGCAGTCTATCCAGAAAAGGGTTCAAATCACATTACAGCATTACAGTATTGCAACATTACAATCTAAAAACAAAATAATGCTTTTTAAAGAAGTAGTTAAATTTACTAAACTTAAAATGAAAAGAAATAAAAACAAAACTGATATCATAAAAATACACTTGTAGGTTTGAAATGATTTAACACATTTGTTCACCAACAACAACAAATAAATTCTAAATATTTGTTAATGTATATTTTAGTCAGAATTATTCTTGCGCTCCGTCTGTTCGGCGCGCATGCTCGCGGCGGCGCTCTTTCCCGAAAGTTTAGCCTGCAGAAGGCTCGTCCACTCATGACAGCAAAATGGAAATATTTGACTTTCTAACATTTACAGATGGAGAATATGTTCGTGGAATGTAAGGTGTGCACTGAGGAAATTATTATGCTCGAACCAGGGCGGTTCGGACCAAACAAATTGCCAGGGCGGGCTTTATGATGGACAGATCAACAGTAACGTAATCATCCACGTCACCAACGAGCGCTTGGGTTGAATTCGTTTACAACAAAGATGACTGCCGCTGGAGAATTGAGATTTCACACTTACAAATAAGTCAGATAGAATAAATGCATACTTGGCGTGCTGTCCGAGGAGAGTACGTAGCCTGGAAATCCAGACCTAAATCTAAAAGATTAATGGTCTGGCGTCGACTATGAAAATCGGCCAACTCGAGGGGCGGTCCCAAGCATGCATTTGAAAATCTCACTGCACGCAATTGGATAACACTACGACCAATCACAACATCGCTTATACCAGCGGAGCTAACTGGTAGATTAGACTCACTGTATCCGGTCAGCAAAACAGCAAAAACGCCCTTCTTGCAAAGGAACGATTCGAGCGCCGTCTTCTGTTCCTATTTTAGAGAAAAAGGCAAGTCTAAATCTTTCATTGTAGCGGCCAAAGCCGTTTCAAACAAATGGTGTTCATACATAGCCATCTTGCAATGTTTACTAATGACTTCTTCGATGTCGCAGCGCTGTTGTCATCTCGCCTCCGCCCGCCTATATCAGATAACCCGATGTGATTGGTGCAGCTCGGATAGAGAAGCATATTTAATGAGCATCATTAGGCTTGTTTGAGATGAGCAAAATCTGCACAGAACCGATCACCGGTGATCACCGCAAGATGCATGCCGGTTAGAAATTTGTCCGAGTGCGGTCCGCCTTGTCATGCTGACGTATGTCAAAAATATCGGCCTGAACCCAAAGTACTCCCCCATATTCCAGGCTGTGGAAGAACAGGCCAAGAGTGAGTGGAGGGATGCTAAAAATTGTCAAGGAATGTTAGGTGAGTTGACAGAGTGAATAAATGCTTCCTCTCATGCTGGTAGGGTAGAAATGGTAATTGTTTGATGACAAGTTGATTGGATTGATTATTTGAACATGCTCCTCTTGAACTTAGTTTATGAAACATCATGTGTAGATTCCGCCATCGCATCTGTTATGGAAGATATCGACAGCACATTAATTTTAAAAGAGGAACAGAGAACCGCGACCAAGGCATTTGTCGATCGGAAAGATGAATGAAGAACATAGGCTATGTCACTTGCTCCGTTGCTCTGATTGGTTGTATTTATTTATGAGTGATTTTTAAATACATTTCAAAAAGAAAACTTTTCCAATCGACCATCTAATCTAAACCTAAAATCTTCATACAGTAAACAGGCATTGAAAAGTGATGCTGTCACATGGACGCTAGACACAATGGGAAAACTCCTTTTTTTCCGATTACTGAAGATTCTAGAACAGAGTTGCCCAATCCTGCTCCTGCCGATCGACTGTCCTGCACAGTTCATCTCCAACCCTAATCAAACACACCTGCCTTAATTTTCAAGTGATCCTGAAGACATTAATTGGTTGCTTCAGGTGTGTTTGATTAGGGTTGGAGATGAACTGTGCAGGACAGTCGATCGGCAGGAGCAGGATTGGGCATCCCTGTTCTAGAATAATGCAGTGAAACAGCACGAACCTATGGGAAAGCTCGCCAGAGCCCGCCGAACTGACCGGGGCTATCCCTCTCTATAAGCTGGCGTTCTGTCATAGGGAATCAGATTAATTCTCCTTCAGCGACAATCAACTTTTCATTGAAACTCCGAGACTGAAGCAGCCTTTCTCGCCGTTTAAAGAAGCCACGCAGAAGATCAAGTTGACTCAGCAGCGCTGTGCAGGCAAGCTGATTCAGCATCTTCCCTGCAGCTATCCGGCTAATTTGCTATAAAGGCAATTTTCTGTGCATTCCTCTGACATTCAGCGGCTGAGAAGGAGGCTCCTGCCCTTCAGGTGAGTAAAACAGAGCTTATTTTTCGAAAAGACCATTTTTTCACCACCATTTGTTTCAAAATGCAGCGTGTCGCTTGCCGGGCCCGCCCCCAAAAGCCGCGTTTACTGAAGACAGATGCTCTCTCAACGAGAGTGAGAGTCTCGCCTCTCTGTTAAGATTACGGCGACTTTTACCTTAAGTAAAAAGGTCTGGAAAAATTACCTCAGGTAATACTAATCCCGTGTGAATAGACCCGCTGTAAACATGTACGTAAATATTTCGTCATTTCGTGTTTAAAAGTAGTTTTCCGCATTTTTTCAAGTATGGAGACGCTTGAACAAGCATTCAGTTGCGTTCTAGACGCTGGGATAAGTCTGTGGCAAAACTCAAGAGTTTTCCACATACCATTCAGATCAGAAAGAAGATCGACAGCACTTGTTAGAGGCACGAAACATCTTTTAGCGCTAGGTAGGGCTGGGCGATATGGCCCCCAAAAAAATGTACGATAATTTTTTTTTTTATCAGTCGATATCGATAATTATGACGATAAAAGTCAAATCTTTATTTCTTTCAAGTTTATTGGCAGATTTTTGCTCCTAAGTGAAAGTTGTAGAAACCAGAACGTTAACTGTGGTTTTAAACTACTCTTTATTGTCAGAACATATCATGACAAACACTTGCCAAACAGGTGAACATTTCACAGATCTGAGGTAGAACATTCAAACATTTGTCATTTTTCCTTAACTAAATAAATATATTTATTGGACAGTTTCTTAGTTTCTGCATGTGCTATTTTTTTTTTTTTTTTTTGTAAAATGTAATATTCTGACTGTTTGAGTTTAATTAAACTTAACCATTGGTCATCCAGTATCATGCATTTAGATCATGACAGCCACAGATGAAACCAGGCATAGCCTCTCACTATCATGGCAAAATGTAACTTTATGGTTTCTATGGTATTGGTAGCCTATTTGTATGAAAAACAGTAGCCTTTAATACATTATTAAATACTGTAATTATATTCCATTAGTCCTTTAATATTGTCTACATTAATAATAATACAATTCAATATGTATATCCCACATTTCATGGTTCAGTTAATATTACTAGGCTAACGTATAGTAAATCCATGGTAAATGATGGGAATTTGTAGACGGAAAAGCCTTCTGACTGTATCGTTGTGCACAGTGTTTCTCCTGTTTGTCAGCGCTGTTTCATCTGCCTTTAAACTGGTTTAAATCACTGAGACATTTGTGTTCCCCACTGATTTCAAGCGCTTCTCACTGGATTTCGTGACCGAGACCGATTAGAGTAAACGCATCTGCTCTAGTGAGCTCACGCTCCCATAGACAGTATCAGAGAATGTCTAATAAGGCGAGAAGTTTCACTCTCAGTACACTTCCGGCTTCTGAACTGGTTGCAGTTCCACTCTGATTCCATATGAGGGCGCTCACAGGACGAGTGCAGAATGAATGGAGGTCTATGGCACATCAAAATCCACTTTTCTCAGGATATAATTATTTGTCTAGTAATTTGAATGTTGTATTCGAAAGGAGATGCAAAGAAATTACACATTGCGGGGTGTTAGATTTTTTTAGAGTCACTTATTTGCTTTAAAAAGTCTTTTAAAGTGTCAATGACGTCATACACATCGTACGACCAGAGATACTGCTTTACGGCAATCCTTCAGTCACTCTGGTGCGTTCGCGCTCTGCACTTTCTTTTCACTCGAGGCATCGACCACACAGCTGACACAGGTAAACACACGTGCTAGAAGAGTTTTTGTTTTGTTTGTTTCTGGTCCCGCTTCGGATACCACGATGCCATCAAGCTGTATCTCTGGTCGTAATCAGTCCTTCACTGACCAATCAGCGTTCATTAGCAGAATGCTAGCGTGTTATGGGCAACAACAACTCAACCTGTAAGAAATCGAAAGGACTAAGTACTCGTTCATTCAACTTTCGACCTATAACCCATGTTGAGCTTGCAAAACCTACAATCAAATCTGACATTTCTCAACGGCAGTCGGGTGAAAGAGACACATTTAGCCGTCTAGCCCCATAGACTCCCATTCATTCTGCACTCATGGACGATCACCCCCAGTGGAACTCTGGTGGAACTACAACCAAAACTCGGTACAATAGGACTTAATATGGAGTGGGTAGGCTCTCCGTAGACGGGCTCTGACAGTATATAAACATAAACGCGCTCGCGCTGCCTTTGGACTTTGAGCCGAGCGGATAAATGGTCCGTGTGGCGCGCGGTTCAAATGAGTTTCGTTCCGCTTTTGGCGCATAAACATTATCGAACATTTATCGACCTTTTGATATCGTTTTATTGAGAAAAATTAGATCACGATAATTATCGTTATCGTTTTATCGCCCAGCCCTAGCGCTAGGTAAGCGCCTATTACCAACACAATCCAATCTGAAGTTAATTAATACATCGTTAGACCAGACATAACTGTTTTATAAATAAAATATAGGTTATATGTGTTTGCGCACGTGATATCAGGAAGCAATGTAATACACACATGACGACAGGAGGGTAACGGCGATGCACAAATCGAGTTACTCCTCCCACTTCTGCTAGATTTACTGAGATATCTTATCCCGTGCGAATCGGCCATTGGCCATTAATATTACAGACGTCCTTTGGTAAAATTACATTACTCCATAAAGTTAATCCCGTCCGAATAGGGCTTGACCTACATCCTGCATGTCTTACTCTCCCTGCAGCAAGGGGATTCCCCAGCGAAAGGATTCCCCTGTGCTGCTCTGTAATTATAAGGTGAGACTCATAGAGCATATTTCTCCCTAAAAGAGCATCTTTTCGCCGGCGTTTGTTCTTAAAACGCCCACATCTCTGAGAGCATCGCTTGCCAGGGCTATGCCTATCATGCCGCGTTCATCAAAGACAGGTGCTCTCACTGCGAGAGCACGAGCTCACCATTGACCCAGGTGCCGAAAGTGAAGCCGGAAGTCAAGCCACGCCTGACCAAACGCTACCCATTTCATTTCAATGCTGTACCAGGTGCTGTTCTCCCGCCTCAGCGTGAGACGCAGCCTGTAATACTTCAACCATTTGGCACTGGACTCGGGTCATGGCAGGCTACCTCGTTCATGGGTGCAGTTCTCGATTCAGCCCAAATGTGACACTTATTTATATGACACTTTATTCAACAGGAAGAACAGCTCGTTCCGCGCGTCATACGTCATTACGCTATTTCAACGTCATTGCATATGCGCAGTCCATTTAGTTTCAGTTTTCAATCCGATCAAGTGTTTACATGTTCTCTCGATCGGATTAAAAAACAAACCACCCCTTTCAATCGGATCGAAATTCCAATCGGATCGAGCTCAATCGGATCGATTTAGGTGTTTACATGAAGGTTTTTCAGTCCGATTGAACCGTCAATCCGATAATAAGGGTCCATGTAAACACAGCTACTGTTGACCCTTCCTTTACCCCTTCCTTTGCCACCCAACCTGTCCTTAACCTTACCTGTATCCCAATAGCAGCACAAGTGTTTTGCAATACAACATGAACACAATAAATACATTGTATCAAATAATTATTTATTTTTTCAGTTAAGTAAAGTACAGTTAAAGGCACCTAATATAAAGTGTGACCAAACCGACAAATGTAGTCATGTGTGCTCAGTTCTGAACACATTTACATATTTCACACTTTTAAGAGCCTTAAAAATAAATATAACAAAATGCCTTAATGTAATGGAATATATAATATGCATTAAAATTAAAATTTTAAATTTAAATAGGTTTATTTGTTTTTAATTAATGTATTTACGCATATACACTTGATCATGTTTAGAAATAAAAGTCTTCTTTTAACTATAAGAGGTGATTCCTCTCTGGTCAGGGGGGAGGAGATTTTCTTTATACAGAATTTCTCCATCATCCCAGCTAAGGGAATCCCAACAATGAACCAACTCTCTCCATGTTGGGAATCATGTTTGTCATGGTGAGAGCTGATAGCCATATCATCGCTCTAGCTAGCTTCTGATGTTTTGCATATGCTAAAAACAAACAGCTTGTAGGGAATTCTTTTTTTTTTTTTTGACTGAGATGTTACAGTAGGGCACACAAAGGAACATTATTGTTTATTATTATTATTATTATTATTCAAATTCATTATGTTCATATTCCCATAATCTTAGTTTAAAAATATCAAGCAAAGAAGCCTCATACCTGATACTTCTTTAACAATAATAATAATACAGGCCTATTTGATATCATTTCACTTCATAACTTTCAGGGATGATAGTGATGGTAATACTTCCAGGAGTTCTGAAAGGCAAAAACAACTGAAAAAGGTTTATTTTGATGCAGTTGTTTATATATAGCACTCAAAATAGTCAGATGGGGTAAAAGCATCAATATGTTTTATTATTCATGCACTTGACATTGTTGTTTTTGGTGTGTAGAACGTTATTCTAACATTAGATTAACGTTCTCCTAATGTTGCTCTAACGTTATTGTAACATTCCCTGAATGTTCCCCTAACCTCTTCCGATATCATTACCCCGCTGTAGGCCTATAATCATTCAGCACACCCTCAACCCATGTATAGTATAGGCCTAAAATCGGTATGGATGGTCGATCTATGGACGCCTTATAATCAGTCTTATAAAAACCATATCTTGTTTTAATTATTGTTTAATAAATAAATATAATATATAAATAAATATATATATCCAAACCAACCATCATAGTGAAGAACAGTGATTCAACGTGTTTCCGGTGGATTAGGCAATTAGGTAGCTGACTGACTTTAACGAGGGGGGTAATAATTTGGCACAACATATGGATAGAGAAGTGACCATGCTTTTCCAGTCTGGGAGAAAGGATTGTTTTCCCCCACGCCACGCCATGCCACGCCCACATCTATGACACGACACTGACCTTTATCAGAGGAGAGGACATCAAACATCATAGGGAAGAGCAACGTTAGTTTTTAAATTTGTCTGAACGCCTAAAATCAGTATTAAACAAATCGTACTCGGTTACTAACGTAACCTCGGTTCTCTCTAGAAGAGGGAACGAGTACTGCGTTTTTGATAAAACGCTATGGGAAAAGTCTCTTTTCACGAAAACACTGAAGCAAAAAATTATCCTTAATTTTCATATATGTAAAACGCGTTGCGGCAGCAGCAGACAGCTGAAGCAAGACGGCTTGTCTGCTCATTGGCTGCTCTGCGGCAACTGCATAAGCCTATCGAGCGCAGGCTGATGCAACATCAGGCCAATGAGGGCGCTTCGCGCCCTCCTCGCCACTTCCCGCCGAAACGGGCGTGGCTTATCCCTATAAAAGGAGCTCGAAAAGGCTGATTCACTCAATTTTGATCGCTGAAGCGAACCAGAGCAAACCAAACGCACGGCAGGGAACGCAGTACTCGTTCCCTCTTCTAGAGAGAACCGAGGTTACGTTTGTAACCGAGTACGTTCTCTTACGAGAGTTCTCTCGTACTGCGTTTTGCTAAAAACGCTGTGGGAACCCCTTGCAAAACGCCGTGCGTGCCGGGACAAAAACACCAATCACCGGAAGCTAGTTCAGGCATACAGTGCATAATCACCGGATAGACTCACACAGAGTCAGGGAATAAGGGAGGAAGCCTAAATTCCCTAAACTGTAGCGTCCGTGGGTTACATTACCTCACGGGGAAAGTCTAAAGACGAAAGGGGTTTCCCCCGTCCTTATATAGACATGTCCTCAGACACGAATACATCACAACGCCAAGGCAAGGAGCCTGCACTAATGAGGGAAAAAGTGAGTCTTACGTAGTTTGCCCAGTAAAATCGGCAGCGCATAGCGCCTGTAAGCAGATTACACCGACAAAAGCTTAGCCTGCAGGGCGGGAACCTCTAGGTTATAAAACCTAATAAATGTAGACGGCGAGGCCCAGCCCGCCGCCATACATATATCTTGTAAGGGAATCCCGCTAGACCAAGCCCACGAGGAAGCAACGCCTCTCGTGGAGTGCGCTCTAACTCCCAACGGGCATTGAATGCCTTTGGCAGTATAAGCCAGCGCTATGGCGTCAACTATCCATCTGGATAGACTCTGTTTCGAAACAGCCATTCCTTTGGAACGTCCGCTGAACGAGACAAAGAGCTGCTCTGTCTGTCTGAAGGCAACAGAGCGGGACATATAAGTTCTTAAAGCCCTAACTGGGCAAAGAAAACTCGAGTCCCCCTCCTCACTCGACGCCGGCAGGGCAGCCAGGGAAATAACCTGAGCCCGAAAAGGCGTGTTGAGGGATTTCGGACATAGCCGTGCTTAGGTTTGAGTATGACCTTAGAGTCACCAAACTCCAAGCACGTCGGGCTCACAGAGAGCGCGTGCAGGTCGCCTATGCGCTTCACTGAAGCGAGAGCCATCAAAAACACTGTTTTAAAAGATAAGTGTTTGAGGCTGATAGGCTGTCCGAACGGACTATGACGTGTTCGTCCTTGATGTGGGGACAAAAACGCGTCATCGCGTTGTGCACTGCCAGCATTTCTAGGCAGTTTATGTGTTGGAGCTTTTCTCGTTCCGACCACAGGCCGAAGAACGGTCTGCCCTCGAGCAGCACACCCCATCCCGAGGTGGATGCGTCTGTCGACACCATCCTCACTCTCGAGGAAGTCCCCAGGCTTACACCTGATCGGTACCAGTTGTCCGCCATCCAAGGCGCCAGGGCTGAAACACAGCTCTGATCGACCTTGAGGCGTAATCGACCGGTCGACCACGCTCTGCGCGGTACCCGTGCTTTCAACCAGAACTGCAGCGGGCACATGCGGAGCAAGCCCAGCCGGAGAACTGACGATGCTGAGGCCATGAGACCCAGCATCCTTTGAAACTTCCTGAGCGGGGTGAAAGCGCCGCGGCGGAAAGTTCTCGCCGCGCGCTGAATGAGCAACACGCGCTGTGGTGACAGCCGCGCTGTCATAGACTGTGTGTCCAGAACGACGCCCAGAAACAAAATCATTTGACTGGGGTTCAATGAACTCTTTGTCCAGTTGACTGTGATACCAAGATTCTCGAGGTGATCGAGTAAAATGGTTCTGTGCTCCACGAGCTGTGATCGTGATTGAGCTAGGATCAACCAGTCGTCCAAATAGTTCAGCACTCGCATGCCTCTGAGTCTGAGAGGAGCGAGCTTCCATGCATTTCGTAAATGTACGAGGTGCCAGGGACAAGCCGAATGGCAGGACTGTATACTGGTATGTCTGACCCTCGAAGGCGAATCTCAAGTATCGCCTGTGATGTGACGCTATCTGTATTTGAAAATACGCGTCCTTCAGATTTATCGACATGAACCAGTCTTGGCGAACATGCGCGAGAATTTTGCTGGTTGTGAGCATTTTGAAACTGCGTTTCACTAATACTCTGTTCAGCCGTCTTAGATCCAGTATGGGTCTGATACCGCCGTCCTTTTTGGGGACTAGAAAGTATCTGCTGTATAGCCCCCCTTCGCTTAGAGCTGGGGGAACGCGCTCTATCGGCCCTTTGCTTATCAGTTTTGATATTTCGGCTCGAAGTAGGTGTGCTACTTCCAACGAAACCGTAGTTTCGACACGCGCTATGAAGCGGGGAGGGCGTCGACAAAACTGTAGCGAGAAGCCTCTCTTTATAATTCCTAGCACCCAGTCCGAAACCCCTGGAAGCGCTGCCCATGCTTCTGCATGGCTGGCTAGGGGCTGGATACGGAGCGCGCTCTGTTCGCTGTGCGACAGAGGCGCTTCGGGGGATAAAAACATAGGCGTTATTCCTGTGCCATTTGAGGCGGGGCGCGCACTTAATACAGCGGGCGGAACGCTCGTCCTCGACCTTACTACAGTGCTTAGCTGAGTGAGGGAGGACTGAGAAAGTCTCATAGGACTCATGTGAGCGAGTAGATGTGGGCTGGGAGCGGGCACATTTACTGCTTTGGGCGCGGTGTCTGCCTGAGCAGAGCGCGCGCTCACAGGTCTCGTTTTTACAGAGAGCCTGTGATCTGTTAGACATAGTGTTCGTGGGCACTGGGAAGCGGGCACTCTCACTATGTTGGAAGCACAATCGACCTGAGTCGATTTCATGTGCGCGAGCCCTGAGTGTAGGGCTGTGCTTATGTGTAGTGATGGGCACTGAGGAGTGGGCATCGAGACTACATTTATAGCATCATCGGCCGTGGCCGGGCAGAATGCCTGCGCTCGACCCCGCTGCGGTGTTTAACCGAGCAAGGGAGGGCTGGGCGAGTCCCGTAGGACATATGACCGTTAGTAAGTGTGGGCGCGGGAGAGCGGGCACAATTACTGCAATGAGTGCACTGTCTGCCTGAGCAGTGTGAATGCACAGGGTTCGTCTTTACAGAAACCACAAGGCATGCAGAACATAGTGTTTGTGGGCACTAGGCAGTGGGCACGTTCACTATGTTGTGTGCGTGATCGACCCGAGTCGAATATATGAGCGCGGGCCCTGTGTGAAGGGCTGTGCTAATGTGTAGGGATGGGCACAAGCAGTGGGCATCTTCTGTACACATATAGCATCATCGGCCGTGGCCGGGACTTCGCTCGTGGGCTGCAAAACAAACACGTCTGCAGTTGCCTCTCGGGGAACAAACAGAGTGATTTGCATTCGGCGGCATAAATATTTTCTGCCGGCAGACCCGGGATTCGAACTCGGATCCCCTGCGTGAGAGCCTAATAATCTACCACTGGACCACAGTGAAGATACATAGACAAAGTCAGCGCGAGTATTATCCACACTGGCGTTTGCTTGCAGGCATGCGAGTAAGCACGACATGCAATACTAACACTTTCAGACGCCTGAAATATGCCAGAATGTGAGAAGAGTGGATATCGCCCAGTTTCAGCGGGGTTGAAAACACTCCATTCTCCTTTCGCCAGTGACGCACGGGAACCGTAGAAACGGTGTTCGGTTGCAGGCAAGCGGGTACTACGCGCTCGCTGGCTGCAAAATGCATCTCTGCAGTCGCCTTCAGGGGACTGACAGAGTGAAGCATTGGCGGCAAAGGCGGCGTCAACATGTATTCTTCGGCGTTTGCTGGCAGGCAAGCGTGCTAAAACAGACTCACTTGCTGCAATAATATTTCCAGTCGCCGAACAGGGAACCGAGAAATATGAGAGAAAAGAGGTGAGACCGACCAACGGTGGGACTGAGAACACTCTTTTCTCCTTCGCCGGTGAATGACGCGCGCGGAGGCAGGGTAGCTTTTCTTGTAACGTAAAGAAAAACTAATCCCGCCGTCCGCTTCCAGGAAGGGCAGCCTCGGAAGGATGCCTGGCGAGTCCTCAGAGTCACCGTAGGCAATTGGCTCGGAGTGAGGGCGTTTCGCCGTCAGCGAGCGCGAGCGCTGCATGAGAAGGCGTCTTGAAAAAGACGCAGCTCTTTTAGGGGTGAGTGTTGCAGCGAACACACACACACACACACACACACACACACACAGAAAACAGAACAATATAGCAATAAAGGATATAGGCGTCGGAAAGCGCAGCAGGTACGGCTGTAGAAGGCGGCGTTGGCCAGCGGCTTCGAGGGCTCGTCCCGCTGAAGTGCTTGCTTCGAACGACGCTTGCTTCCGTGATCCAGCGATGCGTGCGCTTCGCTGAAGAGATTAAAATTGAGTGAATCAGCCTTTTCGAGCTCCTTTTATAGAGGTAAGCCACGCCCGTTTCGGCGGGAAGTGGCAAGGAGGGCGCAAAGCGCCCTCATTGGCCTGATGTTGCATCAGCCTGCGCTCGATAGGCTTATGCAGTTGCCGCAGAGCAGCCAATGAGCAGACAAGCCGTCTTGCTTCAGCTGTCTGCTGCTGCCGCAACGCGTTTTACATATATGAAAATTAAGGATAATTTTTTGCTTCAGTGTTTTCGTGAAAAGAGACTTTTCCCATAGCGTTTTATCAAAAACGCAGTACGAGAGAACTCTCGTAAGAGAACTTGTTTTTATTATCTGTTTAATTAATACAAAATAATATTAAATTTGTCCATTAACATGCACCTATGGCCACTAGCCTATATTTCACAGGGTTTTACATTTCTTCAGCACCATATAAATGACTTCAACATAATAAATGGTTGAATGAATGAACAAAATAAAAACAATTATTTGACTTAAAGTAGGATATTAGTAGCCTAGCTAGCCTACATTTATTTCTTACCACTGAATTGTAGCTTGTCGTGAGATGCTTCTTTTGGTCCATAAACAAAAACTTCTCGATTAACAATGTTCTCTTCAATAAGGGTGCCAAATCTATCCGAAATCATATTCACTCTCACATCTATATAAATTATAAGTAGCCTAATCATTCAATAAAGAGATTGATTGATTTATTTACAACTGTGACAGTGTGGTGTTGCGGGAGGATCCAATAATACAATGTGGCCATCAGCAACTGCAAGATAATTAAACCAATAAGATAATCATGCATATTCAATACTCAATGTATATTCTTAAACAAATACAACTTAAAAGAAGGACATTAGGAACATCTAAGAGTACTTTTAATAAGATTACAGTATACAGCATATGCAGTCAAAACAGCATGCATACTGCACAAGTGAATCAATGACTTTGAATCAATGCATTCAAAATGCCTTTTTAAAATGGAGACAGTGTTGATGATTTTCTTTATCAAAACACTGACAAAAACAGTGAAAACATCAATAAATCATAAGTATTAATATGGTACACCTACATTTTACTAAGCCACTTGTTTTGGTAGCGGAGTCTGACAAACTGCCCCCTGGAATCCCATCGACCACAGGGATACATTATCTAATTACACTGTTGAAGATGTCATTTTTAGTTAGTAATACAAGTAACTTACCCAACTGTTATAATATCAGAGGTGAAACTGGAAGAACAATATGTTATTCAGCCTAATTTTAATTTTCATGTAGGTGCAACCCTGTAGGCATTAAAAGAACATGGCAAAAGCTGAAAATTAAATATAAAAACATAATTCAATCAAGTAAGGCTTGAGCATCATGGGTGTAGGCTACCTGACTTTACATTTGACATATTAAATAACTAAAGAATCCAGTGTCTAGCAGTGCAGCAGCATTTCTGGCTGAGGGAATTCCTGGAGGGACTTCAGAGCCAGTCACTCCCAAAGATCCAAGGGCCTTCATAAAATGTAAGAGGTTTACATATGTGTTATTTTTTTATATAGGCTATTTTTGATATTTCCATTTATTTTACTTTGGGTTGGGTTTTTTGTTGGTCCCAACAGATTCCGATGGTAATATCTGTCTTTTGGAGCCTCCTGTCCCAACAGAACCCCAGGCAGTTGTAAGTCGCCTATTCAATACACCAGAAATTATGACAAATAGTGTTATAAAGTGTACTCAGCCAAATGCTCATCTTCACAGGACGATGGGGATAAAGAAAAAGTTTCTGCTGCCACAGAGACGCCTACAGAGGTAATGTTAATATTATGTGTCTACACATAAAACAATCTACACATTCAGATTTTGTCACATTTTTATGTGGAGTAGCCTATAGAATCTAAGTTTAAATCGAAGTATAAACGGGTATTCTTATCTCTCCCTGCCCCCAGAGTGTGGAAGAACAGCAGGAGGACAGTCCATCAACTTCTGGTGCACAGATGAACACAGTTCAGTGATTTCCAGTAAATGCCAGAGTTTAATTCTGTAGAATTTGTTTAGAACTACATTATGTAACTCTAATCTACTACTGTATTTTCAGTTGCCAGTTAAGGAGTTATATAGACTTCATCTTATTAATTTTTTTTAATTTTATTAATAAAAATGTACTGAAAGAATGAATGAGGTGTTTAAACACCGCTTCCTCTTTAAAAAAGGGGAGGAGACCGAAAGAAACTCTGGGTTTACCGAAGAAAACCTGCTCCCGGGTTAGGTTCACAGAGTAAGTTACCATGGTAACTGACTCTGAGTATAAGTTACCTCTCTTTCAGAAACGGGCTTGACTCTGCTTTCTCAGGTTTGACATACCTTCCATTCTGAAACAGAAAACCCAGAGTTTCCCTCATTTCAGGGTTAACATACTCCGAGTTTTCACTTAACCTCCTTTCTGAAACAGGCCCCTGCTGCCTGTGTACATTAAAGCTTTGTTATATTTTGAAATCAAGCTTTGTCTGTCTGCTTCATCAGCCAAAACGTGTCACTATGTCATATGCACGTTTTAACTGGAAAGTTATTTTGCATGATTATTAAATAATAACCTAAAAATAGCCAGTAGGGAATGTTCTGTATAAGTTATTTTTAGGTTGTTTGAAAATAGTCTATAACTACCCTGTTGCAAAATAATAACCTAAACATAACCATTAGGGAACGTTCTGTAGCCACAAGTTATTTTTAGGTTGTTTAAAAGTAGCCTATCCTGTTGCAAAGTGATAACCTAAAAATAACTATTGAGGAACGTTCGGTAGGCTATAAGTTATATTAGGTTATTTAAAGATAGCCTCCCTGCAACGTTTTAGTAATGTTATTTTATTGCAAAATAAATAAATAAAAATAAAACCTAAAAAGAATGTTATTATTTGGTTCTCAAAAAAAAAAAAAAAGAAGCTAAACGGGAACCAAATTGTAACGTTAGGGGAACGTTCTGTGTTTGCTGGGGTAAACCTCACTCCAGACCAAGATGAAATCATTTTGCTTCAGCTGTGCCTGCATCAGGTCAGTAACTAGTTCTTCCTATGTGGAGTAGTGCATCAAAATTAATGAAAGTATCAATCCTGTAGTTTAAATGCTCATGTGAAAAGCCTTTATATAGTTATGTTGTGCTTGTTTTATGTTTGAGAATAGACATGACTTTCTTTTCCTCACTGGAATTCCGCCACAGCTTGTAATATTTGAAAACAACATTTAGAGGCAATACATAATAAGGCAATTCTAGCGTTGCTAGATGCATGTGTTGTGTGAACTTAAAGGGATAGTTCACCCTAAGATGAAAATAGTCATCATTTACTCACCCTGGTGTTGTCCCTTCTTTCTTTTATGGACCACTAAAGGAATAGAAAAATAAAAAAAAGTCCCGCCCGTGCTCATCCATATGATGGCAGTGAATAGCAGCCAGCATCAAGCTTTTTTAAAAAAAGGCTATATGGATGAGCAAGAGCAGGGCATTTTTTTTTTAATTCTCCTTTTGTGGTCCATAAAAGAAAGAAGAAGGATTTTTAGGGTGAACTATCTCTTTGAAGCCTGTCAATCAACATTAGAGCGCAACCCTCAGGCTGGATAACACAACCTCTGCCAAAAGTGTTCTGCGTGTGTTCAGCGATTACAGTAATGTTTATCGTAAACTGTTGCTAAGACCCAGAATCTGCCCTATACCTAAATGATTTACGGTCAGGAGCCACAATGGTCACAATAAGTCATTTCAGATTATTACAGATATGCATATGTTTATCTCCATCCATGGTTCAAAGAAAAGGTGGGTTTAAGGTGGGATGACATAAACACTTATATGCTGAATGTGACCTTTCCATAGAATAAACAAATCCTAAACAAAACAAGCAAACACAATGCAGTTCTAGCAGTGGCATTCACACTGCAGCCGCATTTTTGTTGGACTATAATTCTCTGGAGAAGACGTGTAGGTTGAAGTGTGGGCTACAATGGCTAAATCTTTCCCTTCAGTTGAAGATCATAAAAACATTTGATGATCAATGAAACTGATAAAAAAGTGAAATTGCAAATAGAAACAATTATCAAAACAAAACATTTTAAATGATACAATTCTCATATATTTTGTAATATAGCTTATGTTATCATTACTGTTAGATATAGGCCTATTTTTATATATACACCATTCAAATATTTTGGGTCACTAAAATTTTTTTTGTAATTTTTTTTTACAAGAAATTACCTTTTATTCAGTAAGGATACATTAAATTGATCAAAGATGACAGTAAAGTCAATTAAAATGTTACAAAAGACTTATTTCCCTTTCAAGGGAACTTGCGCTGCATCGATTGACTCTGTAGGAACGCTCTGTGTGATTACGTCGTGAAGCACGTGTGAAATCAGGAGACGTTAGAGGCACCGGTGCTACAATTATCTAGCTCTGAGGAATTAGATGTTGTAAGCATCAAGGCGGGGGATGTTGAGGACTCGCCATCTCACTCTCCTGGATTCACTTAATTTTCATTTAATTTTTTTTTATATAGCACAAATAAACACAACAGAAGTTGACCACTGTGAACTTATTAAGACAAGGTAAAAGTCCAGGAAACATGAAAGTAGCAAAATAAACCATTAACACATAATGTAATAAAACCATAATTGAGATTTAGTGAAATGCTCGGTCAAAAAGATAAAACTTTAGCTTACATTTAAACTCATGTAAAGAGGACATGGAACTCAAGGATAAGGGGAGGCTATTCCATAGCCTAGGACCGACAACTGCGAAAGCACGATCCCCTCTCGACTTAAAGCTACACTGTAATTTTTTTAAGTTGATTCTTAGCAAAAAACACTTTGTTCTTTCAAAATGATATGTGCTCATTAATGTGTAATTAATTCTACCAACTAATCAAGTATTCTCGTAAGCGTAGAATCTGCCATTTAGAATACATACGAGCGAGTCGCTCGAATGGCGGCAGCCATGTTGCGCCTCCATCTTGAAAATACATGTGCTAAAGAGGGACATACCTGGAAATTCAAGCTTCGCCTTTCGCGTTTTTACACTCAGTGGCACTATGATGAATGAGAGGGGGCGATTACTCGCGACTGCCAGCAGATTTGAAATAATACGGCCACCGTAGGAGTTAAAACGCCCTCGGAATGGGAGGGACTAGAAAGTAATATTCAGTTGGTAGTTCTAAACAATTTTACCGCTAGATGGGACAAAATCCTACACAGTGTAGCTTTAAATCGTGGATGTGGCTGGGAGAGATTATAACTGCTTGTGGACCGTAGACACCTACCGGGCACGTTCAAAGTTCAGATAGGTAAGAGGGTGCAAGACCATTTAAGGATTTGAAAACAAACAACAATATTTTAAAATCTTCGTGTTCACTCGTCACCTGCACAGATATCCACTTCAGTCACCATCATCAGTCTTCAAGTCACCATTGTCCTGTTCCCGTTGTTCCACCACCACTCTGCTTTTAATAAACACTGTGTTCACTTAAACCTGTCTGTCTCTTTCTGTGTTTGTGACAGGTATTGCTATGCCAATGTTTTAGGATTCATCACTGTGAAGTATAGTTCAATTGTTTTAATAAATGACAGTTTGTTTTTGTTATTTCATCTGTTAACTTTCACTTGTTTCTATATGAGTTGGTATACATATTCAAGGGTGTGCAAAGATGGATGGTGTTTAGGATCATATGTAATGTCTTTCCGACCCCAAACTTTCAAACGGTATCGTATAGATAATTCCAAAAATGTTTATTTATCATTTGTTTATTGAAAAAAAAAATCATAATAAAAAGTCATGTGCACCTAAACTGTGTTTCACTTCTGTACTGATTTAGGAATAAGTCAAGCAAACTGTCTAAATTAAAAGCAACTTATTTTGTAGTGAAAAAGTCCAAAGAACAGACAGTTCTCTTTAAAAATATAATCAATCTTGAGAAATATAACTTCTCCATTATCATTAGCAAATTATTCAAGTGTCCGTTTACATTTAACTAATACACAAAATCACGTGTGAGTATTTTGCAATGTTACATTGCTGAGTAATAAAAGTAAAAGTGTGAAACGGAAAAGCTTATTAAACACGATGTATGATGTGAGGAATTTCTGTCAAGGCAATGCAGTGAAGATCGTCGTTGTGTCTAGGATTTCTCTAGCAATATTAATCATTGTGGTAGGGATATCCCACACAAAAGGAATCCCCACTATGGAACAATATCTTCCATAATAACAATATTGCCCATCATGGTTTATAATATGATAGCTCGGAGGCGTACGTATTGTTTTGCATATGTCATCTGAAACACAAAACAACAAATGAATGCCTGAAGCAGCATTAACAGTTAGTCTATGCTGTTCTACGACACTGAGAAATGCAATAAATTTAATAGAAACAATGCTATAAAAAGTATTTATAGTTCTCACCAATATTGGCATTTAATATTACCAAAGGTATCGTCAATATGCTAATCGTTAGATAAAGAAAAATTAAACACAAAACAATGTTTTATTTATGTATATTGGTTTGAAATAGTTCAAGTATTTGAAATAGGCCATTTTTCACAAGTACCCTACATGTCATATCACCACAGTAAATATTTCGAGCAATTGATAAGATTTTGTCCTCCTGAAACATTTATCATGTCCTTTAATCTGTATGTCCATCAAAAAGAGAATGTGTGTTTTGTTGTTTAGTTATGGAATTTTAAGGAAAACATCTTATAAAAGTTCAAGATACATTTAAACTATCCAATCGATGCATTCGTCTGTGCACTGCACTATAATGTACTGCCCATCGCAATACAGTAAAATACAATAACACAAAATGCAATGCAATGCAAAAAAAATCTTTACAGCTTTTTCACCCAATGCATTTCTAAGGCACAGCGTTGGTCAAAATAATGCATTATGTCTTTATAGAGCACACTTATGCTCATTTCCCCTGGAGCATCATGACTGTCAGTACAACATTGTAGTTGCTCTTTGTTCTTTTCGATGGGCTTTGTGTGTGTGACTACATCACACTCAATACAAAAGGAGGAAAATGTCCATTCCCTCACCTGAATAGCCACAGGTATACGGAAAAACAGAGCAGGCACAAACTCCGCCACTGTTTGTTCCATGCAAATTTGTCATGTAGGAAAGAGGTTGGTGGATTACGTCAGTCAATCATGAAGTTCAAGGTATAAAAGTGATTGTGAAGCGCACTATAGCAATATTCCTACTTTGTCTTGCAGTTTAAGAGTGACACTGAGAGACTGAAGAATGAATATCTCTGCTCTGTGGGTGAGTAAATCTAGAAATACTATGTGCAAAATATGACAAAGAAACTGTTCAGGAGATATATATGTGTGTGTGTGTGTTATTTGGTGTATAAGTGTCCACTAACTTGTGCTTGTTTAAAACAGGTGTTTGTTTTTGCTGTCATGTCAGCTCGTGTTTATGCGAATATTCGCTGCTCCAACTGCAGTGACCCATGCCCTGAGGATGAACAGCGCAAAGTTAGAGAGGAGTTCAACAAGAGCATGACCTCTCCACAATGCAGAATTATCTCAAACAATGGAAATCCTAAATGGAATTGCATGTAAGTATTCATACAATGCATTCAATTTATTTTATGCTAGTAATATTTTGTGTGTGTAATGTTAGATGAGAGGTTGTTGGGTAGTAAAGGAACAGTTCACCCATCATGTACTCGCCCTCAAATCGTTCCAAACTTTTATTATTTATTTCTTCTCTGGAACACAAAAGAAGATACTTTGAACAATTATTGGTAACACTTTAGAATAATGGTCTGTCATATAACTATGCAGGAAGTAATGCAGGACTAATGATCAGTACTACATTAACACCTCAGATACTATTAACTAATATGGAAACAAGCTTAACTAATCAGTAAGTAATATCAAAATTAGGACTAAGATAGTTCCTTATTAGGCAATCAATAATTACTTAATGAGATTGGCATCATTAAGATCTAATAGGTAATTATGACAAATTATAAAGAATTACTAATTAATTACTAATCACAACATTGACGTTATCTGAGACTTTAGCAATTATCATTTTTTGTGTGTGCAATGTTTAGTCAACATGGTCATAAAATGCATCACTAATTGCTCAAGTGAAAACATCTTTTTCACTTTAAAATAATGGTCTAGATCACTAAGTTCCTGCATAGTGACGAGGTAACACTTGAGTAATTAGTGATGCATTTTGTGACTATTCATAGAAAGAATTATGACTGATTACTTCTCAGACACACGATAATGTTCTTTATAATTTGCCAGTTAATAGTTATTAATGAGGCTAATCTCATTAAGTAATTATTGATTACCTAATAAGGAACTATCTTAGTCCTAATTTTGATATAACTTACTGATTAGTTAAGCTTGTTTCTATATTAGTTTATTGTAGTAGCTGAGGTGTTAATGTAATAGTCCTGCATTACTTCCTGCATAGTTACTTATTAATGATGGACCATTATTCTAAAGTGTTACCCAATGATTCATATGTTTGGACTTTCATTGTATAGGCAAAAATAAATAAATTACTAAATAAATAACACTTTAATTGCTTTAGGATGGGACTAACATAATTTTAGCTGCGATGGTGATAAATAAATATGATCTGTGATAGTGCTCCAACACTTATGACTCTTTCTTTTCACAGACGATCAGAATATGTTATGCACAGGACCCCGAAGACATACCTATATGCCAAATGTGAAAAGTGTGAAAACGGGGCAGAGCTAAAGGAGATTTCACAAGATTTCAAAATGTTATTCAGTAGGAGTTGCGAGGGCCACCATAATCACACTCTCGTATTAAAACCAGTCAAAGTCACATTAGGCTGTATGTGTGTTAAGAGATGAAGCTTACAAAACAAGCATGACTGCTATTGACATATTCAGCTGAATAACATGTGAATCATGCCTGCATGAAATTTTTGATAATATCTCTGAACTGCATATTATTTAAATCAAAATGTTCTAAATGTTTTTCTTAAATGTTTCTCAAAGCCAAGCCATTCTCTGAAGGGATTGGGTTTTATAATATATAAATGACAATATTATTTTTTGCTGATCTATTCTTCTTATAGAAGTGAATAAAGCTTGTTCAAATAAAATAGACTGATTTTCTTTTTTATGCATGATAATAAAAAAACTGTACAGTTTATTACTACAATAAACGTAGTAGAACCCACATTATGTCAAATTATAGTTATTTTTCATCTCAATTCTATAGTTTTATTTTCTGTTTGGACTTTCTGTTTAAACTTGATGCATGATATGAGGGATTCCTCTGTGTTCAGGGTAAAGGAAATCCTCTTTGTTTGAATGTATTAATCATTGTGGTAAGGATATCCCACACGAAAGGAATCCCCACTGTGAAACTATTGCCTCCAGTAATAATGACTGTCATGATTCAGCATCTCAAACAGTATCTATTGTTTTGCATATGCAAACTTTAAATAGAGGTTAAGGCTGTTTGTTTATTTAGAGTCAGACAGCTGATTAGTACAGTATTTCTGTGAAATAATTTCTTTTAGTTTCATACATTTCATTCTAGAATAGAGCAGAAGCGTGAACTCTTAAAATCCAGCCAATGTCCCACTTTTATACATATAATGACATATAAAGGGACTATGGTTCTAGGTGAAGGAACTTCTGGTTATAGATTAATTCAGGCTACACACCTTTTGTAACCATATCCTATGTTTTTGTAAATGGTGGAAAGAAAAGTATATGGTAAGTCTACCCATTAAGCAAGCCCACATACCCTTTAAACCTACTTTTAAATCAAAGTCAAAAAAAAAAAAAATGAGAAAATCATATTTTATGCAGCTTATTATTTGAACAAATCCAGTGATGTGTTTCTTCCCTCATTTTTTTTACTACGCACCAATAACATTTGGCAATGATAAGTTGGCAATGATATGCCCCACACATGTGCATGCTGTCTCAGGGGACCTCATAAAGACACCCAAAAACATTGGTGTTTCGGGATCCCGCAGAACACATTTATGCAATTTTTAGCCATTTCTTTGGTAAGTACATTGATATTATGTCAAATAAGATTCTTAGTCCACAGTATATTTAAGCTCCATTCATGTCTTTGTAAACATATTATCTTACATTTTAAAAGAAAAACTGTCTTTTCACCATTACTCACTGTGGAACCATTTGTTTCAATGAGAAATCCCTCTAATTACAAACTTTCATCAATTTTCTGAGTGAAAGTGTTTAATGATAACAGTTATGTATGTGCTTTTACACTAACCTTTCACCTTACCTTACTTACTACCTTAATTTACAACTAAATTTAGATAAGCCTACGAATTACATACTGTTTAGCACCATTGGTCTGCTAATGTGTATCATTTGTTTTCAGCGAAAGGTGCACAAGAGGGTGCCTCCCCTTGAGAGTCTTGGTGGGTATAGAATTCAATTTCCACCGCAGTGGAGCTCTGGAAGTCTGAAATTCCAGCTCCTGGTGGACAGGGCTCCAGGGGCTTCATGGCAGATGCCCAAGCCCACTTGGGCTCAATGTGGTCGGTCAGAGAGATCAAAGTTGACCGCGATGGATCACTGGAAGTATAAAACCTACAGGAAACGACAGGCTGATTTTGTGAAACTCCATCCCAAGCAGGATGCACCATCACGGATAAAGCTCAGACGCCACTGGGGGAATGTCATCCTTAAAAATGGACAAAGTCCAAAATGGACTTGAGAAGGAATTTTTTTAAATACTTCCCTGTCACAGAATAAATATATTTTAAGATGTTTTACTTCTTTAAAATCAATAAAGTTTTATATTTTGTGAAAAAATCATGATGTGGGCTTCTGGAACACTTCCAGGCTTAAATGGTGCCAAAGTACCAATTATGCCCATGCCAGACTTCTGACTTTATTCATAATATATCTTAATTTTATATTCTAAAATGTAAATGACCTAACTAATACCTTTTCAAATGAGAGACAAATCATGCATTTTAACAAATGATTTTTCTTATAAACCATGTCAATATCTATGAAAAACTTTTAAACTTAGATATTGGTGGGCTTAATGGGTACACTTACCCTACTTGTATTAGTTGTGATATTGTGCAGAAGGAAAATGTTTCAGTGGCAATATCCATAATTATAAAAAAGTCACTTACACAATTTGTCAGTGATTTTTAGAAAATATATTTGTGAAAGTGCATGATAAATCAACAACTATGACAATTAACAGAAAAATAAAATTCTTTATACACAAGCTAAATAAATGTCACCTGTAAATACATATAGAAATAACACAGAGAGAGAGAGAGAGAGAGAGAGAGAGAGAGAGAGAGAGAGAGAGAGAGAGAGAGAGAGACAGAGAGAGAGAGAGAGAGTTCCTGTTCCTGTGGTCTGGGGAACCATTGGATGGCCCATCAGTCGAATATTGGTTCAGAAAGAGTGAGAGGGTCTGGGACGCTGCACACCACATTGAGAGCAGTGCGCAGGCAAAGAATTCATGCAGATGCCCGGAGAGCCGAAACACCCACATTCCAACCGGGACAGAAAATTTGGCTCTCCGCCTGTGACATCAAGATGCACCTGCCCTGCAAGAAACTGAACAGACACTGTTAGTATCTTTCAAATTTCCTCTTCAAACACTCCCCTCTATTACTTATTGCTCATCTGTAAATTGACTTCATCCCTGGCTTGAGTCTCTGTTCTGTAACAACTATTATTACTTGTTATATACATAAGGTATACATACTGTTAAATGACAAACAGTGTTAAATACCAACACAAAAAAAAACATGTGTGATCACATTATCTGTTTCAGTCAACAGCAGCACGGAGAGCAAGTTAAGCAAACATTTCTTCACTTTAATACAAGTTACAGCAAATCAAAGCCTAAATCACATCAGAGGGCATGTTGAAAAATACAGCACAACTTACAGTCATGTACAATGGTTATAAAACGTCTACCCATCCCTGTTAAAACAGTTTGGTTTAGTATGTAAAAAAGAATGAATAGATCAAATCTGAACTTTTCCACCTTTAATGTAAAATTACAGCCAATGCAATGCCACTGAAAAAATGACTTCAGAGTTAACTAATAATCAAGCTCATAATACTACATGTCTGTATTCACATGAAGTGACTCTGATTAACTCCAAACAAGTCTCAGCTGTTCTTGTAAGATTTTTCTGACATCTTGAAGTATTTTTGGATGTAAATTAAAGACTCATTAAGTGAATCTCCTTTGTCATGTTTACTGACAAGTAATATGTGGCAATAGCCAAAATCATAAATACATTTTACATTTTTGTAGAATATAAACAAGTTTTTATGGCAACCATTTAAATGACTATAACTCAAAAATGATTAAAAACTCTTGAAAGTGAACCTACAGTGAACTCTCTACATTATTATTTTGTAAACATTGTTTCACTTATACATTATATGTACTGGTATTACCTTATGAACTGTGATTACATTATAAGTTGCTACAGTGCCTTCATAATGTAATACATTTCTCATACAATAACCTATTACATAATGTGAAACATCTTTATTACACTGTAACATTTTTATTATACAAGATTTAATACATTTTGACAAAAAGTATTACATCATAAACATTTTATTAATAATGTAATTCATCTTTCATTATGTGAAATGATTACATAATGCTTATGAGCAGCTACAAGTGTTTTTATTTATTTATTGGAGGGATAAGCGAACAGCTTGTGGGCTCTGACAGACCATAAGAGTTACAATACAGTGAGATAAAGGGAATTCCATCCTCTCAGTCATTCCTCTGCCGCCTTCAAATGACACTGCTTCACATTGACTTTACACCTTAAATGATAATGTCTTAATAGATCAGACTTGAACTTGGCCTAAAGCATCATCACTGTCAGCACATCACTGTATTTACTCTTTGTTTTTCTTCTGCTTTGTGTAAATGTCACTCAAATCGATGCACAGAGAGGAAAAAGTGAAAGACCCTGTGAAGGCGTTCATTCCAACACCTGCACACGTTATAAGGTGACATTATGGGAAATATAAAAAATGTATGCAAATATACAGTGTGGCAAACATTTTGCTAATCCTCCCACAGTCCCCATCAATATTATGATGTTACTATGGTTTTTTAATTATTCAGTTTTCCATAAGAAATTCGCAGGGCCATTTATCTTTTATTAGTAATCATCAGAATAAACAGATAAATGACAGATGTCAGATAATAATGACATTTTAAGGGGGCTTTCCTTGTAGAAAAATAACAGTCAAAACCATAATGAAATATCTAACTGGTGATGAATATTTACATTCATCATAACTAACAATTTTTACTTTATACTTGGTGTGATAATTAGACCCCACAAAGGAGGAGATCCCACCAACTATATTGTTATAGCAATAAATAGGAGATTATTCATGCACTGGAATGAACCGTCAGCAGTAAAAACAGTCAGAGGAAAATAAAGCCCTGCTTTGCATACTCTGCCTTAGAAAACAAAGTGAGTAAATTTCATGCAGACATAAATGTATAAAATCTCACCCTTGATATTTAGATATTCAAATTCAAATCTAAATTTATTAATGAACAACTCAATACAATATGACAAAAACAAAATGAGTATTTATTTATGGCTATGAGTGAGTTTTAAATACATTTCAAAAAGAAAGCCTTTCCAATCGACCATCTAAACCTCTAACATCTTCATATAAACAGACATTGACAGTGATGCTATCACATCTGTTTTATGGTTTTGTTTCAAGTTTATGTTTTCAGTGTATTTTATTTTGAAATGTCATGGTTCCTGTTTGTCATGTGTTTCCTTGTCCCACACGGTATCTTGTATCCCTTTAGTTCATGTGTGATTTTCTTATATAATGTATCCTATTTTTCCAAACAGAATCAAAGAGCCTCTTATCAATCTCCCTTGATATTTGATCATCAACCTGAAGAGCCATAGCTATATAAGTTAACCGGGATATACCTTCAGCTTTGGAAATCGGAACTCTCCCCCTTAATGAAAAGTCTCTTAAAAGCCACTGATTAAACGTCCTCTGAGTTTTTTGGATAATAGGGCTAAAATGTAATGAACTTCTGTTTTTTTTTTTTAAATCCTTGTTTATTGTAATTCCTAGGTATTTGACTTCTGTTTTGACTGGAATGTTACAATAAGAAGCCACTGAACATTCTTTGACCGCCATAAGTTCACACTTCTTCACATTCAGATAAACACCAGATGCTTTAGAAAACTCTTCTATTACTTTAATTGCACTGGTTGCACATTTGGTTATCATTTTGGAGAAAGAGGGTGGTGTCATCTGCTAACTGTTATAACAAGTAACCTTTAATCGTACTGGCTTTAATATGATTAGCAAGGATTTGACTCATCAAATTTTTCTTTATAGTATGAGTTTG